>NC_046367.1:13237811-13972811 GCF_011125445.2 Fundulus heteroclitus
TTTCTTCCAACCTGTTTTTGCAAATCAACATGAGAAAAGTGTGGCATACATTAGTATTCACCCCCTTTACTCTTACACACAGAATCCAGTGTAGAAGTCACCTAGTTAGTAGAATAAAGCCTAACTAAGCAAGAAGAGCAGCTAACATGGTTACTCTGGGGGAGCTGCAAAGACCCACAGCTCAGGTGATAAAATATTTCAGTGGGACAACTACTAGTCATTCACTCCACTCCAGCTCTTACAGAAAAGTGGCAAGAAGATGGCCATTGTTGGGAGGAAGGGTTGGGGTTTCATAACATTTACCTTTTCAACAGGTTGCCATAATCGATGTAGGGGTGCTGCAAATGTTTTTTTTTACCAGAGCACCTTCATATGAGACCAAAATTGAACATTCTTCCCTAAATGCAAAACTCTAGATATGGTTTTAAACCAACCAATTGCACAAGTTTGAATTTTAATCCTATCTAAGAATCTCTGGCAAGACAAAAAAAAAAAATCAGTTTTTAACCAGTCTGACTGAGATTTAGTAATTTTGGAGAGAAGAATGGACAAATATTTTAGATTCTGAATATGAAGCTGTGCTGCGGATCTATCTCAAAAGATTTGCAGCTGTTATTGAAGCAGAAGCCATGAAAACCATTTCCTGCCACCTCAAACCCAAGCAGCATTTGGTGTATCTCTAGAACCTCCGTAGAACGCGTTGAAGTTTGTGGCTGTGACATGACAAAATGTGAAAAAGCTCAAAAGCAATCAATGCTTTCACAAGACATGGGTGCTCGTGCAGCCTGCAGGCATTTTTTTTTTCCAACGCTTGGTTGAAATATTTTCTGTGTTTTGTAAATGCGTTTAAAAAGGTAAAGAGAATATCCAAGCGAGGCAAACGAGGAGTAGCTGTAAATTGGCTGCTGATGGATGGATAAGTGAAAGCCTCCTGGAGGCCCTCCGGCTCTTTGCAGCAGTGAGCTGTCTCACGTAGCGGCTCTGCCTGGGCGACGAGAAGCAGTCCTGGAGAAGCAAGGCAGCAAAGTGAAACTAAACAGAGATCGGCAGCTCAGAGACAGATGACATCAGATAAATAACGCAGATCTGTTTTCTTAGATATGTGCAACACCGGAATTTTATGCCAGCGACTTCTCTGTGCTGTCAACCTTATATTTTTCCGTTAGTTCAGTGGATAGAAATCACGGTAATTCACTCCTTTGTCTTAGTTGGGTACATTTTTGCTAGTTTTGGACCCTTTCTCATTAATCACTCTGATCTGCGAGCAGTTGTATTGTACAGTAGAACCGTATATGGTCACTTTAAAGTACACCGAGTTTCCTGAAAGTATTTTTTGAGCACATTTATGAAGTTATTTAATTAAAAGCCGATCAAAACTAAGTTTAGAAAGCCATTTAACACGTGCCGTCTATAACAGCGTGCTGTTGTGTGGGAATGAGACGGTGGATCGCCGTGGTGCAGACAGATGTGAGAGTAGAGGATTTAGCCATTTTGAAAGATGAGTGGTTTCTTGCCTCCTGAATAACTGGAAAAAACTGTTTTTTTTTCTGTTAAGCAAAGACATATTGAAAAGCAGAGGTATTAAAGTGAAGAAACGACAACATTAGTGTGGTGAATTATGGCCGATTAGCTGAGGGATTGTAGACTGATGACATTTTTGTGAATTTGAATCCACAATACCTCATGTTCAGTATGACTGAATTAAGGATGTGTGTGAACAGCAATTTTCCAGTCCTGCCAAAGCTTCTCGCTTAGTCTGGACTTTGACGAGGCCATTCTAACACGTGAATGAGCTTTGATCTAAATCGCTCTGCTGTGGCTCTGCTCGCATGTTTAGGGTCGTAGTTCTGCTTGAAGGTGAACCTCCACGCCAAACTAAACAATTTTGTCATCTGTAACACGTTATTCCAGTATTTTCTGTATTTGGCTCCGTACATTTTCCCATCAACTCGGATCGACTTCCTTGTCCCCCCTGCAGAAAAGCACCTCCACAGAATTATGCTGCCACCACCATGACTTACTATAGGAAAAATGCATTTAGGGTGAGTGATGTTGGTTTCCATCACACAGCATCTTGCATGCAGGCCATTAAGTCTAAACTCGGTACCGTCCTCCAAAGGTTTTCTGTTTGCTCTACATAGCCTGTGTTAAACAACTTATTATAGCTTTCTTTTAGCAACACCCACTTCTCCACAAATGCCAGATTTGTTGAGCGCACGACCAACAGTTTTGAGGCTTCTTCATTCCTGAGCTGTTCCTTAGTCTTCATTACGCTGTTGGTTCACTAATGTTCTCTAATGAACCTATGGGGCCTTCCCAGAACTTCTTCTTTCGGCTGCTCCCCTCTGGGGTCACCACAGCAGATCATCTGCCCCCGGTCCCACCCTACCCTTTTCACCTTGTCCTCCCTCGCGATGTCCATAATAAATCCGCTCTGGGTTGTTCCTCTTTTCCTTCAGACTGGCAGCGCCGTCTCCAACAACCTCTTTCCAATATATCTATCTCTTCTCAAAGCAGATGGTCTGAGCCCAAATTAGGGTTTAGCGGATCACCAAAATGAGGCCTTCACAGAATAGGTGTGTTTATACAGAGATGCAAGTGGATTGTATTTACCAACTCTGTGATTTCTGAAGAAAAAGGGTTGCACTGGATTGTAATTAAGGGATCACAATAAATGGGGCAGAACACAAATGCCGGCCATGTATTTGATTAATTTCTGTGTTTAAAAAAAATCAATTATGCTCTAAATTGTGTTGGCCTGTCACATAAAATCTCACAAAAATAAGATTAAAGTTTTTGGTTCTGATGTATTGAAATGTGAAAAGTAGTGGCTCTGAATGTTTCTGCAAAGCACTGGACAGGTCCATCTCCACTGTATTTATCACAGAGGCAGTGCGGCAGGGAACAACAACTCTCAGAGGCACATTTTAGTGGAAACTTTCCACAGTTTGGGACTCTGGTGTTTGTGTAGGATGATGCCTTTTGGTGTTTAGTAAATTCTCCCTGTTTAGTTTTAAGAGGCGGTGGCTTCAGACCAGTTTTGTGATTTGTTTGAAGTCCGAGCTGATAGCAAAGCAAAGACACTGCCAGCAAACGCATCACCTTGGTGGAATCTCCATCCTTCTTGTAAACAGAAATTACAGGACACTCTTCGCTCTGAAACGTTCAAGTTTATATTGTGATGCACGCTGTTTCAGGAGACAGGCCTTCTGGGCTTGTGATACTCATAAAAGGCAGCAGGTTTACTACCTAGAAACTGTGTTAAATCACCAGGAAATGATCCAGGAGTTTCAGGAGAAGGGTGTCAGGGAAGCCGTGGAATGCAAATACTCTTGAAGGACTTGACGTCAGCGCAGCACAAACAACTCCCGCTATAAGCTGAGAGACCTAAAAGTACCACTTTTGGTAGCTGTTTGCAACCTTTTACAAAACTGGTAAGATCATGGTTTAAAACAACAAAGCTGAAAGAATCCCCAGCACCCTGAAACAGTGTCAATGTACAGCGGTGTCTATGGTTGGTGTACCATAGACATCTTTATTTCAGGTTAAATCTATACACTTGTGCATTTCCCTCATGATGAAAGAGGAAGCTTTTACCAGAAGTTCAAAAGTCAAACTTTTAATTATATCTTGTTTCAGAACAACTTTCAACATAGTGATAACCATGTAAAAGCCCCCCTAATAAAGATGTCCACCATCCTGTCCACATGATGGTGTTCTGAGCTAAAACATATTGTTTTTTTGTTTTTGTTTTGACTTTTAAAAAAAACTTTGAGACATCATATATGTCACTCATATGCACCAGTCTCACAAAGTTATGGAAATGCCAGGCAAATGTTGTTGCAAAGGCCCAATATTGAGGTTGTTCAGGTGCGCTGTCTGTAGTGAAGATTCACTCACCTCAGCATGCCGGATGCTTGGAGTGATCTGGAGATCTGGTTGAGATGGGAGGGCAGTAGGACTTTTTCTTTCAGTAATTCAGCTAATAAGTAGATGACCACTTGTGACCATTCAGAGACTGTGTTTAAAAAACATTGAACTTTTATTCTGAGATGGTCGGATGACCATTATAGTTTGCACTCTTAACCCCTCTGTAGACACACTACACATAGGAATGCAATTTATAAGAATATTTGTATTATGACTGAGTTGAATTCCTCACCAACATGAATATTCTTGTCTTTGTTAAACAAATATTCAAAAAGAGTAAATATATGAATCTATATGAATGTCATCTTTACTATCATCATTATCATGCTTTTTATTATTATTGGCAGAAGATATATTTAACAGTTTAGTTAGAAGGTTTCATGGACTGCAGTTCAGCTTCAAATCTTTTCAAAGATCAGTGTAGACTATATGCTTGGGGCTCTTATTGTGAAAGTTTGCAGGAAGTTTTGTGTCTTTCCGGCTGCTGGATCGGCACTTATAGAGCTGCACAAAGTCTTTTTGTTGTCCATCAGAGTTTAGAAGCTTCCTTAAATTTATCCCTGGTGTGTTTTTAGATGAGCAACCACACAAGTGGCTTCAGATCTGTTTTGCAATTTGAGAGTCACAGATGACGTTCAGAACAGACTTGTTTGCGATTTTATAGATGCCAACACTCTGGCATGTTTCTGATTGCATGACTTGGAGAAATGTCTACTTGACACCCTGACTTTATTTGTGGATGTTTTTTTTCTCCATCAGTCAGTCTTGACATAAACGTCAACGAGAGTATGTAGTTAGACCTCAAAAGAGCAGATACTTAGACTACGGCCGTGACCTCATAGTCTAAGAATCTGACAAGAAACAAATAATTTCGCTTGCTTTACTGGAACTGGTCACCTTCTGTTTGTGCACTTTAGATTCCGGACATTTTATGCGTGTAGAGCTATTTGAAAGACATGGGGGAATGTCAACTGGGTGTTTCCCTTTTTAAAGAGGAACCATTCTCACTGTTCAGACATTAATCTGTTCTCCTTAGCCAAAAGAAAATACTTAGAAATGTACATATAAAGTATTTAAGTGTTTTCATATGTTGATACTGTGAGAACGTTTCACTCTAGACATCTCCAACTGTGGCGGTCAGGCTATGGGATCTGTGCACGCGTTTGACTTTGCGGTTTTTGCTGACGCGGACACTTTGAAACTGCGTGTTGGCTCAATTTCTGCTGAACTTTGGCTGCTTCCCTGAGGAACTGATGGAACAACTGAAACAATAAACAGCAGCTATCCTTCAAACTGCCTGTAAAACAATGAAAAACAAACTGTCAGCAGCAGAATGAAGAGTAAATATTTTTTTTTTAAAAATGCTGAAACGTGATCGGCGATGTTAATTAACCGACCTGTGGGCTTTGTTTTTTACTTAGGTGTGTGAGCTTGTGCGGTTCCTGATAGAGAACTGCAGCAATGTCCTGGGAGACGTCGCCTCATTGTTCAAAGACATCAGCCAGAAGAGCAACAGCGACCACGGATCTGGTAAGAAACTAAGTCAGCAGACCGACAATAAAAGGAAAGAGATCGATGGAAGCTTAGACATCAGGTTTTAGTTTGGTTCATTTTAATCCAACATGCTTTTAGTCCCATTTATAAATATAGCAGGGATAAAACAGCTGCTTTATGCTTTTCAAATGTTTATTCCCTTTTTGAAAACAAACCCGCCCTGTGTCGTTCCTATAAGGGATGCGGACTGAGACTCACTGTCTCTGTCTGTCTAGCCCAGTTGCCTCGGCCCTTTCAGTCCTGTTGATTGCGGTCAGCAGATTGACCTCTGGTAATTTTGGTGAAATGCCAGGGTCACAGGTGCTGATTAAAATGCCGTTGAATCCCCTCTTTCATACATAGCACAGATTTTCTTCCTCATGCCGAAAATAACCGCCAGAGGTCAAAGAGCTCACAGCGGGGGGGAAGCTTTGTCCTCTGTTCTCCGGATCTGCAGCGGTGGCGCGCCATTTTGTTCTTTCTAGCTTGGAAAGTTGAGATCATTAGTTGCTCTCAGGCCTCTGCTACAGTTCCCTTGATATGTATATCCTTTAGCTGATCCTTTATTCTGGTTTTTGATCTAAAAATCTGGCTGCATGTTTTATGGATTCCGACCAAAAACGCTAGGAGGCCCCCTGTATGCCCAAGCGACTTGTCCTCGATACAGCCATCTGCTGCATGTCTGACTCCTTTATAAATACTGTGAATAAAGGCCAATAGTGTGAACAAATCATAAAACAAACATCAATCAAAGCTTTAAATCCTATGCCCCAGCAGCTGGTGGCATTCTCATCAACATGAGATGCATCAGAATTCAAAAGATGGCTAAAGTAGCGCTTGGTGAAATATTGTCCCAAAAATAATTATTACTCATGTTTTCTTTGACTGTTTTTAAATTGTCCTGTCAGTTCTTAAGCGTAAACAGAGGTTCAATAGAAACAGAGTCAGGAAAGTTTGTTACTCTGTCACTGTTGTCACTGTTGTTGTGGCCTTTAGCTCAGAAAGCCAGAGTGGGCATTTGCAAACTGGGCCTCTGTTATTTTCTCTAACACTCTCCTAGTCCACAAGTATGCACCACAAATAGTTTTTAAAAAATCTCCTCTTTGAAAAGTGGTTTTAAAGTCTCCGTTTTGCTAAATATCAGGGTCAGTGGGAACAGGGTGACTGCCTGAGCTAAGAGAGTGAAACCTCAAATATATTTCTACACGTAAAGTATGTTTTAATTGACTTCAGTGGCTTTATTATTTTTTTTACATCTTTGCCTTTTTTTCTTCTTCCCAGATGTCTCCTCCTTTCAAATGAACGACTCGTCCTACGACAGTCTCGAGAATGAGCTGAACGATGATCCCGAGTCTCCCTACCAGGAACAGCTGCTGCTTCGCGAGAAAGCCAAGCCGGAGAGCCGCAGCCGGGACTCGGTCATCACCCTCAGCGACGGCGACCCCGAGCTGGACCCCGACACTGACCACCTACTGCAGCTCCCTCCTCTGGGGAGACCGAGGAGGTTCAGCCCCGCAGTGCGACAGCCCCGCAACGGCTCGTCGCACGGTCCCAGGAGGCTCAGGAGAAGCTCGGAGCCTGCCTTGGCTTTGGCGAACGTGCCTTCCTCCGGCCTTGTGATGATCAACGCAGATAACCGCCACTTACCTTTAAGGAAGGCGAGCTACGATGCGGCCATGGAGGGGGAAGGGGAGGAGGACGAGGTGTTTGTAGAGCAGGGGCTGAACAGGCTGCAGCTAAACGAGGAGGGCGAGGACGAGTGCATTCAGAGAGGGGCCAGCGGTGGACGGAGGAAGACAAAACACGCGCCTCCGCCTCCCTTGCGACTGGATGCCAGCTGTTCCAGCCTGTCCTCACCGGCAACTTCTCCGACAGGGTCCTCCCTCAGCTCTTTGGACTCTGCCTTTTCCCAGTACTCCACAGACTACGGTACGAATGGCGCAGCCACTCAGCAGTCGCCCAGAGACTCCCCGCCTCAGAGGGACACCCTGCCCCATTGGCAGCCATCCGTCCACCCTCCTCGAGGAAACCAAATCTCCCACCAGTCCCACGGGCTGCACCCGAACACCTGGCTGAAGAAGGACCGCTGCTTGTCTCTAAGGCACCCTGAGGGTGGACACTCGGAGGACTTGCCCGTGGTGAACGGGAACGCCTTCCCAGCCAGCAGCGGTTGCTCGGTCGCCGTGGACGATGCCGCAGCGCCGAACAAAAACTGCCAACGGCGATCCAGCAGCCCTCCGTCCTATCAACAGGCTCTTGTTCAGCTTCAGCGCAGCCGCTCGCCTTTTTACCGAGGGGCGGAGAAACCTCTGACCGTCAAAGAGCTGAGGCAGCTCCATGACCAGAGCTGCACTTACAAATGCTCCAGCCCAACATCGCCGGAGAACCCCAAACTGCTCACTGGACCTGAGGTCTCGCCAACATCGACAGGGACTGAGAGGCCTCAGCCGCCACAGAGCGTTTTCTACGGACAGACCGCCACCACCCTGGTCCTCCAGAGGCCAAAGTCCCACTCTCTCACTCCTGCTGGGGAAGGTCACAAAGGAAGGAAGACCCTTCCTCGCAGAGCCTCTGAGCCCACTAAGGGCTCAGCCAACTCGGACATCTCCAAGAGCCTTACCCTAGACAGGCCCTTTGGCAATAGGACTCAGCGGAAAGACGGCAGACTGAGTGCATCAAACGTGGAGTCCAGCCACTCCAAGACACATCTCTGCCTTTCTCCTTCTGCCACCCGGGTGGTGAGGGACTACTTTTCCTCGCAGGGTCAGGCGGATGCTGACTCCTGCTTTCAGAGGAGTCAGGAGGTGGCGGTGGCGATTGTGCAGGGCAAGAAGGAGTGGCAGAGGAGGCGGTGCAGCGACCCACGGCTGGAGGACTTTGAACAGCTGTTCTTTGCAGAAGAGTCATATGTGTGAAAAAGAAGTCTTTATAAAGAAATGTGTAAATGGGGGGGGGGGGTCTGTTTTTAATCAAATATGTTCCTTTGTGTACAGCTGTTGTCCTCATTGGTGTTATATTCCCCATATACATGCTTTCCTAATGTTGCAGAGTACTTTAATGGTACACAATATTTTAGAAGGTACAAATACACGCCGTGATTAGCAAGGAATAAATTCCAATATCCCTGATATTTAGAAGTGATTATTGCTCTGACTTTATGAACAGTTAATACAGCTTGTGTTTTTTTTTAACCCATGCGTTAAATTAACAGTGTTCTATTTTCTCATTTTTCATCTTACCTTCATAATTTCCATCTTCTCTCAAGGAACATTACTTTTTTTTTTTTTTACTTTTGTTGGTAAAAAACAAGTTAATGCTGTACATACGTTTAACTTAAAGAAACAAAACATTTGTACCTTTTGTGATGTAACAGATGCTTTTATTACATAAGCTAAACCTTTTCAACAGGGTAAAGCTTTAATTTCCTTTTCAAACTGTTAAGGCTATTTATTCATATAAGCTGTCCTTTCACGTACACAACAGTGTCCTCGTTATTGGTAGCTCTGGGTTGGATCTCTGCGACCGTGATGAAAGGGTTAGAATTAGAGATGCATCAATCAGAGATTTATGGCCGATTGCCAATCTTCCTGGCTTTAACAGCTTTGATCTGCGTTTTGCCTAATATGATGATTATGAGCTATGATTATTGGCTTTACTACAAACACAAAATGATAATGCAGTTGAGATTTTTAGTAATGGTTTTGTCTTTAGCGACAACCTCCACACGGCATTGTTGTTAGCTCCATCTGCTTGGCACGGTGCCTTCACTGACTGGAAAAAGCTCAGATTCTGTAATTTCGTTGACTGGATGATGACCGGCAAGGGTGGGTTAAGCTGAAAATCAGCTCATTTCCCTTAACAGCTGATATCTCTGTGCATCTCTAGTTAAAATCTTTTTTTTTAATGTTGCTTTTATGGCACTTCTATATTTTTTATTAAGAAAATCAACTAATTTAACAGGAAAACAGCTCATTGTGTTTTTATGCCTCTTAGTCTCCTCTCCCTGACCAAAAGACATTTTTTTAAAGTACTGCCTACATTTTCTTGTTTATACTTTGAAGCTTTGAACTCAGTATTAGAACAGGTTTCATGTGTATTACATGTGTTTTTTATCATATAAAACAGAGGGAAGGGGTGATTGTCATGAGTAATCCTTCTTTATTATAATTATCTCCACTACCGTGAATTGTGTTCAGTCTGTATAGTTGTGCATATTTATGACACAGATATGTATAAATATATAAATATCTTTTTTTTTTTTGGTATGGTTTGTGAAAACGAAATGTGTATTTTTGTACAAGCCATTTCTGCTGCTGCTGTCTTAATAGAAAGTATATTTGCTACAAAACGCACCAGTTGTATATTGTGTAAATCTGACTCCTAATGCTCACGAGAACAAAGAAAAATGTGGACTTTAATAAACATTGCTCCTGTGAAACTACTTTTGAAATTTGCAATGGTTTTTTTTGTGTTTTGTCGTGTGCACAGCGGGCTGATCAGGAAGATTAAAATGGCTTTCAGAATTTCAAACAATTGGACATAGACCTAGTATTTATACACGGGTACAATCTTTATATCAAGGTGTATGAAAATAAGATGAACAATTTCACCTTTTAAGATGTACACACACACACACACACACACACACACACACACACACATATATATATATATATATATATATATATATATATATATATATATATATATATATATATATATAAAAAAAACACATGGAAAAAAACATAACACTTTTGCCACATTGTCTCTGTTGAAAACCTTTTAAAGAACTTATTCTGCAATCCATCTTTTAACTGCAGATGTTAATTATGACATGTGCAGGTACTTGTTTTAGGAAATCTTATTATAATTGGTTCCATATTTTTTCCCCCTCTATCTACTCAGTTTGCCAATAAGTACAACAATTAACTTTTTTTTATAGACATGTTTATAAGAACCAGCAACTAAATACAACTGAGTCAGATCTGTCATTGGATCACTGAACCTCCTTTACCAGTAATGATTCTATTTTTTCCCCCCAGGGTTTATAAGTACAAAGCACATAAAAACATGTAACCTTCTGTAGGAATATACAGAGGAAAATAATGTATACATACAAAAGAAAAACAGACCAACTAAACCAAACTATTTGGCTGGCAATTCATGGTATCATACAGAGCTATAAACAATGGGAGAATAATGTAACAGATGTTATGTGACTGATAACAAAAATGTTATCAGTCACATTATTAGAATATATCCTTTTATCATTTAGTCTCAGATCCATCAATAATCAATCCTAACAAGTTCCACCTTCCGCCTAAGTCTTCTTTAGGCTTTTCCCTTTCAGGGGTCCCCACAGTGGGTCTTCTGTCTCCATCTAGCTCATCTTCTCTCACACCAACTACCGTCATGTTCTCTTTCACGCCATCTATAAATCTGCTCTCTGGTCTTCCTCAAAGTCTCCTGCCTGGCAATTCCAGCCTCAACATCCTTCTAACCATAATGTCACTATCCATCCTCTGTACATGTCCAAACCATCTCAGTATGGCCTCTCTGGCTTTATCTCCAAAACAATTAACATGAGCTGTCTCCCGAAGCGATCCCTCCTCATCACTACCAAAGAAAACCTCAACATCTTCATCTCTGCTACCTCCAGCTCTGCCTCCTGTCCCTTCCTCTGTCCCACTGTGTCTAAACCGTACAACATCGCTGGTCTCACCACCACCTTGTACATCTTTCCTTTCATTCTCACTGTTGCTCTTTTATCGCACAACACATCTGAGATCTTTCTCCACCCATTCCAGCCTGCTTGGACACGTTTCTTCCCCTTTTTCCACACTCACCGTTGCTCTGGACCGATTGACCCCCCAAGTGCTGAAAATCCTTCACCTTCTTGAAGGTATTTGCAATCAGACAAATATATTCTAACAAAGAATTTAGTTTGGAGAGGATAATAAAAAAGGATAATTCAAAAGGAGGAAGGCCTTTGAGGTCCAGCACGTTCTGATACCAGAAAACACTCTTCAATAAGCATATAAGACATGTCTTACTGTTGTTCTGGATCTGGTCATTTCAAAGCTCAGAGAACTGGTTCTGCGGTTCTGAACACCCCCTATTTCAACCAGTGGCTGGGGGGAATCTGGCAACATCTAGTAGATAAAATATTATTAACAGGGACTTGAACTCAACTTTTCCAACAATAGACGTTTTTCTGATTGATAGAAAGTCATTATTTCAAATGATTCAACTTAGCAACTAGACTCAAGATTAGGCTCTACTTTCTATATCCCACATAGATTCTGCTTGCTCTACATCTATGCTTTCTTTAGACATTTATTTCCACATTAGAAGTTACCTTTTTTATAAATAAAGTTTTTTTAATGCACCAGAAAATCAGAGAACCTGATAGTCAGCTGGTGATGATGTTGCGTTTTAAAAGGTTTATTAAAATCAATAGAGCCTTGGTGCTGGCGGTCTGAAGGCTCTGCAGGAGCAAACAGGCCTGGAAATGCTGAGAGCAGGCTTCTCACAGCAGGAGATGACAGGCAGGCTGAAATCAGCTCAGTAGGAAAGGCTGTGGCCATGTACGGGAGCACAGAGAAAGGCAGACAGAAGGGCTAGGCAAAGGATCGTGGTCAGAATAACAGAGCCGATCAGGTGTCCTTCGAGGACAAGCCAAAATCAGGGGAATCCAGGAAACAAGAACTTTGTCACTAACAGGCAAGGCAGACAGAGACTGCTAGACATCTACTCACCACTGGCTTTCAAATGATCTGGCGACGGGTTTTCTATGAAGCTGCTGAACACAAAGGAGCACAAGCAGGTGAAAATGGTCTGGCTACTTGTGCGGCTGCAGAGGAGATGCAGGTGCAGCCGCTCACAGCAACTAGGAGAAGCAGTGAGTGAGACACAATCAGCCGGCCAGAATCACAACAACATTACTGTCTCTAGCTGATGGTGCTAACTGTCTGAATCCCCTTCAAGCTCAGTGCATAGTGTTTTAGCCCAAGGTATTTAAGTGAAACAATTGCAACTGACTCACATGGCAAAGTCCTCCTGCACTCTAAAGAACAAAGTAATATTTCTCACACAAAGGTAGCATGGAACAAGTGGTTTATGATCGCTTTGGTGAAGTCATAAAAGTGGGAATTTGTGATGAAGCCACAGATTGCTCTCTTTGGAAGCCCATAAAAAGTTTTTTTGTGTGATTTTTATTATTTTTATTAGGGTAAGCTTAAAGCTAAGTTTGGTAATCCTGTTGAGAAACACATTTTGTTATACTGGGTGAAATACTCCTTAAATCCTGAGATTATTCAATACATTATGTATTCAGAAGAAGGAGCAAACCTGCAGGCCTGCCATTCGGACCGAACGGCAGGAATTGGTGATTGGATTGGTTCTGTTCTCACCACTCTTCCTCTAGTTCCAGGTGTATCACCTTATCTATTGCTTCTCCCACATGCCAATCATTCTGATGCGCTCACGTAACGCCAGTGTGCGTGCACGCTTCTTATTGGTTTGCGCTTGCTGCCTTGGCATGCGCATTTCTAGTGTATGTATCCGGTTAGCCTAGCAGTTAGCTTCGGTGTTAGCCATTTATTGCAGCTCCACCGCTGTCACTGTATACTTTGAACATGGCTGAGAGTTGCAAGAAGCAAACCGAGTACAAGTTTATGAGAAGAAGAGGAAGGCCTCAGTAGAAAGAAATAATACCAGAGTAGATTTGAGAGATTTTTCACACGATCCGTCCTGAAGAGAAGAAGAGCAGGTAAGACAGTCTTGTGCAAGTGCAGTTATTCGAAAAGGGACTCGGGAGATTCTTTCTTACATTTCTGGAAAAATCACAGGCTCCTCTACCTTTAAGCCCACTAGTGGGATAGTCAGATATTGTTCCAACAATAAGGATCAAGGGTGTTCCATCTCACCTTGTAGCACGCCGAGATGTTCCTGGGTAAGGCAATAACCCGTCTTCCCATTGGCTCCTACATGCTTATGAGTGAGATCATTTATAGTTTAGACAAACTGATAGAAATCACTATATGTGCGTGTTAATGAGAAACACATTATACACAGCTTTATGGAGTCCGGGTTCAAAAGGTTCTATGTACTGTATGTATGCACTGTTTACCTCTAAAATAAATACGTCATTCACGGAGAACTTGAAGTCTCAATGTGACTCTCACTGTGGAACAACAAAAGAGACAACTGTGGGTCTGTCACTGTTTCCTAAATGTTTTGTCTGTCGTGTTTTTACTGAAGCCACCGCCACATATTTTAAAAACAATCACACTACTTGTAGCTGGGGTTGACTCGTTTATTCAGATGGAAGCCAAAACCATTGATGCATTTATCAAAACCATTCACATTTCTACATTCAAGGTCTTCATTTTTTCCAGAGTGGGAGAAGATGAAATTAAATAGTGGGTGGCATCGTGGCTTCATTGGCTCCATGTTGTTTAGTGAGTGTTTGGTAACACAAACACAACTATGTTGTAACTTGCATCATGGAGGCAAGCCCCACAAATCACATTTTACACACCAAACTGAACGAATTTAACAGAAAGCGCCACTAGAGAAAGGACAAGAGGATGTAGTGTCAACTACAAAAGATGATTACAAATGTCTCTCTGCTCCATTTATTTCCCAAAATAAAAAAATATGATGCTGCAATTCATCACCTTGCTGTTATGTTGTCTTTGCCAGGGATGGTTGGCAGAACTGGAATTTTTCACCTTGCATAGAAATCAATAATCTTTTAACGTTGACCCTGAGAAAATGGAATGGGTCATCAGCAAATAGCTCAGCAATTGTTTTACATCTGTTGGTCTGATTTTTCAGAAATGGACAAAATATGAAACGGCCGTCACGCACAGACCAATTATAAGTTTACCTGTGAAGTTTTGAGAGCAAAACTGAGTTCTGTGCAATTAACTCAACCATTTTTGTTTGGAGAAAATGACACATTCAGTAGGATGAAAAAGAACATTTTCCAGTCACAGAGGTGGAAATATCATGCTTTCTGCTTGTTTTTCTACAAAGAGAAAATCTGCACTTAGAAGCTAATGGATGAGGCCCGTGTGCTGTTTCCTCATCCCTACACCAGAACACTTCATGTGGATTTTCTGCCACTGCAACAAAAACACAGTATGATCATGTATTGCCCCAGCCAATCTCAATACTTCAATCCCACTGAGATGATGCGGAGGGAGCCGAAGTTTCGATCCGTCAAGTGGAGAGAGGGATTCTGTTAAGGGACCTGCTTTTAAATCCCTCTGCGATATGTGTAAACCTGCTGACAACCACAAAGAAACATCTTCCTGCTGGGCTTGATTATGAAGGCTTCTCCACCAAGATCTACAGTGAGTATCTTTTGCAGGGTGATCAGTTATATGGTAACATAGGAAATTTGTGAACAATAATTTCCTTGCAAAAAAAGAAAGAAAAAAGAATTACAATAAAACAATAATTTCTTACTACCGCATACTACCTTCAGCTGTCACTATACAGGCGCAACAGATTGCTTCATGTAAAATGAAAAACTCAGACTGAGGCAGAAACTGAAGGAAGGGGACTAATTAACAAAGTGAGAGCTCGACTAAAGGGGACAAAAATCTGAGACATTTGAATCTAAACTAGCATGCACAGCATACAGAACACAACAAACAGGTAAGAAACTCAACACAAAGAAATAAACTAAACAAGGCATCAACTAGAATAATAGATAATCCAGAATCGATCCAAACACAAATGAAAACCAAAAACACAAACACTAGTGGCTCACCTCACAGCAGATAAGAATAAACCAGTCCCTGTTGCCTCTTGACAAGCGTCTTCAGCTCTCGCATTCTGGGATGTTTTACTCCCGTCAAACATCACTTTTTTTTTATCAGGGGATAGTTTGAAAGAACACAAATGGAGGAGGTGAAGGTTTACAGATGGCTGCTCGGAGTCTCAGATTCTTGACATTTTAGCCGCTGGTCAAGGAGTCAGCTGCACTCAGTGCTCCCAACGGTCATATCAAGATTAGGTTGAAGTTCAAGACAAGGAAGGTTTGTAACAAAGTTCAAGACAGACAGATCTTATTTGAGATGCTGGTTGAACAACATCTAAAACTACTCTTGGACATTATGAGTATCACTGCAGTGTATGTCAGTTTTTTGTGTTAACTTTGGATTTCTTTGGTAACTTTAGGAGCTACGTGTTGTGATTGGCTGAGAATCTGCATAGAGAGGATAAAATCACGAGGGGAGTCAATCAACAGGAGACGCTGTTGGTATGCAGCATATGTTATCATAGCAATCTATCCAAAAAATAATTAACTTACCAAACCTCCTGTTGGAAGATGGTGGAGCTTCATCTTCCAACAGGAGGTTCGGTAAGTTAATTCTTCAAGTCTTCTGGAGCCTCTGACAGATTTTCTTCCAGTACTACTCCGCATTTATCTCCATCCATCTTCGGTTCACATCCAACCAGTTTATCTATCTATGCCGAAGAAAATCATCCTCGCATCATGATACTGCCTAACCTGACAAAAGCCAGCTGTATGTTGCTCCGCCTAGCTCCACTCACATACATCTGGGACACCGCCGGTAGAAAGTGATTTCTCAAACCAATTTTATGGTCTGGCCAATCAGGACGCAGGGCTGGCATTTCATAGATGTGACGTAGTGGAGACGCGACCGTGACGTGAGACTGTTTTGATAGCAATGGCGGCTCGTTGAGGAAGCAAGCGTTAACATTGATGCTGCTATTTCTTCCGTGTTGTCCAATCTACCTAATATTGTTTCATTAAAAGAACATCAGAGAACGCCTCTGAAGGCTTTTGTTGGTGGAAACGATGTTTTCGCCCTTCTCCCGACCGGATTTGGCAAGTTTTGTTTTGCGGGGCGCATCCGCGTCTGCAGCGGACGCGCAGACGCGGATGCGCCCCGGAGCGGTTAGCGGTTAGCACTAACTATGTTAGGAGGCCTTTAGTCCTCAACGCGGTCGGCTCGGGATCGACTCCGACCCGCGGCGCTTTGCCGCCTGTCTTCCACCCTCTTCCTGTCAGCTCACTGTCAATAAAACGCATGCCTCTAGAGCCGCAAACACATTATTATTTTTTATTTTTTTTTTTCCTGCGTCGCTATCATCAGCGTCACGGGTTAGCTTCGGTGTGAGTGGTTGAAATAGCACGTCAATAAAGATGACAGACAAGTGGCTTATCCAATCATATGCAAGAATTTTTTTTAAGGCCCAGCCTTCAGTAAAGGCAATTCCTATGGCGGTGTCCCAGATGTATGTGAGTGGAGCTAGGCGGAGCGACATACAGCTGGCTTTTGTCAGGTTAGATACTGCCTCCACCATGTTTCAAAGTGGGAACGGTATGTTCAGGGCCGTGATCAGCATTAGCTTTTGTCAACATATATTATCTTGCCGGCCAAAACGTTACTTGCGGTCTCATCCGACCAGACTGTCCTTCACATGTTTGTGGTATCCCCTACATGGCCTGTGGTATGCTGCAAATATGACATTGTCAGGCTTTCACTCAACAATGACTTTCCTCTTGCCTCTCTTTCATAAAGACCAGATTGAGGGACTGCACAGAGTCGTGGGCTTCTGCAGCTCTTCCAGAGTTGTAACGGTTCTCTGGGCTGCTTCTCTAATGCTTTCTCCTTACCAGGCGTTTTAGTTAAGCTTGACGGTCATGTCTTGGCAGGTTTGCCGTTGTGCCATACTCTTTCTGTTCTCCGATGTTTTATAATTCAGTCCTTTTAATCTTCTCCAATACCTTATAGCTGACCTGTCTGGTGTGTTCTTTGGTCTCTTTGGTGCCATTCAGTTGTGTTCTCAAACTACACATGTGATGTTTGAAGACAGTTGCATGCACTGAAATATGTTAGGGATATCCAAATAAAGGAAAGAAAGCAGAAATTAATTTAGGGAATAAAACCAGTGACCTATAGGTAGTGTATAAATGTCTCTAACATCAGCGAGCAGCAGCTAATTCATCACTGTCAGCTGTCACAGCAGGTGACAGGCCACATTCCACACTTATTAAAGCCCAGTTACTGGTGGGACCTATAATGACATGCTCATGAAGACAGAGAGCTTTCAGAGTCAGATTACGAGCAAAATGCTGGACGCTTGACAAGATCGTCAGAACTTCAAAGATTCATCATCACGCATACAAGTGGGTGTCAGATGGAACATGTTCAGCATTTGGTTACCTGTGTTCTATGTTTACATTTAAGCCAACAAACATAAAGGTTATCAGTTTGAGTGAAACTTTTCAACCACCCCTCGATGCGTTGATGTCACTTCTTGTCTGCACCTTTGGTGGATTCTGGAGTTTCAAAGTCGGTTTGGTTAGGAAATGATCCAAAGAATTGGGCCTTGCTGCGTCCTGCATTTGGAACAATATATGCAATCATTATTCATATAAAACATCAACAACGTTTGCCTGTACTCAAGCTAGCTTTGTTTCAGGTCTGACATTCTTCATGTGGCTCAAGAATGAGCACTTTCTGATCTGTTTCAGTGTCTGGTATTTAAAAACTGTAAAACAGAATTGATGAAACTGCCATCAGATAACAAAAAAAAAAGCATCATTTGTTGCAGAGATGTCAGTATCGGACGTGGATCTTCTTTTCAGTCTGCTGTCAGCGAATGTTAGCATTGTTTTACCCTAATCTATCAGACATGCTTTCTGGCAGTGTCACCTGAAGCAGCAAACATAACGCAGGGCAGTTGTAGTCAAAAATATGCGTAACCCCTTTTGCAACACAATTCATCACGTCATGTCATGTCTGTTAACGAGGCTCTGTGGTGCAACTATGAAAAGAAGAAGCCGTTTGAAGCGTTTTATTGTCAGGATCGATAATGACTCTTTCTTATCAGTCTGCAGGCAGCGTACAAAAGAGTGGATGGAAGAATGTGGTTTTTGAGCTGTTCAGGAGATGGGAATAAAGATATGATGAGAACAAAGGGCGTCAGTGTCTTACTTGATTCCTTTAGTTAGAGTTTGGGAGAATTGGGTCCCATAGAACTGCCATGGTCTGAGGCTGGCAGAAGTCAACGGGATTTGGCTGGGTGTCCAAAATTTCCTTTGTTCTTTCGGAGTGGTGTGGATGCAAGCAGAGGCCGGGCAAGCGGGAGAGTGTTTCCTAGGAGGAAGGCGAGCTCTGACTGAGGGGAACAAGAGAGTCCTGGTAAAGGAGGAAATAAGAGACTAAAAATGGCGACTGTCCTCTTTTGCCGCTCGCTCATGCCACGTCCTGATGAGCCTTAAAGAGACGTAATACACACTCACCTGTTTTACATACGTACTGAAGACCTTCTCTTGACTTCCATTCATTCTCAACCCTTTCTTAGACTTAGACAAATTTATTTTCATTTTGTATGCACAGAGTGCGTACAGAACGAAAATTTGTTTGCATACAGCTTGAGAATTAGATTACAGGATAAGATAAAGTTGCAGGGTAAAGTGCAGCAGTGATTTAACAGTACAACAATTGAAATGTGAAACAATGCAGGACAAAGAGACAGTGTGCGATCCCAGTGTACAGGTGAGTATTTCTTAAAAAAAACATTTGTATGTGCAGAAATGATTTGTGCAAGAATGCATTTTAGAGACTGAGAGTTCGGCAGCATCTTTAATGGTGGATAAGGGTGCAAAGATGCAAATGTGCAAATATCTATAGTATCTAATATCTAAATTCAATGATCTAACCCCACCCTAAACCTAATTGACACCGTAGTCGTAAACCTTACCCCCAGCCTAAAATAAAATTGAGGACTTTTTTTGGTCCTCGCTTTACATCAATCCCCTCACTTGCCTTCTCATGCAGTTGCAACTACAAGTACAAGTACACACACACACACAGGTTCTGGACTCAGTCCTGCAAATAAAGCGCAATCTACAAATTATTAAGAGAGACTTTTTTTAGGCCAGGATTTAAGCATACAGTAATCCCAAAAGCTGTGGACATCATGCTTGTTCTAATTAAGAGCTGTTGCTGATTTTGCAGGTGCAGCTCACACCTTCATCACCCCAGCTGCCCCTCAGGGCAGAAGCAAAGCTCCATTTATTTTCATATGTAGTTTTAAAGGTTGTCGGTGAGGTTACTTGGCTAACCCTAAGTGTGTTGCGCAATGAAGTCACGCTCTATAAATTGTGTCCCACTCATATATTTTCTGTGACAACAGTAATTAATTGTGTGTTTCTCCCACTGTTGTTCTCTTGACCCACACTGAAATGTACAAAAATGCCTTTGACTAGATCCCGTTGAAATTACCACATATTGTTTCTCCGGCACACATCCTGCGGGTTTGGTGAAACAAAAACGTTGCAGTAAAACGAAGGCGTTAAGTAAACTCCCCTTTTAAGGGGGCATCTGATGTTGATTAAAAAATGTGCAAAATACTGGAACACAAAATTACTTGCCTTTTGTTTCACGGTCTCGTGCGTGGTGATGGAGGTAGATGCTGTAAAAAGATCAAAACCCACTATATCATTATTTCTGCCAAGCTGAAACCCACAAAATGTGATCATGTGGTTTATGGGGCTCTGTAGAGGTACACAACAGAAAACATTTTAGTTTTTGTTTGACACTTTCACATCTAAATAACACAAGTTACTGTCCCAGCATGACCAGTTTAAGGCCTCCAACAAAGCCTCATTATGTAAGAGAAAAGATTTATGTTTAAAGGCAGTGACCGCCAAAGGAAAACATGCACACAAAGAAATTACCTGTTAGACGATGAATATCTGTGACTGTGTGCGAATACGGCCAGGCCTGGGAGAATTACATAAAAGAGCCAATTAAAGCGCTGTTCATTTTGGAGTAGCTGTATTGTTATTTTCTTCCTGAGAGCCACTGTGTTTTTCTAGCTGTGCACAATGAGGTCTGTGGCTTCCTCGCTCTGTGTTGGCTTTTCTCTTCTTCTGTGATCCAGCCATGGAAGCTTACAGTCTGTATGATGGCGTAGTGGGAGACACCGTTACCTTGCAGTGGGTCTCGACTCTTGGTTGGTGCATTTCTCTCTGGAGCTCAGTCATTCTCCTCATGCATGCACAGGTTTTCTCCAGGAACCCAAACTTTCTACTACATTTGAGAAAAACATGCCCTAACAGGAAGGCGCATGTTTGTGCTTCTCTGGTAGACCTATGATGAAATGCCTCCATTGATGTGAATACCTTTGAAGCAATTTAGGAAAAATATACTCACTGACCACTTAAGAAGTTACACCTGTTGAATTGCTTTATAATAAAAACTACAAATACAGCCAATCACATTGCAGTGACTATATAACAATGAGCATTTATACCTTTGATGTCAAGTCCTTTTATTTAAAAAGTGTCATGTTATAGTCGGCTGACTGTGCCTCACCGGATTATAAGGCACATTAAATATGCTACCCCTCCACGTACACAGCTCTGTCATGAGAGGGACAGCTATCCATCTCTTTTGGGAGGACAGAGTAGTTGGACTACACTGCCCTGTTTCTAACATAAGGCCAAAATGAATGTAACTTTTATATTGAATTAACTTACTTGGTTTATCGTTGCTAGCGTTTAATCTGTTTAGACATTACAGTCAGGCGGTCTTGTAGACAGCTCAGGGGTCCGATCAGGTAGTGACACAGCGTATTATAATGCTTAAAATATCCATTGAGCGGAGTGGCTTTGTTGCTAACCAAAGTCATACTTACACATTTTAACAGATTTTTGAGAGCATTGTACAACATAAAATCAGTCAATAAGCACAACAGTAATCATAAATAAGGCGTACCAGATAACAAGGCGCAGCATACATTTTTGAGAAAAATTGAAGGATTCTTTGGTCTGAAGACTGCGTCTTATAGTCCCAAAAATATGGAATATATGGGGCCTCTCCTTCCAGCGTTTGCCAGATGATTGCCATGTTCTGTTCTCTGGATTCTCCTGTCTCACCTTGCCCTCACCAGCTGCTGTGTTTCTGGACATGGGCCTGGACTGTTTCATGACCACAAGCCCTGTCTTGGCTTTTGGATCCGTCAACAAGTACACCACAGACCCTACCCAGAGCTGCCTGTTGTGTCTCTCTGCACCAGGACAGTAGGTATTCTTTGTTGAAATAAACACAAACGCATCAGGCTGAATATTGAGTTCTCAATGTCAGCACATAATCTCCTTGATTCACCTCAGGGAAAATTTGGAACACACAGCACCCTTAAAAAAACTATCATGCAAACAATGGCAGTAAATGACAAACAAGGTATTTGACATATACAGCTCATGTGAAAGTATCACTTTTAAAAAAAGATTTTTTTATTTTTAATCATTAAATGAAGTATAAATGAATGAAGTAAAAAAGGTGGAAAGTTTTCCCCCCACTTTAAACCCTATTGTGTTTAAACCAAGAACTTCTTGGATTATGTCAGAAACCTTGAACAGAGGTTTTTGTCATTAAAGGGCTATTCATAACCTGCAAATCTGTGGTCTCCTTTAAAAGGGTTGGCTTCCTGCTTATAGTCTTCCCTTTGTAAACAGTGATTCCCTTTCCTTGCGAACCTGCTGAAATGCCTATACCCACACTTTCACATTCATTAACAATTAACACTTTTCTCAGCAGCACAGAGTTCATTACCCAACTTAACAAATACAACTAAACCTGTTGTACATCAGACCAGTTCATTATTTGCTTCAAGTCGAAATGTGAGCACACATCTGACTCCCCCAAATGTGTGAAGCAGAGGAAGTGGGTGGAAAGGCATGAGCGTGACCTTTGCTGGCACAAAGGAAAAGGATTACGCTTCACTTTTATCTCCCTCTTTGCTATCAATGCCAGCCCTCCAATCCATGCTCCCCATGAAATAAATAAAGAAGACTTTGAAGATCTTTTTTTTTCTTCTGTCTGTCAGGGGAACCCAGCACTAAAATGTATTTGGCTTTCAAATTTTTCGTCAAAGACATTTCAATTTGTTATTTGATAGGTGAACCATAGGGCATATCTAAATAGTGTAAGTGAGACTTTTCAGTAATTTCTGCTTAGATCATTTATTAGCTATAGGATTTTTTTGTCATTGTAAAAGTGTTACTCTCATGAAGTAAGAAGTATAAAGACTTTAACATGTTAATGCTTCTGTAATTATTTACCATTGTGTTGCATTCGTACTCGGAATACAGCCTTTCCAACATCCCAGACAGAAAAGTGAGAAAGCCTCCTGAAACGGCTCCGAGCCAGAGCTCACAGATCGTAGTATCCAATAAAGCTTTTGATGAGATGCAACTAGCAGGTACGATACTCAGGTGTGACATGTTTCCCTAAAGATATTGATATACCATTAGTTTTTAAAGATTTGTTTGATGTAGATATAAAATTTCACTTCTAAAAATATTTTGGTAGCCTTTTGAGTTGCAGTTTAAGTGGGTGAAATAGCGTTTGCTATATTCAGGTAGGTAAAGTATCCTTATAATTACAGCTTATTTTTTTTATTTTATAAAATATAATCAATAAATTCACCTATCACTTTAAGGTGTTTTATATTTACTGATTGGTTAACCATTTGGGGAAAACTGTTAATGTTTGATATACAGTCGAGGACTTCCTACAACTGGTCAATGAGTTTGGGCTGACGTCCTGTTTAAGGTTCAGCATGCTGAGTCGAGTAAAGCGTACAAGTCAGTCAAGATTCATGCCTCTGCTGTATAGGTAAACTTTACTTTATTAACACATTTTCTTTTCTGAATGGAAGTAAAATTGTTTTAGATCAGCCCAGCTGGAGTCCTGACTCTAGTCTGATATAAAATCTGTGTAGGGAGCTAAAGATTAGGGTGATGGCCTGACACCTCTTCTGAACTTCCGAGCTATATCACCACAGATAAATTGCCAAAATTGCATTGTGAACATTTAACCAGCTGGTCAGCAGTTATAATACAGGCTTTAATTGCTAAAAATAAATATTTCCCACTAATTATTGATAAAACTTTAAGTAAATACATGTCCAAAACATGTATTTACTCAAAGCTGTATATGTTTATACTCCGCTGAAAAGCAGAGCAGCTATGCAACAGTGTGACTGGCTATTACTAAGCATGGTTGTTTGGACTCTATTCACTAAGGTCCTAGTGTAATCCCTGCAAACCCACACCTGCACTCTCCTCCTGTCAAAAACAGGCTCCTGCAAAGTGCCAACAGATCCCAGCGTCTAGACCCAAATCAAGCATGATTAAACAATTGCTAATTATAAAATTCATAATTTAAGCTCACATTGTAATTTAACTTCTTGAGAATACATTTGTGCTCCCAATAAACAAATTCAGTGGCTAGAGTTCAATCAAAAAGTCTCCCAATTTGAAGTAGTCGCTCACCCCTTAATAAAACATCCATATATCCATCCATTTTCTAACAGTTCCTACTCTGCTCACCTGTTCCTCAGCCTTCATATACCTGCCTCAAGCACCCACTCACTGCCAGATGGTCTCATCATCTCACTCGTGCTCTGCTACCATGGTGTTTTCAGTTCTTGTGTGCTCAATCTGCATCTGGTCAAGTCCGATTCTGCCAGTAACTCTTGGTCTGTCTGCATCGAACATTTCCAATAAACCCCTTTTTTACGTAACTTTGTGTTCGGCTGAATATCGAGTTCACCAGCAGCGCAACGTTATTTATTGCTGCTATATGAAGCTGTGATCAGTCAGTTTCTTAAGTAACAAAACGTCAAGATAATATATAAAGATCTATGCAAAGGTCACAAACACGCTCAGTTGAACAAAAGCCTATACAAGTTACTGCAATCTCAGTCTTTTTCAAGTTAGAAGCGTCTATATGTGGGCAAATATGTTGTAGTTGCAGAGTGATACTTGAAATGCTAGATAAAGATAATATGTTACTCAATAGTGGATTCTTTAATTCACAAAATACCATGGTTACCAGCAGCAAAATGAAGCTTTTTTGTAACGTGTTTTTTAGATTAATATTTGAATCAAATTGAATTCAACTACGTTTTGAATATTGCTTGAATCAGAATTTTTTTTTTTTTGCTTGAGACAATTCCTCAGTGGCTTCCGCACTATAACACAAGCCAAAGGCAAAATCCAAGGGAATGAATGATAAAAAAAGAAAAAATTATTCAAAATAGGTCAAAAATAAAAATATATTTCTTTAATCAACATCAGATGCAAATCTATTCAATAATAATGTCTGATTTTTTTTTTCTCCAAGTGTGCAGTATTGATGAATAGGAAAGCATTTCACATATATGTCATGACAAGGGGAGGAAGTGACATATGGGTGGAGGTGGCGGCCTGACCTGTGAAGAACAGATCATAAACCACTGATGGTCCCTCACCCAACATCACGGCTTCAATCCCAGCGACCTCTCCTTTAACACCTACTCCTACTGTACTCGTTTCATGACTGACTGTGAATCATATTTAGTGTGTGTTAGAGCTTTATGCGCAGAGCAAATAAGGTGCTCTGTCAGGTTAATTTTTAAACATCATACGTTGCTAGCAGAAGACACTCCCTTCCACTGAGTGGGTAAGTTATGCCACAAACTCTTCCTTTTAGGTGCTGACGACCAATAAAAGGTTTCGGTGTGTCAGAGACACGCTCCGCTACACACACGTACGCTCAGTGTTACATGCAACTTTAAAAATCCAAACAGCCAATCCCAGCCACTTCAACAATGAAGCCATTGAGCACGTAATGTCAACACTTGAGGGTGAAAAGGCGTTTGGAACGTTAACAAACATATTTGGTGGGATAATTTGATCAGCTTTAAAAATCTTACAATTGGGAAAAAAAGTAACAACAGCTGAATTAAAAGTATAGGCCACATTAAATGCAAGGATCTGTTGGCCATTTGAACAAACCTTTAACCGCTAACTTGTAAGACAAACAAGGGACTACAGCTACAGCCTATGAGCCGAGGCTTAAAGCCATAAAAGACAACTTGTGTAAATTTACTTGAATGTTGAGTCCATGGAATGTAATGCAAGACCTTCTTGTAGAACATATGCATTTATGAGCTGTGATTAAAATTTTCATCCAGGTGCCTTTTTCACCCTGTTCCCTCATCACTTTCACAACATTTAACCCTCTTTATATAAGCTTTCTTTTAGTTAGTGCTCCCAATACTCTGTAAATGTGTTTTGAGCTGTTTGCCAAAAAAGGACGTAGGCCTGACTTTAAGGTGACATTACACACTTTACAGAACCCTCTCAGCCATGACCAGAGTGTTTCAGACTATCTAGTGCCAGCTTAGGTCCACATTTTAATGCAAAATTCTTGTTTGTATCCACAAACATGACCAATACACTCACTCCAGAAAGAATGCCAATACGTGTATGTTGCTTTTAATCACAGACTAGACAGCAGCAACAGCATTTAACAAAGTTATGCTGCTTGAAACCTCAGTGCCCTTGTCCCCATGATCCCTCATAGATGGATCATATAAGCTACATTTACATGGACAAAAGTAATTGGAATAAAGGGCCGGTCGGAATAAAAATGCTCATGTTAAAGTGCAATATGATAATCAGATGAAGCTCAATTGGAATGAAACTGTAATCTGAATGAGAGGGGAGGTTTGTGTTGATTGATAATCCGATCAACGTGGAAATAAATGCTTGTCAGGCTCAATTAATTCAGAATGTGGCAAACTGACTCGAGAGCACATGTGTGCCTGACGTAAACGTGCCGTTTTTCCGCATTGGTGAGTGGCGGAAATATGTCAGGAAGCAAATCTGTCGGGGCTCCCGATACAACCTTTCTGTTGGGAAAAAATAAAAGAGCTCAAAATTGTTGCTGACTCAGTAAGTTTCTACTGTAATTACAACATGGTGCAAGTCCAGCCTGGGCACTTGCAGGACAAACAAACTCGTATAGTACTGCCTTGTTTAATATTTTTGTAGTTTAGCAAAGACGGAAGAACTTCTTCTTCTGTTTTTTTTTTAGGGGAATTTCATAACTGCGCATGTCAGAAAGGTTATATTCTGAATAAAGCCAGGTGCATGCACACACACAATATGATCAGATTAATTGATTGTGTGCCAATATAAACGGTACAATCAGATTATTTGTTTCTTAATCCGATCGTAAAATTTTGTGCATGTAAACATAGCTATTGATGTCGGTACATCTATATGAATTCCCCCATCTTGGCGGTCCGCGCCAAGTTACATATATTCAGAGGTGCATGAGAGGTGCAGGGGTGTAGATGGCACGATTGCGACATTGTTGTCATGCACACCCTTGCGCCCTGTTCAATGTATAAAACTAGCTTCAGTCTCAAGTCTTTTGCAACTCAGAAGCGGACAGGAGAGACAAGACTGTGATCTGTCTGCTCCAAGGTTTTCTCCTGAAGTGAAAATTTAGAGCTTTACATGTTTGTTTTTACCTCAGAATGACAAGGAGGAATTTGCAGTGCTATACCGCTGACTTTTGATGGCAGTAAAATTATTTCTATAGGTTTCTATAGGTTAAAAGATATATGTGCTGCATAGATTCTTCTTCGCTTTCTCTACTCCTGCCATGAAAGAAAAGCAGAGCAAGCCTTCTTTCGCTCACACACAGAGTTCTGATCCACAATTGGTGAGCTCTCTAGAGAAAAAACTTTGAGTGTATGTAAAATGAGAGAAAGCCTTCCAAAATCCGTGAATCGGATTTAGGTTATTAAATTCAGCGCACCAGTCTGTATCTAGAAAGCTGAAGTGTCCTTTATCATTTCCTTTTTCCCCCTTCAGACATGGTTCATGGTTTGTAAATAGTAAAAGAGTTCACAGTCCACCACTCAGGTTTATGTGTGTTTTCTGTGTACAAGGAAAATGAAAGGGCTCAGTTTGACCATTAGTACTAAAATATCAGTCTAATTACAGAACTGTGGTGAAAACTTTGCAATTAACTTAAAATGCCAAAAACATAATTTTTATTTTTATATTGTTAAAATATTCATGTTTATGACAACATCAATACAATAAAATCCCAATAAAAAGGGCACATTTTTAATTTTCTACAGCTACAGAAATCCTTTATCGGGTTTGATTTGCAAATACCACCAGATCTGATTATTATAATTATTTTAAGTGGCTCTAAGAGGATTTGGTGTCAGTATATATCATTGCTTCATATCTGTAGCTGAACAATAAAGAAGGAAAACCAGTATTTGAGCATTGTCTCAATCTCTGATGGCAGCATAATCTCCCATTCTGACCCACTTTCTGCGCTACTATTGGCTCGCTGTTCAGCAATTGTCAGGATAGACAAGGGTCACCAGCTGTCACTTATGCCTGTGTTCACTGGGATGCAGTTGAGATTATCAGCAAGCTTATCTTAGTAAGTAAAGACGTGGTTTACTCAGTATGGTGTGGATGAACTTGACTGGTTTGCACAGTGCCCCGACCCCGACCCCATTAAAGAGCTTTAGGATCAGCCCGAACACCAACTGCGGGTCAGCTTCTATCATCCAATATCAGTGGATCAGAAGGAGGTTTTAGCGTGACCTGCGGGTGAAAAGGCCTTCAAAGATACAGGCAAAATTGGTAAACTGCTCTTAGGTTTTGGGCTTTCACTAAATGTCACATTCCTTTGTCAGCCTTTTCTGAATTTCTCTGGCACCTCATAGCTACACACTGATAACAAATTCTGTCGATCCCTCATTTGTTTTATTCCCATCTTCTGACACTGAATATATCTTTTGGTGCTTAAATGCTGATATATTTAAGAGCTACAATGTTCTACACACACTCACACTTCCGTGGTTTTTGATTGATTAGGCGGATTACAACAGATAACTTTAATGTTAAATTTGGCAAAATTGGTAAATTTCCAGCAGCAGGATAACTGCAGCTTGGAGTTTTCAACTGATTTCATTACAGCTCATTGCTTTTTTCTGTCTAGTTCCTAGAAAGCATGATTATGCAACATGTGGAGGTACTTTTCCAAAGCAGCCTGATGTGATTAACACACAGTAATGTTTTGTGAGAAACGTTCATACTGTAAATTTCTGTTAAAACCATTGATACATGTTTAATTTGCTATTTTATGAAATTCTTTTTTTTTGACAGACTAGAGAGAGAAGCTGTAAAATGCAAGGTTAGAAAAGTATATTCTAAACATTCTTAAAAATGTTGCTTTTTGATGTTTATATAACATTTTTATTTTACTTGCAAACTTTCTGAGGAATGGCACGTGCAGAGTATAGTTGAGAAATAAAACAGTGATTGTCAACCTTGAGGTTATGGGAAGGAAAGTTATTAAAAGTTATTGACATACTCCAGGCTTTTTGTGTTTATTAGAAGCACGACGTAAGGCCACAGGCAGTGTTGAATGGTAGTATCTTTATCAATAACAGCATAGGTATACTGGATTTCGTTCACCACTGTTACACTGTCATGATTTGGGTTTTGTTTTTGTGTTTTGGACGGTTCATTATCCACTCCATGCTCCACCCTTCCCACTCACCGTTCACTTACTCTCCTTAATTAGTTCAGCCTGCCACTGCTACTAATCAGACTCACCCAGCTCACCTGTCACTCTCCCTACATATACCTGCCTCATTCCCACTGACTGAAATTCACTGAACTAACTAATTGCAATTCAATTCAAACAGAGTTCATTATTCCCAAAGGGAAATTAATAAATTTATATTGACATAATTACAGCAATTCAAACTAACATTTTAGTCTCAATGTTTGTATTAAAATAATTAACTGCTTGATATACAGGCTATAGACAGCCTTCAGGCATTTAAAATTAGTTTCCCAACAGATTTTACATCACACACAAAACTGTATCACTCAGACTTCATCCATCATGCTTACAGTCAGCAGAGGAATTCCTGAAGGAAACATGTTGATTCAAATTTTGCAACATTGGAAAGTTGTGTGCGGCTCAGTGCAGAGATTCTCTCTGAGTGCTATTAATCACAGCTTTTAGCCCAGACATCACATGACAGAATGAGGTCTAAACACGAAGGAGCCAATCAGTATCAGAGGTCATAGGCAGTGTTACATGTCCGGTTATGCAAATCAACTCGGTGTGTGACTAGAATCTAGCTTGTTGTGGCTAACGTTTAGCTTGTGTGTTACTCTAAGAGGCCAGATGAACTTCTAAATGGCTTCAGTCTGTGTTTAACACCGACCATCTGCTTTATGTCTGCTGTATACATCTATTCTTAAAGGAAAAGAGAGGGAATGTAAATACCAACAATTACAAAATGGGACCCTCTGCTCCATTTATGTGCTTTAGACACAAGATTACTCAAGATTACCATAAAATATTATCTATCAATTTTGCACATTCTCATTTACCCACAGTATTAACTTAAAATGTAATCATAGTAAAAATCAAGAGTTTGAATTGCTTCAATGTCAAATTTTTAAGCAGAAATATAGAGTTTTATTTTCTATCCTATATATTCCAAAGTGATTGTTATTTTAGGATATTTTGGCCTGGGAGTGCCACAAAGTGACATGGATTCCAGTCAAGTATTGTTTTTTAATACAAATTTGCTTGTATCTAAAATACTCTACTGCTCCTAAAGAAACAAAATGTTCTTTTAAAGATTAGTATCAACATATTATGACTCAAGATGTTTTTTCTCCATATTTTAAATCAATGCTATTACTAGCTTTGGTTTCAAGCAGGCATAGATATATTTTCCTTGTGCACAGCTGGCTGAACCAGGACCAACTAAAAAAATCTTGTGGAGACCAAAGTGTATTAACAATAGTCACGTTAATTGACATATTACCAAATCACTTAAATCCACTGTAATAAGAGTAAAATTAATCCACACCTCCCAACAGTGAGATCATTGTATCTTCTATACTTTACAGGGCGTGGCCATATGCTTACTGGCTCGTGTTAGAATTGTTTCTTTTAGTGGTGCAGCTTGTTTTGCCCTGCATCTCCCTCTCTCTTTTTAAAATCTCAAAAATGAATGTTGCAGACATAAATTCTGAAATGTTTTGCCAAGCTATTTGTCAAAAACTGTCTGCAACATTATTTATTATGCTTATGCTTTTTCTTCTCTCTCTTTTTGGTCAGTTATATAAAAATGGTCAAGAAATGTATATTTCCTTCTTTCCCACTGCCCGTATAGAAGTTGGGTTTATAGTAAAAAATATCGTCACCATTTGGAAAACAAGAACATACAACATTTTTAAGTTACTTCAAAACCAGCAAATGTTTGAAAATGACAACCTAAATGCAATTGTATTTAAGTTGCAAAAGTCAAGTATTTGAAAAATGGATTTAGAATGGGAGTCAAGGTCACAAAAATGTCAGAAGGACACAAATTGTTCTATTTAACCTCAAATAATTATTCAATCAATCAATCGATCTGAAGCACTCAACCCAACAAAATGTGATACGACTTCCATCAAAACAATCAATGCTATGTAAAAACTGAAAATTACAAAACACCACAAAATATCAAGGAAGCCAGGATGAGGAAATAGACATTTAAATTAGGGGAAAGGTGAACTGAAGATTGTGCAAAATGACTGAAAGACAACGAACATAGAAAACCAGAAGGAAAATGAGATACAGACAAGTTTTAAAGGACTCTTGAATTTAGTCCTGGCAGGCCTGAGTGGTGGCTGCTGAACCAGGTCATAGGTTAAAACTTTAACTTGAACCCTGAGTTCTTCCCTTTTAGAGAAAGTCCAATCATCCAAAGTCCAGCTGAATTCCAGACATTTTTTTACTCTTTGGGAATGGATTTCTCTGCTGTGCAGAGGCAGTTCATGGTTATCGCCACATCTGTATTTCCATCTTTTCTGACAGTGTGACCTCCTCAGCTTTCTGTGGATTTTGGATGTTTATCTGTGTTTGAAACGCAGAGGAGACCAACACAAAGGCACGACTGACATGCTTCCAGATACCCATGCCCTTGCTTTGATTCTTCAGACTCTAACCCCAGCCCCATACAACGAGGACAGTAATACACACACAGCACAAAATACCTTCTTTTTCAACGCAGGCATCAGCAACTCTTGATTTTACAGAGAAGGATCAGAAAAAGACCAAATATAGAACGAGAATAAAAGCTCAGAGGACCAATCATTACAGCCAAAGAATGTAGAATACCATCTCTGAATGCAAAACATATCAATTCTTGAAGCAGATGGGCTACAGCAGCAAAGGACCGAAACCCACCAGAGGAATGTACACAGGCTCACCAACAGGAGATGATTTTTAAAAGACATGAAAGCGAAGACTCTGGATTTCAGCAGGAACATCCCTTGGTAGGGTCAGAATTTGCTGTTAACAGCATGAAAGCTGAAAGGGGGTGAAGTAACGTTGAGACCGAACGGTTATGGACCCGGAGAACCAGGAGCACCACATCATAAAGTTGCAGCCACCAAATGAGCAGCAGCCTTATGCAACTATCACATGGATATGGCCTAACACCAACTAAATTTGTGCTTTGCAGAAGTAAGACAGTTCGGACACGAAGGGTGAAAGGTGGATCTGCCCGACAGGTGTGGCTAATAAGGTGGCTGCTAAGTTCACAGGAATAGGTTAGAAACATCTAATCAGATCTTGTGAATCTCAGGTCGGCTTGACAACGGTTGCCAACTTGCAGCGTTTTTTAGTAAAGCTTGATTCAGATTCGCCCCTCCCATTTTGCCAGTCTTTACTGTCAGTCTGAGGTCACAGCCATGGTCTCTTATGTTGGTGAAAGTGAAATATAACCTACGAAGTGGTGTAATTATAATCATCCTCATCTTTACTGTCATTGCAATATACATTCCAATGAAATTCATCGTCTGCATTTGACCCGTCCCTTAGGGAGCAGTGGGAGCATCCTGGGGCTAAGGGTCTTGCTCAGAGATCCAGAGTAGCAGTCCGTGGGAGTTGAACCAGGAACCTTGCAGCCTCTCCAGGACAAAGGAGAACACTGCTCTCTAGCCACCAGGCCACCATTCCCACCAGTTCACATTTTCATGCTGTGAGCAACCTTACAGACATCAGCGTTCTCACCATCAATAGGTACAAAGATCTCAGCAAAAGTCAATCTTTCAATGCTCTATGGTATTATTATACTATAATAATCTGACACTGCTGTCTTAACAATTAAAAGAAAATGCGTATCAGATCTGAAATGACATCAGACTGCATTTAAGGTGTGATGATGACCTACATTAGATCATCTTTATCTGCCTGCTGTCTGCTTAATATGCATAACGGTGAACGCAAATTCTCTCTCTCTCTCTCTCTCTCTCTCTCTCTCTCTCTCTCTCTCTCTCTCTCTCTCTCTCTCTCTCTCTCTCTCTCTCTCTCTCTCTCTCTCTCTCTCTCTCTCTCTCTCTCTCTCTCTCTCTCTCTCTCTCTCTCTCTCTCTCTCAGGTGCTAAAGTGTTTCTAAAGGGATGAATAGACACGAATAACCAACCCCAAACTAACACTCACACCACCTATGACAGTCCTCTTGCTGTCTGACTATTTGTAATGATTACCTTCCATCTGCTTTCAATCAGTCTGGTTATCTTCCTGCTCATCCGGCTCCAGTCAGCAGTATTTCCCACTGATGGACATTTTTATACATTGTTTCTTCATTTCTTTTCTTGCACAGCCAACCCTTCTCCGCCTCCTTTTCGAGTCTGTGCTCTTAAATGTAACTTCGCTATCTAGCGCCATGTAAACGTCTTGGAACAACAACAGCTACTGTATTTCTTAGAGTGACTGATTGGACAGCAGGCAAAAGTGTTGCTTTAGTTAAAAAAAAAAAAAGCTGACAGTAATGAGTGCCCAAGATTGAAAAATAATTGTAAATGATGATACCCATTTGGCTTAACATCGCAGACCTTTTGTTGGTGTTGCCATTTAGTTTTTGGATGACTTTTGAGACAAAACTAACATAAAATCCTTGGTATAGGAAGCAGAATTTTGGCAGATGAACAAACGACTCAAAACGAAGTGTAGAAATGAAATCACATGAATGCTTTGTAATGCTGGATTTAAAATTGAAATGTTATTCATTTATTGTAATTTAGCTGAGAAGATGAATTTCCATCCCTCTTTCAGGTGAACACATAGTCATCAGCTCACTTTGATTTTCGTTCCTTTTTTACATCACAAAAGGCAGCATTATGTAGCCCTGAGACATAAATGAAAACAAGAGTCGCTGTAATGAGGATCTGGGTTTTGTGGGGTGCTGTATGCAAAAGCCACAAAATGGGGTCAGTAATGACAGCGTGGTTGATAACAGGTGTAGCCCTGAAGCGACTAAAACACAAAGCAGTCTCTGGAAACAACAAGAGGACTTCTGGACAAGACAAATAAATACCTGATATCTGACTTATCTTTTTATCTGCCTAGGATATGTATATAGCTGTGCCTTAGTGCCTTGGGGCAATCTCCATGATCAGTTTCTGTCTTTTCAATAATTTCGGAGAAACATCCAAATTGGTTGGGTCCGTACTGCCCCATATTTTCTCCAGTTATTTATGATTTTCTTCATGTATTATCGCCTGTAAATAATCCTATGGGACCTTTTGCAGCCTTCCTCTGACTGTTACATTGGGAAAATGAGCTCATCCTGATCTTTTGTAGCCTCTCTGCAAACCGCTTTGGCTAATTGATGCAAATTTAGAGAAAAAAAAACCCATAAACCCCAACTGAAAAGCAGAACTATGTATTTTTCAGGATTATCTGATTCAAGTCAATGGCAGGTAGTCATGAACTTAAATAATACTGAAAATGAATAGAAAGTTATTTAGCAGAGCATTATTTGAAGACCCTTCAGCAAAAAGATGATTGCTGCTTTTCTTGGTGTTTTTATTTTACATCTCCCGTCCTGACACTTTTATTTATTTATTGCTTCTCAGTTGAATGGTACAGAAATGCTAGATCATGGTCTAATTTTGTCACATCACTGAAGCGTGGCATTTTAAACAGGGAGCTGTGCTTTTTTTCCCCCAGACTTGCTGTAAATTCAGCCTTGCCATCCATCTATCCATTTAATGGACAGCCCCCCCCAAAAAATTACTGAAATGTTGTTTTCTTATTCTTCTGGTAGCAATCTTCGATCCTCGGCCCAGAACCGCCTGGAGGTCCCTAAGACCCGGTATAAAACCTGTGCTGTTCTTTCAGGCTGCAGCCCCTGTCTCTCTGTGTGGCCGACTCTGTTGATTCCTTTAAAAAGCAGCTTAAGACACTTTGATTTAGACAAGCTTTTAGTTTAGGGGTCTGCAACCTGTGACTCTGCTGCTGCAAGCAGACCTGTAGCTCTTTTGAACTTATAAAGAACCAACTTATGTTTATATAAAGAAGGAAACTAAAAGTACCAGCAATATTTCTTTCAAATCTATGTTTCTTCACAGAATTTTTCACAACTAACAACCCATTGAAGAAATGATAAACATCCTCTTTTTGAAAAAGCTTTACATTTTTCTTTATTTTCAAAACAGTAATAAAATCGAATAAAAATCTCTCTTTTTTTTTTTTTTTTTTTTTTTGCAAAGGTCATGTAACAACTGTCTTTTATTCTGATAGACCGAGGGTAAAAATGGCTCTTTGAATTGTAAAGGTTGCAGAGCCCTGTTTTAGTTAAACACCCCACTTAATAAATTTTTTGTTTTACATTCTGCCAATATTTTACTTGACAGGTGCTATATCAATAAAGTTCACTTCCATCCATCCATTCATCATCTATAGCTGCTATAGCTGGTGTCTATCTGCAGCGGTCAATGAGCGAGAGGTGGCAAACTCCCTGGACAGTCCATCACAGGGCACCATAGAGACACACAGGACAAACAACCATACACACACGCACACACACACACACACACACACACACACACACACACACACACACACACACACACACACACACACACACACACACACACCAGTCATGTGTTTGGATTGTTGGAGAAAGAGATTACCCACATATGCACAGGGAGAGCATGCAAACTCCATGCAGAAAGACCCCAGGCCAGGGTTTGAACCCAGGAGCTTCTCGCTCAGTCCGACCAACTGCACCACTGTGCATCCAGCCTTGCCATGCAGTTGGGAAAACAAATAAAACTTCTAAAAACAGAGTCAGTTGGGATTGATTTGACACATTTCATTCAGTTACACACCAAACTTAAAGTATACCAGCATAGGAATATTGTGTATAGTTTTTATTTTTACACGCTAAAATAAATTTCTACCTTTGCAACAACCATAATTCTCAGGCTTCCTCAATTTTTATGCTACAAATCTTAATTTGGAGTTGTTCGTGACATCATTTTGCTGTATGATTGGACACAACAACTGTGGAGCATTTCCCATGCCAATTGCATACAGTAATTTGTTGTTTTTGAAGAAGTAGAGACCTACTGCAGATAAAGTTTCTAAACAGAGAAACAAGAATGTAAATGTTAACAACTCAGAGGTTTAAATTAGACTATTACAGATGAGTGTTATAGTTTGTGGCCGCGGAGCTTTTTCCCTCAGCAAAGAGTGACAAACCAGCATTAAGTGTAAACACAGGCCGTTGTGGGCTGTGCGGTACTTTTAAGGAACTCCTTACGAGCGCATAATGAAAACAGCATGCTGTGTTGACTCTGACATCAAATAAACTGAACATGTGTTTGCTTAAAACTTCAGGGACTCAAAAGATGGAAAATGCCACGAGCAAACATCAAGATTAAAAGGTGCAGCTTTGTGAAGTGTTGGAGGTGATGGAAAAATCCACCGCCTGGGTGCAGCAGCAAGCGGTGATCTGCTGCCCTCTTGTGGCCGTTGCAAAAACTGTTAGCAGGACTTTGTTTATTTTATAAAATCTTGGAACGATTTCCAAAATTTCTTAGGAAAAGAACTATGTTTCTGTACAATAATGTGTACATTCCTAAAGCCTTTATCTGCAAAAACACATCTGAAATATGTTACTTAAATTGATTATCTTAATTTTTAAAATGCTTTTTTTTGTCAAGCAGTTAATGTATATTTTCCCAATGTTTCTCGATTAGAAACAAATAACACATTTTCAGTGATACATGAAAAGAACAAGAATTTAAAAAAAAGGAAGTTGGGTCGCAAATACTAAAGAAAAAAATCATTGAATATTATGCGTGGACACATATTGCCTTCATTTTAGTCAAAGAACAGTGCTGAGAGCTTTGAGGAAAGGATTTTCATCACAGAGCAGCTGCAACCTAAAGTCTTCTCTTAAGGTTCAAAGTTACTTTATTACCTCTAGGTAGATTTGTTTTGCAGTGGTTCAATCATTCACACCTTCATACAAACATCTTAACACAACCAGAACCATTCCATTAAATGCCACAGCGCTTAAGGTTCTCTAGGCTTCTTCATAAATCAAATCAAACCAGAACACAGAAAAGGACAGCAAGACTTAAAAACTGGATAAATATACAAGAAAAAAAATTTTTAAACCACAATACTTAGGCTTAATAAAATCTGTTAAATCTGTTAAAATCCATCATTATATCTATTTTTAATAAATCAAAGCAGACTTTAAATTCCAAAGGCTCAGCATTTGGAAAACAACAGGTTTTTGTCCTACATTGATTTCATTCATTGCTTATCTCTAGGAGTGTAGCAGTCATTTACTGGCCCCTATGTATAAACCATCTTAGTGGACTCCCATGTTCACTTGATCATTTTTCCTTTGTATAGGACAGTGTAGTAAGTGTGACCTTAGTTTAACCTCTAAATTGAGACATTGCCACCATTGTTCAGCCTCTTCCTTTCTCCCCTCCTTCTTATGTCCTTTCCTCATCCTTCTCACAGCAGTTTTCACCCCTTGTCTTCACTTCATCCTTCTAATCGTCTGTCTCTCTTTGTGCTACATCCTCAGTGCTATCATCTGGTGTGGTGAGGGACCTGCTGCAGCAACCCTGTCAGTAACTGAGGGCCGTGTGGTTCATTAAGTTAATCTTTACTAATAATTATATATTACTATGTTACAGTGGCACTGGAAGGGAGTATAAACAACTAGCAGCAACATTATTCATACCCCCAGTAGATTAAGGTTTCCTTTATCTTCCTTTAATGCCGTCGATGAACAAGAGTTTTCCTCTCCTCATGCATGCATGCTTCTAACAACGTGCAATAAAATCCAAGGCAGTCACAGGCCTCACTGCTGAACAACTTATAGATTAACACTGGAAACAAAAATCAATATTCAAATGTGTGAAAACGAGAAATAAAATGGAACCACCAGTTACACTGCAATGGATAAAGTGTAGTATCAAGCTCTAATTACACCTGCAGCAAGTCAAGTTACAACCCAGATCATTGGGGCAAAGTTTACGAGTTACCTCTTACATTGTGCAAAGAAACAAAGGACTGCATAAATGGGTAAGATTCCACACAACGGCATGAATCAGAAATGGCTGTGTGTGTGTGTGTGTGTGTGTGTGTGTGTGTGTGTGTGTGTGTGTGTGTGTGTGTGTGTGTGTGTGTGTGTGTGTGTGTGTGTGTGTGTGTGTGTGCAAGGCTGGAAGTAGCCCCCTGTAAATACACCCCTACCCTGGGAGATTTTAAGTTAAAATAATTTTTGATTTAACCGAGAAGTTTGATTCTGATCAGAGTTGGGACTGACATCTCTTAAAAGACAACAACAAAAAAAAAAAACAATAAAGGAGTATCAGTTAAAAAACATTATGCCAATAAAATGCTTTTATGTGTATTTTGTTTGTTGTTATGTGATAGACGGACATAAAATAGCAAAATTGTTTAAAAAAAATAACATAAACTCCAATTCATGAGCCTCCACTTCTGTTAAATTAAGCAAATTTCCTCTTTCTTATTTTCACCTGTTGGCTAAAAGAAGGAAGGCGGTGCTCTTAGGTTACCACGGAGTCCAACAAACAGCTGTGTTTACGTAATGGGCCAGTAGATGTCAGTGTTGCACAGCAGAAAATATTTAAACAGGCTCTTAGTTTTATTTTTCCCTTTTTTTAATCAAGAACATAACAATTACAGTTGAAAATGTTTCTGATGTGACTTTATTACATGTTCGTTAAGAGTAACATAGACATCTTGACAAATGATAGAACTACTGTAACTATATACATAAAGAATCAATGATTTCAGTAGCTGCGACAGACTGGCGACCTGTCCAGGGTGTACCCCGCCTCTCGCCCAGTGAACGCTGGAGATAGACACCAGCACCCCCCGCGACCCCATGAGGGAATAAACGGGTCAGAAAATGGATGGATGGATGGATGGATGGATGGATGGATGGATGGATGGATGGATAGATGGATGACTTCAGTAGCTCAGTGTATCACATTATACCGATTAATTACATGAATTTTTCAAGCCGTGATTCATTTTAATGATGATGATTTTTCTGCTTACAGCTAATGTAAACAGGAGATTTAAGATTAGAATATTTCATCACACCAATAAAAAGACATTTTTATATCAGAATGCATGCTTAATGAAAATTACATTATGTTTAATACCTGCTTCAAGGCTATGGTTTTCAAAAAGTACTTTTATTCTGACAAATGACCCTTACTTAAACTTAAAGTGTGTACTTATTGACCATGGCTGTATACACACCCTCGATTGTGTATTTAAATGTCTGTATGTATAGATGTGTCTAATTTCCTCATCATCTCCTTTTGCCTTTACAGGGATTCCCTTCTAAGAGTTCTAGCAACCTGAAGAGGTAATGGTCATGTCACTGTAACTGGATCATGTTGGTAAAAGGAAAGGACATCCTCTTTCATATGTAGGGATTCTATATCGGAAACCTAATAAAATGCTTAGCCGGTTCTAAAACCATCTAAACTTAATCTGAAGTGTGCAGGAACACAATGCCAGGTTCCATCTTATAATTATTTATCAAACAGACACTTATAGAGAATCCCACCAGCAGCGGTGTCACTGGATTGTACTGTAGAGATTATTGCATTCCCATTTAATGTACGTTGCTTCCTAAAAACTGCTGACGGAAAACACATGAATTGAAGAGAGAGGACGCGGCCTTGACAACATGAGAACAAGAACAGGAACCGTGTGTGGGAAGAATGTCAATAACATTAAGAGATATCGGGCATTTTCACACAGCGGGCAGGGAAGACCTCAACCAGTCCCAGCTGCTGGAGGACTCACGCCAGCACTTTCTCCTGTGTTTACTGACAGCTGCCATACTCCATGTGACCACCTGAAAGGGGAGGGTGACTACAGGATTGTCAACAATGAGAAGTTATTTCTTTTAAGTTTTGTTGTGGGAGAAAATGAATGCATGTTTGAGACGTTTAGGAGGGAAAAGTGTTACTTTGCTTTGTGAGAGCTTTCATGCTCCTTGAACGGTGTCTAAATTAGGAAAGATGTAAATGGGGTCTTTTAGTGTCAGAAGTTCAAAAAAGACCCAGAACCTACCACGGGGTTAAATGACTACACCCCTGCTGCCCTGACATCTGTGTGGTTATGAAATCCTTTCAACTATTGGTGCTGAAGCATTTGAGCGAGATCACAGGCCCCCTGCTGGACCCCCCGCCGATGCCTACCAGGCAAACAGGTCTGTAGATGAGCCAGTCAACCTGGGATCACGTTTCATCCCGCGCCACCTTGACCACCCATGGACGCAAGCCTGGATAATGTTTGTGGACTTCAGCTAGGCCTTCAATACCATCCGCCCAGTCATCCTTCACCAGAAGCTCACCGTACCAGCCCTCGGTCTTCTCATACTTAGCCATCAGCACTGACGGCGCACCAGGGGTGTGTTCTATCCCCACGCCTTACCTTTCTGTACACAAATGACTGCACATTAGTGCATCAGTCTGTGAAACACGTTTGCAGATGACATCATTGTCACTCATCTGATCCTAGAAATCGACGAACCCGCTATAGAATATGAAGATGTCTGGAGAACCTCCTCCACACTGCCTCCCCTCACACAGCAAAAATGGAACTAAAAATGAGTAAAATCTTCTTAAAATGAGTGTATCTGTCCTTGATTTGAGTGGGTAAATAAGATTATCTGCCAATGGAACAAGATTTTTGCACTTAAAATAGGAACAATCCATCTCCATCATCTTATTTCAAGTGCAGGATATCTAATTATCTTATTTTAGGGGTCAAAATACTCATTCCATTGGCAGATAATCTTATTTACCTGCTCAAATCTAGGACAAAAACACACATTTTAAGAACATTTTACTAATTTTTAGGTCCTTTTTTGCAGTGCACCATCCTCAACAACACTGTCCTAACACATAGACACTGTTTGGAAGAAGGCCCAAGAGACACTGTACTTCCTGCAGCAACTCAAGAAGTACTACCTCCCACAGGGGTTGCGAGTCATCTTCTACACTGCCATCATTCAGTCTGTCCTATGTTCAACCGTCAAACAGGACTGGTCCAAACCGCGACAAACAATTAGGTCTGCAGAGACGATTGTCGGGGCTGATCTTCCCTCCATCCAGGACCTTCACAGGTCTAGGGTCAGGAGAAAAGGCTGCCAACATCTCTGCAGACCCCACACATCCTGAATATAAACTGTTTAGACTTCTGCCTTCAGGTTGGTGCTACAGAGCGCTAAAAACCTATCGCCACTGAGACAGTTTCTTCCCCCATGCTGTCAATCTGATGAACACAATAAACACCTTACCGTCTGATTAGTTGGCCTCAGTGCTGTGAAACTAAATAAGTACATTGCACTTTCACAACCTTCCCCTTTTTCTTTTCTCTACACAAAGGAAAAAAAATCCTGTTTTTATATTGCATACAAAATGTCTTTGCACTGTGAAAGGTGTAACCAGAGGCGAATTCCTTGATTGTACACACAATCATCGCCTGATAAGGCTGATCCTGAATCTCGTTTAGTCACATTACAACCATAAAAGTACATTTAATTAGCATTATGTATATCATAGTGATCAAGTATATCATCAATGATTAACAATAGTATTTTCATATATTGATATAGATATGTAGAACATCAAAAAGTGGACTCTATGTGCTCAGAATATGACCAATTAGTTGGATTGGATTTTAGTTAGCTACATCAGAGTAAAGGGGGCCATATACAAATGCACAGCACACTCTTCACAAATATTAACTAGTTTCTGTCGGTCTATCATATAAAATATAAAAATATCTATATTAAATATCAAATAAATAAAATAAAATCCCAAAGGAATACATTGATGTTTGTGGTTTTAATGGGGAAAAAGGGCAGAAGTTCAATAGACTTGAATTTGTATGCCACACTGCGTGTTCCATTTCTCCGCTTACCGGTATGTCTATTTAAGTTTGAGATATTGAAATAGATCAGAGACGTAAACAGATGAATCACTCTCCCACAAAAGTTTTTTTTTTAATTATTGTAAGCTGTTGTCTAAACTCAGTTATCAGCATTAGTTTCTTGTTGTACATTAGAGGTGCATTATCATAGATTCCTTTGAACAAATGTTTGTTTCTTTTTTTTAAGAAAAGCTCTAGCCACATTTTTTAGACCCTCACTATCATATGTGCATTCTGTTCGTTATCATGAGTTCAGGTCCAGGCAAGCTGCATGCTGGTGACTCACAAACCAAAGATGAGACGTTCCTCATCATGAATACATAGGCTCTTTTTCACAACAAGGCTATCTTCAAAAGCCCTCATTAACAGGCGGTAATGAATGGTGGGCTTTTTCAGGAGGAGCATATGGATGAGCCATGCCTGCTGAGGTGAGGAGAGAACGGGAGAAATAAAATGCTCATTATTATTAGCCTACTGTTGTGTTTTTGTGCGGCAAAATGTCACACTGACATCACTGCAACTCTGGAGGGAATTTGCATTTGATATATCAAATACTTAGAATACAAAGTGATAGATAGTATTTGTCAGAGGTGTGGATTTCAGTCATGTAACTTAGAATCGAGCCAGAAAAGAGGCAGATGTTGAATGACTTTAAACTCAGCCTGATGAGATAATAAAAGACTTCACTATGACTTGATTCCTCTGACCTGAAAACCAAATGGTGTTACAAAGGAAAAGCATCAGGCGTGCCTACCAAAGCAATACGTGCCCCTGCCATTGGCCAATATTTCATCCCTCTCTGGATCCTGCAAATATGGCAAGGAGAGGCCCTGTCATCCAGCAAGGAAGTCTGCACAGACTTCTAAAATTTTACAAAAAAGCTGCTTAAAGCATAACCCCAACAATGGGTAGGCTGCCAGGCGGCATACCTCTGCACCATAATGTTCAGGCCCCTTCAGTAAGATTTTGAATCCAGGCAGAAGAAAGTTTCCCAGACAGATTCTTAATAGCAACTCTGGAACCAGTGATGGAAAGCTAGTACGGGTTGCCAGATGTGCCATAAATTTGTGGGCAATTTGTTGGGTGATGGACTCTGCACAAAATACTCTAAGGTAGAGAGCAACCATGATGTCTTCCCTAAAGTATCACAGAAGTATTTTTGTTGAAATAACAACAAAAAACAAAACAATACCAATTAATAAATAAAACAAAACAAAGCAAAAAGTATACATTTTAATGCCCACACTACTTACCCTTACATTACAGTAAGTGTTTATGATCAAGGTTTCATTAAAATGTCACAAATATGAGGCTTGCAATGCTTCCATGTTATAGTTAGGTTTAACTATAATGCTAAACTAAAATGCTAAAAACATTTGTATTTATTCATTTATTTTTGTTTTACACATGCAACGTGGGAATTAAATGAAAAATTATTTTATTCTGATGATCAGATGCATTTTCTCAAGTGTCAAATATACCTTTATTGCAAAGATTAAAAAGAAAAAAAGAAAAAAATTGAATAGATCCTCTGAAACGTTTTGTTACTCAAAGAGACTTCCTCAGTCTAATGAGTTAAAGGTGAACTCAGCCCTATATACAGTGTCTTTGCATAGCGGATCAACAACTTTAATGGTGACAATCAAAATTGGTTGTTCATATGCAAAAGAGGACCATCAAGCTACCAACTAATTGTTCTGTGCTCTGATGGTTGCTTATTGTTCCCAGGGGGCTGAGTCATACTTGCAATAACACTATTGTAAAATGGGGGACCATTGAACCCAGAGGCCTCCACTCCTGTTTAAAGTCAAGCAAAAATAAACATCTAAAACATAACGTCCCGTTGGCTTTCAAAGGCCAAAACACATCAAGGGAAATACTATTTAACCCCAAAGACCCGGTCCCCTGGCACCGAGTGTGTATGCTGTTGAGTGCCAGGAGGACGGTGAACAGTTCTGCATTGAGGAAACAAAGCAGCCACTGGCCAAATGGATGGACCAGGACAGATGAGCAACATCCTCAGGCCAAGATTCTGTTATTTCCACTCATCTGCAGAGCGGTGGTCACTTTTTGGAAGGAAGATGTTCTCATCCTGGATAGAGAAGAGTGTTGGATCGAAAAGGGAGAAAAGAAAGACATTTCTGTGAAGAGAAACCACCGTCACTAAACAGGTGGTGCCCTCAGGGTCCAATTGCCCGTCTTACATTGCTGTTACTGTGAGCATGACTCAGTCCCCTGGGAACAATTACCCCGTTTACACTACCCTTTTTTAACCGTGCCGAGACCAGTCCAAGCTCAGCAACTGAGATAACGTTCAAGTGTAAATGGAGCGCAAACTGAGCTGGATTTTGCCAGACACAACCGGACCCGCTAAATCTAGATCAGTTCGATGGGTGGGCTCGGCCTGGTTTATCAGTGGCTCGGTTCTCTGATAACAAAGAGTGCATGAGCAGACCGCCTCATCTCCTTACAGTCAGCTGACTAGTTTTGTGGTTTCTAACATTCATAAAAATACTAGCTTCCTTACCGTGCCACACGGTTTCCAGTGATGATTCTGCTTATCAGTGTGATGAACCTCAGCGTCTGTCGTTGTTTCCTGCGTCTGTAAGCCCTGATTAGACGTTCGTTTGTCTTATCCACGTCCCAAAAGCCGACTCCGTCAAGTAAATTCACCATAGGTTGCCGTCTTCGCCTTAGTCTCCGCAAAAAGCAATTATAACCAAGCATAACTTCCTGAATGTTACAGGCGCCGCCATTTTTGTTTGCTTGATTTCCTCCTTCAATCCTAGAGAGCAGTAGTACCGCAGATTGTCACTAGGAGGAGAGGAACCGTGATAGCGTGGTGTGTAAATGGTTGTCAGAACCAAGCTCGGCCTGGTTAACTGATCCAAGCTCGTACCGAGCTCGGCCTGGATCGGTTTAACAAGGGTAGTGTAAATGGGGCTAATAAGTGGCAACCAGTCATTAGCAAGCTCTAATGATTGGTCGTTAGACTGATGGTCCTCTTTTGCAAGGGAGGAACCAGTTTGGATTGTCACACCTAAACGTGACACAAAAGCTGAGTTTACCTACAACTCCACAGACTGAAGAAGTCTCTCAGAGAAGAGTTGGAACGTTTTAAAAAACAAGAGCCTGTCTGGATGACCTATCCAACTTCTTTATTTTTCTACCTGGATTATTGAGATGCAACAGGACATTCCTTTCAGTTAAAGTTAGATTTATCCATTTCCAGCGAGTTTGTAGCAAATTTCCATAATCCTCAGATCTAACACAATACAAAAACGTTACAGATAATTCTATTTGCTTGCCCAGACTGCAACGTGATCAGAAAGAGATACATTTGAGTTCGGAAGACACGTTGAGTTAAAAACTAAAGATGAAAGGAGACAAGATCCAGTGTCCTATTAACATTTAAACTTAAACAAAGAATTATGAATCAATGCTAATAAAAGAGCCTGGTGTATGTTTGATGTTAGTTTGAACACTGAGTTTTCTCTTGTGCCCTGTAATAGAATAAAAGGAGCCTGGAAAGTCACAGGTCCCAATTTCAGCCTTGTCCACAAACAAAGTCAGTGCTCCAAGCTTGCAGATAACATAAATTATTTGTATTAATGATTTGAGTTGTTTTAATAATCTGACGTCGCTCAATCAATATTCTAAAAGTAGATATGGAGCTATGCGAAAATTCAAACTGAAGAAACTCTATTGCCTACCTCCATCAATCAAAGACTCATCCGCCTCTGACGCAAGCCAATCAGCTTTGAACTGCTCCTCCTCGAAGCCAATCAGCATCCTGGGTTCATCTTAAAAGAACTCCACATCCTCATCTCGGCCTTCTCCTCAGCGAGCAAGCGGTGGCTGCGCCGTGTCCGGTTTGGACTCTGTTGACCGGTTTCAACCCACCTCCATCCCCTTCTCCACCATCGTAGCAATCTTCGCCTGGCTTTCCTACGGTCCTCCTTCAACCTCGTCCCTATCAGAGTGTAATTCCTCCTGGACTCTCATGGAATTCCTAGTCACTCCTTAAAACGGTCCGGCAGGAGACCTCCATGTTGAGCCTGGTTCTGCCAGAGGTTTCTTCCCAAAGGGGAGTTCTTCCTCTCCACAGTTGCTTCAAGCTTGCTCATCATGGACAGTTTGTGCAAACCTGTGTTTATCAAGTTGGACATCTAGCTCAAATAGATCATCATATGGACTGAACAAACTTATTCTATCTCCACTCCACCACCAGTTTCAGACCTGGGGGGAAATATCCCTATTCTCATACGCCTGCTTATGCATATTGAAGTATAATTCAGCGTGAATTTTTCCTGCCGAGGTCTGAGCGCCAAACTCTTAAAATATTGTATCAATAAAATTCTTCTAATTGCCTTTTCTTTCTGTGTGAGTTTTTCAGATTGAATTGTTCTGCTGCAGTTGGTTAACATGAACATAATTTGTGTTTTGTAAAGAAAGATGGTTATTTATTTTTAAATGTTCAGATCAGATTGTTCATTACTTTCTAAATGTACTGGATGGGATTGTTTTCATTAATATTTATTGTAAAAAGCAACATCAGCACAGCTTTTCAAGCGATTTTGAAGTTCACATTCTGATGCTAGCTGTGGCAGTGGGTAAAGCACATTAGAAATATTGAAAATTTTTCATGGATATTATTAATCTGAATAAATTACATATTTTGTCAAAAGACTTACGACGTGAAATTAAAAGTTTAAGTCTTTGCCTTGACTCAAGATTTGCATGCCTTGGCCCTGGACTGGACGTCTTTTATGCCTTTACTCTCGACGTGACTCAAGAGTTGGGTGGAAAGACTTTGAAACTCACTTTTGACTTGGAGAACAATGACTCTGGTATTTGTTTCACAGATGTTTTGAAACATTTTTCTGCTCGTGATCTCCAATGTGTTTTTGACCTTTAAATTCAATTTAGATCTCTAAAGTAATTTTACTCTACCTTGGTTTATGGATATGAATAAAGCATGCCCTGGTTCTTTGTGTGGTAGTTTAGTGTTAGCAACTTTCCACACTCACAGTCACTTTCACTTTCCTTATACTTCCCAATTATGCACCACTTTGTGTTGGTTATGTAATCATCGTTCAGAACCCTGGCATTGATGTCTGTGATGTTGCAAAGCACTTGTTCATGTTACTGTAACCTCGCTCACTGTAAACGTAATTTATGTATGAACATACTCAAACGTTGTTGTTTTTTTTGCCACACTCTTAATTTTTACAGCTGCATTTTAAAACAATGTCCGGCTTTTTGTGTGTGGTCTCTTCTCCGTCTTGTAACTCAGCTTTTTATTTCACAACTCTTCACGGCAGAGCTGATGTTTTGCTTATGTGTGTCATTCTCTTGTGAAATTTGCTGGAATCTAGGCTAATTGTGGTTTACTTTTATACCACCCAGGATATGATCACTAATGTGAGCGGTGTATGCTCCGGTTACAGAGCTATTAACTGCACCCCCTGTAAACTGCAGGTCTAATTCCAATCAAGTAAAGACACCCACCCATAGGACCATTTTTTTCAGTTTTACATAATAACATGCCTACTTGTGTGGGGGTAATCTTTAAATGTTTCCTAAAGTAGCAGGGTGAACCTCTCCAACACATTTACCAGAAGGGGCAGTAAGGTTTGAAGCCTCTCCTTATTGGGTATGAGAAAGTTTGGAGCCCCTGGTTCACACCCCACACAGCCAGCAGCTCTGCAGTTTGAGCCACCGGCTGAAGGGAGGGGGGTGTGAATCTGCAAGACTCAGCTCACCACGCCTCAGCAGCACGGTGAGTCCGTCAGCCATATTGACTACCTCCTCTGCTGCCGTGCAAGCGGGCAGAGGAACTACACTTGGCCGGGAAGCCTGCGCGTTGTCACTGCTGTGCGCTCCGAAGCGCGCTCCGCGTCCGGTAAGCAGCGCATCGGGGTCGCACGGGAAGGTGAGGCGCTCTATTTTTACCCGCCGTGGATATATAAAGCAGCGCTGCCAGAGCCCGGAGGAGGAGGAGGAGGAGGAGGTGACGGCACGGCACATCCCCAGAGGAGCCGGCTGGCGTTAGAGGTGAGTTTGATCGTCTCCATCTGCGGTGCGCCGCCTCACCTTTAAGCCGGATTTATTGGCCCGTCTGAGCTCGGAGGTGCTTTAAACTCGGGACCGCCGACAAGTTGTCTAAGCAGCAAGCCGCCGCCTGAAACGAGACAGCCGAGCGGCGTTTGGCATCGCCTAGGTTATCCGACCGGCTTTCTAACGGGAGGACGGGTGAGTCGCTCGGACTCGGAAGCGAGCTCACGCCAGGCGGTGTCGCTTGTCTCTCCGGTGCCGAGTGTCGGTGAACGTTACGCAACAGGGTAGCCTTGGTAATAAGATGCTGGCGGCTCCTCGCTTACAGACGCTTCATCCACCCGGCAGGATTACAACACCGGTTCCTGTAGTCCTCTAAACCAGCTGGAGCTCTGAGATGTGAAGTGGTCGCTGTGAAATGTGGGATATAGGCTCGCTTCGGGAGAAGTTAGGATTCCGCTTTTTCTGCGCTTATTTATTTTTGCATCACCGGTCGAAGCAGAAATTTGCTTGCACCCCTTTTTTAAAAAAAACTTTAAAACTAGTGAAGATCGAGGCTGGCATACATGCAGTGTTTTTTTTTTTTTTAGTCACTATTTTTTTTTATTATTATCAGGCCTTATTGTTTACTGTCCGTCATGGAAACCCTATCCACGGACTAGTTAAGCCTTTGCACGTAAACCTGCGTCTGGAATCCGGTTCCAGCAGCGCTCCCAACACATGTCCATCTGCGGCAGCGGGACGCTCCGTCGGCGGCGCCAGAGAAGCGAGCGGCCGCTGATTGGCCCGCCTTCGCGCATGTGGAGCGTTTTATTGGTTGATGTCCACGTAGCAGGAGTCATTCTCCGGCTTTCTGTGCCGGCCCGCCCCCGCTGGGACCAAGTTACAACTCATTTGAGAAAGAGGCTCCGCGCATGATGACATGAGATAGGCTACCTTTGACGGCTGGTTTTGGATTTCTATCAGCTGCGCTATTTTTTTGTGCCTTGTTGAATAATCCTGGAGGTCAAGACCGGGGAAGAAGAATTGTTTCCCAGTTCTTTTTGCACGTCCATTATTTGTTAGTCCAGAAAAGGAGACACAAGTCTCCTTTCTCCACATTCCTATTTTCTGCAGGTAGGGTCCATATCTCCAAGGTCAGGCTCCTATTGGCTTACCCAGTGACGACTCCAGAGATGTTGTTTCTGCAGGTGCTAAGGGAGGAGGGAAGGGGGGCTAAGCATTTTATTGAGGTTTCTACGAAGGATAATTTGTTCTTATTTCTGAAGGCACAGATGCAAGCACAAGTGCACCCAGAGCTCTGACATCTGCAACACCAACTCTCCCTTACATAAACCAAAACATAAGAAGGCACGTACCTTTGCATGTGACACACCGTATACGTGAGCTAATAATGTCGCTGTAAATAGTTCTAGCGTTACCGATTGACCTAGCATCGCTTCACTCCACTCATAATGCTCTCCTCTCCCTGGACATTTTTGTTTGTTTCCGTGAGGTGGGCTGTGCTTATACGTCATGTCACGATTGTGGAATTACTTATGGCTCCTCAGTGCCAACGAGGGACATCTCGAGCAAATCTGTATGCTAAAGGAACTATGATAGGGAGCATACAGGCTCCTTTTCCTGCCTCCTTCCTTACTGACTGTACTTCCGCTTTGGCTAAAGAGCTTTTCGGACACAGCCTCGGATTCCTCTCAAGTCCTGAAGGCCGCGGTATCTGTTACCAAGACGTTAGCAACGGATCTGTGAGTGCTTAAGTGCTGCAGCTTTGGAGATGCTCTGACCCAGCTGTCTCCCACCCACTGACGCACACTGTTCATGACAGGGTGACATGTCAGGGTTTGATGTACTTCCTACGTGACAGAAACCGTGTCAAGAGTGGAGGGGTAATTGTAGAGTTTGTCTCAGTCTGGCTATGATAAACTTTCTGAGTTTAGTCTTGACTCACCTGCTGCCATTGCCTGCAACTTATCTTAGTGTTGGTTTCACTTTCAAACTGTGTGAAGGGTTGTCTCCGATATTAATAGAAATCTGTGGCGTTCGGCTGTGGAGTAGTTTAAACGTGGAGCTGAAGCAGTGTAGGATTCTGAAACAGTTTAGAATAAGGTATAAAGGAAAGATGCTTGATCAGCACAGGAGGAGGTCAGGGTTTGACATTTAACAGGGGAATATGGCTTTTCTGGTTGGCTAATAAGTTATTTATTTTTGCTATAATAATTCTGTTTCTTTATTTTGCAGCATAATTTTAAGAAGTTGTTTTGCATTTTGTTTGGACAGAGAAAGTATGGTTAATGGAAACTGACTGTGCAAAAAATGTTAAATGGGAGAAGGGGCAATGTTTACTTCTACTCATTCCCTTTCGGACAAGGAATTGCATCATAGCAGGCAGATGGGACATCTTGACGATTGTTTATCTGTGTTTATTTGAATTGCTATATGTCTCCCTGTCTTGTCATTTAATTTCTTCCAATGGGTCTGAAATAAGGTCAATCAATCAATCAGTCAATCAATCAGGGCCTCTCTCGCTCTAGTTTTTCAACATAAGATGATCAAATCTTTCATAGATTAGCTCTTTATATTTCTTATGAAGATACTGAAACTAGTATTTGGTATGTTCACTATCTGTTCCTATCAGCTACAAACTGAAAGGAAACTATTGGGAATAACAGGAATTAATGTGTTAGTCCAAACCATTTACTGGATTCTAAAAGTGAAGCCATGCATAAGTAATAGCTACACTCAGGTCCAAGCTGAACCAGGATGTTGCTCTTCACTGCAGTAATTAGCTAACTGAATAAAGTTAGAACCCTGAAAGGGTTTATTCTGTACAATGTATACCACTTCTAATGATTGATATCATAGTTATCATGAACGAGCTTATACATTTATCTTTACCTTTTGAAATAATTCTGTTTTTCTTTTCTCCAGTAGCTTTTTAAAGGTGCATGGTGCAAAGTTTGAAATTAAATATTATTTTTCTTTCTCATACATGCCCTTACAATTGCCTCTATAGGCTGGTTTAATCAGTTCAGGAGCAAGGGATTCGGGATAAATCCTCCTGGCGCGCGCTTGGGTGTGATGCTCTGCACGCTCTCGTTCAACTGGTTACTCTGTTGAATTTCCACCATAACTGATGCATTAGCAAGAGAACACGGGCTAACTTAATTTTTTTTTTTTTTTTTTAGCTGCCTTACCTTAGAAGACATTATGTCTCTAAACAAATGACCTCTGTAGTCGCAGCGGCAGAAGCCTTTTCTCTTTTTCCATGTACGTGCACAACACTGGTGTCATTTCAGTTTGTCGCCAGAGGGGGCAGACTTCTGCAAAAATCCTGGAATTTGCGCTATGCTCCTTTTTTAATTTTTGTGATTAAAACATGTAAATGTAAATTCAGAGAGCTACTGACTGACACCAAAAGATTAAAATCAAAGAGATTACATTGTGACTCTTGCCCCCAGTGTTTAAGTTTGGCCTTTTTTTGAGATCATACCCTGTATAGGCCATTTGTGCTGCTGAACAAACGCTGAGCTCCAGTCCCACTCTAAGGAAAGAGTGGGATCTTCAGTGGCACAACTAAAGACACCAGGCAAGATGGTGAGCAAAGCTTCCTGCTGTTACAACAGCTGTTAGATGTTGATTGTGGGGAAGTCTAAATAGATTTTGAAGCCCAAGAGAAATTTAAAAATTTCCCCCCTATATAGACACAGTTTGATAACATTGATAGCTTTAATTTTAGTGTCCCTAACATTCAGTTTAATAGTTTTGTCCTCATTTATGCAACGTAGAAAGTGACGTACAACCACAGGGTGGTTCCATATTCTCACAGTCTACCCTTGATTAATAATAATGTGGTTTTGATGGTATTTAATGACAGTGTAAAATATAAACATACAAAATTATCAAATAGCTTTTATTAAAAATAAAAATTTGAGCGTTGGTTGCATTGTTGCCTTGCAGCAAGAAGTCTGCATGTTCTCTCTGTGCATGTGTGGCTTCTCGCCGATGAAGTGGTGCCTCTCAAAATATTTCAAAATTAAAGACTTCATCTTTTTTACAGGCAAGTTTCCTTTCCAGCTGGCAGTATGTAGCAACAGGTGGGGGAAGGGGAGCACTGGCCTAGACGAGATAGAACCTGAGACGATTCTGGACCGTAGTGCTTTTGCTGGGCGATCATTTAAAGAATTAAACTTCAGGAACTGTATGACTAAAAATTACTGTAGTATTGAAACTAGAGATCGACCAATATAATTTTTTTAAGGCCTATGCCGTTACCGATTATTTTGACATAAATCTAACCAATACCTGATATGTGCTGCCACTTATGTTTTTATTTATTTTTTATTTTTTTGGGGGGGAGTGGGGCAATTCTTGAAGCCAGTTTTGCTTTTTCATATAAAAATGACACAATTATAACAAATGTTACACAAGTCTCAAAACTTGACTTTAGTTTGAAAGGTACACCAAAAAATAAAAAAATCACGACTCTCACGGCAGCGCTTTGCTCGCACTTGATGAGCGTGTCACAGCGAGAAAAGAGCTTCTTTAGTTCATCGGGGAGATAGAGGAGAAAAAACATGGACTACACTGATGCAGTGTGTGGACATTATTGTATGTAGAGTTAGATGCTGTGCGCGTAGTGAGTTGTAATTTTTCTCATGGACATACTGTACATGATCCTCCATGGGAACCAACACATGCACAGCGGTGGCACCTCAAAAGCCGGAGATCAGATGTGGGTTTTTAGACACCAAAGTGGACACACACCGCTATTTCCTCCCGCTCACAGTGAAACCGAGACAGATTTTCAAAGGGCTGATACAGCTAAATTAGACAGTTAAAACTACAGTAAAATTTGAAAATGTACCCCTGTTGCTGTTTGCACTCAGTCTTACAACATTACCAGCCGCTCTCTGCCAGGGAGGGAGTGGCTATGTATGCTCTTCACATGATCTCAATGCACAGCTGCTTAGTGTGCGAATAGATTGGCGAACTCATGCATCTATTGGCCGAATCAGGGAAAAAAAACGCAAATATCGGCCCAAAATATCAGCCGACCAAAGTATAGGTGGACCTCTAATTGAGACTGAATTTAAGTAAATGTGATGAGCACATGGAATAGCAGACTCTTGATTTCAAACAAATTGACTCTCAAAGTGCACAGACTTGTGTTCTGACACTCATAAACCGTAATTTATCAACCTTATTCCCAGCGGTGCAGCTGATGGATTATGTTAACAACTTTGCAACTATGATAGCTGCAGCGAACTGCTTTGTTTTCATATGCAGTAAGGTGCATTTTTGAACTAACTGGGTTAGCGTTTAGCCAACATGATCTACTGATCACGTTAGCGTGATCAGTAGATCACTTTTCATCTGTTAACAGCAGACAAGGAATCCAGTAAAGAATACCTTACGGCTTGTGGGCTAAAACGGATCACTGAAAATGAAACTTTAGTTTCTAAAAAGGATTAACAGCACAGCTGAGAGCAGATCAGATGTGATTTTGGGGTTCAGAAATAATGACTAACGTTGTTGCCTCCTTTTATGATTAGTTACAATTTATTAGTGCACTAAATTCCTGTCTCTGACTATTCTCCAACTACAAAGGGACAATTACCTCTTTAAATATACCCAACTGATTTCTTCTTAGCAATTTTAAAAGCATAGAAGACACCAAATTAATTCAGAAATAAGTCAAATCTGACCGGCTCTTGTCTGTGGCAGCTGAGTTAACAAGGCAGATAAATATGCTGGTGTACAAAATCAGTGTCCATTTCTTTGGATCATCACGTGAATCTCTGAGAGATAAAGGGAATGGTGTGATAATATTATCACGTTTAAGATGTAATGGTGGATGTGCTCATGTTAAAAAAAAAAAATCCATGTCTGCTCTGCAAAAGATTGCGTGATAAAAATAATTTAAATACTGGACAATAATTTGATGGCACGCGATTAGGGGTATGGATAGTAAACGTCACCGATATAGCAATATGGGACGTCATGTTAGCAGCAGCAGTCATAAAAGTGGCTGGTTCAAGTTTTTCCAATGCAAAAACAAAACGAAAATCAGAGGTTTAAAGCTCACTCGCTTGAAGTGACACTCACCTAGTGAGATTTTTTTTTTTTCTGGGGGTACCTGGTGGTGTGTTGTACAGCAAGCTGCAAACTAGTTGGTTAAAATGACACCTGACATCCAGTGTGTATTGGATGAAAACACAAACCTTTTGTCATAATTGCACTAATAAAGGATGACTGGCCTTGCTATGTTTCCACCGTTCCCCCTATATCTGCCACATCATCAGAAAATACGCGCTCTGTACACTGCTGTTAGAAAACCCAGCTGGAGGAGTTTCAATCTCCTGTGTGTTATTAGCTGCCGTTCTTGCATTAGTCCGGTGTGGGTTGCCTTAGAGAGTCTCTTCATGAACTAGTTCTCTATTGGAAAATAAAAACGTATACGTCATCTCTAAGTGAGAATGATGTGTTCCTGTTTGATGAATGCCTTCCTTGCCTTGCAGCATCTACCTGCAAGCAACGTATGGTTGTTATGGCCCAGTAAGAACACGCTTGGATAAATTCCTAGATGTTTCACATTTCTGTTTTCAAATCGTGCATTTATTAGTACAAGATTATTTGAAGTTATTGTACTATATAACCTCTGGCTAGTCCAGTGTCAATAACAAAGGATGTATTTAGCATAAATATCTATCATTATAAAACATAAGGGCTTTCAGAATTCACAATTCCTTAAAATATTTAACTTGACAAGGTAGTGTGAAAGAGGAGAGGGGGTGCAGATGAGAAGTAGCAGAGATGTGTAAACCAGCGAGGAACCTGCATAGGGCTGTTTGTAAAATGTTACAGTGTTAGCTTTGAGAAAACAGGATGAAAGAGCACAGTGTGCTCAGGGTGCAGAGTTTCTTTCTACATGAATGGTAACCTGGAAGCTCGATCCACTGGGAATGACCTTCTGGCCTGACTGAATGAACAAACACGCCCTGAAGGCTTGTATATCCAGGTTTATGAAATGGTGCACGAACACAAGGAGCAGGCCTGTGCTCTCCAGAAACGCTTACTTTCTAACTTTTACTTGACGTACATTACCGCAGCCCAGATGTAGGTGGCTGTAGCCAGGAGGCTCATATTTGTCTGTAAAGCCTAAAATATTTAAATGGATTCCATTTTCTAGATTGTAATGTACCCGACCTTGCTCAAATAAAGTATTAATTTGACTAATTCAGATCATTACAATGAAGATGTATGAAAGAAATAAAACAGCCAATCTGGTGTTGATGTGTTGTGTTTGTATTAAACGTTTTCCTTCTCTTGACACCAGATGGTCCTTTCACCTTGGTTAGAAAAGAATGCATTACAATGAGTTTGAGTTATTTCCCCTTTCAGACCCTTCAAATATCTCCTGGCTGCAGGTATGTGGGTCAGGTTAAGCTTTGAATACTTATACCCCCCACCCACACAGTGTCAGATTTTTTTTCTATCTCTTTTATTATCCGTTCGCTATTCTCTGCTCCTCTTTCATATTGTGATAAGGTAAAATGAGGAGAAGGAACATTTTGGAGGAACATCACATTATAATATAGCTAGTTTTAATTTAAGTTTACTTGCTTTAAATTGAAACAGTTTGTTAAAGTATTTGGAAAACACTTCACTGCCTCGACATAGATTTGTGGCAAATATGAACTCGCATTTTGGAAACATGTTGAATATGTTTGCTGCATTTGTGTTTCTAGACAGGAGTGAAATTGTTCTAGTCATTGTTGAGCTTTTAGAAATTAATACTGTGTGTGTGTGTAGTTTGTAAGTAAGTAAACTTTATTTATAGAGCACAATTCAGTACAGAGACAATGCAAAGTGCTTTACATGATTAAAATATAGGAATAAAAGCAAGTAGGGATAGAATGTAGAAAAGAAAAAAAAGGGGGTCACAAAGCACTTCACAGTTGAAACAAAAACAAAGAATAAAATAAAACAAAATGTAAAATATAAAACTATATTGGCTAGTTAAAAGCTTGTCTAAGGTTAAGGTGTTTTCTAAAAGATTCCACAGAATCCAAGGCTCTCAAGGCTAAAGGAGAGAGTGCTAGAGCCTTGGAGAACAGAAAGCACGATTGCCTCTTGTTTTAAAACCTGTTCTGGGAACAGTTAAAAGGGCTTGACACGAAGACCTCAGCGAGCGACCATCTTACATCCAAGATGGAGCTTGGCCATGCAAAGTTTTGTAAGTAATTTTAAAAAATTTAAATGTACTCTAAAACCAATCAGAAGCCAATGAAGAGCCTCAGGAAGGGGAGTAATGTGTGATCTGTTGGTTTTAGACATAGCCTTGCAGCTGCATTCTGTACAAATTGCGGTCTGTCCTTATACGTGTGCAGTAAATTGCAATAATCCAGATAAGAAATAAAAGCAAGATGCACTATAAAATCATGAACTATCTAAAAGATAACATTCTTTTCTATAAATAGTAGAGATAGATAGACAGATGAAAGATTTCTGGTCACTTCCCGTCCACCATGTTTTTAAATCTCTGATGTCCTGATACCAACTTTTTGAGTTCCAAATTCCTCTCAACTCATATTAAACTGGATTTACAACGTCTTTCCGCCCCCCCCCTGCCATTAGTGGTGTTTAATGATTTATATTAGGAGCACAATAGATTGAACTAAACACCTTTTTTTTGGAAAAATATTTAAAAAGATCTTTATCTCATATTTAGAAGCTATCTCTAGAGTTCACATCTATTTTGTGTATTATTTTGAATGTGTACCATTATCTTAGCTTTCCTAAAGACTGCCACTATTTAAAGCATTATATTCAGTCACAGACAGAGGCTTGAAAGTGCAAAAGGATAAAATGGTAACAATGGTGTTGTGTTCAGCCTTTCCGTTATCTCATGAAGTCATCAGGGCACCATGTTGCTCTTACCCTGTATGATTTCAGGAAAACTTTTAGTTTTGATGTTGTTGAAATGATCATGAAAATGATCATGGTTATATTGAATTTTAAGTAGCATTTTTTAAGATACACCCCCTTTAAAGGTAGAGTCAGTGATTTTTCTGGAAGTTTCCCCAGGTCTCTTTTTGAATAACTGCACATGCGCTCAACTGTCTTACCTGCTCCTCCGCTCCTCAGGGGGATCAATTAAAAAAAATAAATAAAAATCTCCCAAATCCACTCTGATCTTTTTTCTTTCTACAGAGGCCGTCCTCTTCTTCTCGTAAACTTGTACGCAGTGTGCTTCTTGCAACTCTCAGTCATGGTCAAAGCATACGGTGAGAGTTACACTCCAAAGCCCATTCAGGTGGCCAAATATATTTTAACTGTAAAAAGTGTGAGCGAATGACACTTGAAATATTATATCCTAGCAAATATGTCAACCAAGCACTCCTTGTGATATTGGACTTACTGATATTCTGATTATACTTTAAAGCTTGCTTTATTGTGCAGGTTTAATTTGCTCCATTGCCAATTTGACGAAACAAGGCCGAATACAAAATGTTGTCCTGTGGCAGATGTCAGAATTTCTTTTCCTACCTGAACAAAATTACAAAAATTCATTGTCCTAAATGGCAAAAGACCCAAATGACAGGCAACCAGTGAAGCCAAGCTCTCTGTTGTAGCAGCCTGGATGAACGGCTGACATGCCTTCATAGAAAATCTTTCTTTTAAATCACTTTCTTCATCTGTGCTGTCCTCTGACTTAATTTTAAACATCTCACTGATGCTGAATATATGCTAATTTTAAAAGTCTTTGAGTAAGAGTCACAACTTCCTTATTGAAGAGTGCTGTCAGCGTGACCTGGTAGCCATTACGTATGCTGCATTTACCGATCAAAAGTTGAGATTTTTGAGTTACTGACTCACAGATCAAGTTGGAAATTGTCCAGATCTAGCAGAAACCAGTGCATTTCTTGGCCAATCTCTAGTAAAAAAAAAAAAATTTCATTTTCTTTAAACATTTTCTTCAGCGGAACGGCCCTTTGAGGGGGTTTTGTTCTGTAAACTTTGACTTGTGTTTTGCCCAAGAAGGCGAGCAAAATGGGAAACTGATATTAATGAAAACACCTTTAGTAGTAGAGCATAAAGCCTTGTTAAATGTTTAAGGTTGGTTGATCAGTGGAAGAAGGCAAGAAACGAAGAAACAGGTGAAGTTGAAGACAAATTGCTAACCTGGTTTGCATGAAATGATATTCAAAGATCAAACACATTACAGCTGTGGTCTAAAGCTTATTATTTCCATTAGCTTATGCTGCAGTTTGTCCATTAGGATATTAGGTCATGACAGAAGAGGTTAATGGATTTCCAGATTAGTGGAAGGACACGTGGTAGTCCACATGAGCAAGTTGTTCTTCTACTCTACACACAGCTAGGTAAAATGCATGCAATTCAGCTAGTCCGTAGCAAAGTTGTCATTTATTTGAATATTCGTTTTCCTTTTAACTAACCATATGAGCGGCAGTTAAAACTATGAGATTTTTAGCTATGGCACTGGTTTTGAACATCTGGAAGATGGCACCATAGGAAACAGAATGTTAGAACTGAGTTGGACTGCTGCTAAATGAGTCTCGCTAATACCACTGTAGATAACTTGGAACACGGGTGTCCAAACCCAGCCCAAAGTATCCTGCATGCTTTAGACGTGTCCCTGTTAGAATGCAGCTGATTGAATGACTTTCTTACGGAGTCCTGTCTAGTGAACTTTGATTTCTTGATTTGGGTGGGGCACATCAGAGAAAGACATGAAACTAACAGGATAACGGCTTTGTAGGACCAACTTTTGTCAATGCTGAACCAAAAGATGACGTCTATCTGGCAGCTCTAATATTGATTTGCAGCACGTCTCTTAGTTAAATGGCAAATACAAGGCAAGTTTTCAAAGACTCACACAATGCAGAAATGTAGGATAATAACAGTGGTATTTTGTTTTCTCCAAAAGCATATTGATAGTTCTTTGTAATCCTAAAAGTTTCAGTTAGCCCAAAGAATGTTTATTAAATTTCAAATATGTGTAAAAACATTTTCTGCTCATTATTCATCTCCCCAACGCCCCACTGGTCATGATGGAGGAATTGAGTTGTCCACAGTGACCGTTTTAAATGCTGACTTTTGCCTACAAAGACATATGCTTCTTTTGAACTGCAGATATGTTTTTGTGGTTGTTTACTGCCCACCTGAACATCACATGGCTTTTATTCAATAATTTTCTGAGTGTCTAGTGGATTCTATTACTAAGTGTGATAACATTCATGTCTGTTGTCCTGCTGAATCATTTTACGTTTTTTGGATCTTTTGATCTGCCACAATCTGTGCCTGGACCACTCCAACACCTTGGACGTACTCCATGTTGTATCTTATGGAGGGTAGTCATCTAGGAGTTGTGGAAGGTTGTGGGATCGATTCCAGGTTGTGGCTATAGTGTAAAGCAGTTTGAGTGGTCAGTATGACTCGTAAATTTTTTTTTTTTTTTTTAAACCGTGCTGATCTTGAGACAGGTATAGGCTACACATTTTTATCAGCTCAACAGTTGACCACTTTAACATTCTTTATGCCAGTGTCTCTGTCATCCCTCAACAGGCTTCAATTGGTCAAAGTGCAGCTGCATGTCTTTTAACTGACATCTCCAGATGCAAGCATTTCTAGTTTTCTGATTTAATTATTTTTAATTTACTCAATTTTTTGTTTGCATTGTAGATCCAGGTTTTTTTAGTGTTTCAAGATCAAAATATAAACATTAGGGTGCTCTGGGTTTCTCAGTCGCGGTACCCAGACTCTGAAACCACCTTCCTCTGGATCTCCAGCCAATCACTGAGCTGGGCCTTTTTAAAATCCAAACTTAAGACTTTTTTATTCAGGAAGGTCTCTAATACTCAGTAGCACTGTGGCATTTTTTCTCCAGACTTCTAACCTCTGTTTACTCTAATATTTTTAGTTCATTTTATTTGGTTTAATTTTTTTTTTTTTATTTATTTAATTTTTTATTTTTTAATGTGAAAAACGTTGGCTGCCTGGTTGGCTGTTGTAAGTTGTTATATAGATGAATAGATTAAACGAAATGAAAGGTTAGTCTAAGAAGTAGTAGTATTCAAAGTCATTTTACCTCTTCAGGTATCAAAGCAGTAATATTGATTTTCCACCTTAGATTAACTTGTGTGGAAACAAAGCTCTAGGTGAAATAAAAACTTAGACCTAGATAGATTTCGTTGTCACCCAGCTGAACAATTACAATGTGCAATTCAGCAAAACTGGGTTAGAAATGATTCAAATCGCACTGCCTTGCTAAGTATTCCCACTAAAGATTTGGTGCACAACCATCTGCCTTCAGAAAACGGCTAATAGGTAAACAGAGTCCACCAGTATGTAAATTAATATTGGTCTAGCTCTAGCTGTGCTGTGACAGGCTCAGGGGTTTCTCATAGAACATTAGAGAACAAACAACATCATATCCCAAAATACCCATGGGAACTCAGGAGGATCAGCAGAGATCCATAGCTTGGATGGAACAATCAGGGCAACTATTAAGACCCCCATATACTCGGGCATACGTCACTACGCACATATAGGTACGTGCAGACCAATTTTTTACATATGTGATGTCACACTATAAACTGCTCAGTGGCAAGAAGTCTTTGCATCAAACTGTTTTATATGTGACACTGAGCTGGTCCAAGCAGACAGTCTGACAGGTGTGCGGTGGGAGTCTGCAATTTGTGCTGTTCGCATCATTCTAAACGTGTCTTTCGCATCCCAGACCGTTTATTCGCTCCTGAACTGTCTTTACATAGGAAAAACATGTAAATCACTCACTCCATTCCCCTTTTTCACTTTCGGTGTGAACATACCTCTTAGAAGCCGCAAAAGACTTGACATTGGGCAGAGATTCACCTACCAGCTGGACGGCCACCAAATACATATGTCCAGCGCATTAGTGGAAGGGTTCTGATCAAAGCAAATCCATGTTAGAATGGCTCAGTTAAAGTCCAAAGGGGATTCTTTGCCAGGACTTGCAAATGTATTTTCTCTGATGTTCCACTCTGAATGAGTTTGATCAATTTGATCAAAGTTTTTTTTTATTTAAATAAAATACATAGATGTTTGTGGCTGTAATGTTAAGAGATGTGGAAAGAGTTCAAGGAAGGTGCTAATCTCTGCCAGGTACTGTTTGTCTGACAATCAAGGGCTGTATTACTGCTACATTATTGTCATTTTTTTCCTATTCTGCCGTCTCTGAGCAACATTATGTCAAAGTCTTCAAGCACAACTGATTTTATTCTGTGACTGGCCTGAATCGGAGCAAAAGCTGGTGACTGAGCCTGGTTTAATTCTCTGCACTGACACTTGAGAGACATCTATTTCTGGCCCAGCACATCACAAAGATCTGGCACCTTTGGGATACCCACCAACTGATCTCTTTATTTTACGTTCACACCATTTTTTTAACATCTTGAAGGTGTTGGTAAAGCTGCAACGCAAGGTCTCTTGTGGGGAACGCAGAGAAAATGAAAAGAAGCAGAATAGTATTTTTCTTCCTTTACTTTCATTTAGCTGTTTGAGTTTCTTCTCCTGTGATTTCTGTTGCTACATTTGAGGATATCTCTTAGCTACTGGCTTCCTTCTCTCTGTTACCTGTTTGCCATAGTCACAACTTGACATGCAGTTTTTTCATGTGTCTCCAGGACTGCCATTCTCTCATTCCCTGGAGTGGAAGTTTTTGCTGCAGCCATCGTAGTGGAGCTAACTAAGTAGCTCAGTTGCACTCACCTGCTGCCCTTTTGTGGTGGAATATTAAAAGCAGTTTCACAAAGATTGGTTCTGCTATTTATAGTAGACACGTTTCCATCTCTAAATCACATGGTACTGTGGGTGGGGGATCATGTATTGGCCTTTTCTGTATATTAGTCATGGTTCTATTATCTGTTGTTACCCATTTTGTTCCTTTTCCCCTGTTTTGTTTTTATCTCTAACAATTGTTTGGTAACAGGAAGAGCACTGATTTTACATATTGTAAAATGTTCTTTGGAAGCTATCATTACCAATGAGTTATTGTAATTTTTTCAAGTCTCTCTCAGTGTTGTTTTGGGACAATTGGTCGGTACCAGAAAGGTTTTCATTGATTATTGCTAATTTCTATAGGTATTTTATTTGCCTGAGCACAAAGAGTTCACTTTTCTAATTTGAGCTTAGTCTCTGTAAAAGTAATTTGGACACTGATTCTACGTTGTTAACACAAAACGCATCACTACTTGGCATTAGACGTTTTGCGTCGCTAGAATTTCCTCTGTGGCCTTGCTTAGCGTCGCTTTGTGACACGTCGCTCCCGTGTGGCAAACTGTACATGGGGATATCATGTAAATCTGTCGCTCAGTGCTACGTGCTTGGCTAACAGTACGACATGGATGTTTCAGAGTAAAACAGAAAGATCAGTAAAGCTCTTGCACGTGCATCGGCGAAATTGTAAACAGAAGCTAGCGTTAGCTGTTATTAGCTTGAGGAACAGTTCAGTGACGGTTTTCTGTCTGTGCTCCCCCTTCGAGCTGCACTACACAATGCTGCGAGTCCCTCATAACGCTGACAAAAATCCTGGTGAGAACCTCGGGAATACCGGATGTATAAATCGGGCTATCCAAATAATCTTGTCTTTCTTCGCTAGTCATGTAGAAACAGGAAAAGGCCATTCTCAAACTGTGCCACAGAGCTGGGAGCATGCAATAGTACAAAATGTGTCAGTGCGCTGCAGCCTTAAGAGTTCTGTTCACTTGGAGGGGGCTGACCCCAACTCGTGGAAGACAGCCCCACACCATAATCCTCCCTGCACCAAACTTTACACTTGACACAATCCTGGCAGCTGCCAAACCCAGAGCTGTCCAGACACTGAGGCATGATTTGTCACCACTGCTCTAGAGTCCAGTGGTGCTGTGCTTTGCATCACTCCATCCAGTGTTTTACGTTGTACTGGGCGATGAAAGGCTTAGATGCAACTGCTCGACCATGAATACTCATTTTATGACGATCTGTACACACTGTGTTCTTAGCACTGTGCCTCTCAGCATCTGCTGACTCTACTCTGTGATTTTATGTGGCCTACCTCTTCACAGCTGAGTTGGTTGTTAATACCAGAGGCTTTTGTTTTGGTATAATACTGTTAGCAGCTCAATGTAGAATATTTAGTTAGGAGGAATTTTCACAACTTAACTTAATGTACATGTAGCATCCTATCCTGGTGCATTGCTGGAATTCACTGAGCACCTGAGCGTGCCCCATCTTTTCACAAATGTTTGTAAAAGAACTCTGCAGGTCTAGGGGCTGGGTCATATATACCTGTGGTCATGGAAGTGACTGGAACTTCCAAAATTAATCATTTGGGGAGCTGAGCGGGAGTATTGTCAATATAGTGTATCACTGCAGTGGAGTGTGTTGAGTGGTTGAGAAATAAGGACAGCGAGGAAAGTCAAGAAACTCCTTGCATTTGCCTGGGGGGGGTTCAACAGTAGGGACATTAATCATCCTGCATATATAAAAAAAAGGCCTAATTAGAACAAAAGTAGGAATGTAAATTAAACCATTTCATGATGTTTGAAACTTTTTCCTTTTTTATTTGTGATTCAGACGGTGGTGCCCAAGAGAGCGGTGGGAAGACGGAGGACGACTTCTTTCTGTTTAATCATCGACTGGGAACGAGAGCAGAGGGAAAGATGCCCAAACCGGTTGGTACCTGATATGCTGGGATTACTGCAGAAATTAATTGATGTTCATAATCTGCCCTGTGCAATACTGACATGTTAGAAATTTCTTCTTCTGCTGTGTTTCTTTGCACTGCAAGATTCCCCCACATTTTTTCTGTAAAAAAACTAAGTGTTGTCCTCTTTGATTCATACTTGTTATGAGTTTTACAGTTCTCTGTGTTGGAAGGGTTGTTTGCATAGCTGCTGTGCTATGGTCCTTCTATTAATTGAACTGAAATTGGTGAGGGTAACAATTTATTGATATGTAGAATATTTTAAAGTGGACATCTACTGTCTGTGTTCAATTTATACACCAGAGCATTGGATCTTGGATTTCAACCTTCCCCCCCTCAAGTTTAAATCCCTGACTAAAAGGAGAAAACTCTGTTATTTCGTTTGAGATTTCCACAGAGTAGTCCAAATAAATTCCTGATGGCTTTCCACATCCTGAATGGAAAGCCAAGAGGAGCTAAATGCAAGCTATGTGAGTTCACTTTTTTTTTTTTAAATTTAGCATTATTAGTTTGGGATTTACTGGAATGCAAATTTTTATACATGGCACTAGGACTGAATCAACATGAATGGAGCACAATTTATTTATTTCCAGATACTCTGTTTAGACCTCTGTGAATTATCCTCCTGAGGCAAAAATCTATTGGTAAAGAGGGTTGATTGTTTGCACAGGATCCGTTTTAAATTCTAGTACGAAAGATGGGAGTAATTGATCCTTTCTTTCTTCTTGTTTATCTCCAAAGTGCAGTATAAATTAGGTTATTAGTGCCATTCATAACCGTCATGCAGGTTTAGTTTCTATACAAGTAGTGTAAGCCATTCCGGCAGCCAGAAGTGAAGGGGTCCAGAGTTTTTGGGAAAACACATGGACCAGGCTCACTGAAAAGTGCAACAGTGGAACACTTTGTGGAAATCTCTGTTGAAAGGAACAAATACAAAGAGGCTTTCTCTGCTCTACTTTTAAGTTGGGGGACACTGGAAGCTTTCATGTTGCTGTGACACATACAGGGAGAGATCGCACAGCAACCTAAATAACAGAATTAGATGTGGATGGTTCTAAAGTCATTTATATGCTTAATTTTACCTGAATGTTTCCATGGTCAGCTGGAAAGTGAATAAATATGGAATTACAGTGTGGAAAATTGCATTGACTCTACTAGAATACAAATTAATCAGTTGACATTGTAAATCCTTAGCTGTTAGGTGATACTCTAGTCAAAAATGAAAGACTTTTGCATTCACCTTTCCTTCCTATATAAACTTATTTCTGACCGTAGTGTCAGAACATATTGATTAGGGATCAGGGAAAACTGTGATCATTAAATACGGCTTGTCATTGCCTTGTATTTATCCCTTCGTTACACACCGGTTCCTTGTGTAGTTACACAGAGCTTGTGGGTGATTAACAAGTGGTCCTTCAATCTTGGTAATGGGGAACTTGGCCAGGCTCTTGTGTAGAGTCCAGTGATATGTGATCAAGGAGAAACAAAGCAGCAAGAAATCAAAAGTGAAACATGAATGCAAAGTAAACCTTAAGAAGGAAGAGTGGGAGATGTTCAAGCATATTAGACTCAGATACTGAATAGGTGAATTAAATAGCATTTTTACTACTGTTATCAGACTAATCCATAATACATTTGTGCATTTATGCAAAATTACACCCTTTTTAATTAGTCAATCACTTGTTGCTGATTTAAAAAAAAATTTAAACCTACATTGACATGTTACATTGACATGTTTTTGCTGGCTCTCCGTCAAGCTGTGTTGGTTGATCTATGACTCTTATCAGCATCCAAGTCTATTTTCTAATTCTCAGTAAAGAGCATGTCCTCAGACATACTCGGGGTCGAGGTTCTTTTTGTCCTTGATATGGATCTAAGCCATTTAATATTAGCCACTGGTAGTCGCTGAAGTCATTCAAATGGATTCTTATTTTAAATTTAATACCAACTAGAGTTTCTCTTGGACAATATTTATGTATTCTGCTCCAACACTGGGTTAACTTGCTTTAGCCATAGAACTAGTTTTTAAAGATATGCAACCCAGTATGCATAGCCAGGCCATGCTAATATTAGCCTGGCTAATATTAGCATGTTAGCTCTGTTGGCATGTTTTCTGTTTTAATGAGTGGTTGATCATTTGGCTCACCCCATCCAGTTAATCACCTGCTTGTCTGCATACAAATGTATACATAGCTCTCAACTCTCACGCATTGACCGTGTGACACACGCATTTCACTGACTCCACACGCTCACACGCAACACATGACATTTCACACGCAAACATGGAATTTCTCACGCATAAAAATCACAAAGCCCCTCTGGGCTGCGGACGACAAAACTCCACCTTCTGCTGAGCTGTTTCGGCTTCTTTCACAGCTTGTGGCCATCAGTAATTCCTGCTGCAGTTCTTTTTAACAGAGCAGCAGGAAGAGTGATCAGAATTATGAATAATTTTAGTCTTAACAGTGGTGAAAGTAAGCCGGTAAAGTCCTGTACCGCGTACACAGGAGGGGAGGGGGCGGGGGGAGAGCTGCTGCCAGATAATCAGTTTATTCAGAACCAGTCATGGCTGCACGCTGGATCATAAAGCTGTTCTGCTAACCAGATGCAGTTTAAAACGCCACTTAGTCTGTTTATAAGTTTAGTTTTTATTAATTCTGCATTTTTTAACTACATGCATCGTATTTCTGTGCCTCCGCGCTTGCTGCTCTCCCCCCTCCTTTCCCTCGGAGCAGGTGCTTTTATCACTGTTCACCATTCAAAACGTGAATCACTACGTTTAATGTCCTCACATCGGTAGCAACGTGTGCCAGTTAAAGTCAATAGGAGAGTTAGTAGCTGTATTTCATGCTATTTTATTTTTAACAACATAGAATCAGTGGCGCTTCGGTGGGCGTGCTGCCTCGCGCTTTAATTCAGGTGCGCACTTTTAAGGGTCATTTTAAAGAACTTGTAACATCAGGGGCTTCATCTCAGACCTGTCAGTACCCCGGGGTAAAATCCGCCCACCGCACCGCCCAGAGCTGACGAGAGCAATAGAAATTCGTCTGATCAGCGCGGCGACTGGCGGAGAAACCTGTCGCTGTGAAAGGTGATGAGAATGTTTTAAACTGTAACAGTCTAGAAGTGCATTGAGCTGAAAGGAGGGAGACATCAGCAGCTGGATCGTGCGTAAAGACGCAGCGGGAACCTCTGTGTGCTTCAGTGTTGCTGCTGAGGGGAAATTGTTGACCATAAAGGCTTGATGAAACTCAGCCTGATTCACCAATCAGGTTATAGATTTACAATGATAAACAACCCATAGATGAATGTGTAACAGTGTAATAATTCGGTCAATAACTTAAAACTACTTAATTTTATTCAGTATTATTTGAACAATTGTGTATTTTTTATGTCTTAATCCATTAACTGAACAATAAAGTATTAATACGTCTCTTTCTCTTTTTAACACAAGTAATACATGTCTACTTCATTGTCTGGTGGGATAAAAATGAGATGGAGTTGATTCCACCGGCTCTTCCAGGGTCCGGTTAGCCCCGCCCCCAAACAAGCCCCGCCCCCAAATTAGCATAATCTCACTCTTAACTTTTGATAAAAGTTGAGAGGTCTGTGTATATTTTTTTTAATTTATTCTTTTACAGACGTTTCTTTTTTCCAGCATCATACACTTTCCAATAGTAGTTAATCGATCAGGGTCCTGATCAACTCAATTCAATTCAGTTTTATTTATATAGCGCCAATTCATGATACATGTCTTCTCAAGGCACTTTATAAAGTCAAATTCAATCAAATGATATAGATTGGTCAAAGCTTCCTATCTAAGGAAACCCAGTAGATTGCATCAAGTCTTGACAAGCAACATTCACTCCTCCTAAAAGAGCGTAGAGCCACAGTGGACGGTTGTCTGCATTGTTGATGGCTTTGCAGCAATCCCTCATACTGAGCAAGCATGAAGTGACAGTGGAGAGAAAAACCTCCAGCAGAACCAGGCTCAGTGTGAACGGTCATCTGCCTCGACCGACTGGGGGTTAGAGAAGACAGAGCAGAGACACAAAAGCACAGACAAAAAAAGCACATCCCTAAAATCTGGTACACTAGAATCCATCAAACTTGACACCATAAATGTTGTTGTGAAATAAAATACAAGTTTTTTTTTTTTTTTGTGAATGTGATCTCTTATGATATAGGAATACATCAAACTATACATTATAATGGTTATAGTCTTTTTAACTGCAGTAATACTTTTATTTTAGTATATTTGCAAGCATGACTTGTGGCTCATAGCTGATATTGCACCAAGGTAACCCCTCTTGGTGCCAAAAAGGCATGTAGAATATTTCTAAAAGAATGAACCCTGCTAACATCACATAGGACGTGCATGTGGAAAGCATAGGGGTGGTGCTAAGTGTTACAGGCGGGTGACTTGTCCTTTTATATGTCTATTTTGTTGCACCATGATGAATTTCATGGGAAGCTATCAACTGCTTTCTCTTTTATAAAGCATAGTGGAGTTTTGGGGGATTGTTTCAGATGGAAACCGTTATAGAAATAATGTAGTTTAAAGAAACGTAACAGAGAAATGTGACCAGTCTGGAAAAAGGAAAAAGCAGCAAGAGTGAAAGAGAAAGTTGAAATGATGAGCTAAAGCTTAGATTGTCTAAACATACCATAGGAAAAAAAAGTAGACAAAGGGTAAAAGAGGATTTAGGAGGGACTGAGTGACAGGGACTTTGTTTGCAACCCGTTCAGAAAAATGATACCCCAGCTGCCCTCGGGGGGAAGCCCCACTCCAATTACATTAAACTGCACTTTGACATTAAGCTCTAAAGTTGGATACTAAACTCACTAGCCTTTTCACTGTTTTGTTTGTGTATCCCGTGTTTTTATTTTTTCCTTCCGAAAGCACGAAAATTCTTAAACATCACTCAGCATTAGAAGGAGAGAGTTGGCTGTGCAAGCCTGCATGATAATCGCAAACTAACTTTAGGCCATTAGCTTGTAGATGAAGAACAGCAAAAGAGAGAAAAAAATGATTTTGCTGCAACTAAGAGCTGTAACAATTGTTTTTATTTTTATTGAGCTCTATAAAAGTCTCCGGTGGCCACATGAAAACACTAAAAAAGAAGTTACTTGCAGGCAAGCCTTTAAAATTGAATTTGCTCTGCACCGTAACCTGCCCTAGAGCTGCGTTTTAATGGTGTTTCTGTGTGCACACTCACCTCTTTCATAAGTGGGGATTGTACAAACTGGGTTTTATGTAAGTAACCAGGAAAAGGTTGTTTTTACAAAGAAGTGGTTATTAAATTGAATAAAGAGGATATGGCTTAAAATCTTTTTTCCCCCCTCACACATCACATTGTGGTACTGTAGTGACAAAAAAATAATTCAACGGTTGAGCCAAATGGTAAAGTAGGAGAACTTGCAGTTTGTAGAAAAAAAATGATAATTTATTTTAAATGAGATCATGCGCCGATATTAATCTTTTATAATTTATTTTTTTATTTTTTCGGACACCTGTGAATAGCACCTTGGATCCCTGCCTATAACAGATGTTTTTTTTTTTACATCTTCTTTATTTTTCTTTTTAAATCGAAAAGCTCAGTCTGAATCTTGTACCTGGAGCCTCTTGAATTATATTTAATACAATGACTAGAGTTATATGAAGAACAACATCACTGTTATTCTTGTGAATAGCTGAATAGACATTAATTCCTCTTTGCTGGACTGATTTTCTGTAATAAGTTTTGTTTTATTTGTTCCAGATAATATTTCGATCCATTTAAGTTGAGCAGCAGATCTAAGATTCCCATGTCTGCGTGGTGTGTCGGGTAGATGTTCATGCTTTTTGTATGCATTATTATGAATCAGTATAGCTAGCGTTGAAAAAGGGGAAAATCTCGTTAGAAATTTTAAAGGAAAGCTAGTTACATGAGAAGATATTATGAAGAGCGAAAACAAACCTTAATAATTGGTGCAACCAAACCTTTTCATGAACCCTGGAGGAATAAAGGTTGTTGGAACATGCATTGATTTTGTAATGTGTGTGTGTGTGTGTGTGTGAATATGAAATAATTTATCTGATATCCTGAGTGTTTGTATGTTTTGCACAGCTGGTGTTTTAGATGTTTCTAAGTTTATGTCAGACCCTTTAATTGAGGGTGTGAGAGGTGATGGGACATCGTGCATTATTGATTTATTGCTGCGTTATGCACATGTTGCCCCTGCTGGCGATGGTGTCCATGAGAGCCAGTGCTTTTTTTTCTTTTTCTTTTAGAAGTAGGTGTGTGTGTGTGTGTGTGTGTGTGTGTGTGTGTGTGTGTGTGTGTGTGTGTGTGTGTGTGTGGGGAGGGGGTGCAGCACTGAGGCTTTGCAGCACTGAGGCTTTGCTGGTGAGCTTAAATATATCGGAGGCCCATTTTCATCAATATGATGGGAATTATCCAAGTCACTAAATCTAATTATAGGGAGGGTGAGAAATGTGCTGGGAAGCCTACCTTCAAATTTCATTAAATTCTCTCACTCTTTCATGCAAAGTAATAAAAAGGTAATGAAAGAATGAAAATATCCTTATGGATAGACATATTTTCACTCTTACAGCTGCACTGATTTTTTTTTTTTTTTTACTTATTTTTTAATAGGCTTGCCCTCACTAGGTTTAGTCAGGTCAATCCTATATCCAATATGATCCTTAAAAAAATCGCTACCTATAATTCTGCAGCAACTTTTTTTTGGAATGCACAGGGTTCTGATTCAGATTAGAACAGTATAACTCATTGCAATGTGACAGTATGTTCATTGTTTAGGGCCCAACCATCAAGCAGTTGGAAGTCTTGCACATATTTGGAATAAAATCATAAAATCTTGCTTTCCTGGTTTATTGTGAATGTACTCTGCAGCAGCACAGTTTGATTTCTGTGTGTTTCTGGTAATTTAGCATCATATTCTGCTGAAAGTTTCAGCTTCATTCTGGGTTGACATTTTAGAGTTTACTCTTCTTAGTCACATTAGCCACCATCTCTTACCTGATGGAGCCATCTGCTCCTGGCCATTTTATTGTGATAATTTATTCCTGTGGTAAGGTGAAGTTGCTGTGCAATGCAGAATCAGTGGGGAAATGTATTTTTGTGGGGAAGTTTAAACCAACATTATATTAGGAGGAACTTGCTAATATTTAAGCAGATATTGTTAACAAATGCCATCCAATACTATTACTACTTTACTGTTGCAGATACAGGAGCTTTACTGACATTTTAAAAATGTCTTTGAGCATCGTATCTAAGATTAATCTCTAGTTTTGTAGTGATACTTTACTTCATAGCACACCTAGCATCAGGGCTTTGCAACATCCAAGGCCTTTCCTGTTCATCTGCCTCAGTCAAAATACCTCCAACAACATGTTTCCTTTCAACTAAAGATGGCCGCAAATGCTGCTCTGAGAGAACATGGGCTGCATCCGAAAAACCTCTTTTGGGTAGGAACCCTTTGGCCTAAGCAGAAGTGCTTCAGTGTTCATTATGATGAGTGCTGTGAGAATAGTGCAGTGAGGAGCCTGTATGCTTCCTCTCACAGCTTCTTTAGCATTGGAACCTCACAATGACCCTTACCAGCTCTTTGAGGCTATAAGGAATCCCACAATTCTTTGTGTGATGTGACCTATAAGTACAACCACCTCACGGAAATTAATGAAAATGTCTAGAGAGAAGAGTGCGTGAACTTGTAAGTAGCGGAATTTACTCTTTCACGTTACATGACTTGTTGGTCATCTATGTGGATACGAGGTCTTTGGCCATCTTCGCCTTTGTTGTCTACAGCAAATAAAATCTGAAAGATAGTGTAACGGCAAAATTTTAAATCAAGGGAAGCAATAAAATCGTGAGATGTGATGAAATATAATGTGTGTGTGTATGTATATATATATATATATATATATATATATATATATATATATCTATATATATATATATATATATATATATATATATATATATATATATATATATATATATATATATATATATAACCTTGAAAATTAAAGAGATTATTTGTTTATATTGTACACCTTGGTCACTTAGCATATACCGGTAATCACAAATTCCTGTTAAAAACAAAATCTATTCATAAAATAATGGCTACAAGATACATTTGTTTGCTTGTGTGAAGTCTGTATGATTTGACTTGCATAATACACATGGGTTTCCGTCACATAATAACATATGAGTTAAATGCAGCCCAAAATCTGACAATCCAACCTAATCCTATGAGTTTTTTGTTTTCAATCCCAATACGTTTTAATCCGATTGTGAAATTATGTGCATGTAAACATAGCTAATGTCTGATTGTTTTAAAACCAACACAAGTCACGTAAGAAATCATAAAATGTACCCACATACGGGCCCATTTTCTAGATTTTTTTTTTTTAAAGTAATTTCTTGTTGTTTATCACAAAGGAAACCCAGCAATGTATGCACATCCAGGTTCCCTCTTCCCTCCCTCATGTTAATTACACACTCAGTATTGTTGCTATGGCAACACAATTTCAAGAAATCAGTTATAATTTTGTTGAATTTCTCAATAAGCGCAATTATTTCAATAAAACTCTATTTCCTTGACTCATCTTTCTCCTGTTTTTATGAGGCTTCTGATCACTCTTGACTTTTAGCATCATCGCAAATATCATTTGTGTATAATGTCAGAATCCATTGCTATGAGACTATTCATCAGACTCAATATGCTATTAACATATAAAGTATTAATTTGTGCAGCCCAAATTATTGTCTTATTTGGCCTCTATATTAAGGAGGACAACTAATATTGGTATTTTTGAATATATTAGTTTAAACCTACTAATACATCTTGAAATGTTTTATGGAATACTATGAATCTCAGGTCAAGAATAAATTTAGGTAAAAAGTGCCTGATTGGAGTCCAGTGTTCATAACAAAACATGTTTAAAAACACAAAATGGAGATGAGGGAAAGAGACAGTGTCTAACACTAAATACATTTTATTTGCAGACTTCTGTCAATCATTGATTTGTTTAACTCATGTCGTTTTATTTCTGTGGAACATGCATTTACTGAAGCTGTATTTGCCATGGTAACTTTTTGAGTCCAAATCAGCCCACACAGCAGAGTCATTTTCCAAATTCTTTAAAATGCACAAATTCCAGGAATAACTAAAGGATCTGGGATGACGTTGATAGACCTTGCCACATGCTCATTTAATGCTTTCTGGGACGTAAACGTAAAGTATCCATCATGAATGCATTGAAAAATATAAACCAGAAATAAATTGAATCAGAAACTAGTGTAAATGTTTTTTTTTTTTTTTTTTTTGGATGAGGACCTGATGTAGAACGGGACAGGTGTGTGGAAAAGATGAGCGGGGAAGAGGTGTAAAACAAACATTATGGCAGATGTGTGGAATTATAAACAATAATGAAAAACTGATAACAGACATGGTTAAGAAGGCAACACAACACTGGCTTTAAAACCTTTCATAAAGTAGCTCAGCCACCAACAGCTTTTAATCATGGCTGTCTTAGCATCTCTCATTCAGTCTCATAAGCACAGTCAACAAGTTCAGCTGTGCTGCGTGGGCGGCCTCTGCCTGTACACACTAGCCTAGTATTAAGCTGTCACTAATTGTAAATAACACGGAGTTACTAAAGGATTCTGGCAAACACAGACGGCCGCAAACACACACAGCCTTCATTTTCCTGTGACGTTAAATGGCTACAATTTCACCATAAAGGATCTCAAACAGTAAACTGTCAGGGACAATCGGCGACAACAGGCCTCCCTGCTGTCTTACTTTATACTTGCAGCTTCAGAGGGGAGGAAAAATTGCACTTTATCAAGCCTCAAACTGCCTCCTCAGATGTACAATCTGTCGCTGTATAGAGGGTTGGTCAGGGTGATTTTCTTTTTTTTTTTTTTCTTTTTTTTTTCTGACTTCAATTTCACATGTTGAATCAACTGAAGTATCAGCCATTTACACACCTGGAAGACAAAAGACGAACAGACCTTCATAGATGATCCCACTGTCAAATTGTTTTTTTTCCTTAGATCTCATCTAAAAATTATATATCTCCCCCACATAATAATATTGTACTCACCGGATCGTTTTTTTTTTTAGAAACGTTTTCATCCACACAAACTCGTGTAAATTCGTTGTTTTAAACATGCCAGACTCATAGGGGCAGTGAGCTGCAAAGCTGAAACCTATGTCAGCCTATCAGGGTCTTTCAAAATCAAGGCGAAGTTGAACTGCATTGTTCCTGTGTAAAACATCTGACGTTCAAGCGCCTTTTCTCCTCAACGTAAACCAACTGTAATGTTTATAATGTTCCACGTACGCTTTTTACGTTGAAGTCTCGATGCTGAGGCCGAAGACAGAAATACTTTGTGGTGCCAAGGTAGTCAATTGGAAATAAACGACCAGAGATCTGTAGGTTGGTGAATTTGTACGGTTTAACATTGATTAGACACACATTGTTAACAGTCAGTCACATTGCCAACGTAGAAATCAGCATCCCTTTGATAACATTAAAACACTAAGTAAGAGATCTTGCACTTTCCTGCAGTATCCCACTAAAATTAAATCAGCAGTCTCATCATAATTCAGGCGACCAAGTACTCTGCTCACAACAAGCGATAGCTTCTAACGACCCAGGACAGTGGCGAGTGGGTCATTGATTTGCATCTGACGTAGCATGCACCTGGGAGGATGGCCCTCCATGTCTTTAAAAACAGCAGTGCTCCATCTTCCTTCCTTACTGTGCTGCACAGCACAGGCAGCACAGTAGCTGCTAGCCAGCTTCACAGGAAGGAGCAGGCGGTGTTGGTTTTTCCAAATAAGGTACATTTGAACATTTCATGACATTTAAATAAATTTATACTCTGATTATGGTTAGTATAAGTGTGCAAATATAGGCTCTACATAATATATCTTGTATGCTTTACATTATTTTAACGTATTAATTCTGAAGGTGTGAGAGCTTTTATTTTGCCGTGGTGGTGCACCGCAGTCAGTTACATGTAGTGGAAATCCTGGATACTAAACTACTGGTAAAGGAGCAAAATGAACATTACCCTCTAAATCTAATCTATTGTTGTATCAGCCTGGATGAACAGCTGACATGGCTGTACAACTCTGTTAAACACCTTATTGATATCAAAAATAGCGTATGTAGAGTCCTCTTCACTAAATAACTGTCACGCTAAAGAGTGGTTCGGGTCCAACCTGGTCTCATTCATAATCAAACATATGTGTTCGACTCCAACATCATAGATAAATATATTGGACGATCCCTAATAGATTTTAATAATACCTTGTACGGAACAATATATTAACAACATGACCTGATAGGATTTTTGGTCAATGGATGTTCAAAGACAGGAACATCACTAATGGTAAAAAAGTAATTTTTGTTTAGGTTTTTACAATACTTCGAAAACTACATACAATTACTGCAGTCTGTAGTGTGTCCTTGTGTCTTAGTTGGAAATTCTGTAGATTAGTACAACACTTGTGATGTTTAGTAGTAACAGCTTATTCACCACACTTCTGCTCTGACCTGAATGGAGCGGGGAGAATAACTTGGTTATTGAATGACTCAGAGGAGTTGATTTTATTTGCAGAACTACATGAGCAGGACTCGCTGGCTCTTTCTAATAGATCCTGATAGGTTTATATATATATTTTTTTCTTTTTTACGTTTCAAGAGAGAGACAAGAGTCTTATTCCCAGTAAGAAAGGGGAAAAAAAACACATTTTTGAGGATGTGCCCCTATCCCACACATGCAGCGGTCTTTGCATTAACTGGACAGCAACTGAGTATTTGGGCTTTTTGTTTGAATTAGATACATTAAAGAAAGTGCAGCCCTTTCTATGTTTTTTACTTGACTACATTTAGTTTTTTCCCCTAGTTTATGTATTTTTTCAGAAATTCAGCCATGTTTTCTATAAGCATCTCCAGCTACCTTTATCGTTTGAAAAATGTGTCGGAATTGGCTCTGAATTAGGCACTTGAACAGACAGGTTGTTTATCAGTTGCCTTTGCCTTATTTTATACTTGGAGCCAAAATAAAAGTAAAAACAAAGGTTTTGCTGATATAAGATTTTGCTATTGTACGAGTTGCAAATTAACTCTTAATCTCTGCAACACATGAGCAAAAAAAGCTTTTATCTGTAGCAGTCACCTGGCAGAGAGGCTATGGATTGCGGTCTTGGTGTGGACTGAAACTACCAACTTTATCTTTTAACGTATTCTGTTATCAGGGAGAAGGCTTGCTCTGCTTCCTTATCGGTCTCTATCCTCAGCAGTCTCAGAAAACTGCTGAGGATAGATGCATACATTCTAAACATGACGTGTGCAGGAGAATGCACCAGTGTACTTTCATTCATCTTATTCTGCATTGCTACTACAGTGTTGTTAATTTTTCTCCAGAAAATCGTTATCAGCCGTTTCTTCTATCGTTTTTTTAAATAGCTGTCATTTAAGGGTATAATATATTAAACTCTGGGTGTTGCAAGTAAATGACACAAAGCGGGAAGCGTTAAACAACAAAATAAATGGGTTCCAGGGAGCAAACAAGTTAACAAACTTTTTCATCGGTTCTACCTAATAATTCATTGAAATAACTTCTTTAAAAGCAAACACCAAAATGATGACTGATACTACATTTATTTCTGTTTCCAAGCATAGTTAATTGGACAAACAGTTTCATACCAAGTCTGTAAGGGGTTCCTGACATTTTTTCTGGGTTTTTTGGACCTCAATTTGGGGTCATATGTCTCTCAAAACAGTCTAATTAGTGTCAGTGATGACTGATAGTTGAAAGCCTTCTACTACATAGTTTTCAATATGTAAAAACTGTCTCAAATCCCAGTCATATGTCTTTTGCATCTTCAGACAACTTCATGGGATTTTCCACAAAACTGAGATTTTCTTGGCCCAGTTAAACAGGCAATAAGACTCTGTGCTGTGATTAGATTTTCCACTGCATCAAGCTTTAAGTATTCCTTCAGATCCATCAGTAGATTCATTGAAATATTAAATTTCTTGCTTGATCTTTGAAAACTGGAAACAAAGAAGTTATTTTGAGACTAAACCTAATAAGCATTTCAGTAATTGTGTAATTAAAGAACTGATATGATTTAGATTAGTGTATTATGCATTATTGCACTTGGACATAATGAACAGTACACGTTATTATTAATTTTGGTAACTATCATTTATATAGCCACAGTTTAATAGCATCCATGTGTTTCTGCCATATTGCTACCACCCGGCTTCCTGAGTAAGCATGCAACAAAGGTGGGTGTTTTAGTGCAGACTCTAACTTTGCAACAATTTCTCATTCATCTGCCTTTTCAAATAAAGATACATTGCAATAAATAAAGTTATTATAGTAAAAGTTATTTTATATAATTAGATTATAATTAGAATATTTATATAATTAGATTGCAAAAGCAAAACTTATACATATTTTATAGATTGTTTACACAGAGAGAGTTTTCTTAAGCATTATTTCTATTGATTTTATATGATTTATAGCAGACTGTGAATGAAGGCCAAAAATAGTGTTAATCACAAAATTGCAATTTATTGTAAGACAAACTTAAAACAGGATTTTCAATACACAATCGGGAGTATGGAATCCCAATCATGTGATACATTGCTGAGTTGACTATCCAGCCAGTAGACACTGACATCCGCCAAAAGCAGGGTTAGCAACACAAAGGCAATGCTAAAATAGCTGGCTGTTCAAGGCGTGCTGTATCCAAGCACATTAATGGAAAGTTTAATGTAAGGAGAAAATGTGGTAGAGAAAATGAGCACAAGCAATCGGATTATTCAGGGATGTAACAAGATCTTGTGGCTCACGTTATTGAAACGGCACCATATTTCTCCACGCACTGAAGTCTGTCTCAGAAAGCTCTATGAAGGGCAATGCTTCACACTAGACAGCATGTGTTAGATTCATATTTTTACTCAGCTACACAGGTATTAAGGAAGCCTCTACCACTTTTAGAATGTTTTGAGTGGTGGCACAAAAAAAGATCTTCTTTTTGCAAGTTTTAGGTTTTTCTTTATTTCAGAACTTAAAAATAGAAATAAAATGCCTTTTTATTTTATTTTATTTTTTTAGGACAACAAATTTTCACTAGTATAAAGTCGTTTATCAAAGATTATAAGTTGATCTTTTCCCCCCCCAAAATGGTGTTGTAACATTTGTGGTTCAAGGATGGGTTTTATTTAGTTGGACTAAAGTCAAAAATAACTCTTTGGATCATAAATGTTGCAGACCCCTGATATAGACTAATAAATCCTGGACTGAATTATTCCTCACTTATTACAGATTCTTTCAAAACACAGTTGGTGACTTCTGAAACCTTCTTTGTGAAAACAAAGAATGCTTGAATTCTTAGTTTTGCCTCTAATCATTGTGAAAATGTCACCTCTTGTTTAGAAATCAGCTTTAATGCTAGCCGGTTTTCATTTATACTGGTTTTGCTTGTGAGCTCCCACTCCGAATTGGCAAACTTACTTATTGCTAAAGTATATACAAAGGAATAAATGTGTATTCCCTGTTGCACTCTGTTGTTTGCTATTGATTCTCTCCTGACCTTTTAAACTTGCATTGTTCTGCATGAACAGTCAATTCTCTCTAGGCCACCCTGTCAAAGTGTTAAAATCCCCTCTGCGGGAAGCCACATGGCTTTTTAGAAAATGACACAAAAATCAGCCACAAGGACGTTGCCATGGCGACGTTATCAGTCAGACTTTAACTCAACGTGCAGTGCAGCGTGCACGGAACAATGAAACCCTGTGTATGTTGTAGACGCTTTTAATGCAATGCAGCCATATCACTGTGCTGCAGTACAGAGGCACAGGCGGAAGTACCATTGTGAAGCTGTCCACACGCGCCCCGCCGCTGCCACCACCATATGGTTGTGTTCCCACACTTTCCTGACAGCTATAGCACAGACACATCATCAAACTCTGAACTGAGTGGCAGCATACACACCTTTTTATCTTCAAAAGACAGTTTTCTCCCTTTCTTAACAGTAGATTTTAGTAGCAAATTGCAATGGGAAAAAAATATATGCCACCACAGCTGATTCTCCCAGACACTACTAATTTTTGCAGTCCATTTATGATAAAGGGGAAAGCGATGCCGTGTCTTTGCTTTGCTCTCTGGAACATTCTTTTTGATGCGCCGCGTGTGTTGGTGCATACACCTGTATTTGTCTCGGATCACTGCGCAGTCTGCAGTCCTTCTGTCTTCTGATTGCTGCTTTCTTGAGAGAGATTGATGCATTGAGTTCACCACAGGCATTATCTGTCCCTGTCTTTCTTCCTCAATAACAGAGCTCACATAAACCTTGTCTGTCGTACTATCTTGGTGGGAATTTATGTAGAGTAAATGGTACCTACCCTCTAACTCGTGCCAAAAATAATCAGCCCTGTATACTGAAAATATGCCAAAAGCAATTTTAACCTCAAAACCTGACCCTCTGTAAGTTAACTCAATGTTTTTGTCCTCAAAAGACCTCAGAAGTATAGCAATCTTCTTGATTTTAGACTCTGTTAGGATAAAATCTAGCTCAAAAATCCTCTGCAGTTTCATGCCTAAGGCTGGTAAATTTCTGTTTGTTGCCTTTCTCAGCTTCTTTGCCTCTCTCTGGGTCTTCTGCATTGTGTCAGGGTTACTTGAGGACAGTGCTGATGGGTTGTACTGCAGAAAGGAGCTTGCATACTGCAGCAGATAAAAACATGGAACAGTTTAATGTAATATAGTACACCTCCTGAGGGAAATGATAGATGCTCAGATAAACGGATACATGGGTGTGATTGTATATCAATCAGAGTTCAGTATTTTTAAAATGAGCCCAGGACAATGGTTTAATCCCACAGTAGAGTAGGGATGCCTGTCTGTTTCATTGTCAATGTCAGTTTAAGACTGAAAATGTTGATTTCTGGCTCTTCCCACCTGACTAAACAGCCTCCTGTGAATGATATTGTTGCAGCTGAGCACCACTGTACACCACCTCATTTCTGCCAGCATCAACAAAACCTTACTTTATTAATAATTCAGAATGAAACCCATCTATTTGAGTTCAGGTTGGCTGAAATCAGAAAAAAGAACTGAAAGTCTGTAGAACTTAACTCACTACAAAAAATTAAATAAAATCTGGAAAGCAGAACATTGATTTATTAAATCGCTGTCATTTTACAGATGAGCAAACAGGTTAAAGAGTGTTTAGCATGGGATACGGAAAAAATAGGGATGTTAATTGCTTAGTGAAAATGTATCACAAATTTAATATTTTTAATCAAATTTCAAGTCAGCTTGTATTAATGATAATTCAAGTAATCAATTAAGTCATCAGTTCAACAAAACTGACTTAATGTTTTGTTGCTTTAACATACTTTTTAAAACATTAGATGGCCTGGGTTTTCGTTTAGCCTAAACTTTCAGTCAGAAAGTGAAAAATCTGTTACTTTCCACAACTGCTTCAAAATTTGGCAGATTGATTCTGTTGTCAGGGCAAGTTTTAACTAGCTTAGTCTCCTCACCAATGTTTAATCATTGATACTTTTCAGTTTAAGACTGTGTGTGCCACCTTCAGCTAGTCCAAAATGTTGCACCCCATCTAAACCTAACCAAATGACCCAGAAGTGACCACACCGCTCCAGTGCTTTAATTGCTTCATTGGCTTCAAGTTAATTTTATAAAATTAAAGAGCAATGACTTTTTTAAATCAATGCAATTTAGAAGTACTAAGGTCAAGGTAGGTGCAAGCAGTGTGGTAATCATTCCTTTGCTGTTTACTTCTCCCAGGATGTAGAAAGAGGTTTTGATTGAAACCCAATAAAGAAACTGAATGCCTTACAGCTGACAGTAAATCATAATTCATTTGACATTTGATGTCTGGACTTATTTTTACATGTGCTATAAACATCTTTTTCATAAAAGGAGATATTCTTATTTAGAGGCAGGTGTTGTCGAGCAATTAGCTTGTTCACCAAGGAGGGTCAATAAAACCCTGTTTACCTGACAACGATCCATTGATAATCCATTGAAAACGTTCTAATTAAAATCTATGTTTACACGGCAACAGTGAATTGAAAATTACGTAATTCCCACCACTAGTTGGTGCAATGTTCTTTGAAATTCAACATGCACATGTACAAAAACTCTGCCTTAAACCCACTGCTTCTAGATTGTTCCAGGTTTTGATGGAAATGGCAGATAATGAAGTTTTCCTATGGACAGACGCCAAGATTCAGCTGTTGCTTTGAATTTGCATTGCATTTTAAAACCACCACATTCGGTTGTATTCAGAAGAGTTAGCAGCACAAACAATACTTTGCTATCTGCCATTGTTGATATTTTCATCTCCTGTGGTTTTTAAAACTGTAGGCAGATGTAATGTGCACGTTACACAACAAAAGCCATTGTTGTGTAAATGGACAAACGAAACTGTTTTTCCATTTTCATCAAAAATGTTGCGTAAAAAGGACCTTGGGCTGAAGTGCAGTGAAAATGGCACTTGAGGGCCATTTTGTGCCAATCACAACTAATTTTATATTATTGATAGGAAAGAGACATACCTTCCTGTTCCCCTACTAAACTTAATGAATATAGCTACAAGTTTAGATCCTCCAGGCCAGTAGGTAGCGCACTTGCGCTCACCCGCTACTGTTTTCCAGACGGTTGCCAGGTCCAATAGCATTACCATTAGCATTATGATTAGCAAACATTTAACTTACTCTTCCAGAAGGAAAGCGGCAACCTCTGTGTGGCTTCTGAGCCCCTTTGCTTCCTTAAGTCAGCACCAAAGCTCAAAAACTTGACCGATGTTCACCCTCGGTTTGCACACTATTCTACATGAAAACATCAGGAGAAGATGAAAACTTAAGTTTATGGAAGACTGTTGCTTGAGTTGGTATTGGCTCAAATACATCTTCAGACAGGGAAGTCTTTTCTGCAGGCACGCCGCCTGGGAGAAATTATGTTATACAAAAATGAATATTGGACTGGTAAGTGAGTCAAGTGGGACACAATCACACCCATGTGGACTGTGTACTACTGATGAAACATATGCTATTTTACTGCACCTTTAAAGAGTTCCAAGTTTAAACAGAAAGTATGCTTTACTGGATCAATAAATGTGGTAAACTAATGGAATTTTTGCAATCTTTCCTGCTTCGACCTTTTAAACACTTCAAGAAGAGCAATGGTAGAAACACTCTATCATTCCATAGGAAACTACTTTAAAAAAAAACACTTATCACTCTACAGTGACTGGTAGCAGGGGGAAAATGGCTACAGGTGTTACTGCCTTCAATCTTCCTAATGATTTTTCCTCATTAGAGTGAAGTGGAAGCAACTTCCCCTCTGCTGTCTGGCAGAGAGGAACAGTGTAAACACGCAGCTCCATATATGGATGCTGGCTGTTACGCTGTGTTTGTGCATGTGTTCACTATGGGTGAAGCATATTTATAGAAGTTAGACGGGAGGACACGCTCACTTAAAAGGCCAATGCTCACCAGCAGATAGAAAGACTTTGCGTTATTTAACTTGACTGTTTTGTTTTGCTTTGGATTTTATTTTCTATTTTATCAGTTTTATACACTTCTTTTTTGCATCTCAATTCTTCTCTCTATTAGAGGAGTTCAATTTAAACTAAATTGAATTTAAATTGAACCTAGACATCCTAAATTCTGTTTAGTTCAGTAACAAGAACTATTTTTATTTTTATTTACTCCTTTTCCTCTTTTAGATTAAATTAAATCCCTTTTTGAAGTCAAAGGTCTGTTTGTTGTTGCAGATTGTTATGGGCTTAGCTCACTACAGTCAACAGTTTTCTCAATTTAGTCCACATTGTGAACCTTATTGACTCTGCCACTGTACTTTAGGTGTTTGACTTTCCCCTTTACGTTGAGTCATCATTCTTATAGGTCTCACTGCTTTGGTAACATTTGCAGACTTAATAAACTGGTTTTCCTCATGTGTGGCTACTCAGTTGTATATGTATGCAGTGTGAACGGCAGTGGGCCAAGCACACAGCCTTAATGGGAACCAGTACCTAGCATGATGGTGTTAGAAGTGTTTCTTTTTCTATGCAGACTGACTATGCTCTCAAGAGTCAAGAGTTTTCAGAATCCAGAGACTAGTGGGAGCATTAAGCCCAAGCAGAAAAAAATTGTCTTTTATTATCTTATAAAACAAAGTTATATTATTCAGGCATAGGTGTCTTTATTGTCCAGATGACATGCCTTGGAATTAATTTCAGGTTAAAAGCGGGTGTCATTCCTTCATGTATTTCTTCCTTTCTTGTGTTTCCAGATCAATGTACGCGTCACCACCATGGACGCTGAGCTGGAGTTTGCCATCCAGCCAAACACAACAGGAAAACAGCTTTTTGACCAGGTGAGAGTGTCATTTATTTATTTTCTTAACAATAAACGTTCATGTAAACCTATCCATTTTTCAAATCGGCAGATCTTCAAAAATATATCTGAGTGGAATTTTACCTGTGGTTTGTTTAAGTCTGACCAACAGGAAGCATAATATTGTTGGTGCTGCATATTAGACACCCAACAAATATTTAACTGCTAGCGGTCTTTTGCAATATTATTGTGGCTCACAGATACTGAAGTAATGGTATATTTTTTTTATATATTGTGCAGCTGTAATTGTTGGGTGTGGTTGTACCAGTTAGAGCTCGGCTGGTTTTAGGTTGGTACTGGTTTTGTGGCGACATACACAAAGGTCCTTTTGTTTTAATCAGGGATCTTTTAGAAGACAGAAGATGGGTGTATTGTAGTGTTGGGTGTATTGTTTGTGTGTGTGTGTGTGTGTGTGTGTGTGTGTGTGTGTGTGTGTGTGTGTGTGTGTGTGTGTGTGTGTGTGTGTGTGTGTGTGTGTGTGTGTGTGTGTGGAAGTGAAGTAAAAGGGCAGCTTTCAGAGTTGTTTCATGTCAGACTGTGCAGGGTTGTTGTGTTTCTGGTGACATGGAGGAAGGAAGAAAGAACAAGAGACATGTCTTTGTTTTCTGCTTTTGTTCTGCTTTATATTTTTGATGCCAAATAAACACTACTGACAGCAAATGCTGTATGTGTCTTTTAATGTCTTAGATCAGGGATTCCCAAAGTGTGTTGCGTGCTCCCTTGGGGGTGCGCAAGATGAAAAATTTAATGGCGTTCTGACAGTGTTTTTCCCAACACAATAAAGATGTGTAAATAAATATTTCCTATGTAAAAATTAAAACCCCAAACTGTAAATTTAATAAATAAATAGTATATCCACACGAAAATGTATGTATTTAGAGATGAAGTCTTCTTCTACGTTTCATTTTAAGATGAAATATAGAAGAAGTCTTCTGCGCATTGTGCTGTATATGCACACCTAGCTTGAGGCGTCTACTTCATTTATTCTCACAAATATGCTCAATTGGCTGAAATCGGGGAATATTATCCAATTTTCATTGGATAATTGGATAATATGATTCAGACAGGTGCATTTCATTTTACAGATGTAGTTTTAGTGCATATTCAGACTCGAACAGGGAAATAGGGGAACTGGCAACCGGTGGTTGGGCTGCGGAGAGCTGAGGTTTGTTGCCATGGGTGTGTTTATAACGCTCAAATAAAAAAACTTTTTAAATTTTCTGATTTGAGCATGGCTATAAATAAGCTTGTTGCATTTTTTTTTTTTTTTTGCAACACAAAAGGGTTGCACGGCTAAAAATGTTTGCAAACCGCTATGTTAGATGAATGTATGGATTTGTCTTTGGCAAAGGTTATTTGGATTATATTGTTAATTTATCACCATAATTGAAAACAGGTGTCAAACTCCAGTCCTCAAACTCGATGTCCTCTAATTTTTCGACGTGTCCCTGGCTCTACACACCTGAATCAAATAACTGAATTACCTTTTGAAAATACAATCAGGCTCTCAAGGATGCCACATAACATAAGAATTGGGATCATTGTGTTGAAAGTTGGAGAATACTGGCACTCAAAAACTGGAGTTTCACATTTAAATTCTCATTGCAATGAACTAGTTTCTCTAACAGTGCTAGAGTTCTGACTACATGTTTGTGCATAGTCCTAGACAAATAAATATTTGACATACTGGATGTTAAATTTCTGGAAATTCTACAATTTGAACTTTCTACAGTGAACTTTAGGGCCATGCTCCCTGGATCTATTATCACCGGAGCTGAATATCCTGAACCAACTTTTTGTTCCTTCCCATTTCTTGAGTGATTACCTCTGCTGGGTGGAAATTAATGTAAATTCATTCCCCCAGATATGAAAAATCACTCAGATTGTGTGATATTTCTGCAACCATAATGCAACCAAAGTTTTGTCTCAGCGATTACACTTTATAACTTCTCTAAAGTCACTCCATACAATTTGGAAAGGTGTAACTGTGGCAAATATCGCAGACTTTGAGTTTTCTCGCTTTTGGAGCAGAGCATAGGAGAGTAGAGGTTGGACTTGGACCTGGTTTTCTAAAGATATCACTTTGATTAATATGTTGTTTCACAGTGTAACCACTGTAAGATAATCATCTTTTAAAGAAGAGGTTTGTAACATGAACAGGCGTTAACCTCACGCACGCAGAGCTGAGGCAGACTCTTTTCTTTCATACTTGATTCCCATTCCCATGGGTTGTTATTGTTTTCATTTATATTTCAGAACATTAATGCTGTAGGACTGGTTTAAAGCCCTTTACAATGGCTTGGACAAGAGTTCCTTTTCTACCCCGCCACAGAGGCTGAAAGGGGAAGTCCGTGTAATTAGCTTTTCCACTTTTTGAATGTGATCACTGGAAGCGTTGTGATATTTCACATGACTGACTAATTTTAAATATTGTGTTTGCAAACATCAATACCAGCTAGTCCTGTGGTATATTTAAAAGTTAACATAAAACATGAATTGCAGAGGAGTTTAACTGGGGGATGAATGGGGGGGGGGGGATGTTTACCACCCTTCCACCAAGGTCCTACCTCCCTACCAGAGCTGCTTTCCCCCCCCCCCCCAAAGGTATATTTCTGCGCTCCTAATTTGACTTGGCCCCAGTTCCTGCAGTGGAAACAACATAGTGTAAAATTAGGACCCTAGAAAACTATTCTGGTTTCACAGTGGAGATGCATTTTAAGCTACTACATCTCCCAGGAACCAACCTTCCGTTTTGACTGACGGTGGTTTCATTTGAAATCATCCCAGGTTCCCATGAATGAGAAGCGAGTCCATTGATGGAGAGGTTGCAGATCTAAATGTGCGCAGCCATAAGCTCACTTAAACACACACTCATGGAGATGAAAAAGGCCATTGTGAGCTTTTAAATCAAACGCTCCTAAGCTAATCCGGCCTGAACACAGACTCTTTGATTAGTGATAATTACACACCCAGTGGTTTTTTTTTTTAATCCAATATGAGACCACAGAGTCCTCCTCTCTGGTCCACTTGTAACTCACTCTTTCTCATCCTCAATCCATTCATCTTCTCTCTGAGGCTTTCCCTCAGTTCATCTTGATTTATCCGCCTCCAAATGCTTCGTGCTGCATCTCCCGGGAGGATCTGTAGGACTGAGCGTATTTTAGCAAATGTAATCATTCTCCCAGATACCCCCGCTATTTAATCGACTACATGTGCGACTTGTGCGTTTCTGTGATTATTTGATTCACATACGTTTTCAATTTGTTTATGTGAGCCGGTCTCTCTGTTGACACGTAAAACAGAGTTAATTACACGCTGGGAGTGCCGCCATATTGACTGTAAATTCACTTAAGAGTCAGACGGAGCGTCCACATCCCCTCTGGGAAATGGGTTGAGGTTAGATGATGGTGTGGTTGAACAAGGAGTGTTTTAAAGGATGGGAGGAGGATAAACAGCAGATGAAGAGGAAAATTATATCAGTCTCCAGTGAGATCATGTAGGCCCATAGCTTTTTATCTCCTCTAGAAAACATAGTGGTACCAGAATTGAAAATGTTTGTGTTTTGGTTTCCTTTTGCTCTTTTTTTTTGCTTATTCTCTCAACAGGGATTTGAATTTATAACCACAGCAATGTCTGTAACTAAAATGTATTTTGGTTACAATCTGACAGTACAGTGCTTTGCAGTAATTTTAATAAACTGTACGTGTTTTATGTTACATCAGCAATCGTTAGTGTATTTTATTGAAATTTTATGTGACGGCCTGATGCATAGTAGCACACAAAATGTGAAGTCAAAGGAAAAAGCTACAGGGTGTCGGCATTAAACAGCGAAGCAGCCATGAGCCCCATTGTAGACCTTCAGAGGTGTGAAGCTCAGAGGGGGATTGCAGTTTGTTGCACGCCACGCCGCGGCAAAAGTTGTGGAAGAAGGTGTTCTGATGAGATCAGAACAAACGTAAACTTCTTGGCCTTCGTGTAAAACACTGTGAGGCAAAAAGCTCTGACTGCACATTACCCTGAACACTTCCTTCCTACGGTGAAACACGGAGATGGTTTTCTTCAATAGAACTGCTCAGAGCTGATGAGAAGATGTGGTAAGCTAAATGCAACGCACTCCAGAATATCTGTAAATGCTATAAAAGACATGACACTGGATCAAAGTTTCACCTTCCAGCAGGATAACAGCCTTACACATACAGATGGCGGTGGGGTGGAATGGATCAAAGTGTAATCATGTCTTATGACGACTGTTTTGGGGGACTGAATATATATACCTCCATGCCACACTTTCCAGATTTAAATTAGCAAAACTTTTGAGATCCATCTTTCACTTTCCTTCCTCCTCTTCACAATTAAGCTCTAGTTTGTGTTGGCCCATCACATAAAATAACAAATACAATTATGTTTGTGGTTATAACATGACAAAAGGTTATAAAGAGTCTTGTTTGGCACTGCAGTTGGATTGCATTGGAGTGAATTGGATGGATTTGAACTGAAATTTAGACAACAGGCTATCTGGGTTGAGCTGGTTTGTTCTTTTAGGTGCCGCAACATGGCCATTGTGGTGAACTGGCTTAATATGAATAAAGCAAATCAGATTTTCTGATAGCTCTCTATTTTTAAAGACAATAACACATGGGTTGAATAATACAAAGTGTTGTTGGGATAAAGACGCTTGGAGAAGCTCTATTCAGGCTTAGTGAACGATTTCCAACTACCACCGAGCACAGGGGGCTGTAAACGGAACAGAAAGTATTTCTGTTGTTTCAGGTGGTGAAGACTGTGGGTTTGAGGGAGGTCTGGTTCTTCGGCCTGCAGTACACAGACAGCAAAGGCTACGTGACGTGGCTCAAACTCAACAAGAAGGTGAGAAACTGCACATCTACCCCACGGACAGTCTTTGAATCTGCCAGGCAATGTAGCTGGAGTTTGTTTCTGTAACTCAGTTTTTCAGGCAATACCCAGAGCCATCTTCAGCTGAAAATAAATTTGACAGTGTTACCTGTTTAATCTCATTTTAATTAAGTTATAGAAACGAGTCAATGATGCATGATGACTTTTGGAGTTGTATAAGCGAGCGATGAAATGCGTTTGCCTGTTCCCCGTCAGGTGACCCAGCAGGATGTTAAAAAGGAGAATCCTCTGCAGTTCAAGTTCAGAGCGAAGTTCTTCCCAGAAGACGTCTCTGAGGAGCTCATCCAGGAGATCACACAGAAACTCTTCTTCCTTCAGGTACTCAACAAATTGCTTGTTCAACTGATGCAAAAATTAAATGATGACAAAGTAGATTTAGTATGCAAAGGGATCAGATTAATTTGTTTGGCCAACATAAAGCAGCCCGCCACATGGAGACAGACCGGTTCATGGGGGTGAGAAGGGCATATGATGTACTTTAGGTTGGCTGCCTTTCTCAGATGGTAACCAGGCATGGTGATGAGGTTAATCCAAACTCTGCAGGAACAGAGAAATGTGTGCTTTTACACGGGTGGCAAGAGCATGAGTTCTTGTGAAGTCTCAAATGTCTGGGCCAGAGAAAGTGTTCCAAGTGTTGAAAACTTGTAAGGTCTTCATAGGCTGTTCCTACTGCAACATTTCAAGACGATGGCTCTTCCACATCAAACAAGAAAAAAAGTATGGACCAAATCATGTTGTTTTGTTTGTGCAGTCCTTGCATAGAGAGCAAACTTAATTAATATGTGTAAACCATAACTAGGCCAACCATGCAGCCATGTCTTGCACTACCAATTTTTTTTAATCTACACCCCCCCCCCCCCGCCCCCCCCCCTTTTTTTTTTTTTTGTAAAATTGTACAATAGGAAGTGGGCATTTTTTTAATATTTCAAACAAATCTGGGTTTGACTGGATGCCTCTCCCTGCACATGTTTCTGCACTCAGCCTCAAGTCTCCTCTGAACAGCGCACCGCTGTCCGTGTGGGAAAAACGTGATGAAAGCAGACCGTGCAGCTTAAGTCAAAAATAATGCCGTTTAAGTCAAAGTGCTACATTTATGAAGCAGCCAAACAATGGACTGAGTTTTTATTTTCGTACATGATTAACAGGAATTCTAGGAACCCGCTGGAAGGGAGCTGGATTAGGAGTGTAGAAGCTAGCCTTAGCACGAACCCCCATCCATTTGCTTTTACTAAAAAGAGGAACATAAAACATCACCTACGTCACGGACATGAAAACTGACATGCACAATTCTGGCCTAACACACAGTAAGCAGTTGATTGTGTAGGTTTATCATCAAAAAGAATAAAAGTCAACTTTACACCAAGTGAAAACAGCTTAATATTCCAAAATTAAGAGTTTTTCTAAAACTGATTCAAATATTTTTTTTTGTCTGGGTTGCAGATATTCATCCCAGAAGGTTTTTATCTGCCAGTTCACTGTGTTTCCGCAGCAAACATAACATTGCATAATTGTTTTTATTAGGAGGTTAACCTGGCAATAAGAAAGCAATTCTAATGCAACAGCGCCCTCTGCTGGAAGACGAGCTGCTTGCAATCCAAGCCATCACCACAAAGCAAATCTTGATCTTGAGTTGCTCTTTTTTCTCCACATTTCTTACGGATTCTTGAAGTATCCCTAAAAAGGGTTGATTCTATTGAGAAACGCAATAAGTGGCTTTACTGCTGCTGCAATCTGATTCTACCTTTGAATATGTGTTTCCCTTCTAAAGGTGAAAGAGGCCATCCTGAACGACGAGAACTACTGTCCTCCAGAAACGGCCGTCTTACTGGCCTCCTATGCTGTTCAAGCCAAGTATGGAGATCACAGCAAAGACATCCATAAGCCTGGCTACTTGGCAAACGACCGACTGCTGCCACAGAGGTAAAGTAAATAGAGAGACACACTTAGAGGCCTTCCTTTTGTGAGTCTTTTCACCACAAAACTATTAAACAAGAACAAACTACACTAATAGTTTTATTTTTGTTGTTGTTGAAAATATACTGTTGTGCTACCCAGTTTGTGGAACATATCAGTATCTTTCACATCTCTATATGCTGAGTCAGCACCCATCCAATTCCCATGCTGAGTCCACTTTTTATACTTTTTGCATTATAAACACCCACAGCTATCAGCTGTAGGTGTTTATAATGCAGTGATGAAGTACAATTTGAAACTTTTATCCAAATATAGATTTGGCTCACTATTTGGAAAGTAACCGGTCACTTTTGTCTCTTACTCTTTATTAATGCGTAATAAACTGTTGTTAATGATTTATAAAGTGTTCACAGATTAAATTATGATAATTATGTGTCTACAAACCATTTATAAGCCTCAATAAAGGGAACCTTATTGTAAAGTGGTACTAATCTGCTATGCAGTCAAGCATGCTATGAACATGCAGACACAATCTCTCCTCATATCCTTGAAATTGAGCAGTAAAAGACAACGGGGCGAGTGATGCGGAGCCGTAAAAACAGGAGAAAAAAAAGCAGCGTTGTTGTTTTAACTGACCTTGTTAACAGCTATATTTCCCAGTAAATTTGTTTTTAAAATCCCGTAAGACTTTGGAATTTGGATATTGACTCCAGAATCAAGACTCTTTATTGTCTCTGTGTGTTACCATAAAGAAATTTGTAATGGGACACCAGCTCAGAATGCACACAGATTACACATAATAGGCAAACACAAGATATTATTATTATTATTACTATTATTATAACTATTATTATTATTATTATTATTATTATTATTATTATTATTATTATTATGCTATGTGCAGTACAAAGAAAATGTGCCATTGTTATTTTTATTTATTCATTACTTCATTTACTACATTTTGTTCGATTTGTAATAATCAAAGAATAAGTAACTCAGCACATTCTTTGACATTCTTTGATTTGTAGCTTTGAAGGACAGAGTTTAAGAGCATTTGCGTAAATACATCCGCTGCTCCAGGTGAACCTACTGTTTCACATTAGTATGCAACGATAAAACAGATCAAATAAAAATAATAAAGTCTCTACATTTGAAGACACCAGAGAAAAATAATAATTTCTCGTCCTTTCACCAACAAAACACTCATTTCGGCTCTTATAATAACCGAAGTTGGTACAAATAACGGCACATTTTCAGCTCAGTCTTCCCAGTTTTTGTCACCCAACAGACACTACATAACTCCCTAACTCCTGCGACAGTGCCACAGGAGTTAGGGAGTCATCTTGTCCTTAAACAAGACACTTGCTGGTGGCGCCGATGTATGGCAGCCTCGCCTCTGTCAGTCTGCCCCAGGGTGGCTCTGGCTGGTAACATAGCTCACCACCGTCAGGGTGTGAACGACTGTGTGAGTGGGTGAATGACTGCAGTGTAAAGCGCTTTGGGGTCGTTAGACAAGTTAAAGCACTGTACAAGTACGAGCCTTTTACCATTACCATCTTCTCAATCGCCCCTGATCTGTCTCTGGGAAAGAAAAATAAATCTTTGGAGTATCTTGACTGTAGTCTACCTCATTGCTTACCGTTTAGCAAAAAAGCCATGCTACTGTGGGTAGAGCTGGGCTGCATTGCTGCTGCTATACCTTAGGCGACTTTTTCCCTGTCATATGTCTGATGACTATTTAAACAGACCTTTTTTCAGATCAGAAATTAACAAAATTTTGAAAGAGGTGCATCATGGCTTAAGGCCTTTTAAACGTTATCATGAGGAATTGACTGATACTGCTGTTTGGCAGCACCCTCAGGGTCACGCAGTGTCAGGAGAGAATTATGTTGTCATGTATTCTAAAATAGATGTTGTGTCGCTAGATTATTTGCATGCTGAATGCCACAAGATAAATAGCTTTTCAGTTCTTCTGCCCCGAGTGTTTCCAGTTTTCCAACAAAGAAGTATGGACTGGCAGGTTTTATTATTTTTTTATGCGTTTGTCTTCTCTGTAGAGTTTTGGAACAACACAAGTTGACAAAGGAGCAGTGGGAGGACAGAATACAGACGTGGCATGAGGAACACAGAGGAATGCTCAGGTGAGTGCCTTTTCTGGGTGCGTAGCTAGACGTTATGGGTCTCGAGTTTGTCACGTTTTAATGTATTTTAAGGGATTCTGGCTGGCGTTTATTCCTTTAGATGCGCTACATTTCTAAAGTCGCGTTGAAGTCCCTCTGTTCACTGTTGTTTCTGTTTGTGCGCGTGTGCAGGGAGGACGCAATGATGGAGTACCTGAAGATTGCTCAGGACCTGGAGATGTACGGCGTTAACTACTTTGAAATCAAAAACAAGAAGGGCACGGAGCTGTGGCTGGGCGTGGACGCTTTGGGGCTCAACATTTACGAGCACGAAGACAAGTAAACGAAAAACGAAACCTCACACACATGCAAAGTTACACGGTATAGTTTAGCTGGTGTGGCTCACAAGTTCTTTGCTTTAAATGCAACTCTGATCAGAAACTATTCTTTTTATTTTTCTGAGGCATTACAGTTGAATGTTGGTTCACAGCAGGGTGAGGGTCAGGAACTATTGCTGAAGTTAATGAACCGGGTTGATGAAATCAAAAGTAGATAATAAATTTGATCATTTGTAACTTCACCTTCGCTGCTGTTAAAGCAACAGAGTAACACTTATTGGTACGTCTCTGCTGGATTTGCACATCAAGAGATTACATTTTTTATTGTTTCTCCTTTGCAAAATAGTCCAAACTCAGCCAGATTAGATGAAAGTGTCCAAACAGAGCGATGCTGCCAACACCGTGTTTCACATTGGGGACGATGCGTCCCCAACCGTCCTCGACCATTTCTTGGTTTTCATGGGACCTTTTGTTCACACAAGACGTCCAAAGAACTTCTGATAAATCATTATGAAGATTAAATTACACTCAGGTGGACATAGATTGGGTGACCTAAATTTTATGGCTGAGTGTATAAAAAAAAAATATATATATATATATATATATGTATGTGTGTGTGTGTAATCAATAAAATAAACATGTGGTGAACATTTCCTTCCATTACATAATTATGTACAGCTTTTTATGAGTCACATACACTTCCGACGTTATCGTCATTTAACTGCGCATTTACAATGTACATCTGAGCGAAGCTTCTTTACAAGGTTCTGAATAAAAACAGAAGACATGATAAGTAGAAGAAAAACAGTGCAAATATAAGTATATGCAATAGAAAAATAGAAAAGACACAGAAACAAATTAAAAAGCTATTGTGACATTTTTCAGAAATGTAGCAGCAAACAGCAAACTAGATCTTGTACAGAAAAAGATATGTAAGACATTATGAACAGTGTAAATATCTGTTGCAGCTGGCTGTATTGTAACAATGAATGGACATTATGATAGAGCAGAAGGTGGTCAAATTGAGTTTTTATACTTTTGCAAGGCCCTGTAGGAAACTTAAAACTGACATAAAAGAGGAGGAAAGTGAAACCACAACCGAACTGTCAGCAACACCCACTCTAGATCTATTTATTGCCCTCGCATAACGGTCGATGATCAAAAGAGAAAACTCAATTTATTTTCTTTTCATATATTGAAGCTGCATTTATTTGACAGCTGATTTAAAATTTTTGTTTTAATGCAGTGATCCGATGTGTTTAACCAGCTTTGAGAGCTCTGCAGTGTTTTTCATGTCACTCTAGCTCCATCTTCTGCTGTAAAACAATCAGCACGACCAATGCTGTGAAAATATCCACGAAATTGATTGATTGGAAGAGAGTTATTTGTGAACTTGTGAGTAAATCCAAATTTGCATCCTAAATGTTCAGTAACAGCTTATCCAATATCTCCCCAGGTTGTCACCAAAGATCGGCTTCCCTTGGAGCGAGATCAGAAACATTTCCTTCAACGACAAGAAGTTTGTGATCAAACCCATTGACAAGAAAGCTCCAGTAAGTCCCTCTGGATTTATCCAAATCGCTCTGTGACGGTCTTTTATTAAATGCACACGTCATTTATTTCAAATCATGATCTGCGTTTCCTTCAGGACTTTGTGTTCTATGCCCCTCGGCTGCGGATCAACAAGCGCATCCTGGCGCTGTGTATGGGAAACCACGAGTTGTACATGAGAAGACGGAAGCCCGACACCATCGAGGTGCAGCAGATGAAGGCTCAGGCAAGAGAGGAGAAGCACCATAAACAGATGGAGAGGTACGGCACCGGCTACTAAACAAGACTCTCAGTTCACCTTGACGGCCAATTTTTACTAACACACGTGCATTGACATATTTTGTTGTTTCTTTCATAACCCCTAGTGAACAGTAGGGGGCGGTGTTATAGCAGCGGAGAGAAAAATCATAGCTGGGACAGAAGGGAACAAATTTAGGTTTTTGCTTTGTGTGCAAAAAAGGAACGGAAATTTCAAGAATATGCAGTTGAACAAGTTGGTGATTCGATTTGTAACAAACCCATTTACACACAAAAACAAAACTAAGCAGTCCACCCACACGCCCTTGCATTCATCCATGTTAACGGTTCATCTCTTCTTAGGCTCACGAGATTTTATTGTCCTGCTGAAATATAAAGTACCATGTTGTAGTCTTCAGTCTGGACTCAGCAGATTGGTTTAAAATGCAGCGCTGAGGATTTGGTATAAAATGCAGACGTGTATTTGTAACGTCAATTGAAAGATGGTTTGACGGCCAACTGGGTGTTGTGATTTTGATTTTCGGACAGGGCGCAGCTGGAGAACGAGAAGAAAAAGCGCGAGCTCGCCGAGAAGGAGAAGGAGCGAATAGAAAGAGAGAAGGCCGAGCTGATCGAGAGGCTGAGGCAGATCGAAGAGCAGACACAGAGGGCCCAGAAAGGTAGGAAACTAGCTGACATGCTGATACTCCTGCCCTGCCTTCGGTCTGCTTCTTTCACCGCTGGAAAAGTTAAACCAGTTAAGGGACAAGAGCAACTGCTTTTGTTGGGCATGACGACTCAGTGCACTGCAGGCTGATGCAAATAAAATAGATTTTCATTGAAACTATCCTGTCATTTATGACATAAAAATCATCACACAAAGCCTTTTTCTCTGAGATAGTTTTGACCGTTTTTGTATTTATTAAAACAGTTCAAGAGAGCGGGTTTAGTTGTCTTTTTATAATTTATACAATGTTTTATCAAGTTTTTACTGAAAAGTTTTTGTCTTTTAACCTAAAACCTTGAACTTGATTTCTGACTATTTGTTCTTAATGTTTTCTTTAGAGTTATCCACGTTGCAGGTGCGATGTTACACAGAGTGACCAAACTGGTAAAATAAAGGACAAAATAACAGACACTGGAAACCGGTTGAATATATTTGGCAAGACTCCCGTTTATCTACTCTCTGCTACGGTGGTTCCTGACAGAGCTGCACTGAATTTTGCGACTGATTTGTATCGGCACTATTTGGTCCTCTTGGCCTTCTGAAGCTTAAATGAACCGGAAACATCACTTGACGAGCCATAGAGACAGTTTCTTTTTTAATCATCAGGAAAGGAGAACCCAGTGATGGTAAAGTTTGCCGTTTATACTCTCTTAAAAAAGGTTTTTGAGGTTGCAGCTGGCCGGTCTCAGGTCGGTGTTTGTTTATTCACTGGTTTCATTTTTAATTTTGTGAATGTGTGCCAGTCACTCCTGACCCCACCCTCAAGTGATACAGATTTGAACCTATAGTGTTTTAAATGTGCAGACATCATTTTTTGGGGCCTAAAAATGTTTTCTGAGGTATCAAATTAACAGATTTTCAGGTATGTCAAAACAAGAATGTAAAGACTATCAGCTTGTGTAAAAGGGAACATCTTCAGGAGGATCAAGAATGGTTCTTGTCGTCTTTTTTTATTGTTTGGACCTACATTTTCTAGTTTTGCCGTTGCAACGTTTGCAAATAAACCTTGTAAAAATGATTTTGTAGCTTTTGGTGTGCAAACTCAAGATCATAAACTGGACCTGCTGCATTTGGTTGCTCAGTGGCCGGCATTTACATTTTCACTGATCACAAACAGCGATTCATGTGTTCTGGTGTGTCCCCGCAGAGCTGGAGGAGCAGACCCGCCGGGCCCTGGAGCTGGAGCAGGAACGAAAGCGAGCAAAGGAAGAAGCCGAGCGGCTGGAGCGGGAGAGGCAGGCGGCCGAGGAGGCCAAGGCAGCACTGGCTCAGCAGGCCGCCGACCAAATGAAGACCCAGGAACAACTGGTATCTGTTGCCACACATTTATTTTCCCATTTGTTGGTATTTCATGACTACATTAGCAGACAAAACGAGCATAGAACCCCTGGAGTGTGTGTTCTAGCTGTTTTTGCAACTACAGCAGGATTATTTATATGTATTTATTATTTTTTTTTGTCTTTTTGTATCAGTTAGGGCTGAACAATTAATCGCATTTTCAGTATAATCGCGATTTAAAAAAAACGCAATTTCCAAATCGCAGAGTCTGCAATTTTTGGCTATGTAACAATTGGGGAATTAGACACGTCCATTAGGTGTCAGGAAAATGTTTAAAGTGGGTTTGCCTCCACATGGAAGGGAAGACAGTTGCAGCAGTGAGATAATCTATATGTATTACTTGTTTTAGAGTTTATATAATCATACATAGCATTAAGTACAGGTCAATCAGTTTAATACATAGACTGGTTGCACTTTATGTTCAACAAGGATTGATGTCCAAATCAACTAAAAGCTGTTCTCTTGAACAATATTCTGATTCATAGAAACATTAAAAGTTCTTGTTTTAAATAGTCCGTGTTTACAAACATCTTTTTTTAGAGGCCATTTTTGTTGCTTGTGTTTAATGCAGAGAAAAGTCAAAATTGCAATTTTGGTTGAAATATATTGTAGGCAGAACGCAATTATTTCTGCTCTGAGTTTAGATGCTGATTAGTTTTAGCAACTAATCTGCACAGCGAGGAAACAGATTGATTTATTGTTTGTATATGTTTAAAAAGACATGATAAATTAAACTGGGGGTATCTATCGCATTAAATCACAATATTAAGAAAAAAAATCGCAATTAGATTATTTTCCAAAATCGTTCAGCCCTAGTATCAATTTTGTCATGATAAATCATCAATGACTCTGTTTGTGTTTGTTGCGTAGATGCTATCCGTGAGCTCTGTGTTGTAACTTCTTCCTGGCATGTTTTGCTTTATCCAGGCAGCTGAGTTAGCAGAGTTCACCGCCAAAATCGCTCTGCTTGAGGAGGCAAAAAGGAAAAAAGAGGAGGAAGCGTCAGAGTGGCAGCACAAAGTAATTAGACCTTGTCATATATTTGTGACACATTAGCTCCTTGGCTCCTGCACTTTGAGGTTAGATTGCTAAACACTTGCCTTCAGGTCTTTGTACACGTCGACATGATGCATAAAAAGCTATTGTTTTGTGTTATTGAGTCTCTGTGACACGTGATGGTTGCAAAATCTCAGTGGAGACTCCAAGGAAGATTAAAAATGACCAAAAGTCAACCAGCACTACTAAATAGGGCTTGTTTCTTTTTCTGGTCTTTTGTTCACTACTTATACACAGAATGTTCTCTATTTAAATATTGCTCTGCTGTTATTTAGATATACACCCATATAATTATCAAGGTACATTTCAGAACCAAAACCCACAGAGGACTATAAATAAGAGACACCCAAGTGTTTCCTGTCTGAGACCACTCATCTGTTCCCCTCTAGGCCATTTCAGCACAGGAGGACCTGGAGAAGACCAAGGAAGAGCTAAAGACGGCCATAACCTCTCCGCCGGCGCCCGAACACGACGAGCACGATGAAACGAATGAGGAGGCAAGCGCCGAGCTGGTCAGCGACGGCGTCAGCAGCCACCGCAGTGAAGAGGAACGCATCACCGAGGCGCAGAAGAACGAACGTGTGAAGAAACAGCTGCAGGTATGCACACAGATGCTGTTATAGAGCCGTCCAAAATGTTATGTTCGGAAAACATAAAAGAAAGTCTTTGTTTTTGAAATTTTTTTGCATAAAAATTCAGTCCTTCGGATATCCCTACTTAAAATGCATGTCCCGCTTTTTAGATTTTATTTGTAAAAAATTTAAAACGGTGCCGTTTTCCTTCCACTTAATAATCAAGCAACGCTTTGTTTTGGTGTGTCACATAAAATCCAACGGAAAAGGTAAAGATATGTATTATTTGCTAAGTTACGCTGCAGAATATGCTGTTTGAAAAATAATTTACTTTTTTATTAAGCATGTAGATGAACAAACCCACTTATAGATTTAACTATGCGGTAAAAATGAGAAAAGTTGTTTTACTTCAAAGAAATTAAGTGAGAAATTATTGCACCGCACAACTTTTTGAGACTTTTGCATTCCTTAGAAAAAAGCAATGATTAAAAATCTACAATTAAATGAATTTTATGTCCCATTATGCAATAGCCTTTTGGACACTCAAACTGTTTTAATTCTTAATAATGGTCTGTCAAGTCAAATGTGTGAAACCTTTAAAAGCTCCAGTTTTTTGTCATCTACAAAAGTGTGCCATTTCATTTCCATTTTCTTTTTTAAAAACGTTTTTTTTTTTTTTACATTTCACTTTGGATCCGGTGTACAAGTCCAGTCCCGGCGAAATTACTATCCTGACTTTTGGATGCATCACTTTCCAACACGCCTGAATTGAATGAACAGCTCCTTATCACACCTCTGCAGAGCTGATCGACATGCTGATGAGGGTATTCAGCCGCATGATTCAGCTCTGGTGGAGCTGGGTAGCGTCTAAAAGTGGTGGGACAGTAGCTCTGGAGGACTGGATTGGCCACCCCTGCTTTGATTCGCTGTTATCAGAATCGGCTTTAATCGGCAAGTTGGTCCATATATCAAGGAATTTGACTCTGGTTCCACTTAGCTCTCAATGAAGACATTTTAGTACAAATATACAAAAAAAAGGAAACATAAGAATAGTAGATAAGAATAGTTTAGACCTGAAGGGAACAGTCTAAAGTGCTTGTGTCAAGGGTGTGTGGGTTCTGCAGAGATGCTGTGTAACAGGGATGCAGTGTTTAAATCTCTGGTAGGTGATTTTTACATGCTGTTTGTATTTTGGAAGTTTATCAGTGAGGTTTGAGCTCTAAAGGTGCGTTCAAATTGGTGCTACAGAGTCGCCACATTTGCGTGTTGTCGCCGGCCGTTCTCACAGCAGGCGAGAGCATATACACAGCGAGCGACAAGCCAGAAATACAGCAGAACAATGGCGCTATCTAGTGATGCTTTCACTGCCACTCCGGTCTCCTCACTCACTCTTCTCCAGGCTTTCTCCGTTCTGGACTTGTCTGGGTAGTAACAATTAGTTGTTGTCATACAACTCAGGCCGACTACAGACCGCTACCATCAGTTTTTCTTCCATGTTGAGTGAAAACTGCTTTGTCTCTGCTTTACCCCACGTTCCAGCTATATCCGGTTCCTGATTGGTTGGCGCGGTGCGACAAGACACAAAAGTTCAGCTTTTTAAAAACAAACAACTGTGGCTTTGCATCCATCACAGGTGTCGTGTCACTCTGGCATCACTTTATTTGGCAAAATTGCTGGTTTTGCACTAGAATTGCAACACGACGCTCCCGTGTGGCACCTGTGCATGGGGACATCATGTAAATCTGTCGCTCGGCCTCACACATCTGCGCTCAATGTGAATGCACTTTTAAAATCCTCAAGAACAACGACGAGAGAGTCTGGGTACATTTTCTCCTCCTCTGTTATTGGCTCCAAGTGCAGGTTTTTCCCAGTGTCTGTTGCGCAGGCTTATGGTGGGATGTAAACAATGTTTAGAACAAATGAAGAGCATTCCCTCAGTGAATGAAAAGGTGTACAGTTTTTATGAAAAGGCAGATTCCCGTAAAAGCCCTGTAAAAGGCATCAGAGCACATCTTGGCGGCCACATCAGGAAAATTTTCAAGTAAACGGGCCCCTTTGTGTCATCTGATTTTTGTTTCGTTTTTCACTCTCATTAGTCTCTTGTTGTTGCTGTTACTTAATCCAACTGGAAAATACATGTTTGCCTTCTGTTGTTTAGAAAGTTCCCGTTTCCTAACATGCTAATTATTTTTTGTTTCACTTTTCTTCAATCCAAGTTCCTTAGAAGAAATTGATTATAGACACAATCTTAGATCAATCATTTAGTTAACATTGCATGGAGATACCCTCACCTTCTTGAAACATGGTGTGTCAGAGATGAATGTGGTCCTTGTAGGATAAATAAGAGAAAAAAGTCTTGGCAATAGCTATTTTTGATGTTTTATCACTTAATAGGGAAAAAACTGTGGTGTCATACAGATTTTGAATAAATTCAAACTGTTAGAGAGCAAGGATGGTCACCATAAGAAATGCCATAAAGAGTCTTAATTCAATATATAGGCATGGTTTAGAGATGCAGCAGTCAGAGCGGAGTTCTGATATTTGGTTTTTGTAAAGTTGTAGTCTGTTGATAACAAAATTCTGCTGGTTCCGATACTCTTAAGGTATTATGTAATCCTCTAAAAAAAAAATAAAAAGTTCTCACCTTTCTTTGTGAGGTCATTAATTTTTTTTAATTTTTAGCAGAGGTCACATTCCATAAAACATAGATTTACTAATTGACAACAAAGAGAAAATGATGATGAGGCTGACATTTTGCATATTATGCAAGCTATGAGTTTTTAGCAACTGTGTACATCAGTCTCCGGCTGTATCCTCTTGAGTGTATATTTACGTGTATATACCCAGATCTTAACTCGATGTCCAAAATGCTGCCAACATTTCCAAATACAGCAATTTCCATCAATAAACAGCTGATCAAAACTACCAAAACTACAAGGCGGAGCACTTTGCTATCACACGTTCAGTCTTTCTCATAGCTGCTGAAATAGAAAAGGAAAATAACTGTAAATTTGACAAAATGTCCCCGAGGCGGGAAAAGGCTGACGTCCGTTTGGAGATGACATTCTTTCAAACCTGTTGAAATCTGCATGACACCACCACAGGACAAAAGACTAATTTGAGGAAGGAGGGAAATTACCAGGGTCTTTCTGAAGCAGTTTGAATGCACGGCTGACATGACTTCATATAACAAAGTTTTCTTTCAAAAAGCTTCTATAGCCGTTTGGGCTTCCTTTGACCTCATTTTAAACACCTTGCTGATACCAAATTGGGAGAATCTTCATGCAGCCAAAACTTTTGCTCTGAAGGGTGTTAGTGCTGTCTGGTAGAACCAATCAAGTAGTTGCACATTTCAAGGTCTAAACACTGGATGCCAAATGTGTCATATTAAAGCTTCATTTAATTTTGACAAAACCCAACTCATATTTCAACACCCACTGGCTTCAGGATTAAAATCACATTTGTCATCACTGTTCATGCCTGTGCTGGATTACAATACTGTTTGTCCTCCTGCAGGCTCTGAGCTCAGAGTTGGCCGACGCTCGGGATGAAACTAAGAAAACTCAGAACGACATGCTGCACGCCGAGAACGTCAGGGCAGGAAGAGACAAGTACAAAACCCTGCGCCAGATCCGCCAAGGCAACACCAAGCAGCGCATCGATGAGTTTGAGTCCATGTGAAGCGCAAAGAACAGTGGACAGATAAAAGCTGAAGAGACTTTTGGTCTCATTGCCATGTCAACGCCTCACTTTACTTGTAAAAGCCCAAACCTGCTTGCCACTCCAGGACCTTTTTTGCTTTTTTTTTTTCTGCCCAGGAGGAAGAGCAGCTGCGAGGCTTTGCAAGTCCAGCCTCATTAAAGGTCTGCCTGCAAGCAGCTGGCCTATTGCACTCCTTTCTGCTATCAGGGCTCCGCCCTTGACCTAACAAAGCACATTTTTTGTTAAATTAAGCTGAAAAAAAATGGCAGATGTCCTTGGATTGTACATCTCTGGTTGTTTTAATCCTCGCATGTGTTGTAACTAAACGATTACAAGACCCCATGATAAAACTAGAGACTGGACTGAAATGGATGTGCTCTCCCTAAACAAAAAAAAGGCCATTTGTAGCTGTAGCTCGCTGATGATGGTGGTACGCTTTAATATATGTACTCTTATTTCTTTTGTCTTGACCATAACTTGTATTTCTTTTTTAAACCGCCTTATTTTGACCATTTCTCTTCCATTTAGTTGTCATATTTTTGGACAGTCACTTTTCTGTTGTTGTTGTTACATTAATGTATTCATGAAATATAAGTTTGCAAAGGTCACCAATATGCAAACCAGATCTGCTTATTTTACGTTCTGTTATTTCTCTCTGTCCGTTGAGACATTTGTTGAAATATGTATTTTGCCCCATAATAAAGAAGGACTTTATATTTCCAAATATGCAGCTGGAGTATGGTCCTAAACTGAAGTCGGAGTTTATAGAGCTGAGTTAATTTTTATTTTTATTTTTTTTCTTGTGGGGGTTCAGAGTATGATATTGGCAGAAACACAAATTCTGATGCGCAGTGTTGATTAAAACTCAAAGAATTGAGCCTGTAGTAGCTGGTTTAAGCCGGTTTATTTTGTGTTATCCATAATTAACTTGCATATTCATCAAATATTGTGATCTTTTAAATAACATAAAGTTAAAAAAGTTATTTAATGGTAATATAAGGTTCTGACTTTACCAATCACAGTCGATACATTCTTTTAATCCCGTACTTCATAGAGATTTTAGTGTAAACTCAATGTTGATTCAGTCAGCAAATTTACTTATTAAAGAAAACTATATGCAGAATTGATGTACTACCACCTTCAAACTATTAACCATACAGTAACAAAAGTTAAAAATCTGTGGGATAATGTTCTAGCTTTCCCTTTTAATGACATTCTCTGTTCAGATGCAGATCCAAGCAACGTATTGAAGTTTGAGTAGAGCTTTTATTAGTCTTAGTTAAATCACATACAAGAACAGTCACAATGCCTCATTTAGCTAATTCCCCAGAATCCATGTTGAAATATGCAGTAAACAACTTTTGGGGTTTAAGGACCCAGCATTGTAACGTCTTTTGCTTTAAAGCTCTTCATATCTGACAGAAGAGTTGGTATTGAAACAATGGTAAACTCTTGAATTGCCATTTAAAATGTCTTTTGGTTTAATATAAGCACCGTTAGCCTGAGCATAAAGAAACGCTGGAACCTACATGTTTATTTGGCTTGGGCCTCCAAAATGGCAACCCTGTTACTGTTGCGCTAATTAAGTTGTGTTACAGCAGGGTAGAAATGGTGGTGTGACAAAACTGGTAGCAGATAATATCATTCAACCTTTTTGTAGTCCCACATAATGTCTAAAAAAAAAAATCACCTTTCCCAAATTATAGTGTTGGACAAGACTATAAAAATGTAATTTGCAGATAGTAATTATGACTTTGTATTCAGACTTGACTGTAGTCAAGTCTCCATCTTGACTACAGGGGTTTGACTAATTACTGTTCATTAAATTCAGGAAGCAATTTGCAAATTTATAAAACTGAATGACAAATTTGCATTTTGCAAATTATAAGCACCGTTAGCCTGAGCATGAAGAAACAGGAATGAAATGCACATCCCAGTGTACTGTATACACTTGTTATGTTAGCTTGCAGCCTTGTTGCATTTGTTCTAAAAAAAAAAAATGAAAATCTTAACAAGTGTTGAATAATTTGGTGGAAAAGGACGATATTTGGAAATTCATATCAAGTAAAAAAAAAAACTATCAAAAAAGTCGAGAAAAAAAACACACAAAACATTTGTTTTAAATTTGTTTGTTTTCATGTCTCCCAAAAATAAGCTAGCATGCAGCTTACGAACAATAGCAACCTTGGTTAGCCAGTAACAGAAAACTGGATATTTGTTTCAAGTTTAATCTGGAATCATTGCGTCAAGTAATGTTGTTTTGGTGTAGGCTAATCTTTAAAAACTATTATGTATTCAGCATCAGTCAAACATACTAAATCTCTTAAGATAAAATACAGTTGGAAAAATTGGTTTCCAAAAAAACCTTAGGACAATACAAAAAATGCTTTGCTCTCACACAAACGAAATGTTCTTACATGCAAAAATGAACAGAACATCCCTAAGGGCGTGATAAGTTTACACAGCACACAGTGCCAGGTGAGCAGGATACAAAAACATTTGTTAGGAGGGAAATCAGCTTTCCGTTGAACAAATAGCAGTGATGGAGGAGAGCGGTTTTGCCTGCTCAAGAGATTCCAGGCAGCAGTAAAACAAATAAGGTTGCACATTTAAGGAAAATAAATGTTTAAAGCCTGTTGTGCTGCTCTGATAACCTTTTAGTCATTGATTTACTTCACAGGTTATTACAGACTGTTTGGTTTCATACCTGTTCTACCCTGACTAAGTAACTGTCCCATAAATAGTGAGAATACCCCAGCTTTATGTACATATCGGAAAATACTTACACCCAGACCAACTCAGCCTCTTCCCAACCAGTGGTAAAGATATGTTCTTTATTTTGAACTACATTGTATTACAATTTGAGTTCACAAACAAATGCTTCTCCCAAAAATACACTTGACAGTTTCCATTTCTTCGCAATCACAATCTTGCAAAAAGGAATACAAATCCCTGTCAAATAAAAGCCTCGGTACCAAAGGTGACAAAAGTTAGCCACACAATCTAAAGTATTCAGCGCAAAACCCTTTTGTTTAACTTTCATATAAAACAATGCCCTTGTTTCAAAGGTTTAAGGATACAATTTGTATCAACAAAGAAGGGTTATTCTTGCTACTATAAATTATGCCATCTAGGCATGAATTTTCTCCAGAAAGTTCCTCAGCATTCAAATGACCCAACTTCTGGATAAATAAACTTGACTATTTCTTTTAACAGTTGCAGTTTAAGTCGGTTACATTAAAGAATCTCTAGCAAAATTGAAAAATTGCTTCAAAAGGACATCAAACTACTAAGGGAAGCACATGTGACTCTTGAAACGGTTGTAATAAATTAAAGCTGAATAATTGGGATGTCGCATTTGAAACTAATTTGAACAATATTCCGCGGAATACTCTGTGTTCCACTCCGTGTGTTTTTTTTCACACCATGATGCTGTTAAGCCCAAAATTATTTAAACCCCTGGCATATTTAGATTTAAACTAGCCATTTAGTTTTACCAATTGTTCTGAATGGCAGAAGGAGTTTGGATGTTTTGGATTTGGGTGATGGTTAGGAATCCTCCCAACCTCAAAGACTTGGAGCTCATCACAATAACAATTAATTTCTTTTGATACATTGCCGATAATAATAAACAGATAAACTGATTATTAAGAAGGGTGTAAATATCTTGATATGACATTGCGAATACAATGTATATAAAACTAGAAAATCTAAGCAATAGAATTTGTATTTAAAATTTAAGCCCTTTTAATATTGCTTTACTTTCTTTGGATTCCTCCTTTTTTAATCAAAGACGATCTTCTTCATAGTTAATTTGTAATGGAAATCTACCAGGTGTATGTATAATTTTGGATGCAACAGTAGAGTTGAAGAGCCCAACAAAGAAGACTGACGTAATTAACTAAATAATAAAAATAATCAAATAAATAGAACGGCAAATCTTGGTGGCACCAGAACTGACAAAGACTCTTGGAAAGGTGTTGAAACGTTTTCAGAAAAAAAAAAAACAAAAAAAAAAACTGAGCGCAAGTCCGTTTCAAGCCTGTTTACTGTTGCGATGTCCCGGATAACTGAGAATTTGCACAGGCATGAAAACAACAAAAACATTTGGAAAAACAACAACTTACAAATAGAATATTATCCTTTTTGCCTTGAGAATGGTGCAGTCAAATTTGATCAAAATAGCTTTTTTGGTCCAACTTTCTTTTTTCCAACTTCACAGTTTCCAGCTGTTTCCAAGAACATTGTGTAGAGCTCAAATATACCGTTAACAGTCTCGCACAAGAAAAAGCACCCCCTCTTTCGATTCAAGAGTTTGAACAAATACAAAAAAGATACCACCATGTTTACACTTTCTTTGCACTAAAGTTTAAAAAAAAATGCGCCTGGGAAAAAACAGATAATTGTCAAATAAATTAGCAAATCTGCAACAGAATGGATGAAAAAGAAGACTTCAATAAACTGGAGCAACGTTAAGAAGAGAGGGCCAAAGTTCCTCCGCAACAATGAACAAGACTGGTACAATCATACAGAAATGACTGCATCAATCCTTTGCTGCCAAAAATGGTTTTAAAATGATTATTTTTGATTATGGGTACTTTGGTTTGTTTTTGAGCTGAGCTTCTTTATTTTGACTTCATCTTTGACTTAAAACAATCTAATTATTGAATCTTTTGCATGGTTTTCCCTTAAGGTTAAATTTAATTAATAATACACTCTGGTACACAAGATGACTTTCATGTAATGGTGTGAAAAACACAAGACTGAAAGAGGTAGTTTTTTTTGTACCATAACTTTGTTTACGTTGCTGTTTGTCTAGTCAAATGATCTGTGAATGTTATTTTACACAAGGTACAATTAACAGATACTGAAAATGGTCAGATGGTTAGAAATGATTCCCCATCTAAGGAAGACTAAACTGTAGTGGTGGATGCCACAGACTGTGGATTTTACGCAACACAGTCATGTAATCAACACCTTTCCAATAAAAAATAAAATAAACGTCATTCAGTGTGAACATTTTCACCCATTACTGTAATATCATTTAACAGATTTATACTCTTTTAATATAAAAAAGAGGGAGAATTTTGTGGTTTTTGGGAGTAAGAAAATCTGTGTTAAAACCTGATGAACTAGGAAGTGAGCCGAGCAGAGGAAATAACGCTTTCTCAGTGGTGAAAAACGGCTTGGGGTTTTCAAGTGGAGTTTTTGCTATCTTTTTTTGTGGGTGCTGTTAGAGTTTCACTTCCCTTTGGGGGAAATCCACAACATCTCCCAACAACCGATGTGGCACCTGTCAGCGCAGACTGAAACACTAGCTCAGCAAGTTAAGCCAACCAAAGCAGAAATGCAATAAAATGCACAAATGCATTTCTAAAGAAAGTAAAGTAGGGGAAAGGAATACAAATAAATATATTATTTTATACACGCTATGTTGACAGACGGACAGTTTAATTTATACCCTGATATGATTGCCCCTTTAAAATATGCCGAGACAAAAGAAAAAAATCAACACAACTACAGAAAGTGCCAAAAACTTAATTTAAAAAAACTATATAACTTAAAATGTAACAAATAAATATGAAGAACTGTGTCCCTCTTTAATGGTCCCTCTAAGCCATCCATCAATTCTCAGAAAATAAAATAATTTAACCCCAACCTTTCCTCATCTTAAGTGCTGAAATAAAAGGCATATTTAGACAAGGATATGTTAATTTTAAAACTTTTGTATTCAAAAATACCATAAAAGGAATAACTTCCCTAAAGTTAAAGTAGGCTTTCAATACTGAGACGACTTCATTGGGTTTAACCTGAAAGGGGCAGTAATTGTGTGCACTTCCCCTGTAGTCTGCTTTTAAGAAACCTGCTGCAATTTCTCTAGCAGAATTGAAGCTGCAAGCTCCTGGGCATCTGTCACGTGAGGGTTTTTGGTCATCACCTTCCTCACCAAATCTGTTGGGAAGATGGCACATAGGTTGACAAAAACCCTCTCTCTGAGGTCCTGATACTGACCCGAGGAAAATTGCCCAGAGTAGTGGCGCTCGTTCAGCGGGGGGCTCTTGTGAGTGGCATTGGATCTGAGGGACTGCTGTGGGGATGGTGGGACACTTGAAGCTGAGACACCATGTGGGGCCGATGGGAATTGCTGGCCCCAAGGAGAGTGCCAACCCTTGCCGTGAAGTGGGGGAAAGCTCTTGTAGGAAAACAGATCATAGCAAGGCTTCATAGATGGCTCGTGGTCAGAATCCCAATGTGTCTTATCCTGATGATGTCGGGTTACCCCAGAGTAGTTTTTTCTTGTATTAAGGGGTGATCCTTTGTATATTGCCGAGTCCTGGAGTTCACCTTCCCACGAAGTTAACACATTAGGACGGAAGGGTGAGTTCTGGGAATGGGGATGAGAAGTTGATGTTTGAGGTAGATGAGGTGGTTGTTCCCCTGGATAGTTGCTTAGCAGGGGATGTTGATGCTGGGGTAGGATGTTAGCTGAAGTGGTTTTGCGGCGGCATGGAGATGCATGAGAGCTAACTGAACAAGGAAGTTCCTCAATGACAGACCCTTGCGTTCTCTGCAATCTTTGAGAAACGGAATAACCACAAGGGGAATGCTGGCCCATTCCAGAGGACACCCGACTTGCTGCATGGCCATATGGGCCACCATAGTGATGATGGTAGTGAGGAAGTTGATGTTGGCATTTGGGGCAGTTGTCTGACATAGGGCCAGGGGGGAAATAATTTGAGCTAATACTGTTATCACTGCTGCAGTCAGATGGAAGAGAACTTGCTTGCAGACCAGCTGGTAAGTTACTTTCTGGGGTCTCTGGCACCATGAGACGGAGACTTGAATAGGCCTTTACCAGAGACCTGCAGCCCACCACTGGAGAACTGCATCTGTTGTAGCTGTCAACTAAACTTGAACCATAAGCTCCGTGACTCTCCTCGAGTTGCGGCCACCTGTCCAGATGTCCTAATGAAGAATGACCCCGATTGATGCTGCTTCCCTTAAACCCCTCTGGTTTGGAATACATTTGAAGTTTGTCCTCCGTGAGCTCACAAGGTGCACTCCTGGGACTCTGGTTTGGAAGTTTACTACCATGTCCTGGTTCAGCTTCAGGCATCTCTTCTGGTTGACACCTGCTTTGGCTCTTCCCCATCAAGGCATGTTCCATCAGGCCTCTGGAAGCTGCTGATGAAATTCTGGCACTGGCACGGAGCTCGTCAGCCACTGAGCGCTGGGGCTGACTTCCTCTTTCTGGGTGGTAGAATTTACACTTATGGCCATATGTGCATTTCTTTCCTAGGGAACAAAGAAGAGTGTAAAATATGGGTATTTTTTGTGAATTGACACGTTTTCAGATATTAAAGTCGATGAACAATAAAAAAAATACATTAAGGTACTTTCATGTATAACCAGTGGCTCTTAGTGTGCCTGTTAAAAAACATGTTTTTGTGATATAAATAAAAGGGCCATTGTAAACTATCAAAACGTTTTACACCAATGACGTGACACAAATTATTCGCAATTCAACTGGAAAGAGCCCAAATCGGATAAAAGGAAAAGAAGAATAAAAAGGTGCAATACTGGTAATACTAGTACTAATTTGAAGCACCTCAGCATTGAGTCTTTTCTATTGGGAATCTACCAGCATCCTACTTCTTGACTTGCCAGCATTTGCTAAAGTTTTCAACATCTATCAGAGTGTGAAGGCATCCCTTGTCCACAACCCTTTAGGTGACCTCAAAGATATTCTGTCAAATTATCTTTAAGCTCTGGCTAGGCCAGTCCAGAACTTGAATATTCCTCCCATGAAGTCATTCTTTGTTGATTTGGATCTACGGGTGAAATTGCTTTGATACTGAAAAATAAAATGTACTTTGTATCCAGTTTTCTCCCTGATAACTTAAGGTTTTGGGTTGACACTGTGGGAGAATGTAAGAGATTGTTTTCACATGTAGAACACACTCAGTACTTGTTTTTTAAAAAAAATGGTACTTAGTAGTTTTTTTTTATAACTCCTGTGTGCTTGTATGGATGGCTTACAATGTCAGGGTATGCTTCGTCTGAGATGATGAATGATATCCTCGGATTAGCCTCGCAAATCCTTACCACAGCATCACTGAGCTCCTGGACAATTTGAGGTGCAACCTGGTGGCGTCAGATTGACCTAAACGTGATGTTCCAGAGATGCTCTATTGGATTTCGGTCAAGGAAGCCTGGAGGCCAGTCAATGTTATCAATTCCTTCATCCTCCCGGAACTGCCTGCATAAGCTTGCCTTATGAGGCCAGGCATTATCATTCAACAGAAGGAACCACTACACCAGCAAATGGTCTAACAACTGATCTAAGGATTTCATCATGATATCCGAAGGGCAGACAGGGTGACACCGTTTATCCTTTACAGGTCTGTGCATCCCTCTGTGGATACGGTTCCCCACACCAACACTGACCCACCACCAAACAGATCATCCTGAATACTGTTGCAGGCAGCATAGCGTTCACCGCAGCTTCTCGGGGCGACGTGGCACAGAGGTTAGGGAGTTTGTCTTGCAATTGGCGGGTTGCCAGTTCGATCCCCCCGTACTGACTGTCTCTGTCGTTGTGTCCTTGGGCAAGACACTTCACCCGCTTTGCCTGCTAGCGGTGGTCAGAGAGCCCGGTGGCGCCCGTGCATGGCAGCCTCACCTCTGTCAGTCTGCCCCAGGGCAGCTGTGGCTACTAACATAGCTCACCACCGTCAGGGTGTGAATGTGTGTGTGAATGACTGATTGTAGTGTGAAGCGCTTTGGGGGTCGTCAAGACTAGTTAAAGCACTATACAAGTACAAGCCATTTATTCTCCAGACACTTTCATGTCTGTCACGTGAGCTCAGAGTGAAGCTGCTCTCATCTGTAAAAAGAGCAGGGCTCTGGTGCTGAACCTGCCAATTCCAGTGTTCTCTGACAATTGCCAGACAAGCTCCACAGTGCTGGGCAGTGAGCACAGGGCCTACCAGAGGACGTCGGGCCCTCAGGCCACCCTCATGAAGTCTGTTACTAATTCTTTAGTCAGAGAAATTAATGCCAGAAGTCACTTTGTAGGGCTTTGTAGTACTTATTTTGTTCCTCCCTGCACAAAGGAGCAGATACCAGTCCTGCTGCTGAGTTAAGGACCTCAGGCGGCTTCTAGAGTACATGCCTATCTCCTGGAATTTCCTTCATGCTCTGGGAGACAGATAAAACGTTCAGGTAATGGCACATACTGTGGCATCCTGGTGGAGTTGGACTGCCTGTACAACCTCTGAAAGATCCAGGTATCGCATCATGCTGTCAGTGGTGAAACTGACCCTGGTCAAGGAAGACTACAACCAATAAAATGAGGAGGAAAATAATGTCTGTGTCCTCCACCTGCAACACCATTCCTGTTTGTGGGGTCGTCTCATCATCGCCCCTTCAGTCCACCTCTTGCCAATTTCATTAAAGGCATACTATGCAACATTTTTTAGTTAATTATTGTGTTCCATACCGTTTTGGATGATTAAATGAGTCATTTCAGGTCGAACAAAGGTTTTCTTGGCCGCCCTAGTGGTCTGTGGGGGAAATACTGCACTTGCAATTGCAAGAGCCCTCGGTCTTGCTTTACGGCGAGAACTGCTACACGCCCCCAGTGAAAGGCATGCTCGTTGCTAGATTTGTGCAGTTATTATGGCGGAACCAGCGAGAAAACAGCGAAAGCCCATGTCGGAGCAGGCAAGAAAGAGGAAAATGGCTCTGGACAGAGAGAAGAGTCCTACACGGGTGAACATCGAGCAAGCTTTTTCAGAATGGTGAGAGCTAAAAGAAAAAGAAGGCTGCAAGGCTGATGCGGACCTCGCGTTTCTGCTGATGCGATTGTAAGTAACATTATAGGGTTTCCCTCATGCTACCGCCTGGCCAACATTCCAAAAAAAAAAAAACTAACTCCATATCCGCAAAGCTTGTCTTCCCCCCCCCCCTCCCCGCTCTGCCGGTCGCGCAAAAGCTTGTCCCCCCCCCCCCCCCCCCCCCCCGCTCCATCGCGCTAAGCTTGTCTCCCCCCCGCTCCGCTCATCCGGTAAGCAAATTCCTAGGAGAAACACTGCATTGGAATGGTTTCTCTCTCTCTGTGTGCATGTTCATACTTTTACTGTGTTAGTAGACATGGTGATTCGTTGCGTTCGCCTGTCTGCTAAGCTCAAAACAACCGCGTTTGGCTTGACGGAGAAACCAGTAGAAAAGCTGAGCATCTTTATGACAGTGCACTTTTACTTTCGCCCTCTGGGGGGAGCCTCGCAGGAAAATCAACCCCGGTTGCATAGTATACCTTTAACATCAGAACAGCCGACACTGATTTATAACCCCCTTTACAGCCGAACTGACCATATCAATATTCCAAAAGTTTGATTGATTTGATATTATCCTTTAATTGTTTTAGGCAGTGTATTAGTTTAAGGCTGTGCTCATGCATCCTTTCATTTTTAATATTTCTCCTTGCATAATATACCCCTCACATGGAAAAAAAGTTTTATTCCCGCAAAAATATGGCATTTTAGGACTGTGTACAGTTTATAAAACCAATGCAATTACTGACAAGATGATGACAAAAAAGACACAGTTGAAAAGGTTTTGGAATATATGTATACATTTAAATATAATACCATAAGGACAGGGCTGTTTCCGAGGTTCAGGAGCAACTGGCCTCTTCCTTAGGAAATTTTCCAGGCTTGGTCCGTGGCGTCCAAGTGGATCATCTGGAGGCATGAATCTAATTGCACAATTCATAAAATTTGATCAAATAAGAGTATATCAAACATTGAAAAGCTAAGGTTCTCTTTTTTGTTTTGCAATGCCAAAGAATCAAGATCTTTGACAGCCACAGCATCAGGTGCTCTTTTACCTTTTCACATATTTGATACCCCTCAATATTTTTACTAATACAGATAACTTGAGTTAAGAAGCCCCCCCCCAAATTTTGTTCTTGGTAGTTTTCCTGGAAAGTTTAGGTTTTTATTTGGTCTCTGACTTGTTTCATTTGGGGATGCTTACTTGTCATTCACAAAGGAGTACATCAGCAGGCGCTCGTCAATAAACTTCTTCCACTCTGTCTTCTCATTGGCTAGGTCTCGGTAGTTGTCATTAGAAACAATTATGCCATCCGATTCATAGGCCAGTTTGACAATGAATCTGTCATCATAACAGACCACACGTCGTCCCTGCACACGGCGGGACGGAGTGAAAACTAGTATCTTTTCTTTCTCTAGTCGCCTCAGGAGCTCTTGATCTACAAAAATGGAGGGAGAAGCACGTAACGATTAAAAACAATAGAGTAGGAAATGGATCAGAGTTTGTTTTTTGTTTTGTGGAAGGGGGACGTTTCCCCTCCAACAATAAAAGCACATGCTTTCTTTCACAGGGATTTAAAATGATTACTGAAAGCTGTGGTAGTTGTTACCAGTAATGGGAGCATCAGGACGCGACTGCTCCTTTCTCCAGGCTGGGACAAAAACTGTGATGTCACGGTGACCTCGCTCCAAGAACCAATCAACAGCCAGCTGAATCCCTTGGCAGGAGAACACCTCCTTATTTCCATGACTGCATGGGCAGAAAGAAAAATTTAGTACACGTGGTTGTTGCTAGAAAATTGACTCTGCAGTGTGAATATGATTGATCTAAGGAGTAAGCAAAATTATTAAACTGTAAGACTTTAGATTTCTCCATGACATTGAGAAGAGCTGGAAAGCTTCTAAAACCCATGGCGCGTAATTTTCATTTTTTTTTAGTTTAGCTTATCTAACATTCAGTCAAACTAGCGACATAGAAACACATACATTAGACGGAATACTTTAAATTCTTTTGATATTCTAGGATGGACAGGTGCCCATCCATGACAAAACGTTTATTATAACAGATTTGGGATGGGTTTTAGTCCTGTGATTAACATAGGCACATTGGGAATGACAAAGTTGGCTCTGCATCAAAACATTGAACCTAGACAGTAGGCATTTATCAATCTTGTGTGAAACACCAGAAAATATTCTGAAACTACTGTCTTTTAAAGGGACCATGACAACAATTTTAATTTTTCCGAGGCTTTGGGGGTATAATATGGCTTGTTGTGCACTGATGAGGCTAGTGTTAATATCTAAACCGAATAACAAAGGACCTGCTCAGGGATGGTCAGCTTTCTTAATTTGCTCAAAAACGGTCAGATCAGAAAACAGGTTGTCTTTCTATGTAAGTTGTCTTTCTATGTAATTCATATTCTCCAATCAGAGCACACCATCAAGAAAACAGCCTTCCCCCTCCCCTCCCCTCTCCCCTCTTCCTCCCAGCTGCTGCACCATCTGACTTGAGAGGAGGAAGGCGGAGCAGCGAGCAGACGGCAGCCCCAGATCAGCCTCCCCTGTATCGGCTCAAGCAGGAGGCAGACAATCACATATTCAACCTCAAACTACCTTCACAGCGCGAGGGCAGCTGACATGTTAAGGGTGGTCAGAAATGTATGAAGAGGAGGTGAGGGGGTGGTGGTGGTGGAAGCAGATCAGGGGATTCGAGGCTCGAAGGAGGGCAGCAGCTCAGTACACGTCAAGCTCAGTGTGCGTCAAACTAATAGCAGCCAGTGTTACCTTATTTTGACTGGGGGGTTTTCTCCTGGACGGGAATTTAACTGACCACTTTAATGTTGCTCTCAAACAAGTCCTTATCGAATATAAGGCTCTGTCCACACGAAGACAATCACATAAACATTAAAGAAAAAATGCATGACCTCACGAGAGGATGCAGCACCACTGAAAATACTGCAGTAGGTATGCCGGGCCCATTGGTGGCGCTGTGACACTGCTACAGAAACACCTAAAAAACATCAGGCATGTGCAGACAACTCACGTGAAGTAAACACAGCACCATGCCGGGGGATTACAAAACAAACATTTAAACATGTTCAACATGATCTTTTTGTGGGTTGGCAGGGGACTGTGTAGAGCGGGCTCACGAGAAGAGAAGAATCCGAGGATGCTACTGACAGCCATAACAAAGCCAATATTTTGCCTTAACATGAATGCAATACCAAACGCTGCCATGTTTTGTTGTTATTTGTGCAAGTGATGCCCAGGCAGGGTACAGAGAAAGGCGAAGCTGCAACGTCGTCGTTTCAGAAAAGATGCAGTTTGCATGTACACATGAAAACACGGAACTGGCATTTTGAAACATGTAAAACTCTGGGACCTGTTTTCCAAAAGTGATTGCTTAGGCTCTCCCAAAATGCTGGATCCTTGTGAACGCGCAGTCTAACTGACAAAACGTGCAAATATGCCTAATCTTGTTCTCGTGCGGCTAGAGCCTGATGGTGAATTTTACTTTATCCATCCCTCCTGGCAAGTTACATCACATTTTAGAAAAACATATCATCTGATGTTGTAAAAAGAATCATGGAAGCTGATAGTTCATCAGCTTTTCAGAGGGAATATCCACCTATCAAGCTTTGGTGCTTGGTTCTCTGCTTACTTTTTGGTAAAAAACAATGTTAGTTGTCAAAGTCTAACCAAGTCTTTATTGAGGTAGATGAGTCTGCTTGACAGTTTCCTGCCGAAAACACAGCATACAGCTAATCATCAAGATGAGAATGAGATGATGACCATGAAGTGTTGAGCACCTTAAACTTTGAGCTGAAGAAGGATGTGATGTATGATTTATGAATATATGCAATCTAAAGACTTCAAATCCCTACAATGTCTTGGCTTGCCACAACAGCACATCATGATCTGCGAGTCTCTGCTCTTATCTTCTATTATGCAGCATTCTTCTCATGCATACAGAACAACATACTCAACACTAACTCACCTCCTGCTCATACTGGACAGCTTCCTGTGACAGCACCACAAACAAGCAGCTTTTCTAACTGTATGATGTTGTCCAATTGGTTTGGTCCACTTTCAAAAGTGTTGGGGGAAATTACCAGTCCAAATGGTGTGAATTATTTTTTTTTTGCATTCCTTTTGCATTCGAAACGAGTCACTCCCACTATGCTGGTCTGAAAAGCACCTTAAATTGACATAAGGAAAATGTTTTTCTGCAGACATTTTACAGGGGGCTTCTGACTTCAAATTCTATAATGTAGTAAGAATAATAACAAAGTTGTGACCAATCCCACCTGGAGCTAAATCTGATCCTTCTTAGATTAAATAAACTGAAGGCAGGGATCCATCCACTGATCCAGACTCTATGGTAGCTAATTTTACAAAGACATACACTGTTGCACACTTTTATATTCAAATATACATTGTATTCACATAAATCATATGTAATTAGATCTTTGACATTTATCAAATATATTTTGCCGGGTTACCCAAAATATAAATGCACACGCAGAGCTTGTCATGGAAGCCCTCTGCTATTGGACAGGCTGCTTGCTATAGAATGAGCTGTCTGCTCTGTCATCACAGTCTTTTTGGTTCTACTTTACTGTTGAGAAGGAGAAAATAAAAGATACTTTTAGAACATTTGAAAGTGATACTTTAATATACTGTAAACCGAGATCACAACTTTGTATTTGGATAGTTGGAGCTTCACAGCAGAGCTTCATTAGACAACTTTATGAATTACAAAAAGTGGTTTTATGTTTTAAGCACCTTTAATCTCTTTGTGCCTCGGATAATTTGTGATTTGGAAGGGAATGCGGCCATCTTGAATTAACTTGCTACAAAGTAAGAATATTTACTAGAAAAACTAGAAAAAAACAAGTATACTGTGGTTACAATTAGTGGTGTGCCAATGGTGCTGACTGCTAGCAACTACTAATAGTATGCTGCTAATACAGATTTTTCAAATTATTATTATCATCGGTTTTTATTTTCTCGACTTTGTTTCACTGAAATGGTGAAACTCTCAATTTTATATTATACTGTGTGGTTTTACTTCTCTCTATCTTTCACACACTCACACAGTGAAACCTGTGCTTCGCTTAAGAATAAATAATGCTGTTTACTGTAGAAAGACTTGGTAAATTGCTCCGTCAGTCAGTCACTGTGTTGCTGAAGATCGCGGCTTTTAAAGAGCCCCCCCCACACACACACACACACACACACACACACACACACACACACACACACACACACACACACACACACACACACACACACACACACAGACACCCTCTCACCCAACAGTCTATATTTAAGATTCAGCAAATCAGCAATTGGCAAGAACGGGGATGAATGAACCACCATCATGCCTCTAATGTAATTATCAACTTTGTGAATATAGATAGAATTGAAGATATTAATAAAGAAACTCAGAATAATGGCTGTAAAAGCCTTTTCCTTATTCACATAAGCTTCAGCAACACCAAAAACTGCTTTATACACTGAGTTTATATATCTGGAGATGGGAAACTATCTCCAGATATATAAACTCAGGATCCCATCAGAACTCCTGAAACATTAGATTACAAACTTACCAGCATGTTAGGTACTACTGTTTGCTAATTTGGACATTCAGATATTTGGGTTGTCCCATTCTTCAACCTCAGTGGAAAAAATAACAACTTATATCGCAGATCTTTTTCTAAATCAAATATGCTGGTGTGAGCTACTGTCGTCTGTTTGCCAAGTAAGAAGAGCTTTGTTCCTCACCTCATGGCTACGTTGCTGCCATCTATGACAACAGGTCGAAAGTTGTCCTTGTCTTCCAGCAGAGGCGACGGGGACTGCAGCCGACAGGATTCAAGTGAAGAGTTAGAAGTCAAGGATGACAAAGATGAGGAAGGAGACTGAGACACAGTTGGACCTTTCTGATGTTCCATCTCTGTCTTGGTTCCCAGTTTGACCAGCTCTCCCAGAATGTCATTAATAAGTGCATCTGGGCCCAATTTCCTCAGGACTAGCAGCACCAGCTCCTCAGAGTAGCCCAGCTTGAGAGCAAACTCAACCTTGGTGCGACAGTCTGAAATGAGGTCAGAGGGAGCTAATGCTTGTGACTGTGGTGGCTCTCCTGTGGACAGGTTTGTTGCCAGGTCCAGCCTGACTTGTTTGCACTGGAAGGAGGAGTTTTGGGGTGAGTGAAGCTGATCTTGGCGGGAGATGTCAGGTCCAGAATCAAAGCTGGTCTGATGTTGTTCTTCATCATTGTCGGAAAGAGCACTCTCCTCTGAAAAAACACTGCAACTGCTGCTGCTGCTGTAACTCAGATTTGTACTCAGGCTATTCGTGCTCCCACCAATACTGTAACTGCTCCTGCTTTGGACATCACCTCTGACCTGCAAGACTTCAGAAGCCTTCAGAATATTTGAGGCTCCCTGCCTCTCAGCACCATCCAAATGGAGATAGTCCAGATCCAGCCCTAGGCTGAGCATGTGGCCAGTTCCATCCTCCAGATGGTCCTTCAGGCCCATGAATCCTTCTCATGCATCCAGCTCCTCTTCCTCCGTCAGCTCCCAGGCACCTGATCAAGCTCACAACTTGTGCTGGTGTAAAACTGCTCCCCGACAGGCTCTGCGAAGGAGGCTAGGAGAAAACAAATACAAACAAATGGGTAATTTCCAGGGAAATACAGCAGGATTTGCACATTGATTTGAATATCCAAGTGTTGCTATGAGTAATTTCTCCAAGATGAAATTTTGCGAAGAGATAAAATCAGAGAATACCTGCCTAACCAGTCTCTAAATATACCATTCTGCTGGATAAAAACCATTACCAGTTTGCTTTTTGATATTTAGGTGTTCCCATTGTGTGTCTTCAGGCAAAAAAAAGTTTAATAAAATTGATTAGCGTCCTTTGTTGTTCATGGGCTGCGCTGTGGAGAAGAGGTGTGTGCAGTTTCTTGGCAGTAAAAAGGGTTTTTAATCCTCTCCCGGGGCATTAGTGGGTTTTCTTTGGTTACTCTGGCTTCCTCCCACAGTCTAAAAAAACGATGGTAAATTTGTCACACACAATTGTCCTTAGGTACGAGTGTGTGCCTGTTTGTTGCCCTGTGATGGACTGGCGACCTGTCCACGGTGTGCTCCACCTTATCAACGACTGTTGCAGATAGGCCCCTCCCACAACCCCGGTGACGCAGCATGGATTAGCGGGTGTAGACAATGGATGAGTGGATGGCTGGATGTCTACCAAAGCAAACTGTAAAACGGTATTGCAGATAATGCATTCTAAATATGAGATGCATGGCACAGCAGCATCACTTCCTGGTGACTGGGACAAGTTGAGACAAAGCCTCCCTGCTACACCCATCTAATTTGCCTGTTAGTATCTCTTTCATAAAACAAGAACACCCCTATGATATCAGCTTTCAAACACAGAAAAAAACTTCAGGAAGTGTATTAATTCAGGACTCAAATTGGCATTTGGCAAATTGACAATTGTCAGCTTTTTAATTGACTTTGTTGACTTCCAATAGTTACGGTTTAGGAAATAAAAAAGTCTAAGGAAGTCTTTGCTAAATCTTGAAGACAGACAAAAAGGTTCCATTTGAACTCACTGCAGCAAACAATATGCAATGTGGAAAGTAACATAGGTTTTGTTGTTGCATCTGACTCTCCCAGGAGCAGCGTGTGCATCCCTGTCATGTGGTGGTGCAACTGTGGTTATTCTAATGTGTTTTTGTGATTTCCCCCATGTATTTCTGCTGGGTTTCTTTGATTCATGGTTTTGCAGCTTACTAATTTTAACCAAGAAAACAAGCAACAAAAACTGTAGCAGGAAAGCAAGGAGGAATTACATAAAGAAATGCAGGATTTTTTTTGTACTGGTGAATATGAATAATTTAAACTTGTATGCAGTTTAAATTAGTTTGTCAAAATTTAAGTATGCAAAGACTTATCCTAATAGCAAGAAATAAGAACTAATAATAATTGCTCCTATATATCCAGGGTGCATAAACAAGCATTAAGTGCACATTTTAAATAGTGGGTCTTTCAGTGACTATGGGATAATTCCCCATCCATGGATTTGGGTCAGCCTTTTATTAGCTCCATGCATAAAAACATGTCTGTGCACTAAAATACCTTCTGTTTATTGGGACTCACCAAATCTCGTCTTTTGTGCACAGTGCGAAACACACTGTTCAGTCCCAAAGGTATTTACAGTCGCAGACCAGTCATACAATAACTGCAGACAATATAGGCATTTTCTGTTGCTTTTCACACCAACAAACAACATTAGAGCGGTTTGCTGGTCAGTGGAAATACCCTTCATTTTATAGGGTACTTCCACCAAAGTGCTTCAGGCTTTGTTTAACATGTATCTGATTGCATCTGACTGCAGATGCTCACGGATGCGCTTCAGACTCAAGATGCGGCTGAGAAATATAAAGTAGGTCTCAAAAACAATATGAAAATAAGGCAGGAAGTAATATGTAACACTGCAACTTGCCCTTTTACTAATTTTACGTAGGGTTAAAATCTGATGCCAGCAGATTGTGCAAGCTTGGAGATTAAGATCTATCTGTATTTAGGTTAGAAAACATTTTTTTCTTGTTAGGAATTACAGCTTTCGCTGACCTAGTTTCTCAGAACGTGCAGCACTCCGTTTTGATTTAAGAATACCACAACACTCTGGCTGAAGCTTCAAAGGTGAATTGTGAAATAGCAAAAAAGAATTGAAACAGAGAGCGGATGCTAATGCTCCACCCCATTTGCTTCAGAAGGGATCTGGGAATTTCATCCCACAAAGCGATGACACACATCAAGCTGCAAGCAGGCAAACCAGTGGAATTTGGTGATTGCCATGTTGCTGACAAGTACCAATGCAAGCTGGTAACAAATTTAGATAAAGTTAATACGGCACTACATGTACCACAAGCTTTTTAAATTGTCTATCACACTGTCAATAAATTGGTAATACTCCATCTGCAATGTTCACTGAGTTTTACACATGCAGCAGCCATACTGGACTCTGAACTGCTTGAATACCTCCGACTTTCCAAGTGGGAACTCTAACTTTAGGTAACTTTCTTGTCATATTTCCAATTAGGAGCTCAAGAAATCTTACATCCAAGTATGAAAGCACTGCAACAAAATAACATTGTGTCAACTCCAATTATTAAAAGTGTCCATAGTTTATATCTGTAACTTTCAGTGTTTTACACATTGCGACCATATTGGATATTTAACTCAAACTGTTAGACTTTGTAAATTGGAGTCATGACTCAAGGTGACATGCACTCCCGAATGGAAACACAGAAATTCTGACGTCCCAATATAAACAGAATCTGTCCTCCACAATTATAATGGGAGAGGGTGGGAAGGTGATACAAAGAGTGTCACTACAATGTGTGCCATGGGTTTAATGTGTCTCACTGTTGTGCTAAGTCTGCCTCTTACAAATTTTAGGATTTTCAGGTTACTTTTAGAACGGCATTTTCCCGTGCTTTTCTAGGTTTTATACTTGACGTACTTCTTGTAGTATCATGAATGTTGTGTAGCCGAGAAATGAGCAGAAAAACTTGACAACAGGCTACAAATTGACTCTAATATGACATGTAAGGAAGCTATAACTGCTAATGACTTCACAGACCTTCACCTCAAACTATCTCTTTAGCAAGTAGTTGTTTTTTGATGTGAGACAATAAAATATGCGTGTCATACACATGCATAACATTCTGTCTACCCACCACCCTGTACAAAGTTCAAAAGATGAAAAAGCGTGCTTGTGATTACATTTTAGATCTAACGAGTAATATCTGAGATTGCAGACTGAGGCACCGGAAAGCAGGGGCCTCTTTATGTCCCGACCCCGACGTCTAATCTGCCGTGCCACTGTTTGTCATCCTGAATGCCACAAGAGAGCTGGAATAATTTAGTCCGCCGACAACAAAAGACGTACAAAAAGAAGGAGCGAGAGCGAGCTTGTGTGTGTTGGATGGGGTAGGGGGTAGAAGTGTGTCTGGCTTGCTGTCCTTCAACAATGCAGCTGCCACCCAATCTGTCCCCCTGTGACGGCAGTATTGTTCTCTCGGGCTGCGGCAGCATGCACAGACGCAGGCAGGGGGTGGGGTGGGTTGGGGGTGGTTTTAAACCTGTTCAGCCCCCCCCCCCCCCACCCCACCCCCCACCCCACCCTTTCAAATCACACTCACACATACACATATGCAAAATATGGCTGGTAATGCAGCAGACACAGGATCAGCTGTGGATAGAATCTGAGGAGTCAGCAGAAATTTTAAGGAAAACTTAAAAAAAACAAAAAAAAAAGCCAGTGCTGTCTGTGCTGTCTGTTACAACACTGGCTGACTAACACAACTAAGACAAAAGAAAGCAACTATTATTTAGGCTGAAATATTAAATTCCTAAATGTTTATATTCTGAAAATAAAGCATTTTGAAAAACGTTTACATCTTGTGAGGCACCATTCTTTTGACGTTATTCATGCTCTAAAGGACCAATTAGTCTACTTCAAAATTTCCCAATTTTAGCTGTTGTCTTGGCAAAAGAAATTTGATAGTATAATTGTATTTAAAATATTTCATTTGCAGAAAAATCACCCTCTCAATTGAGGAACTTATACATATTTATTCAGGTTCTCATTTTCATCATAACGATTTTGCAAAACTTAATAGGAAAAGATCTTTTTATGCAGCAATCTGCTCATCTATCAAATGTGAAGAATGCAAAAATATGCAATAATATTGTATTTCACTGTTTTTTTTAAATGCATTTGTTTAAATTATTTTCATTTATTCAGTAGTCTAGCAGAGTTTTGCAATTTCTAAGGTTGGGAACCTAATCTTAGAAATTTGGTGAGAAACATTCATACTAACATGATAACCATAAGATAAGATAATCTGTTATGACCGTACCTGATAAAGTGAGCAAACTCAATCTTAATAGCCCATCACACAGCAAACATAACCTATTTATGCCAGATACCTTCTGTGTAAGCTTTTCCACAGAGAGCAGATGTTGCAGCCTCCACCTCAGTGACCCTCACTGCCTGCACTGCCGCTGCACTGCATGCTTCTCCATGTATGTGATGATCCAGGGTTAGCCCCCCTGGGGGTGTGGGGAAGGATGAGCTCCCTGGAGACCAGACCCTGACCAGTCCCTTAGGGCCCGGCGCCGGACGGCTGCCATTTGTCTGAGCCCGGCAGTGATCAACCCAGCCCGATCAGCAACCGGCTGGGTGGAGGGGATGGGCTAAATAAGGGTAATGTGGGCAGGGGTGTGGGGAAACAGATGCCTACTAAGGCCACAGGGGACCTCCCTGAAAGTATCCTCCTCCTCTAACCACCTTTGCCGCTTTCCTGCAACTGGTGGTGTCCAGATTCATCTTTCAAAGATGCATAACACCACTTTCTATCTGTTCTGTTACCCCGTGGGAGGGGGTGGAGGGGGTTTCAGGGTAAACCCTTATTTTCATCTCCACATTCATAGCTAAAACCAGGATGGCGGAGGTCACAGGAAACACTTGGAAAAGTGTCACCGATCAGCATTGGTTTCACAGGTATCCTCATTTAAATGATTCTCAATTGTACTTATGTATAAAAGCAAAGAGAAAGGTAGTCAGATTTAAGCAGAACCTGAACAAATTCTCCCAAAAAGCCATGATAGATTGGTAAATATTTCCAGTTTTCTACATGAAAAAGCTTTCATAAATGGGAAAAATGCACTGCTAATTATCACTCTTAGTTCTTAGGTGAAGGGGTATGATTAGATAAATTTCACTATCCCTTTTCAGACATAATCACCAAACTATACATATAATTATTTGTACATCATGTTTGTATGTGTTACATTTGTAATTTCACTGGATTGTCTGAATTATTCATTTATTCACAGCTATTTTGGCGCCCATTTATACCAAATATAGTTGGCAATCTCCAACAAAAAGATTTTTATTTAATTACGTAGTGAACATTTTTAAATGTTAAGCTCGGCAAACACTTCTGTGAAAAACTCTCAATGATTTTGAGAACATAAATGTTGGAAAAGCCATCATAAAACTAGTCAGAGCAAGTTTTCCCCAAATATCTCTCCCTCTCCTGACACAGAGGGAGAGATATTTGTAATATAGAAAGGTTTCAGCATGTGCATCGCAAAAATGTTACAACCTACAAAAAAGCATGTGTGCAAAATGTGTGCTGCCTCAAGTTAAAGAAAAATGGAAGACAACTTACCACACAGTTCAAAAACTGAGCAGAGAAAAAGCAACAACCCCTCAAAGTTCTGTCATGAAATGCAACCTTTGGTCGATTCAGGAGCAAAGCTGAAAGTCTAAGGAGGGGATTTTCCAGTGCAGTTAATGGTGAAATAAGCCGAGTATGCAAAGATATTGGCAATTTTCCTTTTTTTAAAGGTGAATGGTACAACAAGATCCAATGGATAGCTGGGAAAAATGATGCCAGTCCAAGTGGGTTGTACATAAGGGGATTCCTTTTAAGCTGGAAGCAGTCCTAAGAGATCAACCATTTGCATTGTCCTTTTTGATTAAGAAGCACAATATGATGTCCTGAATCTGCAGGTTTATCACTGTGACTGATAACAGATACAGTGCATCTACCATTCCCTTCCTGCCCTGAGCTGCTCCATTGACCAATATCTGACTAACTAACAAGAACTTCTCACTCCCTGACTTCAGCACAGTTTCCTCTGAGTACTCTCCAAACACCCATCTATCTACCAATAAGAAAGACCACTAAGATATGGTAAAAATAACTCCACCCCTTTCCACCCTCCCCTACCTCTCTCTCTCACACGCACGCATGCACGCACGCACGCACGCGCACACACACACACACACACACCGCCAGCCCGTCAGCCATCTCAACCCATGAATGGACGAGAGGGTGTGAGTTGACAATGGTGGGGAGGGGAGTACAATTGAGGGCCCTCGACTGGCAGCTGCACACAGACACACCATATTTACACACATCAAACACACATGCATGGATCAGAAAGCACCATTAAAAAAAAAATCTAAGAACCCAGTTCTGAGCTTTGCGGAGCACCTGGTCCAGTAAAGGCGACTGCTGCCTCAAACCCCTTTGTCGTATGGGTGGAGGGACAGGCATGGAGCAGACAATAACACAATTACGCTAAAGGTAGTGTGTGATACCAAACTGGAATGCTAGACTATGTTTGTATGTGCTTTAGCACACCTTTAATGGAAGGTTAGCTGGTGGGGAAGAAAACAACGAAATGAGAACATGTTGAAACTAACAAGGCATACAGGGAAAGAAGTAAGAGTAGAGAATTGATGAACAGGTCATGTGTGAACCATTGTCACACATGATCAGCATTTTTAATCGTCTTGTTACTGAAAAGTTCTTTATGGATAACTTGCCTAGCCCTGAAAGTCTGGTAGATTGGGTTCTATTGGGGACCAAATTGCACATTCTCAGCTGGTGTGGTCTGCTTTCACGTTGAACTTTGTCAAATGAACCATACCTTTTCAATTCAATTAAATCCAATTAAATTTTATTTATATAGCGGCAATTCATGACACATGTCATCTCAGGGCACTTTGCAAAGTCAAATTCTGTCAAATCATACAGATTGGTCAAAAAATGTCCTATCTAAGGAAATCCAGCAGATTGCATCAAGTCTTGACAAGCAGCATTCACTCCTCCTGAAAGAGCGTAGAGCCACAGTGGACGGTTGTCTGCATTGTTGATGGCTTTGCAGCAATCCCTCATACTGAGCATGCATGAAGCGACAGTGGAGAGGAAAACCCCCCTTTAACAGGGAGGGAAAAACCTCCAGCAGAACCAGGCTCAGTGTGAACAGTCATCTGCCTCGACTGACTGGTGGTTAGAGAAGACAGAGCAGGACTTGCTGAACTGTGGCTCATCACACTCCAAACAGCTTTAGACACCATCTGTACAAGGTCTTTTTGTTTTTTGTTCTAGGATACATGTTCAGATTTTCACCTAAACACCTTTATTTCTGTGATGCAGAACCTTTCCCCTTTTAGAACATCACGATGGCTGGACAATCCTGTGGCATTTGTAATGGCATGTATTTATTTGAACAGATGGACAGCACTGTTTGGCATGCAGAAATTGTACCCCAGAATTAACCAGAAAAGGACTTGAGGAGGTCCAAAGATCTCTCTCTAATTTCTAACCCGATTTTCTTTTGAAAGGCGCAGTGCCTTTGAGGTGTTGCCTCACAATAAATCTGCAGATCTGTCTCCATGTAACTCAAATATTGTGATTTAACCTATCGGAGGCTTACATGGCAAGGGCATCATTGAACATACTGCATCATTATTACATGGCATCATTTTGGTTTTGGTTTAAGGGTTTGGTAATCTCAGTGTAAGTGAACTTGAGAATTTAGAGTGTAATAATAGTCTATTATATTGCAAAACAAACCATTAATGTAATAAAAACTAACGCAAAAGAATTTGTCTCATTGGGAGAGTGGAAGAAATGTGATGTTTGTTCTAAATTTTATGCTAGTTTCAATTGTCAAAAAAAATTTCAGCATCAATCTCATGGACTGTTTTTTTTTGAGTCAAAAATTATCTTGTGAACACTTGTTTTCCTCCTGAGGCCAACATTCATATGCATGTTGTGCGTATGGTCTTTCTAACAAAGTTCAAGTTGTGTGACCTGTTGAAGCTTGAAAAAAAAAAAAGGAAAAATAAATGTTACAGCTGACCTCACAGCATCTCTGGTCGCTGATTTAGGGGACGTTTAACTTAGATAACCGACAAATAATTAGATTGTCTCCTAACATCATCTACACGCAATCTTTTGGACAGCCAGACACAAACAGTAATCATAGGATGTCCTATCTCATTTAGGTCTGCTGTCTATTTTTTCCTAATTCAGCTGTGAGGCTATTGCTGGATAAGATAAGTAGCCTTAGCTGTTCCTCTGGTGTAATACTATGACTCAGCCAGCAGGCCCAGACCTGCTGGCTTCCTCTGGAGTTTCCTTTGTGGTGGCCTGATCTGCCTTTAGAGACTGGTCTGTAAAGGCAGCATGTAAAGTGCTATCAGCAATGTTCAATTAAGTTATGATCAAAATGTACTATTAAACACATTTTTAATTCCAGCAGCAACAAGTTTAGCCTACAGGTCTATATTTTCCTATATCCGTGCTTCTTTGATTGCTTCCTCATTTGATCTGCTTTATCTCCTCCGTTTTATCAGAGCAGTGCACACAAGCACACTAGCACCAACAATACATACATAGTGCACGCTATTCCTGTTTGCCTTTGTCATTTTATTCCTAACTTGTTTTCTTTACATTCCCTTTTTATAGTTACAAGTGTTGCCTGGCACTACAACTGTTTATGCAAATCATTTGGTTACACGTAGCTCCACTTTAGCTCCAGCATAGGAGTGTTTATTGTCTGTGGGGGAGTGCTTTCAAAGCAAATGTCAGAAGTTTTACTATGCAAATTTATCTGACTTCATCACCTGACAAAACCTGCTCTTCCTTGTTAAATACAGCTGCAGCACAGGGTTGCATTGGTAATAACTTACAAAAAAAGAAGCAAAATAACATGTTTGTTCAACTGACACATCAGGCTTTTATGTCTTTACAATATTTAGTACAAGCTTGAAAACACAGTTTGGCCTTAGTTTGGGTTAGATGTGGATTAATCTTTTTTGACTCAAAAGAAAAATAACTTCTAAATGGTGTACATTTAAGGCAACAGCAAGTTTACTTGGAATTAAGTCCAAGTAAATCAATTGATGATGCAGAGGCATGAATCATCTGATGCAAATAACTATTTAATATCTGTCGTTGTGACGCGTTGCAAAGGTAATCAGCTCTGGCCATGAAACCTAAAAAGTATCTTTTCAGAGGGCAAATGCACCACTCACCTCTTTTTCTTCTGCTACATCTCAGCCTTTAAAATGATCAAATTCACAAAATAGGTTAAAGGAAGCAATAAAATCACTCATGATTTGCCAACTGTCTTGCTGTTACCAGCTAATGTTTGAGCCAGCGTAATAATTTACAACAATCAGGATATTTGACTTTTTAATGGACACCCTGTAGGCAATGACAATCAAGTATTCACCCAGACCATGGCATAAAATAAATGAATTCACATAATATAGCAAAATATTCTTGATGCATGATTTGTAACATCAGATGGATAAAGTTGCATGAAAAAGTATTTGCCCATAAAACATTTCTTATGATTACACTTTTTTGTCCCATTTAAATGTTTAAGAGCTTCAAATAACCTGAGTTAATATAAAATACAGTTTGTAAATGATTTCATTTGTTGAGGGGAAAAAAGGAAAACTCTGTCCACTCCAACCTGTCGCTTTGTAAAAAAAAAATGAATTGCCACTCTTGTTAAATCATCAATTAATTGTGATTGTCCACATTTTCTGTGAGGCTGAGGTCAATTTCATTTTGTAGTGCTTACTGGCAGACTTCTAGAATCAAAAATTGGTCGAATAGAACCTAGTCAGACAACATGAAGTAGGTTATCAAATCCCACAAATCAACACAGACTCCTATGTGTAAAAGAAATAAAGCAATAAACTCACTGACATCTGCTGTACAATGCAGTGAGAACCACTATCCATAAAAAAACAAAAATGGTGGTCCAACCAGAATTACTCCAATAGCATATCAATAACTCAGCCGAGAGGTCACAAAAAACTCAGACCAACATCTAAAGCACTGCTGGCCAAACTTGCCTCAGTTAAGGTCAGAGTTGTGTAATGTCAGTACGTTGTGAACCTGATATTCAAGCCAACACACAGTTATGTTTAAAGATGTTTATTGTAATGCAGGCTGTGAAACAAGATGTTCTGGCAGGGAGTGGTAGCATGTAGCAGGTAAACATAAGCATGAGTGACAGACGAGGAGTTGAGACTAATTGCAGCTGCAGGTGGAGCTGAATAAGGTGCTGAGTGGTGATTAGGAGGTGACTGAACAGACAGGATAGTCTGGATAGGCTGAGAGGAGTGGAGCATGGAGTGGAATAATTAGTCCAGAAAAGTCTAAAACAAAAACAACAAAAACCTAAATCATCACTAGTTGATGAATAACATTAAAGGTATAACTTGGCTTCGAGTTAGGGTGACCAGATGTCCCGATTTGTGCAGGACTGTGCCCCATTTTACACCTAGTGTCCTCCAAACTGAAACGGTAGCTATGTTTACATGGACAAAAGTAATGGGAATAAACGGCAGATCGGAATAAAAATGCATCACGTAAACAGGCCAATTAGAATACTGTGATTGGATTAAGCTCAATCAGAATGAAATTGTTTTCTGAATGAGAGGGGTGGTTTATGTCAATTGATAATCAACATGCATAAAAACGCTTGTCCCGCTCAAGTTATTCTCAATGTGGCAAACTGACCCAAGCGCGCATGTGCGCCCCGACGTAAACGTGACATATTTCTGCATTGGTGAGAGGCGGAAATATCACAGAAAGCAAAACTGTCTGTGCTCCACCTTTCTGTTCGAAAAAAAATAAAAGAGCTCAAAATCGTTGCTTACTCAGAAAGTTTCAAACGTAATTAGTACATCGTGCAAGTCCTGCCTGGGTGCTTGGAAGACAAACAAACTTGTATAATACTGCTTTGTTTACTATTTTGTAGTTTAGCAAAGACGCAAGCACTTCTTCTTCTGTGTTTTTTAGGGGAATTTCATAACTGCGTCAGAGCAGTTATATTCTGAATAAAGCCAGGTGCATATACACACACAGTGTGATTGGATTAACTGATTGTGTGCCCATATTAGGGGTACAATCCAATTACTTCATCCGAACACATTTTAATCCAATCGATAAATTTTGTGCATGTAAACATTAACCTGACAAAAGCCAGCTGTATGTTGCTCCGCCTAGCTCCACTCACATACATCTGGGACCTCTCCATAGGAATTACCTTTACTGAAGGCTGGGCCTTATCAAAACTCCTTGCATATGATTGGATAAGCCACTTGTCTGTCATCTTTATTGACGTGCTATTTCAACCACTCACACCAAAGCTAACCCGTGACGCTGATGATAGCGACGCAGGAAAAAAAAAAAAAAATAATAATAATGTGTTTGCGGCTCTAGTGGCATGCGTTTTACTGACAGTGAGCTGACAGGAAGAGGGGGAAGACAGGCGGCAAAGCGCCGCGGGTCGGAGTCGATCCCGGGCCGACCGCGTCAAGAACTAAAGGCCTCCTTACATGGTTCACGCTAACCGCTAACCGCTCCGGGGCGCGTCTGCAGCGGACGCGCCCCGTAAAACAAAACTTGCCTAATCCGGTCGGGAGAAGGGCGAAAACATTGTTTTCGCCAACAAAAACCTTCAGAGGCGTTCTCTGATGTTCTTTTAATGAAACAATATTAGGTAGCTTGGACAACACGGAAGAAATAGCAGCATCAATGTTAACGCTTGCTTCCTCAACGAGCCGCCATTGCTGTCAAAACAGTCTCACGTCACGGTCGCGTCTCCACTACGTCACATCTATGAAATGCCAGCCCTGCGTCCTGATTGGCCAGACCATAAAACTGGTTGGAGAAATCACTTTCTACCGGCGATGTCCCAGATGTATGTGAGTGGAGCTAGGCGGAGCAACATACAGCTGGCTTTTGTCAGGTTATGTAAACATAGCTATTGTCCCACATTTGATTGGGTTAGATTCGGGAAAAAAAGTGAACATGCACTTTCCTGAAACAAAGAAGGCAGAGCTGCAGTCATTGTCAATGAGAGCTGCTTCAGCTGTCAATGAAAATATGGAGTGTTCATGAGCAGCTGTGCACCAGGATGCTCAAAAAGTAAAACGAAAAGGATTTTGACGCATACAGAATAGTATGGAAACTATGTAAAAATAAGGGAAATGGTGTTTCAAAGACCAGGGAACAGTTTTTAACTGGGTGAGGCCAGAGAAAGGTGATTCTCAGAGAGCTTTTTGTGAAGTTTGCCAAAGTTATTTTTCAATTTCAAATGGAGGGGAACAGGATGTGAAGCAACACTGTAGAAGCTAGTCGCACCAGAAACAGCTGAAAAGCTTCCTGTCGATCTATGGACTCATTTTTACTCCAACCCAAAACACCTGCCAGACAGACAAGCAACAGCAGCCAAACTGAACTTAAACAATATTTAACTTTACGCAAAAGTTTAATAAAAATTTTTCTAATACATTTTTAAAAAATGTTAATATTTGAAATCTAGTATTTTTTTCTGTTAAACTTAGAACAATTGTATTACACTTTTTTAAAGTTTAACATCCCATCCATCAATCAATTTACTATACCCGCTTTTAAATGCAGGGTAGGGGTGGGCAGGGAAATACCCATCTTCAATGGGCGAGAGTTTTATTAAACTTCAAAACAGTCAAATAATGGTTATTATAAACTCTTGAGTCCTGATAACTCTTTGTTGTGCTCTAACAGACAAAGCACAGATTAATGAATGTATTGTGTGGTCTGTGTTAAATTAAAATGTATGGCATCATCATAGAGTTGGTAACGTGTATCCCTCCAAAGCATCCTGTTGTCCTACATTTGTTATTTGAGATCTGGTCACCCTACTAACAGTTTCAGGGGAACATCTTATCTACTGGTTGTCCCACCTGCCAATCATTGTGACACGCTCACATGACGCCAATGTGTGGGCACGTTTCTCGCTAGTTACTCTTGCTGCGTATGTGCACTTCCAGTGTTTATGTATCCAGTGAGCTTCGGTATAAGCCGTTCATGAAGGCTCCACTACTTCTATTTTATGACTGAGAGTCAGAAGAAGCAAAATGTTCATGTTTATGAGAGGCAGAGAAAAACCTCAGATGAAAGAAATGAGACCAGATTGTATTTGGGAGATTCAGAAAAAACATGTCTGTCCAGTTTATGACCTAAAGCTTAAGGACACTTGCTTTATGCAGCAAAACAATGATCCAAAGCACACCAGCAAGTCCATTTCTGCATGGCCCCAAAATAAATCAAACCAAACACTGGTTTTGGAGTGGCCAAGTCAATGTCCGAACTGAAAACTAAATGAAATGCTGTGGAATGATTTCAGCATCTCATGTTAATAAATGATCCTCCCAAGAAAATTAAGTAAGACTGACAAAATCCATCCACAGAGATGAAAAAAAATCACTGCCAGTTATTACTGATGGCTGATGCTCAAACTATATATAATCTTGAAGGAAAGTAGCATGTCTTGACCGTATGAAGACATTTACATAATGGTTACAAGAAAAAGATGTTAGCTTGTTAATTGGACACGCTATTTGCTCTGCTAGCAAGCCCGCAGCCGACTGCTTTACAGACATGCCACTTGTATCTTGCCAATGATAGTTACATTCACAACGGTGTGCTTCTTTACTTTACATTCTATGATTGTCCATGTGTTTTGTGACAGGAAATACTTCCAAACGGGAGAAGTTGGTTTTGCCATAAGAAAGTCCAGCAGCCTTCTTTCAGCCAGCGGAGCAGCAGTGTGCAGCAGCATGTAGGTGTGGGGCTACACATCTCCTTACGTTAGACATTTTCAGCAGTTTTGAAACATTAATATGTACCCTGACACCAGGAACCAGTTGAGTTAGTTGAAACACTTTTGGCTGAAAGAGAAAATTGAACCAAACTAAATCACTTTTCTGAATTTACTTTTGCAGCTTTTTCCTATAATTTCTCCATCAGGGTAATTTCCTGGTGAGCATATATTCAGCACCACCCACCGGCACCCCCACCCCCTTAGCTCTTCTCTGACTCGGACTGCCTAATTGGGGCTCAGCTGACAGGTTTTGCCCTTGGGGAGCAGGAGCCATGTGGACCATCTGCTTCCAGTCGCAGGATGAACAGGTGTCCCGCTCTCAGCCGCCTGCCTGCACCTTACCAGGCCCGTGGAACCAGCGAACGGAGCAGAGCTGCATGGCCTTGCTGCTGTTTGCGCAGCACAGATAAGCACGGTTTCCTTCGACCTGCACAGAATCTGTTACGTGAAACGTGGCGGTGAAGCACATGGAAGTGGAGCCTAATCTGGCGAAGCGATCAGGGGTGTCAAACTATTGTTTTTCTGTGTCAGCCAAACTCCAGCGGTAGTTGTCTACGTCTGCATCAGAGACGTTCACGAAAATGTTCGGCTTTGGATGTCATTGAACCTTTAAACGGCATCTGTAATGCTGACAAATAATGGATTGTAAGGTTAAGCTTCAGTAAATTTCTATTAAATTTACTGAATTCAATACAAAAAAAATGTTTTCCATCAGACAATTTCCGGTTGCACATGTGCAACTTTGATTTTGCTTGAAGCACAGGGCTTAGAGCAGAATATCAAACTGAATGCTTATATTGTTTTCTTGTTTTTCTGATCTGCCATGTAGCCCAGAATATATTTATTTTAGCCCTATCCAAGTTTTGACAAAATAAAGACACTAAACTCAAGCATGTGTGTTTAGGATTCTTCACATTTCCCTTCCCAAACCCTATTAATGATTTTTGGATGGAAGTTTAATTTGTTTTCATTGAAACTTTGCTCAGCGGGCTGGCAGCAACCAAATATAACTACCTACTGAGTCAGAAGTTGAGAGGAAGCGGTTTATCGGTTGTATAGTACATACTTTGTTACCACACAGAGCTGTTTCAACATGCTAGCAGACTGCACTGAACGACAGAAGGATTTCCCCCCCCCCCCCTCCCCCCCTCTGTGTTCAAGAGTCTATTTTGTGTTCTTTGGCCACTTTCATAGCAGGCAACACAATGCTATTCTAGTTTGCTTTGAACCAAGATGGAAAATAATCCACTTACAACAAATTTTGAAATAAGTGGTTGTGGCGACGTCATGCGTCGGGAATGCTTTACTTTAGCAGGGACGGGAAAGTGGATGTCCTACCTTCCAGCAGGACCTCAACCTTAACCTACAGCCAGAGCTGCATACCCATGTGTTTCAATGGCCCGGTCTAAGTCCAGGCCAGTTGGTAATCAGCGCAAAGTTAATAGCAGTCCTGTCGGCCGATTTTTTTCTACCATACTCTGAGCCTTTATTGCTCCTCAAAAGTTGCCGTTGGTATTTTGGCTGCCTTTCTGATAAAATATATACTTGGCCTGTCAGTTTAGGTGGACACTATGGTTGATAGGTTTGCATTTCCAGATAGATTGAACAGAACTCTGTGAGATGTTTAAACTTTGAGATGTTATTCTCTCACCTGCTTTAAACATCTCCAATACGTTCTCCCTAAAAATTTGCTCACTAATGTTCTCTAGCAAACTTCTGAGGCCTTCACAGGACAGCCGCAGTTATACACAGTCTGACTCTATTTACTGACTGGGTGACTTTTTTTTAAGGGGAGTCCCGAGTTGAGGGCACTGAATACTAACACCCAGCACGCTTTTCAGCTCTTTACTTTGTGTAATTTTGAAAACCATGCATCATTTGGGTTCCAACTCACAACTTTGCACGACCTCTTTCACCAGCCCCACGTTTCACAGCAATTTTCAACAAATACAAATCTGTCACTGTATGCAGTTGCTAACATGAAGTAAGTGATGAGCAAAGATATACTTTGCAAAACAGCCGAAGCAGAGGATGCAGCAGACCTTCTTTCGGCCCACTGGATAAACACTGACCCGGGCAGCAGGGATTACACCGGCCTCTTAACAATGCCTGAGGGGTGGACACAGGGAGAGGAAGAGGGAGTCCAGCTGGTATCAGCCACACACGCATACACGTCACAGTCAAAATACTATACTAACAACCCTTACACATGCTCCTACCTATGAAGAGGGAAGCTAAACAAACCAGACCACAGGAGTGTGTGTTTGTGTGCGTGTGTAGAGGGGGATGAAACAGGGTCACTGAGGACTTTGAAGGCACAGAAGTGTGGTTTTAGGGCCGGTGGCCTCGGGGTCACTTTAGGAGGCAGCATCAAAACACACACACACACACACACACACACACACACACACACACACACACACACACACACACACACACACACACACACACACACACACACACACACACACACACACCACCTGCTGTTTCCTGCAGGCTTGTGTTTGGTGTAATGGAGATGGAGTGGTTGAACATCTATAGAAAGAAAGACACATTGCTGAGATTTACCACATAACTCAGGCCAATTAAACCTCCATGGCAACTTGCTTGGAAGTCATGGAACAACAAGAGTCTCGTTAACAACATTGGAATAGTTTAAAACATTGGTAGAGAAAACACGGAAGAAAAAGGTCCCAGTAGCATGATGCTGCCACGTCATACTTTACTGTGAGGATGATGAGTGCGGGGCGAGAAGAAGCAGCGATACTTTCCCCCCTGCTCACGCGCGCGCACACACACACACACACACACACACACACACACACACACACACACACACACACACACACACACACACACACACACACACACACACACACACACACAGTTGACCAGAAGATGTTTTTCCACTTGCTTGCAGGGGCCCTACATGGCTTGTGGTAAATAGCTAAGAGGACTTCTTATGGCTTCCTTTTAACATTTGCCTTCGTCTTGCCACTCCGTTTGTGATTTTCCTAACTCACAGTTGTCCTGTTGACAGATCTTCCTAAATTAGTTGTGAATCTCTACAGCTCCTCCAGAGGTACTACAAGTTAAAGGGCTCCTTGAATGGAAGTGTCAGATGGTGGGTGGTCATGTAGGATCTGAGTTGTGCGACACTTTGTCCCTTTTCAAAGTTCCTGTTCAAAGCTTGGGACGTTGCTTTTTTTCTTAATCCTGCTTTAAACGTCTCCGCAGCTTTACCTCAGACCAGTCTGCTGTATGCCTTGGTGTTCTGCAGTGTGTCTGCATAGGAATAAAGCTGTTTTGCCCTTTTTAGCCCAAATATTTTGTACACTCTATCCAAACTCCTTTTTGTGCCTCATCCATACTTTGGCAATTATTTCCTTTCAGACTCCGAACTCTTACTAACTGCACCTAGGCAGTTTTACTAAATGTGTGTCTCAGCTGGGTTGATCAGAACACTTTTGTTTCTGCATTTTAAAGGCATACTATGCAACATTTTTCAGTTAATTAATGTGTTCCATACCATTTTGGATGATTAAATGAGTCATTTCAGGTCGAACAAAGGTTTTCTCGGCCGCCCTGGTGGTCTGTGGGGGAAATACCGCACTTGCAATTGCAGGAGCCCTCGGCCCGCACACACAGGCTCAGAAGTCTCGTGCAAGACCGCGAGAGTCGGTCTTGCTTTACTGCGAGAACTCCATGTGTTTTTGCCCTGCCATTCACTATATGCACGCGCAAAAGCAACAACAAAGAACCGCGTGTTAACGTCACATAAACATGCAAGCATATCGAGTTTTTTTTATTATTATTATTATTATTATTTTATTTTTTTATGTTGGCGAGACGCTACCGCGGCGGCCGCGGCGGCCGCCTCGCCAAGATAGCGCTGCGGGAAACCCTGATGTTCATACTTTCACTGTGTTAGTCATTGTTTGTACTGCCGTTTTTTTCTACCTTTCATTGCGTTCGCCTGTCTGCTAAGCTCAAAACAACCGCGCCTGGCTTGACGGAGAAACAAGAACAGCTGAGCATCTTTACGACAGTGCACTTTTACTTTCGTCCTTTGGGGGGAGCCTCGCTGGAAAATCAACATATCAATCATAGTATACCTTTAATATTATTAGATTTGAGAAATTGGAATATTTCAAATAATATTGGGAAGGGAAAACATTTTCCTTTAATGTAATTATCGAAAGAATGTAGGTAAAAGCAAGTTCTTGTCATTTTTGTGCAAAATTCTCTTTTTTTATATATATAATGAGTCAGCCTCACACACACTTAAACTCACAGCTTTCTGATTAAGTCATGATAGATCGCCCCTATTGAATGCTATGTGCGTATGTGCATGTCGCTCCAGTGTGATTTAGCAAAGATCCACATTTACATATGCTTGAGCATCCTTTTGCATGTGTGTGTGTGTATGTGTGTGTGTGTGTGCGTGCGCATGTGGGGTCATGTGTCTGCTTCTCTGCAGGTGTGTGAAAGTGTCTGTGTGTCACCGGGGCGAGTGCCGGGTCAGGGGGTCAGAGGGGAACAATGGCGTGGAACAGCTCCCAGCTGCCAGGCCAAACGTCATCCAGCAGCCCCTCTGCCCCTCCCATCCCCCAGCCTTTTCTTTAGGAGTGTGCCTCGGTGCTGCTCCTGCTGATCACTCATACACACACATACACATGCACCCATCCCAGCCTGACCCACATCTTGCCAGAAAATGAGGTAAAAGGGCACATGGGGACATATGCAGAGCATGCAGAGAATTAGATGAAGAAGCAGGCTGGATTCATCCAGAAGAGTCAATTATATGGAAATCCACAGCATCATATGATATGACGCTACTACTAGGATTTAAAAAGTTATGGAATTCCCAATTGAACAGCTGATTTTGAGCTGCTTGATTTTGTGCTGAACTCTGACGACCCCCCGCCCCACCCCCCCCCCCACCAATAAAAAAGAACCAAAAACAAAACAAACAGACATCAAATCATCAAGAACAATTGTTGTTGCGTACAGGTTTTATCACAAAGCAATTAAATATTTGTAACATTCATAAACCACAAAAAATGTTGTTTAACAGCAGCTCACCAACACACCGGATTTGCATATAAGCCAGATAAGCTCAGCAAGGATGCCGTGCGTGCTTGAAAATAGGAATGCATTGGTACTTCTGAGTTTGGCCTGTTGCTGCACACTGCTGGATCAGGAGGCTGAAAATGGCTCCCAGACTTTTTCCTTCTTTACAGAAATTTAGCTCTTGGGAAATACAGACCCATACAATAAATTAAAATATTATTTATTGCAGTAACTCCATCACCAAGCGAAATGCATTATAGAGTAATTACACAAAAACTCCTGGTGTTATTCTATAGAGAAGAAAATGTGATCAGGTTCTTTCTTATATTCTGCACAGGAACAAAAAAATAGAAGCCATTAGATCATGTAATGCGGTTTTTGTTTGCCTAAAAATGTGAGATTGTGTTTCTTCTACACAAGGTTATGCTAGTGGGAGAATCTCAGACCGGCCCAGCCTTACAGTTGGGTTTGAGATACAACACTTATTTGTGTTGACATTCCTGTTTTTAACAACTTCCCTCTTACTGAAGATCATTTTTGACTCTGACTGCTACATTAGAGGACACTGTTCTACTGTTTAATAAGCTTAGAAGAGACATAATCTTGCTGAACCTTTTTTTTTTGTCAGACTGTTTAGATGAGGGGTGTCCAAACGTTTTGACATGTGAGTCAAAGTAATCAAGTCAAACGCACTCGCTGACAGTAAAAAAAAAAAAGCACAAAAAAATACTAATAAAGTAAACTAATATCACATTAAAACTTATTGTGGAATTTTCTTCTGGCCTAACAACAAAACTAGGCTGTAATATTTTAATAACACACACACAATCACTAAATTTTAATATATATGTAAATATATATATATTATTATTTATACATAATGTCTGTAAGCGTAAAATTTTAAATTTCATCAGATTGTCTGAAATAAATTATTGATTGATTGATTAAAAAAAGTGTGATTATTGTATTATCATGGTAAATCATCACCCAAAACAAAAAAAAAAAAAAAAAATGGTTTCGCAAGTTTGGCTTATTTAATATTGAATATTAAAAGACAAATACTTTGAGTGGTACCTAACCTGTTCCCCTGTTTGATGATTTTAAGCTGTTCGTAATAATATTGTCCAAGTAAATAAATGTTTTTATCGGCATTAATCATCTGTACAAACAGGACAAATTGGTATAATTCTTGAATTGGTGTGGGAGGCCACACAAAATCAGATAAAGCTGAAAACAAAACTGGCCTCTGCTTACCTTTATATGGTAACCCAGGCTTCTTTGCTTAACTGTCCATCACATATTACAGTTCTCCTTCATGACTGCACCGACTGTAGTTAAACAATAACTGTGTCTTCAGGAATTTCACACATATATACAAAGGCGCAGAACTGAGTTTCCTCTAATTCTGCCTCAAAGTCTCCATCTAGTGGCCACAATCTGCAAGCTACGTTTTCTTGATGTATGTATTTTTAGGATGGAATTAATATCTTCTATTCTCACACAGTGAATGGTCTAACAGCAAAGTGATTGGTCACTAGAAGCAATGGCAAACAAATGTCAAGAAATATAACAAGAAAAAAACAATAAGAAACTGTAAAGAGGGCATAGTCAATCTACATGAGAAATGTTTCTCAAAGTGTGGATTTATTTGTGTGAAACTGTGGTTACCTGAAATAAAAGTCAATCTTCTATTGAGTGCTGAAAACCTTTTTTGGATAAAAGTTCTGAAAATCTGTCCAATTTCTACGGTAAGATGAGCTAGAACTCGACACTGACACCTGCTGGACTCTGAGGAGAACTGAACTCAATATACATGTACAGATACATACACACGTACACACACATCCATCCATCCATTTTCTAATCCGCTTAGTCCCTCATGGGGTCGCGGGGTTGCTGGTGCCTATCTCCAGCGTTCACACACACACACACACACACACACACACACACACACATATATATATATATATATATATATATATATATATATATATATATATATATATATATATATATATATATATATATATATATATATATATATATATATATATATGTGTGTGTGTGTGTGTGTGTGTGTGTGTGTGTGTATAAAATAATCAAAAGTAAAATAAAGTATCATGAAGTCAAATAAAGTGTCATGAAGCCAACATAGAACATAGAAGAATGGCGAATAACTGCAATGCCCACAGAATCTTTAATCTGTAATGTTACATATACGCTTTATATTTCTAGAGTTAAGATGGTGTGTCTGCTTCCCTGCAGGTGTGTGAAAGTGTCCCAGCTACCCACCCACAAAGCTCTGCGGTTTCAGATGATACAAGATGAATCACATTTTACGGCGGGTATGGTAGGCATCAGGTATCGCACTCTCCTCCAGAACATCGAGTTCCATTTGGAGATTTGGACTTTGTGTGAGCCCTCCGGCCAGCTGATGGGGACGTTCTAACGGATTAGATGCTGCAGGTATGGAGAAAGGAGTGTGTAACCTTGTGGCCTGGTCTCCCCAAGCTGAATCAGAATCACACTCATCTCCCTCTGCACCAGTGCATGGTGAGGCCAAATCTGGAACACATGAAGCATTTAATTCATCTGTTGAGGAAATGCAAAACAATAAATAAAAAAAATCTTGTACTCTGTAATAGTTTTGTTCTATAAAGATGAGTCGGCTCCTAGTGTCCTCCTACCAATCATAAACCACAAATGGAGATGGGATATCCTGCACAGTTTTGTAGAATATGGCTCTGGAGAAATCATAATTGGCTCAGAATTAATCTATATACTGATTAGAGAACGAGCGCTACCATTAGCAATTTTAGCAAAACCTAAATGGTACATGGCAAATTGACAACAATTGACTACATGGTAAATTGACTACAATCAAAGAAACATGTTTCTTTGATTGTAGTCAAGGAGTGCTGGGTGATATTAGGTTGGACCTTTGTGCAGCAAACTAAAGAATGAAGGCTAATTGGACATCCTACATAATTTCTCTCATAAAAACCTTTAGTTAGGATCGTTTAATAGATAAAATACTGCTGTGTGGTTCAAATTCAGTTAATTAATCCAGAGCCTTCTTCTTCAAATGATACAAACATATACACACATAAAATGGCTCATATTTCAGCTTTTGAAAGAAGGAAACCTTGAATATATTGTACCTTTGTTGTGTCTTCCTGGTGGGAGGTAGGGCCTGAGCAACAGAGCAAGGTCAATGGCAAAGTATTTCACTAGCATAGCAGCAAACACACCAATAAGAACCACACACACTCTTGCAATCATGAAGGGAGTGATGGATTCTGGAAGAAAAACACAGATAGATTGGTTTATTAAATAATAACGAACCAATCTAACTCGTTGTTCCCAAAGCTAAGACATGAGAATACAAAGTCACAAAGTCAAAGCTAGCAATTGGGTTTTTAGAATTCGGAAAAAATTGCTAAACATATTTGTTCACTAAAATGCTTTCTATCCTGACTAAATAGTACCCAGTTAATTTGAAAAGATAGAAAAACATCACACTCATAGTTATTTAAATAGGAATTATTTATTTTATCCATGTTTCTTACATGTAATATGGATAATAAGAGTTACAACAATATATAATTTTCATTTGTGGTAAATAAAGTAACTTTTTTGGATTATTAGCAAAATTACCAAAGAAAAGCTAGTGACATCAAGGGTCCTAAGTTCCTGGAACTCTTATAATTAAAGCCAGACGTTGCAGGTTTGGGGAAACAAAAAGCTGCTCATGGGAAACAGCAGTGAGAATCCGGACCTCCAGAATGAATGAGTGGAACATTGAAAAAATACTTGAATAAGTGGGAGAAAAAAAATTGCCAAAAACCTTATTAAAATCTCACAAGAAACAACTTAAAAGTGAAATAGCTGAATGAAATAATGAAGACCACAATGTATAGATTTGGAAAAACAAAAAGAAAGGTTTGCCCACACTAACCTCTTTGCTTGAGCGTTAAAGTTGAAGAGATTGTTTCATAAAAACCTGAGCCATAACACTTAAACTCATAATGGAAATCTCTTGCAGAAACTCTTTTGATGGTCAGGATCGCTGTGGAGTAGGTTCTCTTCGAAAGTTCCCCGATCTCTCTAGGAAATGAAAAAAGGTTTGATTCATTATAAAGTAATAAAAACACCAATAACGAATAAACAGAGAAAAACTTGTTACATTGCTCCTTCAACAAGTCTTGACTGAATTGTTATGCCATTGATTTAAAAGTCAATTTACATTTAATACATTTCTTCTACTTCTCTAATATGAACATATCATAAAAAGTTCTAATGGCATACAGGTCCCTTCAGGGAAAAGTGCATATTCAGACTTTTTATCTAAGTTTAAACTAAAACAGTAAATATACATTTTATACTTACAATATTGTGGTTTCATTATATCCTTCCATCTGGTTTACTGATGATCCATTAATTCTCCAGCTGGCCATGCATTCTCTTTTTGTATTAATCCCACAGTAAACAGTGCAGTTCAGCTTGATGCTGTCGCCTGTCAAACCAATAAAGGGTTATTATATGAAAATATATTCTCCATTAATGGTGTGTGAATGTATCACCAACATGTTTATATCTACTGAAGCATGTATCAGTGAAAATGTGTTTGCCTATAGTGCATGAGTGAAGAGAGGAAATAGTGTAAAAGGAGGCAGATTTTGGGGCCTGAGGGAAACTTTTTTGAAGGGGACCTTCTCCAAGTCTGAGTGTGAGTCGGAAGTGTCAATTGTCAATTGTGCTGGCCTTTGAGGTACTTTAACGCCTATGTGGGATAAAATATTGACACCCAGAGGGGTTTGGTTGGCAGGAACATGGTGTTTGTCCATAACAAACACCATGTTCAACTGTAAGGGCATTGATCAGTGCATGTGGCACCAGCACACCCTAGGCTGTAGGTCAACGATTGATTTGTCTTCTGACCTTCAGCCACATGTCTTGGACACTCTGGTATAGGGAGAATCTGAGCTGTCCACCAATCACCACCAGGTAGATAATGAAATCTAGTTACAGAGGAGGAAGCCAGAGAGACTCGGCAGGCCCAAGTGTGGAGCAAGGGTTTGCTGGGAATGTCTGGCAGAGCCCTCAGTCAGGGACATTTTTAACTCCCACGTCTAGGAAACCTTTTCCCAAATTCTTGGGAGGAGGGAGGTGTGGGGAGGGGGAGGCGGAGGGGGTGTGGGGGGGGGGGGGGGGGGGGGGGGGGGGGGGGGCTGGGGACAAAGAGTCCGAATGGATAATGCTCTTTGTCTTCATTGACGATTGCTGCCCGTAGCTGTGGCCAATGTAGCATCTCTAGACCTTCTGCGTTACATTAACACACAGTCTACACTGTGTATATAGCTCTAGATTCTGTATATATATATATATATATATATATTTATTTTTTTTGTTTTGTTTTGTCTGCACCTTCAACACCAAGTGAAATTCCTTGTAAGTGCAAACCTACTTGCCAATAAACTTGATTCTGATTCTGATTCGGTAAGGTCTGTAGTGCCTGTCATGGCGGTAATCCTAGAACCCGGTGGTGAAGACCGGCAGTAAGGGATTTTGTCAAGCAAAAGAAGGAGTCCTATACTGTCTGGTTGGTGTGTGTGAATCCTGAGGCAACTAACAGATACCGTGAGGATAAATGAGCTGAAGCCCAAGTAGTTGCTGTGGTAAAAACATAGGCCTGGGAGTAGTTCAGTGAGGCCATGAAAAGGGACAAGCAAGGTCAAACTCAATAGGTGGTCAGAAAGCTTTGGGGTGGATTAGATCTGCCCTTTGTGAAGTCCCTGAATGTTGTGGAGCTATTGAGGCCGACACGCTTCTTCAACAGAGGTCACAGTGCCCCTGAACTGACAGGCCGAGGTGGTGGTACAACCGTAAAAGAAGTGAGACTGGACAGTGTGCTCCAAATGCAGGGGTATCACACTTCTCAGCCTCCCCAGTTAGCCTATGCCATGGTGGTGGCATAGGCTAACTGAAACTAGGCCTCAAGAAAAGGAGTGTGGTTTTTGTCCCAGCCATGGAACACCACTCCAGCTTTATACACTCTACGGGGGTGCTCTATAGTTCATGCGAGTTTGCCCAGTTGAAATGCCATGCAGCTGAAATGAGCTTCCTCTGTAGGGCGGCCAGGCACTCCCTTTGAGATAGGGTAAGGAGATTGGTCTTCAGAGAGGGGCCAGGAGCTCCTTCACATAGAGAGGATTCACAGATGAGGCAGCTCGGGCATTTGTTCCAAATACCCCCTGTATACCTCCCTTCATCAAATCAGAACCTTCACTTTGTTTTTAATTTGTGTATTTTTACTGCCAATGGTTTTTTATAGCATAGCAACTCAGACCTGAACTCAACATGAGCCCTGGTAGGATCTTTAATTAGGTTTACAGTCTGTTAATGGTTTTGGCAGTTTTCTTACCTTCATCAACCAACTGCTCCTTGCTGGTTGGAAAGATAATTTCCACCTTATAGACAACGAGGTCTGCAAGGAAGCAAAGATGCATCATTTTTCTTGTACTGTCTTATATAAGGCAGTAGGCACATTTACATTCAGAACAAAAACTGCATACATGTATATGAAACCAGCAAAAATGAGTTCCCGCTGAAACCCTTTAAGGTCTTCCCCAGGATGACAAATTCTGTGGCCAGATTTGGAACAAGATATGAGCATTTCAAGCTGCTGCTGCTCCCAAAGCAACAGAAGGGACCCGAGAGTGTTTGAATTGTCACAAAAGTTAGGATTAAAATATAGAAAACTAGAAAAAGCTGCTCATGGGAAACAGCAGTGAGAATCCGGACCTCCAGAATGAATGAGTGGAACATTGAGAAAATACTTGAATAAGTGAAAAAAAAAATAGACAAAAACCTTATTAAAATCTCACAAGAAATAATCTGAAAGTGAAATAGCTGAAGGATTTGAAGAAGCATACAATAATTGAAGGACCTTAAAGTTGTTGCTGATGTTATGGAAATATTTGATTAGTAAACAATACCAAAGAGGTGTAAAACATAAACAAACTGAAGGATCCCCAGGGACCTAAAACAAGCAATCAAACTCCTGGGAATCCTGACAATAACCATAATTGGTTAAGTTTCTGAGGTACTGTATATACTGTTTCTGCAATAATATGCTTTATGCAATAGGACATTATTAATTTTGTAGAATATTTAGGCTATAGGTCTAATTTGAAAGTCCAGCAAAAATGAAAGCGTTCTCATAGCTTAGAATAAGTAGGTGGCGGTGCACCCACAGGAAGATGGCATGTTGCATCACCATTTTTGATTACAGTAGCCGAAAGGGGAAGAAGTTGTTAGCCTTGCACGATTTCCCTATCCACGTGCTGTGGAGGAGAAGTAGAAAACACGCTAAGACAACCGTAGATCTGTCACAGTTTGGGTTTTGTTTAGTTTCAGTTTTGGACTTTTCTTCATTTAGCCTGTCACTCCTCTGTCACCAGTCACTAACCAATCAGTTCAGTCCACTTCCAGTCAACCCCCTCCTCTAGATCAGCTCCACCTGTTGCAGTTAATTAGTTTTCACCTGTTCATCCCCTTACTTATACCCACCTCAACCTCTTCTCTGCCAGATTATTTTGAGTCTCCAGTGACTCTAATCCAGCCTTTTCTGTTCTGCATGCCTGCTTGTGATCTGGCCCAGTTTTGTCTCCTGATTCTCTGAGCCTGCCTTCCTCCTGTCGGACCTGATTGCCTGCCTGTCACCGGACCTGTATCTGTGCTCTGACTCTGCCATCAGTCATCTCAGTTCTGACCCACTGCCTGCCCTTTAATAAACGGTCTTTTAACGTCACTTGCTTTGTCTGGCTGAATTCTGGGTCCTCCGTTTCTGTTCATTACAAGATCATTTCCATTTGCCATTTTCTGTTGAAATGGAGGCCTGTCCATACTCTTTACCCAGCGAGAGGGATGAGAGTAACCAAGAAAAAGAAGAAAGAAGTAATAACCAAGAGAAAACAAGACACTACATTTAAAATTTTAACACCGGTCACATATTATCAGGTTGGTTTGGTTTTTCCCTTTGTAAATGGAATCACCATGTGAAAACTGCTTCTCATATGCACTCAGATAGTCTTTGTCTAAAATCTGTATGATGAAAAATTTACATGTGACAAAGAAGCAATAACAGAAGCAATCTCTGAGGGGGCAAAAGCATTTTGTACACTATACACTATATATTCCTCCTTTGATCGTAATACCCAACAATCTGAAAACACTCACCCAGAACAAAAAGTCTCCAGGAACCAGAAGAGTTGTACACCTTGTTATTGTATGTCCAGGTACATATGCAGGTGTAGATGCCCTCATCGTGTTTTGATGTGTTTTCTAACCTCAGGCGAGCTTCATGTTTGCCAGGAAGAAGATTGTTGCCCTGGAGCAAAAAGGTGACAGACCTCAGAAAGGTTGGAATAATGTAGAAAAATAATACTCTTCTTGTCAGATTGTTTTAAATTGTCTGTTCTCAGCATATCTTTTCACAGATGAAAACATTCTTAGTAAATACACATCTCTTGCAAACAGAAAAGAAGCACCACTAAACTATCTTTAGACCCTTCGCAATAGTGGTGTAGCAATCAGAATCAATGTCAGAAATACTTTAATAATCCCAGAGGGAAATTACAGTTATTAGCAATTTCACATAAGCAACATCATTAAAATATTCTATACACTAATATCTCATACTTGCATGTGGTATATTCAGATTTGCCCATACCTTTAACCAAGAGAAGTTCCCCTTAAAAGTGATGCACGTGTCTTCAACAGGACTTGGACAGGGAATTCGTTTGTTCCGGTAAGAATTTTTGATACTTCCATAGGTTAAATTCTCTTGACTGTTTTCACTGAAGACCTCAAATCTTACAGGATAGTAGAAACATTTATCTGACGGGGTTATGTGCCTGCAGGAGAGACAATTCACAGCTATTACATAAGAAAGCACGTCGTGAGCATTGTACAATCCAGTCAAATTATTCGTATATATACACAACCCTTGCAAATGAAGCTGATTCTGATCTCAAACTTCAAATAGGAAAAGTTTTTTTTGGCTTAGAAATACAACCACGATAGAATAGATAAATAAATATTCTAAGGTTAATGAGATACAAGTCCTCCAATGTGTTAATAGTTAATCTCACAATATATCAAAAATTGAATATTACATTGGAGTAAAGATGATGCCAGCGGGTCCAGAGTTGCTTGATTTAGGAATTGAGTTATGTAGCACTACTTCTCTCCAACTATTTGCTGACTCCCAGTCAGCTACAGACAGCGTGATTATAATGGACGATGATTTTAACCTAAAAAAAATTGTACAATAGGAAGGCATTCATGATGCTGCAAAATGTATTTGCTTACCACATAGAGATTCAATTCAATTCAATTAAATTTTATTTATATAGCGCCAATTCATGAAACATGTCATCTCAAGGCACTTTACAAAGTCAAATTCAATCATATTATACATTTTTGACTTATATTTGCTGTTCTATGACACAGGTCTGTCCTTGGTTTGTCTTGCACTTACACCAAGCTTTAAAACTCTCCAGCAAAGTCTTGTGGTATTCTTAACCATATTTCATCATCGTCTGGCAGGGCTCTCTTGGAATGGCATTAGGATGTTTACCAATACAATGTTTCTGTCATGGATAACACAATCTCTAGAATTTCCCCTTATTGGCAGGAGGTTTCTGCACTCCCACTATCACTTCGTGTCTTGATGTGGAGGAGGAAAACCTTTCCCTATTTTTATCAGTTTATCATGTAGATGTAGACGTACAGGATATAACTGAAGTTTTTTTTAATGCTGACTTCAATGCACCACTTTGAATAGCATGCAGCGAAAAAATGTCAACCTCTTAGAGCAATCTCCAAAAATATCATGTTATAAGCATGATGACACACAGAAGTGTCTTGTAATTTTATGGTTTTTATTCTTTTTCTTGCTTTGGTTGACAAATCAAGATGTAATTACTGGTGATTGTTCACTGCCAAAAAATTCCTTAGTATGCTATTTTGACCATTGTATGCTAACGTAGCTAACAACATGCACTGTAGGTGCACAGCGTTTTTAGTCCTTCCTGATTTACTTTATAGCTTCCCTAAGAAATAGTTTTTTATACAGGTTGTGCATATTCACTGACTCAATTCCCTGTTAAAGTTAAATCACTTAATTATACTAATAACCTGCTACATCTGTGAAGATTTGAGGTTGTTGCAGACCCAAATGGTAATCAGATCACAACAGAAGCATAATCAATAAATGCTTTAATGAAGAAACTGAGAACTTTATCTAATTTCCTTATTTTTTATCATATTCTCTTTAAAATCACAGACTTTTCGCTATTTTTCATGTAAATCGCTTGATAGCGAAGCCGGTGAGGCCGCAGTGAGCTTGGCCTCCCATGGGATTGCGCGATTCCATGTTAACTGCGCTGACTTCCATTCTGTGAATGCATCTTCCTGTCTCTAAATCATAAATTCAATTGTTCAAACAGTTATGAACTGATTTTCCACAATTTAATGTATGTGTATTACGAATTGGTTTTTGGTCATCAAACTGTGTGCAGGTAACATGTTTTCGTGCTGCTGGGCGATCATAAACAGCAAAGAACGGGTTGTAGGTGAGGCCGGCAGTTTTTTGGCCTCTAGGCAGGGGGCGCTCAAGAAGCACCGCTCGTGATCCCAAAACTGTAGAGTGACAGCAAGGCTGTGTCTCATTTCGAATACTTCCGTCAGTGCACTGCTAATGTGCACTGACCACTTACTGCCGTAGTGCCCACTTTCGACCGTTAGTAGTGTTCCAAAAGAAACACTTATGTTAAAACACTTACCGGAAATGACGGGATGACGTGACGAACGCAACACACATGACCGCAAATTTTTCAGACCGCCAAAAAATAAATGCCAGCGTTTTTTTTTTTTTTTTTTATAAAAACAACAATCGTTTACATTCACAGCATGTTGAAATTACATCGCCTCCGACGTCAACGCAAGATCCTCCAAATATTGGCTGAACATGAGGTATGTTCGTGTATTTTACAAACACCTATCGAGTACAATGCCTCGTATTACCACCATTACTTACATTTATATGATTGCGGTGTCACAGTTCCGGCTGTCTCGGCTGAATTGTCCGTCATTATTTTCAAAATGGGAACATCTCCCCGACGTCCTTAGCCCCTCCCTTTCCGCTTTGTAGTCAAGATGGCGTCCGTTTAGTGCGAGTAGGGTCCATCGTTACACACTGCATTTTGTGACCGTTTTTAGGGGGTCATCCGGGTACTTTCAGTGCACTGACTTTTTGTGTTATCTACACTACCTACTTAAAACTAAGTGTTCGAAGTGTAGAAGTAGGTGGAATGAGACACAGCCCAAGGTATGGATGTTTTATTAGCGAGTTTTGCTAAACAAATAAAGCACTAAAAACACTCAAAACATACAGCCGGAACAGGACTGGTCAAGGAAGGCTTTCCTCCCTGGCAGTGAGCTCCATTGAGACTGAGAGAGTTTTAAATCTGAAGAAGATAAAGAAAACTTTTACCGGAAAACGACCAATATTTTTGTTCAGAAACAGCGCCGCACGGACTTCATTTATAAGTAGAGGTAAGACAGCGATAATTATTCATGTTTTTTTTTGTATTGAAATGTGCGTAATGTGTGTTATAGTTTTTGAATGTGTTACAAATGCAGAAAGCCATCATAACTCATAAACTGTTACCAATCAAATGACAAATAATTTAGCTTTATTTTTTTTCATCAAAGAATCAATATTTTTTCCATGTCTCTTGGTGATTTGATTTGGCTCAATCAGTCTCCTTCAGCACTTTGCAATGAGACTACTCTAGAGTGTATATATTTGTAAATCTGACTCTGATGACGTCAGTGCCTCACCAGCTATGAACCCTACCGCACGTCACTATTCTATAGGCATGTAATCACCAACCATACATGCCTATAGACACTGTGCATAGCAAAGCAACTTACAATTATTTAATTTGAGTGCTACTGACCCAGTTTAGGTGTGATGGTATTGAAGCCAAAACCATGCAAAATTGATCATGTTTTGAATCCTTTCAAAGGTTGTATAGTCTTAATCTGATTTGAGAGAGGGGTTTAAGAGCATGTTTTGCAGCCCGGCGCTAATATCATACAATAATTAAATAGATAATTAGGAATAGACTTAATTCCCGGCAATTCAGGTACATGTAAAACAATGTTAGAAAGGAAAGACATCACCAAATAACTATAAAGAAGCAGTTGTTGGTGCCCATCGAATCTGACACTAGAGAATCCATTACACAACCGTACCAACTGAAGTAATTAGCATAGCTAAGGGGGCTACCAAACCAAGGAATAGGAAGGTTTTTGACACTAAAACATAATCATTTTGTGTGAAATAAATTCAAATCACACATATTAATCTGGCAAAAACACGCCTGTGTGTGATTTCAGAACATGGTGGTGGAATTGTGGAACCAAAGGGGTATGGTTTAATAACTTGCAGCATTAACCTGATCTCAGATCTGTGTTCTCTTTGCACGGCAGACTAAGATTTCACTGTGGTTTGTATGATATTACTATGCCACGCTTGTTTCGTAACAATGGGGGGTGGGGACATTCTTGAGCAAGATCATCAGCCCCAGAATGTTAAACAAAGGATGAATTTAATTGGAATAAAGTATTCTTCTTCTTCTTCTTCGTGTGGGAGGAGTGTGAGTGAAGGAGCGGAAGAGAGAGCGCGTGAGAAAACTCTGTTTTGAGTGGTTTTTCTTACTTTTTTCTGTCCTTTTTCACTGGGTGAGTGTAAATATTGTGTATATAGTTGTTTTACTTTGGTTGTTAGAGTTTTTTTTGGTGGGTTTTGTGGGGTTTGGTGGGCGTCGGGTTTTGCCCGGCGGCAGGTCGGCAGGTCGGCGTCTTGAACGCCATGGTGGTGGTTCTGGCGTCTTCTCCGCGCTGACACGGAGGAACGGCATCAAGGTGGGTGCCGGGTCTCCGTGCAGCATGGAGGTCGTTTGTTTGGCGGTGGGTGAGGTTATTGGTCATGGTTCCATCAAGTCCGTGGCTTGCATGAACGGAGCCGCGGTATTGTTTGTTGAGCGGGTTGAGCAGGCGAACCTGTTGGTCGAGTCGGGCATTTCTGTGAACGGCTCGTTCCTTCAGGTGTTGCCGCTCACGCAGCCCGCTACCAGGGTGATTTTGTCAAATGTCCCTCCGTTCATTAGCGACGAGTTTCTCGTTAAAGAGCTCTCTCGTCACGGAAAGGTGGTTTCCCCCGTTAAAAAGATTCTGTCGGGGTGTAAATCACCTTTGCTGAAGCATGTTGTCTCCCACCGGAGACAACTCTTCATGATCCTCAACAACCGTGACGAGGAGCTAAACCTGCGTTTCCGGGTGAGAGTGGATGAATTTGACTATGTCTTGTTCGCCACCTCATCCGGCATGAAGTGCTTCGGCTGTGGACAGGAGGGACATTTGATAAAATCGTGCCCAAACAGAGCCGGGGCGGCTCCGTCGAGCTCCGCGGAGCAGCAGCCTGCGGCAGCCGGGGAGCATGTGGGTGTGTCCGGCGAGGCTGGAGCTCCTGCCTCGGTGGAGGAGTGTGGCGCTGCGGGGAACTCCAGCGTAGCCGCGGAGGAAGCCGTGGCGTCGGCTCCGGTCGCTGGAGACCAGCAGAGGAGTTTAGTGCAGGAGAAAACTGTGGATAAAACATCTGATCCACAAAGGAGTGATTGTGTGGTGAGTGAGGGCAGCACGGTGGTGTGTGGTGGTGGGGAAACTTGTGTGACTGGTGAGGAAGTGGAGAATCAGGGTGAGATGGAGCAGGATGGCGTGTGTGAAGAGCAGGAGGGTGTGACTGGTGTGTGTGGAGAGCAGGGAGGGAAAGGTGAGGTGGTGGTAGGTGGAGGGGAGGTGAGTGTGGAGGAGCATGTGGTGGCTCCTGTGGAGGAGTCTGTGGGGGAGCCTGTGGTAGCTCCTGTGGAGGAGAAAGGCGAGGGAGAGCAGGTGATGGAGCAGGAGGCGCCTATGAATTTAAAAAGGCGCAGTAAGAGAAAAAATGTGATGACTGCTGTTCAGAGCAGTAAGCAGGTCAGCAAGCTGGCCACAGAGAGAAAAGATGTGTCAGACAGCAGCGACAGTGAGGGTGAGCTGTCTGACAGCAGTGAGGTGTCTCTGTCACAGGGTAGCAGTGCAGAGGCACGTTATCCTGTTGAATCTTTTAATATATTTCTCCAAGAAACAAAAGGATTAAGAGGGATAAAAGTAGAAAAATATTTTCCCAATTTAAAAATATTTTATTTGTGTGAGAGATATTATATTAGAAGAAAAGAAGAGTCTGGGTTTTCTGATCAGGAGGTTTTTAGACTGAAGAAAATTATGGGAAAAGTGAGAAAACAATTTTGAATAGAATGATGAGCACTAACTTATTATTTTTATTGTGCGTATTTTATTGTGGTGTTGTTTTAGTCTTTTACCCAACATGGATAATTTTAAAATAGCTTCTTTAAATGTTAATGGAGCTAGGAAGGCTGTTAAACGCACCATGATTTATGAAATAGCAAAACAGAAAAGAATTAGTGTTTTATTTTTACAAGAGACGCACAGTGATCTTAACAATGAAGCAGACTGGCGCAAGGAATGGAAGGGAGAAGCTTTTTTTTAGCCACGGCACCTCCCAGAGTTCTGGGGTAGGCCTCCTCTTTTCCTCAGCTTTCACCCCAAACTCTTTTAATGTAGAAAGTATCGTCCAGGGAAGGTGTCTTTTAGTAAAAGCTCAGTTTGACCATTTTAACGTAGTTTTTTATCAATATTTATGCCCCTAACGTCGGTGCAGAGAGGAAGCGTTTTTTAGAGAAAATTGGGGAGAGGCTGGGAGATTGCGGGTCTGATGATTATGTTTTTTTAGGTGGGGATTTTAATTGTACAGAAAACGAATTGTTAGACAGAAATCACAAAGAGCCTCACCAAGCTTCCCAGCAAGCCATGCAGAAGCTTGTCTCGTCTCACGGCCTGGTGGACGTGTAGAGGAGGATGCACACAGGCTCCAGACAGTACACTTGGTCCCACAGTAAAGAAAACCGCCTCTCTTTAGCACGTATTGACCGTTTTTATTGTTTTAAACATCATTTTAATGTGTTTAAAACATGTCAGATTTTACCAGTAGCTTTTACAGACCACTCTTTGCTTTTAGGGAATGTTTTTATAACAAACATTTTACCTAAAAGCGCCTACTGGCATTTTAATCTGGCTTTAACTCATGATCGTAGTTTTAGAGAAGCTTTAAGTTATTTTTGGACTGTTTTTAGACAAAGAAAGGGTGATTTTACTTGTCTAAGGCAGTGGTGGGACCATGGAAAAGTTCAAATAAAACAACTTTGTCAACAGCATACTCTTAATGTCACTCGTGACGTCACCAGATCTATCAGAGATCTGGAGATGAATATAGTGGAATTAGAACATTTAAGTGAGTCCACAGGAAATCGAGAGCATATTGAAGCTCTCAAATCCAAAAGGCTAGTTTTAGCCAACCTGCTGGAGTCTAAAGTCCAAGGCGTGTTGGTCAGGTCTCGGGTTCAGAACATCACAGAGATGGATGCTCCCTCTAGCTTCTTCTTCAGCTTGGAGAGGAAACGCGGGCAGAGGAAGGTGATCCATTCCTTACTATCTGACACAGGGCAGCAGGTGAGTGAACCGGGCCAGATCAGAAGGAGGGCTGTTGAGTTTTACTCCTCTCTGTTTGAGAGTGAGTATAAGGAGAACGAGGAGCTGTTTGGGGAGTTCTGTGGTGGGCTGCCCCAGGTCTCTGAGGAGACCAACGTACAGCTGGAGCGCCCCCTGGGGGTACAAGAGCTCCATACAGCCCTCCTGAATATGCAGGGCCAGAAGGCCCCAGGTATCGATGGTCTTACAGTAGAGTTTTTCAAAGCCTACTGGGACATCCTGGCGGAAGACCTACTGGAGGTCTATAATGAGAGTTTGGCCACTGGTTCACTCCCACTTTCGTGCCGCAGGGCAGTCATCACCCTCCTGCCCAAGAAAGGGAACCTGCAAGACATTAAGAACTGGCGCCCTGTGTCTCTCCTCTGCACAGACTACAAGATCCTCTCCAAAGCCTTGGCAACGCGGCTGAGAGAAGCTATGGAGCAGGTCATCCACCGGGACCAGACCTACTGCTTCCCCGGCAGGTCCATGGTAGATAACGTCTACCTAATTCGGGATGTTTTGGAGGTCTCCGGTTCATTGGGTTTAAGAACGGGCTTGATCGCATTAGATCAAGAAAAGGCGTTTGATCGCGTCGAACACGGCTTCCTGTGGAAAACTATGGAGAGGTTTGGGTTCGGCGCTGGTCTCATCGCCAAGATCCAGGTGATGTACAGTGGCATTGAGAGTATGCTAAAGATTAACGGTGGTCTGTGTGCTCCTTTTAGGGTGCGTAGAGGTGTTCGCCAAGGCTGCGCCATGTCCGGGATGCTCTACGCGCTCTCCCTGGAACCCCTGCTTCAAAAGATACGTTCTACTGTTCATGGTTTGGTTTTACCTGGTTTTAATAGTAGAGTGGTTTTATCTGCCTATGCTGATGACGTTGTTGTTTTTACTAAAAACCAGCAAGATGTCGATGTACTGAACGAGATAACAACTAAGTTCTCTGTTTTATCTTCTGCGAGGGTGAACTGGGGAAAAAGTGAAGCCCTGGCAGTGGGCGAATGGCGTGAAGGGCTCCCGGTTCTCCCTCAGGGACTTTTATGGAAAAAAGATGGTTTTAAATATCTCGGTCTGTTTTTAGGCAATGAAAAGACTGAAAAAAAGAACTGGGAAAATATGGAACAGAAAATAGAATGTAAACTAGAAAAGTGGAGATGGCTACACTCCCACATGTCGTACAGGGGAAGGGTTTTGGTTTTAAATAACCTTGTAGCATCTCAGCTGTGGCACAAACGTTCCTGTTTAGACCCACCGTCTGGTTTGTTGGCCAACATACAAGCAAAAATGGTCAACTTTTTTTGGAACGGTTTTCATTGGGTGCCACAGTCTGTGTTGTTTTTACCCAGAGAAGAGGGGGGCCAGGGCCTTGTCCACCTAGCCGGGAGAACAGCGGCTTTTAGATTACGTTTTGTTCAGAAATACCTGGCAGGGCCCTCTGACTTAGTGTGGAGGGATGTGGCCAGCTGCATTTTTAGAGGTGTAAATAACCTGGGGCTGGATGCGGCTCTGTTTTTAACTGATTTAAATCTTTTAAAGTTAAGGGGATTGCCGAGGTTTTATCAGGGTGTTTTTAAATCATGTGCCCTGTTTAAATTAAAGCGATCCCAAACGACTAACTCTCTGCACTGGCTTTTACAGGAGCCTTTAATCTGTGGGTCCAGGCTGGACGTGTTTGACGGCGCTGTACCAGGGCTGTCGGAGGCGCTGCGCTGGTCAAAGATAACAACAGTGAAACAGCTGGTGGAGACTGCAGGACCGTCCCTCTCCAACGTCGAGGCCATGGGTTCCGTGATGGGGGTACGGTCTGCCAGGCTGGTGCGACACTTCCTGGACCTCCTGAGGGGAAAGATGTCGGCCAAGGAGAGGAGCCTCCTCCGTGACTACTGTGAGAGACAGAGCCAGCCAGACCCGATGGACTCCTTTCCTGGCCTGATCCTGGATCCTGGGTTCCCGGAGAGAAGTGGACCTCTGCTCTCCAGCCTGGACCCACAGAAGATGGTTTTATCCACTATGGACCAGAAAACTGTTTATAGAGTTTGCTCCAAAGTGATAAATCGAAGACACTTCGAGAACCGCGCAGTCTGTGTATGGACTGATAGACTTGCTGGTAGAGCACCCCAGTGGAGGACTTTATAAAAGCCTCCAATTAAAAAGAGAACTGGTGATCTCCAATGGAGGATTTTACACGGTGCCATCGCCACAAACTCTTTTTTATCCGTTATTAATCGGGCTGTTTTAAATGAGTGTCCTTTCTGCAGTCTGTCTGAGAACGTTTTTCATGTTTTTATGGACTGTAACAGACTAAAGACCATTTTTAGCCTTTTAACAAATGTTTTTAGTCTTTTTGGCACTGTTTTTACTACTTCTTTATTTATTGGAGGAGTGTGCCAAAATAAAAGTAATAAGGCAAAGGCCAGACTTTTAAACTTTTTAATCAGTGAGGCGAAGATGGCTATTTATTTGTCCCGTAGAGACAGACTGCAGGGAGGACCTCACCTTGATGCTGTGGCTCTGTGGAAGTGCAACGTTAAAGCCAGAATTAGGCTGGAGTTTCACTTCCACAGAGCCACGCAGAACATGGAGGATTTTATGCAGTTGTGGGGTTTTAAAAAGATTTTATGTGAAGTGTCTGAAAGAAAAGAACTTCAATTTAACAAGCTTCTTATGTAAGAATTTTATGTAAATGACACTTGGTTTTAACTCAATTGTTTAATTGTTTGGCCTTTTGTAATTAAAGTTTTGTTAAAAGTCAAAAAGTATTATTATTATTATTATTATTATTATTATTATTATTATCATCAGTATAAGAACTTGGTGAGCTAAGGCCTTTTGTAACAGAAAAATGTTCTTACCTGGCAGTATAATTACCAGAATCCTCATCACTGATGTTTAAGAGAAAGAGTGCCCCACCATGGTAATGTATCCTCTGGGCCTCATCCGTGGTAATATTCTTATAATCAGGCCCATTTTTGTACCACGTGATATTTTCATCAGGCAGGTTGACATCCTCCATAACGGTCGGCACATAGTAAAATGCTTCACCTTTAATAAGTTTATAGAGATCTTGGTCAAGATGAATGCATGAAGAATTTGATGCTTCTGAAAATTAGGGAGAAGAGGATTAATTCTAAAAAGCTATTACATTCAAAATTTCTAGATATAGTTAATGGAAATTAATCAAAAAGTGTATTGTTTATTTTGTGGGGTTGCCACTTTGAAGCCCTCTGTGATGTTTGATTCCCAAAAGGTTCTACAAACATAATATTTTTCCTCCTCATTTAATTAGGATTTGTCAAGAGAAGTGGAATAATTTACATACCTGGGCAAATTCTCAGTTATCTGGGTCATTGCAACAGCAAACAAGGGTAAACACAGCCTGTTTGCAAACAGGCTACAATTTGACCTCCGAGTTGACCACCAGTTTTAAGGTGGTCAAAGGTTTGTGTACATTATTCCCAGAATATTCTTATTTCTCTGTCATTTGTAAATTGAGTTACTTTGGGGCTTTGATCTTGTAAATTGAGTTACTTTGGGGCTTTGATCTGTTTCCTTTTAATGTGCTCTCTGGTGTGCATGTTTGCATAATGCACTGCACCTCTCACTATAAAACATAAGTTCTTTGGTCACATCACATTCAACTTTTACTTCTTCTATCATGCATGTAATACTGCCGTCATTCGAGTGAGTTGATTGATGATGAAAGCTAATAACTTTTATTTGCAGTCATACTTTAATAAACAAACATACTTATGCCTTTCTCTTTTCTTTCATTTATGTTCTTTGTATGCAGACTACCTGATTTCCCTCCAAGTGTGGATATCACCATGACGAGGACCATGAGAAGCCTGGAGACGTCCATTAGCTGAAAAAAGACAAAGCACATTCTCAACTTAACCATGCTGTTTTGCATTTGTTGCAATTCTTCTCTGTTTCTCGCATATGCAATTTAAATAATCTTATTTTTCCTCTGTCTTGTAGGTAGATTTTCTCTGACAGCAGAGACACTGAACACGTCATCAATAAGCTGTTTTAGCAGAGGATTACAGTTAAAAATTACATTTATCTAGAACATTATCAAAAAAACACTTTTCTTTTCTTTGAAGCTGTCAGTGCAATAAAACCACGGTGTTGTATCAAGAAGCTCAGAGTCAGGCTTTCACTACAGTATTAATACAGTAATCTTATTACCAGAGTAGTTTCAACTGCCAGTTTTAAATGGTGCAGGTGATTTCTTATTTTGTTGCAGTTTCAATTTTGTCTAAAGTTTTGATTGTGAAAGTGGTTTTAATTTTTCACCTGCTGTTTTGAAAAAGTGACAAAGTGAGGTAAATTTAGACTAAAAAAGGTGTAGTTCATTATATTTGTTAGTGGGTACAGAACTGTTTAGTTGTCAGTCTTCAAATACAGATATTGTTATAAGGTCTAGTTCCATGGGCTCTTATTGGCCGTGCACTGCACCACTCTGCTCACTTTCTAGTTTCAGGAACAGTTTTTTTCAGGGCCAGACTGGGTTCCTTCGGGTCTGCTGAGGACTGAGGTCAAACCGAGCTGACTGGAGAGGAGTTTTGATTGATTTCCTTCAGTGATTGAGATGAGAAGGTTTTTTTCTGAGGAAGTCTAGAATAACTGAAGAGTGACGACATTAATATTAGGGACCACTATAAACAAAATGGGTCAAACTGAAACATAACTTTATTATTTTTAAACCATGAACCTCGGCTGCAGGAAGAAAAGAAAAAGGACACTTCAGCTTCCTAAACCCAGACGCGCTGTATCAGATCCATGGATTTATTGAGGCTTTCTCTCATTTTACACACACTGAAAGCTATTAAGTAAAGCAACACCCAGGAGGCGTTTCCCATTTTCAGGCATCTCTAGTCCGGTCAAATCAGAAACTGAGCGAAGGTAAGACGAATAGGGTGGAACAGAGTCAGTTGGGCGAAAACGAGTAGAGCCGGTGGAACTGCTCATATAGTTAAATGGCTTATCAACCCGGAGTATACAAGCTCTGGATGCAACAGTGACAGGAAGGGCTGAATGAGGGGGGGGGGGGTTCCCCCTTTTATGCCCCCCTTTCCCAGCCCAGCATTGTTGATGATTATAGATTCACATTTTGTGGTTGGTTGTTTGTTTCATGTTTTGTCTTTGGTTGAACCCGGACAGAGCACGTACACACAGAGCTAAAATTGAGAGTTTATAGAGTAGTTCACGCGTGACGTCAGCGCTACATCCGGGCACTGTGGTTGGCAAAAAACAGAGCTGCTCTCGTCTACAACATGACAAAACGGGTGATTTAGAGCGTACTTTTAGTTCGTTTATTTTTGGAATCTAAACAATGCCTACGACTTGTTGTGCTCCCGGTTGCACACAGAGGCACTCCAAATCGTTGGATGTACGTTTCTGTCGTTTACCGAAGGAGGAAGGACGAAGAAAAAATTGATATTTTCAATGAAAAGAGCGCAGGCAGACACTCCCAATGGACTGTGGGAGCCATCATTCTACAACAGAATTTGCAGTCTACACTTCATCTCCGGTAAATACAACTTAATTCTGCTCTAGTCATTGTTCTACTTAAATAGCGGCGGAGGGGAGGTGGCGATCGCTACACGGCCCGGAGAAGCCGCCCGTGTAGTGATCGCTACAGCAGCCGCCGCAGCAGCTTCAGACAGCAGCTGCTGCTGCTCCATTACGCCCCGGTTCACGGGCGCTAGTACTTCTGTGTTTACGCTGCAATGTCGCTGACACCCCCAACCATTTTAACAAGACAAAAACACCAAAATAATCCATAGTAAACCATGTTTTTTTATCCTACCGGGCGGGTCTTCCTCTGCTGAGACGCGGCCTGTGTCCGACGGCGCTTTGTGCTGTTGCACAAACATGTGAACAACATCCATCCATCCATCCATTTTCTGACCGCTTAATCCCTCATGGCGTCGCGGGCATTGCTGGAGCCTTTTTCCCGATATAACATAATTGTAGCCGTCCAGTGGTTTCATGGCTTTCGTGCTCTCTCGTCTGTACTGGCCTGCCGTGTTTATAAGGCAGCTGTATAAGTTGCGGTACGGAGCACTTGGCCAGCATTTCACAGACTCACTCCGTCCCTTCAGGCTTTTGCTGTGTGGATCTGGCAATCTGATATCATCAACCATCAACTTACTCTTAAAACGATCTTGTGATACGTTATCCAAAGAAGAAAAATACGTGGAGAACTCGTCAGTTTCGCTGTTTGCGTTCGCCATTGTGTTCGTCTTTTGCCAACCAGTCCGGCGCGCATGCGCGAAAAACCCGCATCAAAACAATAACAATGAACTGGTCTATTGAAAGGTGGATGGACAATGGCAGGTGAAACCAGAGAGGCAGGAGTGGAGTGGAGCAGAGGTGTAGATGTGTGCAGGAGCTGGCAAGCAGGACCAGAGTCACAGCAGAGTGAAGACCTGCAGGTCAGAGTAACAGCAGAACTGGCAGCTCGGCAGGGTGAATACTTGCTGGCCAGAGTCACAGCAGGATCAGTAGCACAACAGCGTGAAGACCTGCAGGTCAGAGTAATAGCAGAACCAGCAACTCTGGCCAGAGTTACAGTAGGATCAGTAGCACAACAGCGTGAATACCTGCAGGCCAGAACCACAGCAGGATTAGCAGCTCCACCTGAAGTTCAGAGGTGATAACAGGTAACATCCAGCAGCAGGCAGACTAAACAGGGGTAAACCAAGGCAGGAAACAAACTTAAGTGGGGAGGTTGGCAGGTGAAGTGAGTTCTGACTAATTAGTGACCGACAGGTGTGACAGAGGGAGTGAAGGGAAAGCTGAGTGAGAGGGTGAAGAGGAACTGAAAACTAACAATAAATAAAGCCAGATCAAAACTAAACCCTGACAAGGGGTCGGCTCTTCGTACGTTGCTTAAAACATCTGAGATCAAATGACACATCCAAGATAACTTAATCCGGCTAATCATGATCCAGCTAATTAGGTTCTTTAATAACACGTGTTATCGCCACGCTGGAGAGACTATGTCTCCCAGTTAGCCTGGGAGCGCCTTGGGATTCCCCCGGAGGAGCTGGCCCAAGTGGCCGGGGAGAGGGACGTCTGGGCCTCCCTACTGAAGCTGCTACCCCCGCGACCCGACCCCAGATAAGCGGAAGAAAACGGACGGACGGACGGATAACACGTGTTGTTTATGATTAGTATGACTGGATTGAGTTATCTGAGATAACTGCGCGTTCATGCGCCGCTTTAAAAGGGGAAATGTATCGATAGTAGAAACAATGATCAGCAACGCTGCTATTGGTGTAATGATCCTGGCACTGGAGCTGATTCGTCTCTCTATCAGCAGCTAATCATTCTTCACCCCTCTGCAATAAACCTTTACTGGCTCCACCTGTTTCCAGCTACATAAAGGCCCAGTCAGTTTCAGTCTCCAGTGCCAGATCGTCTCAAACTTCACAGTAAGAAGCTTCCAGCGTTATTGACTAAACCTGTTTGATATCCGACTCTGACCTGTTACCTGTTTTTTGAGCCTGCCTGTTCCCATCCTGTGTCTGTCTGCCTGGTCCCCTGTCTCCTGGAATCCCTACCCTTGGGCTGCCTTCTTGTGTACTGGATTTGGATTTGGACCTGGACCCCCCGCTCGGATTCTCCTCCCCCTGTGCTTCGTTTGGATTGCTGGATTGCTGGATTCCCCGTTACCGGACCAGGATTGCCCTTGGACAAACACCTCTCGGAAAGCCCCGTTCGGACTGACTGCCTCCCAGCCGCTCAACGGCTCCAGCCTTGCTCACCTGCGGACGGATCCAGCTTTCAGAGAAGCGTGTCCGAATTGCCCGGCTCTCCTTATTATAAGGTTAGTTACTCAGCAAGGTTCTCATCATTCACCTGTTATGCTGAGTCTTAACCATTGCCTCTACCTCCAGGAGGTTCCTGCCAGTGAGTGTGAGCCGCGAATCCCAAGAGCCGACGCCTGCGTCTCCTGTTTTTTTTTAATAAACTTTGTAAGAACGTCTCTGACCTGTTGTGGTGAATCTTGGGTCCAGCTTCCGGTTCATTACATTTGGCTGTTCAGCATGGCCAAAGAACACGCACAGTTTTTCCTCCCAAGCAGAACAAGAGCTTTTAATGGAAGGTGTTGAGAATTAAAAATATATCTTAGTTGGGGTTACTGAGGAAAGCAGAGGGGGGTCTGTCCTTTCCTGCTCCAGCGTAAGATAAACATGGAGTTTTATTGCCCTGAGGGGGTGGTCAGCAGGAGAGGGGGTCAGTCATCCTCCCTCTGAGCCATGCAGGAGGAGTTTAAAGTTAATAAAAGGAATGTCTTGGTAAAACTTACTTCAGACAGACAGACTTATCCACCGGTGAGAACAACATCTTGTAATGGTATGTACTCTGTCTCCATATTTAATTTCTAAGAATTAAATATGTATTTGAACCGTTCTACCTCTGATCAATGATTCCTTATTTTATTGTCAAATCTTAAACCGGGGTAAAAATGGGCCTTTAGTAGCGAAGCAGGATTAGGCCAAGAATAAATATATCACAATTTGGTTAGCCGTGACCCGGATTTTGACATTAAGATGGAGGAACATTTTGAATTTGGGCACGAAGAAGTAATCACTTACAGCAAAACAGGGTCGACCCGAAAAAAAGTAAGGAGATTTTGATTCTCCTATTGGCTAAAGATTAGATGTAGGCTAAATCAAGTGTTGCTGTAAGTGAGAAGCTTTCTTCTCAAAATATCAGAGGCTGAACGGTATAACTAGGTTTGAATGGAATTTATGTTGAAACCGAGAAATGACTGAATGGGATTTATGTGTTTGTTTACGTCAGAAAAACTTAGAATTGGATATTAACCTAAATGCCAAGAAGCCTTGAAATGGTGAGGCGAAAAATAAAATAAAACGAAATAAAAAAGATAAAAACATAGACAAAAAAAAGGGATATGTTCTAGGATTGGCCAAACGACAACCAGACTGACAAACTGGTAATTTTATGGCTGAGGTGTGCGCTGCCTCTTGAGAACTATGGACACTCAAAAAGTAGCAGGGAATAGGACGGCCGAGATACGTAACATCTTTAAGTTGAGGCTAAGAGCAGCAAGACCTTAAGAGTGAGCTGTTATAGAAAGATAAGAGATTAAAAAAGGGATCCCAGGGAAGCAATAGAAGTTTGTTTTCTAGTTTTCGAAAAACGGGGTTTTTCGAGAACACGACGATTAGACGAGGAGATTTTAACATAAGGAAACGTTTCGTCGAGTAGAAGGGTATTAAAAGGAGAAGACCCTCTGCGCGCGCCAGGCTGTCTGTCTTAAATGTTATATTTGTTATGTCTTGTCTGATGTTTTGAATGTCTCGGTAATATGGGATCCATGGTTTTGAGAGAAGGAGAGATTGGTTGAACCCTGCAACTCAGCGGAGAGTGGGGGTGTGTGTGTATATGTGTGTGTGTGTCTTCATGAGGGTGTGAATTTCTCCGCGTGCATGGGCCTGAAGATAAGAGCAGTGACTGGGGTGCAGTTTAATTTTGTTAAGTAAAAGTGATAAGTAAAAATATGGGTGAAAATAAAAACTAAAGGGGAATTTGGAAATCATTGGAAAAAGGGTTGATGCATTAATAATGTTTGTTAAAGTGCAGAAGAACTTTCAATGCAGTAAAACGTTTGAGGGATTGGCTGCAAGCTGTATGGATGAGTTGCATTGGAGAGCATGAACAGCTGCATCTTGGTGAGTTTTGGAGAAAATTTTTATTTTGAACTGTAGCCTAAAAGTTAGAAAGTGGTTAGAAGTTTGGAAAAGTTGTTGAAAATTTGGCTGAACATTGAACATCTGTTTGAGGCATTATAAATTGGGAAAACACAAAAAAGGGAAAATGCCTTCTGTTAGAGTGTAATTTTAACTAGCATTATCTATTGCAAAATAGCATTTTAAAATGCCTAATGAATATATATACTTTCAGACATGAAATATAATTTGCGATTAAATAGTGATTAAATGGTTTTCATTGTTTGATAGCCCTAGTTATAATAGATAAATAAATAAATATAATTCATCAGACTTAAATCTAGCTGATTAATAAGGAGCAGAAAATAGCCACCCTATAAACTTTTGCTCATTTGCAGGCCTGGGAAAACCACATTAAGCAGAACTAAACAGAGTTAAAAGTTGGGTTAAACTGTACCTTAATAGTGTGTGCAACCTGATATTGCGGTTGATTTGATCGATTTTGTTAACACTGCATTTAGTCATGAGTCAGTTTTGAAGTGATCCTTAAATGAACCAGCTAAAATTGAGGAATTTATGACTAATGTTATTGGTTTGCATTGTTTACTGATATTGCAGAGCGCCAAAACCTAGTACAAATAGACAATATTACGGGATCATCACAGGACGGTCCCCAAATTATTCATTATATGTAATCACATTTTCATGGTCCCACAAAATGCAGATGCCCTTGTTACACAGTAATTTAGAGCCCGAGGAATCTTTTTTTTCTTTGTTCATTTGGTAATGTGCAAATTCTGGTGAATAAACTTTTCAACATCAGTTGCTGGTGATTGTTTGTGGCCGGCAGAATTTGACTTCAAAATTTACTAAACACAGGCGCATAACTGATTTTAGAGCTGTTTTAAAATGTACTTTTGGTGTTTTTTATACTTTTTTTTCCTTGATAGATGGAGTTACACAGCATTTTCTTTATACACTTTAGCAGAAGGTTCCTGTGTTTGACTGGGACTCTTGATATCTTCTAAAAAAAAATCAGTAGGCTGGATCTAACACACAGGTGTGGATCCTAAATAAATCAGTCCAATTTAGGGGAATTATTTAGAGTAATAGTGTTACAACAACAAAAACAACGTGCCCTCTTCAATATCTCAGCTGATGAATTTCAATCTTGATACGCTCGCTCAGACAATATTTGATACACCATTTGCCTGTGACTCAAAGGAAGGGTGATACACAATGCTTGAGTTTGTTAATTACTAATAGTTGGTAAAATTACAGTTATTGGAAAACAATATAGGAAGGAGTGAGAGTAAGCAGCTGATTCCATCGAGAACTGTCTCTATTTTAATTTAAGGGGGAGCTCCCTCCCCCCTGTTTTTCTTTTTCTATCTTAATTTTGTTACAGGTCTGTTCGTTCTGGAGTATGGACACGTCTGACATGAGACGCAGATCAGTGCCGATTTGGGGTTGGAAGAATGAAACAGAGCATTTACAGCCGATATGTGTGTTGTGGGGCACCCATCACATCTGGGACAGTTGCTTACGCTGGACACTGGGCCAAGGACTGTTTCACATCACCAAATCCTGGCAAGAAGTCCCAATACCACCTCACCTTCAAGAAGGTCAGTGCCCCATCTAGGGGATAACGCTCCCATGAACAATGTTTCCTCACCCTGGAACAATGGCCAACGCCTATGAACAGCACAGATCCTAAGCTGTCAAGGAAAAATGACTGTCTGCATACACTGGAGTTGAATGTCTCATCCAGTTTCTGAGTCGTGGACCAGAACTTTGTCACTGAGGTGCATCGACAGCGAATCACTGCAACACGTGGGGGACGAAATGTGGAGTTCCATACATGGAAGCTGTGAGTGCGACGTCTAAACTCCAATCTCTTTTCTGCCTGATCTGCTGTACATGTCAGTCCAGTCCATCTCAAGGACCACAGACTGATAACAGACTTTTTGTTAAGCTTCCAGGTAAATGGATTGGTGCAGGTGATAAATTCTTAAGGCAGCCAATTGGGCAGATACCAGCAGTACAGGTTTGCGGTTTTCACAAATATACTACTGTCTCTTCAAATTTTTTACTATATAACTGATATGTTCCTTTTTAAACATGAGTTTTAATTCTATTATGTCCAGGACCGTATTGCTCATAATTGACAGCAGAAGGTTGCTGGAGGACATCAGGGTCTAATTTTCTCACTCTACTGATTTCTACTGTTCTTCAGTCTACTGTTCTCCAGTTTTGCATTGTATTACATTGAAATGACTGTCGTCATTTCAGCTTTTAACTTTTTGCTCTCTCTCTTTTTCTTCATAGTAGGTACACCTGGTCTGGCGTTCTGTTAACTGTGACATCATCCAGAGAAGACGGCTCACCCGCTACTACCATCTAATGTAGAACAGATTACTAGATCAATGTGTGCTTCTGTGCTTGTTTGTCTGTCTTGTTGTGTCTCTGTTCTGTCTTCTGTAACCCCAGTCGGTCGAGGCAGATGACCGTTCATACTGAGCCCGGTTCTGCCGGAGGTTTTTCCTTCCCGTTAATGGGTGGTTTTTCTTCCCACTGTCGCTTCATGCTTGCTCAGTATGAGGGATTGCAGCAAAGCCATGTACAATGCAGACGACTCTCCCTGTGGCTCTACGGTTCCCCAGGAGTGACTGCTGCTTGTCGGGACTTTGATGCAATCAACTGGTTTCCTTATATAGGACATTTTTGACCAATCTGTATAATCTGACCCAATCTGTATAATATGATTGAACTTGACTTTGTAAAGTGCCTTGAGATGACATGTTTCATGATTTGGCGCTATATAAATAAAATTGAATTGAAAATTGAAGGTGTATTTTACCATCGCAATTATTAGCAGACAATCCACAGGGGTGGGAATACTTTTATGTGCTACACTTATACTTAGGTCTCTGTGAGTTCTGGTTGACAACTGCATGTCATAAATTTTCACAAGGGGGGTTGCAACGTCCTGAGGGGACAGGTTTATTACATGGGCCTCTCGGTAAGCACAGATGTGTCCTGCTTGGGACATTCTGTTTTTAAACAACATAGGTTAAACGGATCTGTTAGGTTCTTTCTTAAATAGCTCTCAAGTATTGAGATTTTTCTATTGTACAATATAACTGTTGCATGCTAAAACTTATCAGATTTTCACCAGATTTTGCCGTTACCAGGTGTTTTATTCAGGTAAAACCCAATATTTTATCCGTATGTAAGTACCTTGGAACGTTCAGCATTCTCATACCATCAACTTGCTGTGAGCACATTAGAATAATCATTATTTCAATGGGTACACTGAACTTTTGATGGACTTCTTGTAGATCTGTGGGATTATGAAATTGCATTATGTTTTGATCTGAATCCGGGATATAGGGCAGTGTTTTTCATACTTCAATTCAGATAATTATTTGCAGTTAATTGATTCCCTGTGGTGACTAATACTATTCTTTGTTAATGTTTTGTAACAAAATTAATTTTGTTCCAAGCAGAGGGATATGACATAAACATTTATATGATAACACTATATTGTAAAGCCATACAGATCTTAAACTTTATATCAACCCTTGGCACAAGTAATTTAAGGGAAGGATAAACAGAAAAACTACATAAACCTCAAAAAACTGGATAAAACAGAGATAAACAGAGGGTAATCTTTAATCTTTAATTCAGAGAGCATTCTGACATTCTTACAGGATAACAGTGTTATGGAAATATAATCACTTACATATAATAATGTAGTTTAAAGTAATATAGATGTTAACCTTAACCCAGTGACCTGAACAGATGAGAATGTATGTAGAACAAAGGGTGTATTCACACTTCAGTGGGCATGTGTACATCCCAGGATGCACCGAGGCCATATGACAGTCTTGTGAGCAGATAACGCTGTTAAAAATGCTTACATGAGGCTTTTCATTGTTTTAGTTAACTTCCAGGAAACAAGCCAGGAACCAAGCTAGATTAAATTTAACGGTCAAAGGTTAGGCAGCAGACTCACTGTCTCAAGGAAACTTAGACAAAAGGTTGGTCCAGCACAAACGGGCCCCAAATGCGTCTCGTTACTATACTTTGATTTCACAACTGCATTAACTAATTTTTTATTTTACAGACAGGGGAATCTTCACCAGAGAGTAACGTATTTGTGTGGTCGTTGCATTTTCTTACAGGACAGCGTAAGGACGAGGAAAGAGGAATTGCAATAAAATGTCTCACTAACTATTGCATTTCTAAAATAGGTTTCTCATAGGCTGGAGGGGAAACAACAAGAAGGTTGGTTCAGATTAATGGGGAAAATTCTAAACACAATTGGTTAAAGTTCTGTGCACAGACTACATTGAAATTGGGGTGAAAAAGCTGAGAAGTGTGTTTCTTTTGGGAGTGTTCAGTTAATTTCATTACAGGATATGATTCCATATGACTGAAAGGAGCTTTTCGGGACCGAAGTCAACCTCCGGAATTACAGGTAGCACACAACATTTGATATTTAAACGATTGTCGTGTAAGTTTCAGGTTGTATTGGAGACATTAAATTAGGAGAAACGGGAGGGGAAGTCCACTCACCCCCGACTTCGACAGAGTGCACGCTAAGGTTATCGACAAGCAGATGTGGTGGGCCAGAGGTCAGGGGCCCATCAGACTCCAGGAGCCGTGTGTACCAGCCACCAGAGGGTTCCAGGGAGACATCACCGGAACAACTTATCTCGCAGAGCCACCCACGGAGGGGCAGCTGGAATTTTATTTTGTTTTCGTTTTTTATTTTTAATAAAGATTAACATACAGTTCTGTGGAGACCGCGGTTGGAACACTGACTCTTTAAACCATCTTCTTTAAAGGCGAGAAGAAGACATCTCCGAGATGCAAGACATCATGACAACAATTGAATGCATTGTGGAAAAAAGAAAAAAAGAAAATGAGAGTTTTGTAACCACTGCATATGTCTTATAAGTTCCATATTCATAAGGTGTTCAATATTAGTATTGTTAGAATCTTGGTTTTGCATTGCATGAAAATCTGTTTTTTATTCTGTGGTTTGATCTGAGTGTAGTGCTTTCATGGGTTATCTTTATTTCTAAGAAGCAATTTGTTAATCTAGGTTAGGACTCTTAAAGTCATAGTTAGATCATATAATAGTTTCTGGTAGTTGCACATTTATCTTAGCCTTGCACCTCTCGGATAAAGGTGCTTACTTTTCTTAATTCTAGTAGGTTAGAGATTCAGATAGGTTTAGTAGCTTTTTAGCTTATACTTGGGTTATTTTACATTTAAGGGGAACATTTGAACTTCATTTGATTTCATAAGTCGCCAACAGAGGGGACAGAGGGTTACAATATTACATCTTACTATTTACATTTTGTAAATAGTAAGACATGGACTTAGTTTAGCCTAGTTATTGGTTTGATCCTTGAGGGATCAAAACAGAGGGGTTGTTGAGAATTAAAAATATATCTTAGTTGGGGTTACTGAGGAAAGCAGAGGGGGGTCTGTCCTTTCCTGCTCCAGCGTAAGATAAACATGGAGTTTTATTGCCCTGAGGGGGTGGTCAGCAGGAGAGGGGGTCAGTCATCCTCCCTCTGAGCCATGCAGGAGGAGTTTAAAGTTAATAAAAGGAATGTCTTGGTAAAACTTACTTCAGACAGACAGACTTATCCACCGGTGAGAACAACATCTTGTAATGGTATGTACTCTGTCTCCATATTTAATTTCTAAGAATTAAATATGTATTTGAACCGTTCTACCTCTGATCAATGATTCCTTATTTTATTGTCAAATCTTAAACCGGGGTAAAAATGGGCCTTTAGTAGCGAAGCAGGATTAGGCCAAGAATAAATATATCACAAAGGTTATGCCAAATTTGAGTCATTTAAAACAACAGGGAACACCTCAAAGTCTGCTAAAGCTAGGAGAGAGGACTGTCAAAAAGTAGCAGACAAATTAAATGCATAAATACTGTCCATGTTAGATGTTTTTATCACTTTCTACAGTATGTATTTTTGCTTTTTAATAATTTCATATTTACTTTGTTCTTTTATGTCAGAGTCTCCACGGGACCCACTAGAACACGGGGACAAGTAAAAGTGAAATACAATAATATTCTACAAAATGATAGCCTTTAATTATTATGCTTTATTTTAAAATGGCACTTGTTATGTCAAGAGATCCAAATTTCAGTGTCATTCCTCAGACACTGGAAGTAAAGGACGCGTGCAAACTGGGAATTTTAACAAAAAAATGATTTATCTATAAAAAAATAAGTTCTTTCTTTTCCAAGTCATACACAGTTTACACGGTCACAAACTGCATTGCTCCGTGTCTAGATGATCCATCCATAGTTTTTCTAATACAATATACGGCTCGACAGGAAGCAAGCCTTTCAAAGTAAAACTAAACTTCACAATAAAATGGCCTGAACAAATCTTACTGAATATGATAAAAATAAAAAGTAAATCATCATACAAATAACTTAAATATTTTCTATTTATGGCTCTAACACCACTTTTTCCTCTTTAAAAGCCACTCTTAAATGATGTGTTTGTCTGTTTATAACAGCCACCAAGAAAAATCTCTCTACAATTACACTGTCGCGCTGCGCTAAAGGATCCTGTCTATTGCGCAATACGCAATTAATTCGAAAAGCTCTGCAAATTATTCTTGCACCTTCCGCAACAGGTTGCTGTCGTAAAAATGGACATGGCTACGACAGACTTGCCTATCTCCTCCGCTTATACAGCTGCGATCTAATCCTGTTTACATGAAATAAGCCTGCGAGCGAGCAGGCCAAAGTGAACCGAACTCACACGAGGCACCGACAGGTTTGGGAGAGAAATAAACAGGGAAAGCTGAATGGTTTGTTGGAAAGCTTGTGTAATGCGTCCACATGGTGTTTTAAACACATGGGGCTCAGCGACATAACTCCCATTAGCATGTTGATACCATGCCATTGCCGATGTAATTCGAGTGTGTTTTTATGGTTTTAACAAACGTTATCTCCACAAGAGTTGTTTACACTGATGGGATATTGATGTTTGTGTTATCCTGTGTAATCATTATGTCTAAAATAAGATGAAGTTTTTTTTTTTTTTTTTTGTTTTTCCCCAGTGTCCTTTCCAGCAATGTGGCAATAAGAATTGATGTCTTAATGCCAAATAGAGCTCGACAGATTTTGCTTTTACAAGTGGAGCAATGAGCTTTCGCCATAGTGCTCCACTTGATTTATGCATGTAAATAGCTTTATTGTGATTCCTGCAGGGAGAATTTCAAATTATATGGACACTACAATGGGAAAGTAGGAGAGTAAAGGAAGAACAAGAGGAGAAAAAAAGAAAGAGAGGAGCTGAAAGAAAGAAGAGATAAAAGGGAGAGAATGATAAAACGTCTTCCGTTTTCTCCATCACCTGAAAAGAGAGACGAAAAAAGAACAGCACAACCAACAGACATAAAGCAACAGATACAATCGAGTAACACCTTGATGCCATTGCTAAATCATATGTATCATTATTTAAGCTGACATGTGTAAAGTGGTACCTGAAAAAAGAAAGTGAAAGAAAATAAATAAATAAATATTTTACGGGCTTTCTGTATATAAGTGAACACTTAATACCTGGAACCCTGCACCTGTGGAAGTTTTTTTAAACTTAGCGCCGAAAGTCCACTAGCCTAAACACTATTAGCTCTATTAGTAACACCCGGTTTCCGGATGTTCAACTACAGCTCCTTCAAGCCTAAGGTTTGCTTCGTTTCGCTCCACCTTAGTTTGATAGTGCTACAAGCATCATTACCGCATTAATATGGAATAGTAATGTCAATTTAAAGGCTCTCTCTCCTTTGTGGCTGTGTGGTCAGAATTCAAACTGACCTAAATTATTTTCATGATCATAGTGTTAATATGGCACAACACATTTGTCTTTTAATAATTACACTCTCTTTTATTTTATAGTAAACAGGCTACATCTATCCAGCGACTTTTACTCAAATGCAGACTTTGGTGCACTAAAAGCTGATTGGAATTTACAGTATATATTCAAATTGGCTAAGTTAGGATATTATTATTCTTTTTTTTAGACAGACAGACAGACAGACAGACAGAAAGACAGAGACATTTCCGTGAATTAAAGACTTTGATCCTTTAATCCTCAGCATCTATAAAATATTTCAATTTAACATAGCACAAAGCAAAAGTTTTATTTGCATCTCAAGCACAGTTCTAAAATTTGAAGCAATACATTTCTCCAAGTGGAGTAATAAACACCAAATTCTCAAATTGGTGTTTATTATTTTAGGACACATTACTCACCAAATTCTCAACACTTACACTTGGATGAAAAAGGCTCACGTAAATTTTATGTAAATTCATGCTTACCTCAACTGCTAAGGAAAAGTGACTTCTGGGATCTGTTGCTTGCGCACGCTCGGATACTTTAATCAACTCCCCTTGTGCGCTAAAAATAGCCAAGATAAACGGAAACGCTTCTTCAGTGAATGCTGCTTGTCAAGACTTTGATGCAATCAACTGCATTCCCTTATATAGACAATTTTTTTTACCAATATGTATAATCTGACCCAATCTGTATAATCTGATTGAATTTGACTTTGTAAAGTGCCTTGAGATGACATGTTTCATGATTTGGCGCTATATAAATAAAATTTAATTGAATTGAACCCCTGACTCAGAAGCATATTACAGTGAAAAACCAGAATAATAAGAGCAAATACAGCACTGGATTTGTATGGGGGCATTATTGTAGCAATATTATTTGCAAATGTATGTGGAAGCTGTGCAGGGCTGCTGGAACTAATTTTGAACAGGGGGTGCTGTGACATTTTTTATTTTTTTGGACAAAAGACCTTTGAGCCTAAATGGATTAATATTTACTACTTTATTGTCATGTCCATCTCAGTGCACGCAACCAGGGTCTAATGGGGACGTCATCCAGAGCAGCCAGCTTGTATTGACACGCTGTGCAACTCTGATCTCTCTTGCTCGTTACATTTTTCAGTCGCTTTACGCCAATTTGAAAATCCAGCATTTGAAACTGGATGTTGGCTGGAAGGGCCAACATCCAGCCAACCTGGCCTGCCGGTGCAACCATAGACACAATATAAGAGTAGACCCCGCATCGACTGCTTTCGCTGATGAGATTTGTGGGCGCCATCTTCGGGAGGTCAACAGAGCTCAGTGTAATGTGTTGAGGAGGCACAGAATCAATTTGAATTAACTATAACTCGCTGAATATTAAACTAATTTTCATGTTTTTTTGTTTTTATTTGCTGGGAACTTTAAAACTATAGCTATAAAAACAAAGGGTTCAGTGCATTTAGATAGTCTTAGTGGGGTTAAAGGTAAAATACTATTCTGATAAATGTATGTTGCAAAACACATTTTTTTTATACATATACAAACATACACACACATTATCTATATATATATCTATATATCTATATATCTATATATCTATATATATATATATATATATATATATATATATATATATATATATATATATATATATACCGTTATTTTTTATTATATAACTATTACTATTAAATTTGCCTATCTTGTTGGGAATAACTCTTTTGGCACAACACTAGCTTCAAACATTAACAAGTGTAGTGACTACTTGTCCATGAAAGCCAAAAAACTCAAGACTTAAAGGTGAACAAAACTAAAAGTGACCTAAACAAATCAATTATCTAATTAAACAAATTACCAACAAACAATTGTTTTCTAAACAACCACATTTAAACAAAAATATGAATACAACAAATACGCAAATAAATAAAAATGAACTAAATAATCTAAATTCTAAAACGTAACAAAAATAGAGAAATAGCTCCAACAGCAAGCTTGAATTTTGTTGATGGACAAAAATACAGAAAAAGAACATTCTAATAAAAAATATCTGTTCATCTTCATTGTAAAAGATATCACTCTAGCCCGGATGTCAATAATCCGTCGAATCAAACAAAAATACGCCGCACAGTGCTGTGGCATCCGTCTATTCATCTTAAACCAGCAGGTTGAGGTAGCAGTGTCACTACCCGATCCGTACCGGTAGCACGATCCGTACCATCAGCTCATTTGCGTGTGCGCGAACAGAATAACTTCCGGTGGGAAATATTTTGTTTTTCTTACTTTTTTATTCTTTTGTATTTTTTCGAGGCAGGGGTTACTTTTTGTATATCTTTGTATTTGCGGCAATAATGCATATTCTAAAAAATAAACAACAGAAATACATAAAAAATATTGTTTTTTGTGTTTTTTAATAGCAAAAATATTTCCCAGTTGTGGTTAGGGAAATAAAAATATATAAACCATTTCTTAAAGTACATAAACCCCCAGCTATAAACACATACAGGAGTACAGAAACGTATTTGATTTAGAATTTTTTTTATCATTTATTTGATTTGCATATGTATGTATTTTGTGCTTAATAAATGTATTTTAATAAGGTATGCCTTCGATTTGTGTGTGTTCTTTGTTCTATTCCATGTTTGTTTTTGTAAAAAAAAACAAAAAAAAAAAAAAAACAATAGTTTTGACAACTAGTTTATGATGTGTACACCAGAGGGCGCTAATTTCTCAATCGATAATTTTAACTTCCTAATAAAATAAATGTTTAGAACAAGATTATTTGTATAACGAAATTCACTGTATAATTAAGGATTAAATATTTTTTTCCAGTCCTGTTTGAACAAGCAATAAAACTAACAGAATGCATTCAGACAATACAAATAAACGTTATGCAATGATAACTTCCCGGACTGGAGGATGCTGGAGCATATCCGATGATGACGTCAAGCAATACAATGGAGAGAATGTAAAATGTATCAATTTCTTTCAGAAAAGTCTTCAATATGTGACCTCAGGTACCGGACCACAAAAGAAAGGTTGTAAGGATTAACAGAGGCACAGGTTCCAATTGAATATGATTTATTAGTTTTACGTGACAATGGGAACAATTAACATGTTTTACCGTGCAGGGAAGAATAACCACCTTAAACGTAGGAGCCTATGCTGGCCTGGAATCCTGATAGCCGAGAAGAATAGTTAAAAACCCCAATTAACTAGACCATTTGGAGGAGAACTACTAAAGAAAACAAACAAAATGCACCTCGGTGTCTCCCAACAAAAACACACTCATGCCACAAACCCTGGTGCATACAACACAAAAGAAAAGAACTCTCCTCCCACTAGTCCCCCTCAATCTAATCTAAATAAAACCGGCACAGGACCCAGGGACAGCATAGGACCTGAGGTGAGATAAAACCACCCCAGGGAGCTAAACAATAAAAGCTCTCCCCTGCATTTGGTTAAAACTAGGAATAAATAGCTAAAATAGGGTCTAAGCAGTGATTAAAACAGTAAATAAAAACACAACTGAAACAGTAGCAGGTCAGCCTGCACACAGAATAAATCATGTTAAATTAGCACCTTAAAACATCCAGGTAACATGAAAACTGTCGATTTACCTCTAAGGAATCCCCAGCCTCGAATGTCCTTTCCTCAGCTATCTGCCCCCTTTTAACCAGAAGGGCTTGATTACCCCCAGCTGCACCTGATCACAGCATCCTGCAAATATGGGCAGGAGGAAGGGTGTGTAGCACCATGCTTCAGGGCCATAGTGCCCCGGCTACAATCTACCCCCATTTTTTGTATTGGCGGCCCGGCAATATACCAATGCACTACTAGCACCATGGTTGGAAAATATCTGCCGCACTACTACCGGCACCAGTAATCTGAGACACTAGCCAAACCATACCCATTTTAGGGCAAGCCTTTTTTTTTTTCTTTTTAATAGCAGAACACTTTGCTAATACCGGAAGGCCATGCACCAGGTTGTTTAGAGGGCCCATGATGGCAGTCTCTAATAACCTCCCTTCTCAAGGCCCCTAGCACTGTAACTACCAGGAATGTCCCAGGGGTCTCTCACCACCAGACCACCACGTCTGGGTACCCCCTTGCCCAACACCTCTACACCAGCTTCCAGATAGCCAACCTAAGGGATGCTACGCCCATTGCTGCGTGAAGCTCCAGACCACAACAGGCCTACAAAGGGCCCCTCCCATATTGGGTAAGGAAACGGTGTAACTGTTGTCACCAGTGTCCTAAAGACACTGCCAAGGAACATCCCCTAGTGTCACCAGTACCAATGGACCTGGCTGGCCAATAGTGAAGCTAAGCGTTTATTTTCATGACCACTTGAGTTGCCATGAACACTTAACTTCCGTGAAGTTGTGTTGATTAGACCTCAAAATAATTATATTAAAATCCAAATCCACGTAACAGTAAAGTTAAAACAAAGTCAAAATAGTCAAAATAATTTCCCAAAATATTCATAAGAAATGTATATTAATGTAAAGTATTTTTAAAACATTTTAGAAAAATCTCCCTCTCGCCACCAGGGGGTGCTGCAGCACCCCCACTTCCTGCGGCCATGAAGCTGTGTGTCTGTATCTCTATTTGTGTGTGTGCAGTGGGATTTGAAAATGTGTAAATAAATCTGTAAATGTGTGAGGAGATTTGTGCGTCTGTACGAGAATCTGCAAATGTGTAAAAAATCCACAAATCTGTATTCAGATCTACAAATGTGTACTAAGATCTGCAAATGTGTGCTAAAATCTGCAAATGTGTAGATCAATCTGTAAACACACAGAGACACTAATGTCTGAATTTTTTTTTGCTTCAAGAACCAGGAATACAATAAAATCATTGGTTAAAAGTCAAGCGGTTTCTCCATTGGCTCTCTTTACACACGCGATTTTTGCTAAACGTCTGTCGTGAGAGATCCACAAATGCATAAAAGGATTTGTATGTGTAACGCCCGGGTTTTCTGCCCTGAGCTCAGGATCACAGGCAGCCTCTTCCGGCAGTGGGAGTTCACATAACTTTTACGGATCATACTCAAGCGTTTTGCTGTCAGACGAGTGACAAGGTAACTTGTTATAACGAGATAACTTTTTGTTTTAACGGCATAAGTTTCTCGTTTTAATGAGAGACTTATCTTGTTGAAACGAGATAATTTTCTCCATTTAACAACGCAACATAATTAGCTCGTGGGATATGTGTCATGGGAAAAGATGGAGAGACAGAGGGACGCCCTTTATTTCTTTTTGAGAAGTCGACATTTGTCGGAGGTATGTATTTCAGCACTGAGGAGTGACAAGGTAAGTCATGCATATAAAGCAAGTAGCCTACTCGAAATCTGATCGATTCAACAGTGGTACCATCTGTGGCTTTGTTTACACAATGAAAACAGGTTTTGCGTTGCGCTTGTACTCTCAGTTTACACACAACAAGGTTTAACTGTTGGTATAGTCACTATGGGTATATTCAGAAAATTTTGCAGCCAAAAAAGTACTTCGCTAGCTGTTATTTTCTTCCTCTGGGCAATTTAACATGGAGTTTCAAAGATCACAGCAATACTAGTGGTGCGGCTTCTCTCTATCTTTATTTTGCTTAGTAGTTTAGTTTAGTTTTACTAGCCTAATAGAGAGAATTTGTTAATTGAAATATTGTGTTAATTCAGATAAACAGCATTACATAGTGATCTTCTGTGGATGTTCGTTTTATTTCTGTTATTAAATTCTTGATCTCGAAAAGAAGTGTTCACTCCTTTATTCTATGTGTGTGCAGGGTTTGCTGTTAAAAGATCACTAGTGCTCAAATTCATCCCTTTCAACCATTGTCTTGATATCAGCTTAAGAGCTGATCATCACCAAACAATACTTAGCAGACAGAGGGTTATTTAATAAACATTAAATAACTTTAAACAGTGTATAATTGCACAACATTACATACCATAAAGGCACAAATTGAAATTTCCTCTATTTTTCTGCTCTGAGAAAAAAAAATGGGCTTAGATCCTTTTCATAAAATAGAAATACAATTAAAGTAAATCAAAGATGTAAAATTAGCTGGTTTGTACAGAAATGTACACATTGACTAAAAAAATAAAGATTTGCCACACATTCCCTCCTCATTATGTGATCTGCAAAAGTCGCTTAAGTAAGAGGGCAATTTTTGGTACTTTACAAAAGGCTACATTAATGAAATCGTCCACATGATGATGAACACACTAGACAGCAGAGAAAACTTCAGAAACTATCCCAGCTTGTTCTGAAAACTGAAGATTCTGATGGATGCCATCTGTAAACTTTCTGCAGAAACGAAGCACCTTCACCACTTCATGTGATACTCTGCAGTCTTCTTGCAGATTCAGCTGGCATTTGACACCTTAGATTCTTCCAGAAGTTTCTTTTCAAGCATAGTTGAGTTAACTTGTTGGTTTCAGCAAATTAGTTTTTCCACTCCAGAGCTCCCTGTTTCCTTTTAATATAGCGCAGTGACTCTGGCAGTTGGCTGTGATCCACAGGACCATCTGGTACAAGACAACATAAGGGTGAATGCAAGAGAATTGGTGTGCTACAATATCTGAATTATGTATTAAACACTGACTAAAAAACACATTTCCATTTGATTTGCAGATTTTAGTGGAAAATAGAAGGTTTGGGGAAATGCATATTTGTCTTGCTAGTATCTGGATGAAAATATACCTCTTTTAAGTGTAAGATAATGCCAGCAATTACTTTATTTTTGACTTGGGACCTCAGACAGGAAATAGAGATGCTTAAGTTGAAGCTTGTGAGTCGAGTTATCTGCTTCTTCTCAAAATATGAGATAAGACAGCAGTTCCTTGGTTTTAGATTATTTCAGTCCAATGAGTGCTACTGAAGATTTGACAATGTGCTCTGCAGGATCATAAGTAGATTGAACACACTGTAAACATGACATATTCTGTTAAATACATTAATTAATTCTAATGACAACATTAATTGATAATTTATTATTTTAAATCAAGGAACAATAAACAGAAGAAACTAGAATACTGGCTATATTTGACAGCTTTGTAAGGGCATCTGGGGTTCTGGTTTTGTCGTCGTTTGCCTCGGTGCTCTGGGAGTTGGGTCTTTAGCTCCTCAGTATTTTTCTTTTGCATAAACCTTACATATACAAGCACACTCTCAAAAACACCTACAAGTGCTTGGATCCAAGCGCTTACAGATACACTCATACACAGATAAACCCTAAAGTTTGCTTTGGATGTCACCAAACACAGGTTGTATTAAGCAACACTGCATATTTGTCAGTGATGTTATCAAAGTCGTTGGTTGTTTGTTCCTGTGATACTTTTTTGGTTGCTTTTGCTGTTCTATTTATATCTTTCCTTTCAGGTGTAGAAGTAGACTCAGAAGATCTTGTACTCCCTTTTTCTTCTGCTCTATTTTGTCACCTTTTCTTCTTTTTTAATGTTTTGCCTGATCCTTTTTCTCTTGCTTTCTCTTTTACCTTTCTGTCTCTGTATCCACTGAATTTTAAATAACCCCATAATAATATCCAATAAAGTTTTCAGAATGTATATCAAGCAGGACACTATGGCGGAAGCACTAATGCTCCACTTGTGAAAGTAAATCTCTTAGGCTCTCTTTGGCATTAGAAAAGCAACTGCTAGTGCTACACTGCCAGACAGGACACATAAAAAAAGGAGAAAAAAAATGAACCAGAAAAAAAATAAGATATGATTGCTGCATCTACATTTTCTGCAATTTTTATCTATAGAGGAAAACGCCACCAAAGAGGAGAATCATTTCAGAGAAATTTGATAGTGTTTTTTTTTTTTATTTGATTTTATCATTGCTGTTTAAGTTCCTGTGTTCTTTTGAGAATAACCAGAAGATCACACAGGCAGCCTACCTGAAAGTAAAATACAGATAAGGCAAACATGGGGTTGCAGTCATTTTTTGAACATTTATTTAAATAAAACACTTCAGATACGAGTTTGACATCCATGTTCATGTTTCATATTGATTAAACAAATGAAACACATTTAAACCAATCAGATAAACTGAAAAATTGGTAAACTTGTGAAACTGTTTCATTCAACATGATCATTCAAAATACTCAACAAAACAATATGTAATACAATATGTAACAAAACAATAACATTTGAAAAAAATGCATTTGCAACATATCATCAGTAGTATACTCTCTCAACCCAGTAACCTTTGCTCATACTACAGTACATTCCAGACAGACTTGCTTTCTGCAGGAGTTTTCACACTGCACTGTCTAGAATGCAAAGAAGAGGCACGATGGCTCTTCAACCAGGTCCTTGTATACTTTCTCTGATCAAACTTGGAAGTAGGCGGGCCATTGATATTAATCATCATCAAGTTTCATATGTTTGAGATCAGCAGGACAGTCCTGTTGTCAGAGTTTATATTGTTGATAAGGGTAATGCTCCTTAAATTGCTTGCACAGTCGTATAATTTGTTCTTCACCATGGCGGATGCTGGGCTTTGATGGCCATTTACTCTGATCAAGGATGCTAAGGTCCTTGATGGTCTCATTTTGGAAGGAGAAGCGTTTCTCCAGATTGTTCCTAAGGCTTTGTAAGAACTGGCCTGGATTGATGGACTTCTGTCACGGGTTCATTCCAAAAATAAACAAAAAAATGATGGCTCAGTCATAAAATAGCCTTCGTGCTTTTCTTTTATTAGTCCCAGGTGAAAAAAATGAAACAATGTTGATATTTTCAGTTGAAAAAAACCCCCCACAAAAACAAGTATTCACAAGACTACTTACAGGACAAACTTACTCAGACAGCCAACACTACCATGGGATCCAGCATAACCCTCTAGTGAGCTCAGCTCCCCTTTAAATACCCCTTTAGCCCCTCCCCCGGGTAAACCAAAATACAAATTAAGGGGTTTTAAGGACAAAACAAAAAAAAAAGAAAAGAAAATATAACAAGACTCAAAACAGTTTTCTGCATAGAAACTCAAAAAAAATTAACCAAAAAACTCCATACAAATCTACAAAACGTCAGAAACATAAACAATATAAAAATACAATACTAACACCCAAAATGGTTAAGTCCTTTGTCACGTGACTGGCGAAGCGCGCTACTCTGCGCTATTTCCAGCATGACGCGGAAGTAGTCCGGTTTGGTCCCTGGACCAGGAACAGCTGGAATGAAGCAGAGGCGAGAGGTGAGTGTGTGGGAGCTCGGCGCCAAGTGCGCTCCCGGCACCGCGCTCCCCTGAGTCAGAGGGAGCGCGGACACGTTGAGTCTGGGATGGGCGCTTAGCGGCGCTCCATCACATTATCCGCCTCCTCCCCGAGGTTGACGACGTGCGGCAACCTGGAGAGATAATCTGCCACAACATTAGTTTTCCCCGCCCGATGGCGGATTTGGCATCGGAAGGGTCGGAGAGCGAGATACCAGCGGGTGAGTCGACTGTTGTGATCCTTCATAGAGTTCATCCATATCAGGGCACGATGGTCGGTCTCCAGGTCGAACTCCCTCCCCAGAAGATAATATCTCAGGCTCTCCAAAGCCCACTTGATGGCCAGGCCCTCCTTCTCCACAGTGGAGTACCTGGTCTCTCGTGGCAGCAGCTTGCGGCTTAGGTACAGCACCGGGCGTTCTTCTCCGGGGTCTCCCTGTGCCAGGACGGCCCCGAGACCCACTGCGGAGGCGTCGGTCTGGACCAAGAACCGCTGGTTGAAGTCCGGACTCCGCAGCACCGGCGACGAGCAGAGACAGGTCTTGAGGGTCTGGAAGGCGGTCTCACAGTCCTCACTCCAGACGACGGGGTTCCGCTGAGCCTTCTCCGTCAGTGCGGTCAGTGGAGCGGCTATGGAGGCAAACTGTGGCACGAATCTCCGATACCAGCCGGCCAAGCCCAAGAAGGATCTCACCTCCTTCTTCGTGCGAGGCCGTGGGCAGCTGCGGATTGCCTCCACCTTGTCCACCTGCGGACGGACCTCACCTCGACCCAGCCGATAGCCAAGGTATTGCGCCTCCTCCTTGGCCCACTGACATTTGGCAGGATTCAGCGTCAGTCCCGCCTGCTCGATCTTGCCAAGGACCCTCTCCAGATGCTGCAAGTGCTGCTCCCAAGTGTCGCTGAAGATTACTACATCGTCCAGGTAAGCAGCACTGCAGTCACCGCAACCCTGTAAAACACGGTCCATTAGCCTCTGAAAGGTTGCGGGGGCCCCATGGAGACCAAACGGCATCACCGTAAACTGGAACAATCCAGCAGGGGTCTGAAACGCCGTATAGGGCCGACTGGACGGCTCCAGAGGCACCTGCCAATAGCCCTTGCAGAGATCAAGGGTGGTGATGAACCGGGCCCGGCCGATCTTTTCCAGTAGGTCGTCAATCCGGGGCATCGGGTATGCGTCAAACTCTGACAAGGCGTTGAGCTTTCGGAAGTCGATGCAGATGCGGAGCGACCCATCCTTCTTCACCACGATGACCACTGGACTACACCATTCGGACGTTGACGGCTCGATCACCCCCAGGTGCTGCATCTCCTCCACCTCCTTCAGTAGCTGCACCACCAAATGCTGAGGGACCCGGTAGGACCGCTGGCGAATGGGCCCCTTGTCCTTCAGGCGGATGACGTGCTCGATCATAGCAGTCCTCCCCGGGTTGGCAGCAAACAGCTTGGGGACCCTCCGGAAGACCTCGCTGAGCTGGCTGGACTGGGTGATAGAAAGATGGTCGAGAGTGGGTGGAGGCGGCTGGTGGTGGTCAACGAGAGACAGCTCCTCATCACCCTCGCTGTCGACCTCAGCCACGAGAAGAGACAACACAGGAGCAGAGACTGGGACGGCCTCTCTCCACTCTTTCAGCAGGTTGACATGGTAAGTCTGTTTGGCTTTCTTCTTGTCAGGGTGGTGTATTTCGTAAGTAACAGGGCCCATCTTCCTCAGGACAGTGTATGGACCTTGCCACTTGGCCAACAGCTTGCTGGTGGAGGACGGCAGCAAGAGCAGGACCCTCTGGCCAGGCTGGAGCTCTCGATGTCTGGCCAGTCTGTCGTACCAGGCCTTCTGTGTCTGCTGGGCCTCTCGCATGTTGACCTCAGCCTCCTCCCGATACTTGGCCAGGCGCTCTCTCATCTCCAGCACAAACTGCACCACACTCCGATCACTAGTAGCCGTTGTTGGAGCCTCCCAGGCCTTCAGCAGCAAGTCCAATGGGCCCTGGACATCCCAGCCATACAGCAGCTCGAACGGGGAGAATCCGGTGGATGCCTGCGGCACCTCTCGGTAGGCGAACAGCACAAAGGGCAGCCACTGGTCCCAGTCACGTCCAGTGTCATCCACGAACTTCTGCAACATCTTCTTCAGGGTCTGGTTAAACCGCTCGACCAAACCATCCGTCTGCGGGTGATACGGAGTGGTTTTGATCGCAGAGATCCCTAGCTGGCGATGGAAGAGCTGCATGAGTCGGGAACTGAAGTTGGTCCCCTGGTCGGTCACGATCTCATCCGGAACACCGACCCTGGAAAAAAGTTGCACAAGACAACGCAGCACAGCAGGGGCAGTGACGGTGCGCAAGGGAAACGCCTCAGGAAACCGTGTTGCGTAGTCTGAGATCACCAGGATGTACTGGTAGCCCCCACTACTTCGCACGAGCGGGCCAACAATGTCCATGGCTATGCGCCGGAATGGGGTGGAGTTGACAGGTAGCGGTTGGAGGCAAGCACGGTCAGATTGGCGGACAAAGCAGGTTTTTTGACAGGTGGGACAGGTTTTGCAGTAAGTTTGAACATCAGAGTACATGGAGGCCCAATAGAAACGGGAAGCGATGCGCATGTATGTTTTGTTGCGACCCAGATGACCAGCCCAAGGCACGGTGTGAGCCAAGTGCATGATCCTTTGGCGGCAAGACGAGGGAACAACGAGGCGCTTGACACAGTCTGACACTAAATACAGAACATCATTGTCATCGATAACATAATTATTTCTGTTCCCCTTGGCGCTGTCCAGCCCCCCAAGCACTTTGGTAAACACTGGTTTCAGGGTCTCATCCTGTCTCTGCACAGCCCCAATGTCCCCTGGTACCTCCCACCAGTCTTTGTCCAGCCCCTGAGAGTCTGGCTCCCTTGACTTCAGGCCCCTCTCGAACCTCCGCTGGCTACGTGATTTCTTTGGACCCTTTTTGCCCCCCTCAAACAGGTCACTGTCCAATTTGGAAAAAGGTTCAGGCTCCGGCTGCTGCTTTGTACTGGGTGCCACCCCTGCTCGGAACTGAGCCCGGGTTAACACAGGACCAGCCAAACCCCTGTCACAGCCACTCTCCTCGGCCCCCGCCTCCCGCAATAAATCCAGGAGTACAGGTAAATCCCAGCCCAAGATAGCAGCTACCGGTAACTTCTCCACCACCCCCACAGTAAGTAAGTATGGTTGGTCATCCACCATCACCGTCATATCTGCTGTGGGGTAAGAATGTCTGTCCCCGTGTACACAACAAATGTCCTCCTGCTTACTGTAATCCAACAAGCCCGTTGGCACAAAGTCCCTCCGTACAAGAGTCATGAAGCTCCCTGAGTCCACCAGAGCAGTCACAGGTTCCCCATTAATGCACACCTCCTTGAACCACTGTTTTCTCCCTACCCCTTGCATGTCCTCAGCCCGTGGGGTGTAACAAGCCCCGGTAAGCTTAGCCTTTCTGATTGGGCACAGGGCAGCTTTATGTCCTGACTGCTGACAATAAAAACAGATGAGCTCCTTACAGGGACCACGTTGGCTGGGTGCAGGCCCGGGATCTCTAGGTGGGTTGAAGCTGGCTCTGGGTTGCGACGACGGCTGACGAACATCCTGGTAAGCAGCGGGGCCTCCCCTCCTCGCGTTGCGATACTGCAGCGCGAGCTTGGCTGCAGCTAGGCCTTCTGTCGGCTCATGCTCCTTCACCCAGGTGCGGACGTCTGCCGGGAGGACGTGAAGAAGCTGCTCCAGGATAATCTGCTCCCCGATCTGCTCCTTGGAGTGCTGCTCCGATCGGATCCAGCGCCGGTACAGCCCCTTCAGACGGTGGTAGGTCTCAGTCGAGCTCTCTCCAGCTGGCACTGATATGGACCTAAACTGCTGCCTGTAGGTCTCCGGTGAAACATCGAACTTGATCAGCAGTGCAGCTTTCAAGTCCGGGTAGGAGTGCGCCGACTCCTCATCCATGGCTGTATAAGCTTCTAACACCTTCCCGGTGAGTAAGGGCACCAGCCGACATGCCCACTCACCTTCCGGCCAACCCCAAGTTCTTGCGATGCGCTCAAAGCGTAGCAGGTAGTTTTCAATGTCCTCCCCTGAGACATATTGAGGGATCTTGGGGTCGCCGTAAAGCTGGCCCTCATGTCTGGCGGGTTCAGCTCTCTCCATGCTGATCCTTGGGGCCTCCTTGACGCCAGCTCCTCTCCGAGGAGCTGGAGTAGACTCGGTGTTGACTCCTCAAATGGTGATGCAGGTCTGGACACAGGGACAGACAGCTGTGGGGCTGGGAAGGTGGCCCGAAGCCCTCTCAGCTCCGCCAAAAACCCCTTGTCCCTCTGCTCCTGTCCTTTCAGAAATGTCCTCATGACCTCCACAAGCTCCTCCCTTGTACCTGGTGCAGGCTGCCTGATTGAGGTAGCGGCGCCACCTTCCTCATCTTCAGTTGCCCAGCCTCCATCATCCACAGGTAAGTCCTGCTTCACTTTTTGTGAGCGCAGCCCTGTACGCTTCACAGTAGGGTGCTTCCGTCGACTGGCCATCCCACTCCTGACACCAAATGTCACGGGTTCATTCCAAAAATAGACAAAAAAATGATGGCTCAGTCATAAAATAGCCTTCGTGCTTTTCTTTTATTAGTCCCAGGTGAAAAAAATGAAACAATGTTGATATTTTCAGTTGAAAAAACCCCCCCACAAAAACAAGTATTCACAAGACTACTTACAGGACAAACTTACTCAGACAGCCAACACTACCATGGGATCCAGCATAACCCTCTAGTGAGCTCAGCTCCCCTTTAAATACCCCTTTAGCCCCTCCCCCGGGTAAACCAAAATACAAATTAAGGGGTTTTAAGGACAAAACAAAAAAAAAAAGAAAATATAACAAGACTCAAAACAGTTTTCTGCATAGAAACTCAAAAAAAATTAACCAAAAAACTCCATACAAATCTACAAAACGTCAGAAACATAAACAATATAAAAATACAATACTAACACCCAAAATGGTTAAGTCCTTTGTCACGTGACTGGCGAAGCGCGCTACTCTGCGCTATTTCCAGCATGACGCGGAAGTGGTCCGGTTTGGTCCCTGGACCAGGAACAGCTGGAATGAAGCAGAGGCGAGAGGTGAGTGTGTGGGAGCTCGGCGCCAAGTGCGCTCCCGGCACCGCGCTCCCCTGAGTCAGAGGGAGCGCGGACACGTTGAGTCTGGGATGGGCGCTTAGCGGCGCTCCATCACAACTTCACCGTTGTTTTCAGTGCTGTAGACCCAGTTTTTTGCTTCCAAGGCCTCACTATATTTCTCACCTGGACTCTCTTTAAATCAATGGATCACTCTGAGCGTTTCAGCAGATGCTCTGCTCTGAGCAGATTTATCAAACAAGACTGAAGCTCCTGTGACAGGAAACGTAGCTCATGGAGATACATAAGCCCAATGTCACAAATAAATTCTGGACTTTGAACACGGTCTGGTAAACCTCTGTACATTTGGTGGACCTTATTTCATCACAGCAAGCATTTTTAAAATGCTGCACCAGAGCTCTCATGGATGTCTAAACAGCACCAACAGTCCGAAAGCTACTGGTCACCTAGCGACATCCAAGATTCTGTCAATGCGAAGAAGTTGTGAGCCTACTTCAGCTGCTGCATTTATGAGTTCACGTTCATTTTTGTTGAACATGTTATACAGAAAATATAGCTTCTGAATAAAAGTTTTGAAGTGATTGACAGAGTTTACCTCATCAACTGCATCTGACACAGAAAGTTCAAGTCTATGGTTCATACAGTGCCATATAAATAGCTTTGGGAATCTCAAGGTCAGCCTGGTTGCTACTCCTGACTTCTTTCCTAACATTACACTGGCTCCATCAGATACAAATGTTACTCAGTTTTTCTGAAGCCATTCTTCTATTATGTTATGTTCATACTGTTTTTTTCCTAATCCACCTCTTATATTTTTCAATTCTTATGCAATTTACTCTGTATTCTGTGCACTTGCCTGTTGCTTTAATTCTATATAAATGTTCCCATCGTGGGATACATGAAGGATTAGCTACTGTTATCTTATCTTAAATAACACTTTTAATGGGATACATGTACTGGGTTCTTTCAAGGTCTTAATTACACTTTCTGTTGGGGCAATGAGAGAAGTTTCGTCTCCTCTCTCCATTTCTGTCGCTCAACATTTTCTTGCTTTAGGTTTCTCATGTGCTTATATACATTTTTGTGTTTCCACTGCATTTAACCGGCTTTTTACAAACCATACAGCTTGTTTTCATTTACGGTATTAAAATATAGCCAAATGGCGCTTCTTTCCCTCATCATGTTTTTCTGCTCCGATGGACTCTCTCTCTCTCTCTGAGTCTGAGCAGCAGATGAGCGGTTGTTTGTGAGAGAGAGCTGAGGGGCGGGCCAGGCTGAGCCTGCGTGCTGATTGACTGGCGCCGCTGAGCCATGTGATGTTATGAGAGGGGAGGGGGAGCAGCAAAGTGCTGTGACACAGATGGGGAGACTGGTGAATCTGTGTAGAAGTGGGGGTACGCAATACTGACAGAAAAAAAGGTGGGTATACACCGTATACCCTGGACTACATCTTGCTCTCTCTCTCTCTCTCTCTCTCTCTCTCTCTCTCTCTCTCTCTCTCTCTCCAGATTACTGGAATCTTTCTCAAAAGTCTCAGATTACTCTATAAATTGGTCTAAATCTACAGTAATGCCAATTAACTGCTCTTTACAGAACCCCCTAGATTTACAACTGCAATCAGAGAGTATTACACATTTGGATATCACTGTGTCGTCTAAATTGGCAGAATTACCAAAACTGCTTCAATTAGAATGATGGTTTTACCTATTATTAATCACTTATTCTCACTGATCCCCAATAGACCATCATTTGACTGGTTTAAATCTCTGGACTCCTCCATCTCTAAATTTCTTTGGAAAGATAAAACAACCCCCCGTATCATCTTAAAGATGCTACAGAAGACTAAAGATAGAAGGGGACTAGATCTGCCTAACTTCTCACTACTCCTTGGCAAAGAGGCTACAATACATCTCAAAATGGATAAACATGATTCCTTAGATGAGCCCTGGCTAGACACAGAAAAGAAAATGTGCAATGATAGCAAGATTTGTGAATTGCCGTTTATTAGCTCAAATATAAAACAGCATACATGCTTTGAAAATATCAACATCAGCTTTTCTCTGACAGCATGGTGGGAGTTTTTTTTTTTTTAAATGACGGAGTCTTCACTTATCCATACAGCCGTACACCCATCTGGAATAATCCTGACATCCAAAAAAAAAAAAAAAAAAAAAAAAAAAGATACACTTCCCATACTGGAAGAATACAAGGTATTGAATATCTGGAACATATATTTGAAGGAAGTGAGTTTATAACATTTGATAGATGAAATATACAATATGGTATTAATAAAAATAAATTCTTAGAATATCAAGAAATTAAATCTATAATTAAAAATAAATTTAAACATATTAAAGGTCATTTACAAATTCCAATAAATATATTAGAGGTCCTGGATCTAAACCCCCCAAAACTACTGTTTATATTACTCAGGACACTGTCTAAACTAGATGATTCAATATCTCTTACTATTATGGAATGGAAAGAATATTTATCAGTTAGCTTTGAGCAAAACATCTGGGCTCAGATGTGTCCAAGAACTTTCAAAAGAAAGCCAAATTTACAACTAATACAAAACAAAATCCTTCACAGAGTACACTCTACAGGTTAAAGATTACTTAGGATGGGTTTGGCACAATCTTATATCTGCCCACAGTGCACAGGCAGTAATCCTGACAATTATATTCATGCACTATGGTTATGTACACCTGTTCAGAGGTTCTGGGTCCAGATACGACCCAGATACAAAGTGCTTGAGTTGTAAAATTTCACCTTTGCCCTCAGTTTGCTTGCTCGGTAACTTTGATGAAAGAACTTTGGGAAAAAATAGTTTGCATGGCTATCACTGCTATATGTATGCAAAGAAAATTATCTTAATGAATAGGAAATGCAAAAAAATTCTCAGTATCAGTCAGTGTAGAGATCTTTTTTGGATGTTAGTCATGAGACAGCATTCTCATCGGCATCAGATCAATCTCTCTGGGCTCCTTTGATCAGCTCCATCTCTTAGAGGGGGTGGGGGACTGTGGGATGTGTCCTGTAGGGCATGGAGGCTGATTCAGGGGGTGTCTGGGTCTTGGGGCTCTAGGGGGTGCCCGGAGTGGGGCGTCTGGTGTGCCCGGCTCTATGGTCTGTGGTCCCATCTGGGTGTGGCTTGGGGGGCCTCAGGGCGGCCTCCAGCAGCTGATTGCAATGCTCTTGGGGGGGGTCCTGCACTGGCGGACATGGGCTACTGGTTTCATAGCTGTGCTGCCGTTCTGTAATACTTTTCATTGCGATTTAGACAGGTGCAGACTGCACCGTGCAGTTCATTTTAAAGAGGCAGTTTTTCCGCATATTCAGACAGAAACGGGCTGGGGGGAGCCAAGGTGTGTTGCCGTGGGCGTGTTTACCTGCTGAAGGTAACCGCTGTTAAACAATCAGAAAAATTTCTCTGATTAATAACGTCTTTATGGAGCGCTAGAGTTATTGTTTGTTGTGCAATTATACACTGTTAAAAGTGATTTAATGTTTCATAAATAACTCTCTGTCTGTTAAGTATTGTCTGGTGATGATCAGCTCTTAAGCTGATATCAAGACAACGGTCGAAAGGGATGAATTCGAGCACTACCGATCTTTTAACAGCAAAACCTGCACACACATAGAATAAAGGAGTGACAACTTCTTTTCAAGTTCAAGAATTTAATAACAGAAATAAAATGAACATCCAGAGAACATCACTATTTAATGCTGTTTATCCGAATTAACACAATATTTCGATTAGTAAATTCTCTATACTAGGCTAGTGAAACTTAACTAAACTACTAAGCAAAATGAAGATAAAAAGAAGCTAAGCTAAGGAACTATTTAAATGCAAAAACAAACAAAAGACAAACAAGAGTGGCTCATCATGATCAGAATAACTCAGTGAATCCTTGTTCACAGAAGGTCTGATTCCAAAAACATGGAATGGAGTTAAAACATTTGCCATGTATTTCAATCCATTCACAATGCAAAGCCCAAGTTAAACAAAACATTATTTGTTGAAATAATATTCTGAGGACCGGTTTGTCCTGTAAAATCATTTAAACCCTTACGACCGAGTTTGTTAATGCGATTCTCCCTCCGGGCGTCTGGGGTCGCTGTGGCAACTCGGTGGCTAAGAGGTTACAACATAAAGTTGCCAAAATTGCCTTGAAAACCGGCATTAATATACCATATTGATTCGGGAATAAGGCTCATAACACCATCGGAGGATGGCGGAGCAGAACAGTTACGCTTTATGCTTTAAAACGTACTCCTTTTGAAAGGTCCGAAACCGGATGTTAGCAAGGCTAATAGCATGTTGGCTAGCAGACGCTCGGCACTAACAAATGAAAGCTTTTGCTTTATTTTAGTCATAATGAGTGGCTGGATAACATAAACATTAATGTCCCATCAATGTATAAAACCCTTGTGGAGGTAACCTTTCTGTTAAAACCTTAAAACACACTCGACAGTGACACGGTACCAAATGCTAGCAATGCTATATTGTTAGCCTTTTGTTCAAAACACCAGGTGTACACGGTTTACAAGACATTTCACAATAAACCTTTTAGTTCACACTCAGCTCCCTGTCCAAACCTGTCCTTTGTCTCATGTCAGTTCTGTCCAGTTTTGGCCATTCACGGAAGGAGCGTTGAAGGAGGAAGCTTTTGGCTTGTCGTTGGCGGCTAGCGTTCAGCTGTGCAGCATTAGCTAACAGCGTGGTCGGGGTCTGGTCCCTGCAGTGTTCTATGACACCACCGAGAAAGCCAAACAAAGCCGGCATAGACGGATTCCTTCACTTCGTTATCTGTTTTAAGCAGAAGTGAGAGACTTATCTTTGAATCAGCTAGCAGTTTCTCCCTATGCCAGGGAGGAACTGAGTTTCAGAAAGGTTCATTCTCACTCAGCTCGGGGCCTGTTCCAGCCCCATGCATGGCTCCTGCAGGCTTCCAGTCACATGCCCCCCCTTGAGTGCTGGTCCAGTGTTGCCATCTCCTCAGTAAGGAAAGTAGCTATTGGCTGGTCTAAAAGTCGCTAGAAGTCGCTGAATGACGTCATCGCCTAATTTGCATAATCTGCCACATGATGTGATGTGCATGTTATTGACGCTGTGCGAGAAATAACGTTGAGAGAGACAAAAAGTGAGTAAAAACACTCAAAATATATAGAGCTACTTTTTCTGTCCATTAATGTTTATTTATTGTTATTATTGTTTATTTTATTACAATACTAACCCTCCTAACCCTCCTCCTTTACCCGGGTATGGCAAAATGAACCATAAAGAGACACTATGGCGGAGTTACAATTTTTTTCTTTTCAACTTTTTTTTAACATTTTCTTTTTTCTCTTGTGGTCCACCAAGGAGCCTACAAATCACGGTAAAACATGAACACGTGGCTCTGTGAATCAAATGCCGTTATTTATTTAAGATAAAATATTTCAAATTCAGTTATTTATGATCAACCTGCGCCGTCAATCCCGGCGCATGCGTGCTTCATTTGCAGTCTGGACGCTGAGGGTAAACATGCTGTGGCTCTGACTGCAGCGCTGAGAGGGACTCCTGCGGTAGCGGGAGAACGGGGTTGGGACGGGGGAGGCGCCCCACGGCAGCACCTGCCGCTGGAGGACAAGAGTAGGAACGATACGTGCTTTCACGTAAGAGTCTCCAAAAGTCGCTAGATTTGTCGCTAGTCGCTTTTTTGAAAAAGAGTCGCTGGAGGGGTCTGAAAAGTCGCTAAATATAGCGACAAAGTCACTGAGTTGGCAACACTGTGCTGGTCCTCTGTTGATGGAGGAGTGTGTGGAGAAGAGAGCTGAAGAAGAGAGGGTCTGTGTCTGTGCTGTGAGGGTCTGTGTCTGTGCTTTATCTGTAAGGAGGGGTCACAGCTGACTCCTGGTGAGAAGAAGGGCCGTCCAAGCCTTGAGGGTCTCATGTTGCAGCAGGACGGAATTCCTGTTACCTTCCCCATACCACAGTTCAGAATTCAATCCGAGATCAATTATTTATCATGGCGTTATTATGGCATAACATGTTACTCTGTGCTGCTTTATCAGTTCTCGCTCGCTCGCCATCGGACAAATCAAATTACTTCGTGTTTGTATATGTGGCGTAAATTGTACGTCAGACTCGGATTTAGAAGCTTCGTTACATTGATATATATATATATATATATATATATATATATATATATATATATATATATATATATATATATATTTTATTATTAATTATTATTATTATTATTTATTTTTTTTATCTTGGGGGTGCATCAACCTGGCTGGGACACGGAAGGGGGTGCGCGGCTAAAAACGTTTGGGAACCCCTTACAGATCTTATTCATGACTGAACCGACAGTAGCTAAAAAAGATAAATTCTTCAGGATTGTCACACATACATAAGACGTGCTCTGGCAGAACTGAGTTTCCTCTAATTCTGTCCCGAAATCTCCATTTAGCGGCCACAATCTGCAAGCTACGTTTTCTTGATGTATGTATTTTTAGGATGGACAAAAATATCTCCTATTTTCACACAGTGAGTGGTCCACCAGCAAAGTGGTCAGTAGAAGCAAGCAGAAGCACACAAATATCAAAAATATAAACTGTGCAAAGGGCATAGTCAAACTACTTGGAAATGTTTCTCAAAGTATGTGTGACCTTGGGTACAGTTTGTCATGTGTGGGGGACCTTAAATCTTTTTTTTAGCAGACCACACAGATAGGTTTTTAAGAGTTACCAGATGCACCGTTGCAAATTAAATACAGTTTATTGAACTCACAAATTTCTATGGACAGAGATCGTCAGTTTCTTTTTACTGTACAAACATGACCATATTAAGAGTAAGAGTCTATGCTGGCCAATAATCAAGAGGAGAAATCAGAAATAATTCTAAACTCACCTTACGCGCAATGTTAAACATACCTCTGCGGGAATCATCAGCCTGGGATCTGATACACTCAGCGATCTACCTGCTTTTAAATGTAAATGCTGATTACCTGTCTCACTAAAAAACCAGCTGCGCTCTATCACAGCGTCTTCCAAACTTCTTAAACTTTAGTTCTAAAAATAGCAAACTTTATATATATATATATATATATATATATATATATATATATATATATATATATATATATATATATATACATATATATATATATATATAAAAAAGTTTGCTATTTTTAGAACTAAAGTTTAAGAGTTTTATTTAAATGAAGTATGCTGGATGATATATATATATATATATATATATATATATATATATATATATATATATATATATATATATATGAATGAGAGAGTACTTGTTGATGGCTGTGTTCAGACAACAAAGCACCTCCGCATGCAGTGTTGCATTGGATCCAAATGTTGTTCGAAGACCGTCTGATATCCCGACGTTAGTGGCAGTAAAGCTTGCTGCTGCTGTGCTGTGTAGCTAATGCGGACCTGACTGCGTTGGTTACAGAAAAGTAACTTGACATTGTTAGCTGTTGTCTGCCCCAGCTGATCTGTGGCTGTCTGCAGTGGTGTAGTGGTCCCTCGAGAAGTGGGTATACTCTCAATGTTTGCCCTTTTAGACGCAGCTCAGAAAAATGCTGTTTTAGAAACAATGACATGTAACACTGCTCTATTTAGTTTACCCAAAAATCCATCACTAGGGTTTACTCATCTTAGCCTAAGATATTTAGCCTAAAACATTTAGATTAAAATATTTCCTTGAGCTACTACGTGAGGGGTGAAAGTACTGTTGTCTCTTTTTTTAAAGATTTTATCCATCTTTTGGCAGGTAATGTAAAATTTTATTTGGTTTATATTGAAGGAATTCCTACACTACATCCAGAATCAACATTTCATTACTTTACTGTAGGTTTTTCAATATAGACCTATATGAAAAGGCATATGGAAAATCCTAAATTGAATGAGAAAGAGAATCTATAGAAAGAGAAAGTTAATGACAAGGAGGACATCAAAACTCAAATCTCTTTGTCTTTGCAAATCATGAATTGTCAAATATACCAGTTGAAACACCCAAAGAAGTGTTGATCCTGTTGATTTAGACCAGGGCTCCCCAACCTTTTTGAAACCGAGAGCTACTTCATTGGTGTTGTCATACGAAGGCTACCAGTACCGACCTTTGAACTAGAAGAGTCAGAGTTCACCTTAACTTTATGTAAAATAAACACTTTTTTCATGCTTTGTTGTCGATATTGTCGATTTTAAATCTATATAAATGAAAGTGTGAATAAACAAGAAGAGTAACAGAATAAATTAAAGTTTTAGATGCAGCTCACAGGTGGATGCTGCTATTTTTAGAACAGGCTTGTGGGCCCCACATGTGGTCCTCAGGGGCTACTTGGTGCCCGCGGGCCCCATGTTGGTGACCCCTGATTTAGACACACTGACAATGAATGTTTAGACTTAGACAACTTTATTCTTTATTTTGTATGTACAGAGTGCATACAGAACGAAATTTCATTGCATACAGCTTATAGCAGTATAGTCGGATTCCAGGTGGAATAAAGCAACATTGCAATATAAAGTGCAGCAGTGATCAAAATGTTAACATATAACAGTGCAGGAGAAAAACACTGTGCCTTCACATTATGCAGGATAATGTGCAAAATAATGGTGCAAAAAGGCATTCGTGCAAAAATGCATTTCCGTTGTGTAAAGGGAAACTAAGAGTTCGGCAGCATTAGTAATGCCAGATAGAGATGTGGTGACGCAGATGTGCAAATGTACAGATGTGGTGCAGAGTCCAGTTTATAGTTCAACAGTCTGATGGCAACAGGGAAAAAGCTTTTGCAAAACCTGGTGGACCTGCAGCGGATGCTGCAGAACCTCTTCCCAGAGGGCAGCAGGGAGAACAGTCCATGGTGGGGGTGTGAGGGATCTCTGATGATGTTACGGGCTCCGGACATGTAGCGCTGGGATGAAATGTCCTTAATAGAGTGAAGAGGAGCCCTGATGATCCCTTCTGCTGTCCTCACCACTCTCCTCACGTTCTTACCTCTGAATCGGTCTGTCCTCACTCAGATGTCTGCAGCTGGTTCAAATGCTGCTGCACACCTTTTAATGGAAAAACATAAAAGCACATTACCCCCTCCTGGCCTCCCTTCACTGGTTACCTGTTTATCTTAGAGTTTGTTTTTAAGGATTTAAACAGCTTATTATTATTATTGTTGTTGTTTTTTTAAAATTGTTGAGTCTTTACCCAAGCCATTTTACTAGATGTTATTTTGTTTTACCTCGTGTTAAAGTGCTCTTTAAATAATGATGACAATGATGATGATTATGATGACAAGAAACTTTTGCATCACCTCCAAGAAGCTGGAAAGAAAAGAGACAAAAAGATTTTTCACACCTCACTTAGTAACTCAAGGAATTATTTTAATCTAAATATTTTAGGCTAAAATATTAAACTGTTTATTGGTTGTTGTTTTTTCTTCAATCCCAACATTATGTTTAGTAATTTCTGCCAAAAGCTGCAGTATTTTGATTTAATTCATCTGAATGCAGTATTTGCATGCCATACTCTGATTGGATGGAAAGAAATGATTGGCTGGTGAGGTGGACAGTTTTTGAAGTCACAAGCGTGCGGACAGAATCCAGCGAGCGCACAGCTGGTGTTGGGCGTGGAAGTAGCAGGTCACGGGCAGACACGGAACCAAGGGACTGGACAGTGGGTTGAGAAGAGTTTATCAGAGTTGAGCATGCGGCAAACAGATTTGGAACGTGCGCGCAATGTTTAAACGCTGAATACCTGTCTTACTGCGCGCCCAAAAAAAGACACAAATATCACTAAAGAAGTTGATATAGGCAATGATGACTGAAAAATAAGTGGGTATACGCCGTATACCCGCGTGTACCCTGGACTACACCACTGCCTGTCCAACTTCATGTGACACCGTAAAGCATTGACACCCATTGTTCAGCTTTTTTTTTTTTTACAAACACGGCAAAATACTTTGTCATTTTTACTGTCGACAGGCTGCAGCCATGTCCAGAATGCCTCGTTTTCCACCCACTTTTGTTGAAATTTGCATTTTCTCATTCTCTAGCTCTTTGTCCGCCTCAAGCTTCTTTTCCGAACATTGTAAAAACGTACGGCCTTACGATCAACCAGAAGCAGTTCAGTGTGTTTGGTTCCGCGCAAACACGTCAAATCATTTATATCTGATATAATATATCTGACAAAACTGTTTTTATGAAGGTATTTTTTTAGAAAAAAATAAGGCATTTTTAATGCTACAGATAATTTCATTTAATGACTTTAATCCCACACCAGGGAAACCCTGGTGTGGGTTTTGTTGATGATAAACTAGCCGTGCCAATCGACTGAAATTAGATCTCTTTTGCATATTTCTTCCCTTTTCTCTCTCTCTCTTTGTCTTCCTCTGTTTGGATTTTTGCCGCATTTTGTTGAAGCCTTTCCCCCAACTGCTACAGCCCTACGTTCAAACATGCTAGGCTAGTGAGTTTGTTAGGATTGTTACTACTATAGACATTATGTATGTAGACACCTCGTTGGGTGGGTTCTGCCTAAGCTGCGGATGCGTCAGAGCGTCCGCAATGTTAAATGTGGCAAATCTGCAGTTAAACTCAGTCACTAAGACAGTATCAGAGGGACTTTATTGTCAGAATATACATTATATTTGTAATATTTTTATCTTTGTAATATTCAGAGTTTATTTTCGTATCCCTTTGGCTTCATTCTCCTGACTTTATTCTCGTAAAGAATATAAATCATAAGAATCTAACCAGGCCCTATTACTCCAGGACTAAGATAGTTCTGCAAACTATGACTATTCAGGAAATGTTCCCCCTTAATTCTCATAATATGATGTTTTTTCTCATAATATAACAACTTTTGTCTTTTTTACTGTATTCTCCTATGACTTTTTTCTCATATTAGTAACTTTATCTCTTTAATACTCCACCAAAAAGTCTGTTGCTAATCTGTGTCTATATCAGATCTAACTTGTTTTATTAGAAAGTAATAATTATCGATTGAGATTTCAGCGCCCTCTGGTGGACATATTGTAAACAAGAGAAGAGCTCGTCATTATAGTAGCCACATTGTTTATTTTTTTACAAAAACCAAACAGGGGATAGAATAAAGAACACATAGCAAAGCCAAGGCATACATTATTACAATACATTTATTAAGTACAAAATACACAAAAGCATATGCAAATCAAATAAATGATAAAAAAACTGAAGATTATTCGAAATCAAATACATGTACTGTATATACTCCTATAGATGTTTATAGCTGGGTTTTTTATGTACTTTAAGCAATGGTGTATATATTTTTATTTCCCTAACCACAACTGGAAAACATTTTGTTATTAAAAAAAACAAACAAAAACAAAACAAATCATTGCTTATTTCTTAACGTTTTATCTAAAGAAAAGGTCTAGCCCTAACATCCTGTAAAGTGCCTTAAGAAAACTTCAAATCATAATCATCTTAAATATGTAATATATTCTAGATTGGACTTGAAATTGAAAAGGCTGCTTTCCCAGGGACACAAAAAAATCATATTATTCTTATTTAAACATCAAATTGAACATTTGTAAAACTTATAGACTAAATACATATATAATAAATATCTTATTTCTGGTAAGTTAATTAAAGTCAAATTTACTTTGCCATTTTTTTTACCTTTAACGAGAAAATGTGGAGACGTCCTTTTTATTTTTTCTACGGAAAATCAAATATTTAAACAAATTTAAATGTATACACTGTGTGAAGTATATTTGCGCATGCTCAGAGCAGTCAAAGTAACATTTGAAAGGCGATTTAACTATTTTTTATTTAATTCTGTTTTTCTAATTTTTAGAATATGCAATATTTACGCAAATACAAAGATATACAAAAAGAAAAAAGACAAAAGAATAAAAAAGTAAGAAAAACAAAATATTGCCTACCCGGAAGCTATTCTGTTCGCGCATGCACAAATGAACTGATGGAACGGATCGTGCTAGCGGTACGGATGGGGTAGTGACAGGGATCTCGGAGCCGCTATTTTGTGCATGACACGTGGTCGGAGGTCATATGTCATCAGTACAGCCTCCTTACACACTGCACGCAAGGACGGAGGTCATATGCCGTCATAGTCACCATCTTGGGTAGGGGCCCAAGCATCCTGAAGCGGTTAGCCACAAGCAGTTATAACATAACATAAGCTTAGCTGCCGTCTGTCGAGTGCTACCGGCACTAGAACACTGATCTCTGTTTATTCACTGGGTATCCGATTGGTAGTAAACGTTGCTAAGAAGTCACCAGCTGCCATATTGGTACTCCTTGGTTACGAACATTCGGAATGTAAACAATACGTGTGCTACAGCACATAAATTTTGCAAAAAAACATCAAATTTATATTTTGCTTTCTGCTCATAGTAACAACAAGAAATGCACTATTATACTTCAATGTCCAAAAAACACCTGGAAACTCCCAACGATAAAAGAGCACTCATGGTTAATATATGTTCTGATTGTAGAAAATGCAAATGCTATTACAAGATTCATGTACTGTCATTCACACTCAAGTGTACAAGTATATCTATACATTACATACACAGCGTGTGTATGCACACACACACACATATTTCTACCTTTAATAACATTGCAAGTAACTACACACGTCGGCATGTTTATGGCGTGATTCCGTGAGAGTAGGGAGTACTGAGATGGCGGCAAGTGACTTCAGGTTTTAGGCCAATCGGATATCCAGTGAATAAATAGAGATCAGTGCACTAGAACAAGTTAGAAGCTAACCGTGCATATACATTGCTAGCGGCTAGTTTTTCCAGAAGCGTTCCCCATCTTGGCTTTAGGTCTGTTTCGGTACACTAGTTTTGCTACCTCAGAGCTATTCAGCCATGTCCTTTCAATGCTGTTACCTCAAAGTGCTGACATGTTGATTGTGATGGTTAATTGTGATGTCAATAAGATTCCTAACCAACTGTGAACTGATTTCTTAAGCATTGCTACCTCTCAATTAATCCATTTTGATTGACTTTATTTAGGGTGACCATATTTTCATTTGGGAAAACCAGGACACCTTGGAACGGGGTGGGGGGGGGGGGGGAGGGGGGGGGGGGGGGGGGGATGGGAATCTCTGTTCCCATGCATAGAGATGTCTGTGGCATGCACTCACTTAACATAGGCCTACGTAATCCTACAATAACATGATATTTACAGTTGGTTTATTAAAAATGCTTTTCAGTAAAAGTCAACAGCAATAACTCCAATAACAAATGATAATTTTATTCAAAATTTATTTATTAAAAAATGCTTAACAATTCCTGTAATGAATGAATAGCACAATAAAGGCCTCCCATTTGTCTCGACCCGGTCTGAAAGCGGGGAAACTCTTTTATAAATCATCGGTAAACATACATTTGCGCTTCGGCATGTTGTTGGCGTACTGACAGCCACGCTATCTATCTTCTGATTAAGAACAGGGCTGCCCGCACTGACGCGGCTCAGGGATTACGTCACACGCAGCGCAGTGCCCTAGTGTCTGTCAATTTAATGGTCCAATGAAGGTAATTTAAAAAACAGGACATTTCCTCACTTTCTAAAAAAAACCCGGGACGCCCGGGACAGGACGTGAAATACGGACATGTCCCGGGAAATACGGACGTTTGGTCACCCTACTTTATTTTCATTTGTTTTTTTATGTTCTATTGAGTAGTGTTTTCTAGTGTGTTATTAAGCAAAATAATTGGTGTAACAGGGAATTATCAGTTTAATAAATAGCAGCTTGTGAAATCGTAGATTTTTGTGATTATTTTGAGTCAGAAATTGAATGGTCTCTAAGAGTTATCGAATTATATCTTTTTGAGTTAATAACTGAATAAACTGAAACATTTTTATTGGCTTGTGGTGAAGGAGTAAGTAGTAGGATTAAAACCCAAGTTGCAATTATAAGTAAAGTTATCAACGTCCGCGACCCCATGAGGGATTAAGCGGGTAAGAAAACGGATGGATGGATGGATGGTTATCAACGTATTCTGGACTAGTCTAGCCAGTCAGTAACTGGTTAAATAAACCTTTTCCGGTATAAATAAGTTCATAATTGCTAATCAATTAACCAATTGTTAGTGCTAATCATTACAGGCTCATAGCCCTTGATCACAACCATCCATCCATCCATCCATCCATCCATCCATCCATCCATCCATCCATCCATCCATCCATCCATCCATTCTCCGTCATGCTTATACCTGTTGGGGTTGCGAGGGGTGCTGGTTTCTATCTCCAGCATTCAACGGGCGAGAGGCGGGGTACACCCTGGAAAGGTGCCAGTCTGTCGCAGTGGTCACAACCATTTGAATTAAATTTCGTCATAACTATCCTTTGATTTTTAATGATGTATTATTGAATTATAATTGACAATTATAATAATAATCTTCATAACCAAACAGGTATGATTGCATAATATGATGCAGGATCACACAATAAAACTTTTTCTGTAGCCTCAGAGAAATGATAATAAAATGTGAAATAAAGCATCATGAAGCTGACATAGAACATAGAAGAGTGGCAAATAACTACAAGGCCTACATAATCTTTAATCTGTAATGTAACATGTATGCTTTATATATATGTGTGAAAGTGTCCCCCACAAAGCTCTGCGGTTTCAGATGATAAAAGATGAATCACATTTTTGGGCGGGTATGGTAGGCATCAGGTATTGCACTTTCTTCCAGAAGCGCGAGTTCCATTTGAAGACTTTCTGTGAGCCCTCCGGCCACCTGATGGGGGCGCTCTTACGGATTAGATGCTGAAGGCCTGGAGGAAGGTGTGTGTAACCTTGTGGCCCGGTCTCCCCAAGCTGAATCAGAATCACACTCATCTCCCTCTGCACCAGTGCATAGTGAAGCCCAACCTGGAACACATGCAGCATTTAATTTACATTAAATAAAATAAATAAAAAAATCTTGTACTCTGTAATAGTTTTGTTCTATAATTATTTAAGCAGTGCTGGGAGCCAAACTAACCAGCAGTCTATGAAAGTCAGAAGTGACCATGTTTGCTCTGTGCTTTACAGAGCTTCAAACGTACGGAGCCCCAGAACTGATATGGGAGAAAAAAGAGATACAGCATGCGCACAAAATACTAATTTGTTCCCAAGAAATACTAATTTGTTCCCACAAAATATAAATTTGTTCCCACAAAACACTAATTTGTTCCCATGAAATATAAATTTGTTCCCACTAAATACTAATTCGTTTCCACAAAATATTAATTTGTTCCCACTAACTTCACTGTAAATAACTGATGTACCTTTCCTACTTTTGCACCTTCTCTTATGAGCCGATGTGGCTAGTGAATTTCTCCAATGTGAGATCAAAGCCTATCTTATCTTATCTTAAATACTAATTCTTTCCCACAAAATATTAATTTCTTCCCATGAAATATTAATTTGTTCCCACAAAATACTAATTTGTTACCACAAAAGATTAATTCATTCCCAAGAAATACTAATTCGTGGCCACAAAACATATATAACGTGTGCACAAAACACTAAACACATCCTTCCTGAACAGCACACCTTCTCAGAGGAACAAAACGTGTTGGACAAAGATAGCCTGATCCGGTTTTATTTTAGGCTAGGGGTTGAGCTACAAAGACATTCTAAGAAGTCTAATGTTTCATGGAATTCTTATTAGTGAGAGGCATTTCTATAGAATTTTAAGAGCCAGGTCGCTTCACCGGCAGACGTACAACTTGGATGCTGGGATAGACTTTATTGTTGACCAACTGCAAGGCTCTGGAAAGGACCACGGTTATCGGTGGATGTATGCTAAGTGCGTACAACATGGTATTTGTGTCAGAAAAGAGGATGCCCTCCTCTCTCTGCTGGACCACATTGGTTCTCAAGCTCGCCAGGCCAAACATCTTAGAACGAGGCAATATTTTGCTAACTTTGAGTGGCACATAGACTCATATGACAAACTGAAACCATATGGTATATGTGTTACGCTGGGAGAATGGCTCTGTCATACAAAGACGTTTTAAGCCTGGACTCTCTGAACCATAGAAAGAACTCGACCCACAGTTATGAAGCCCAGTAACTGAAGGCTTTACCTCCCCGCCTGTTTTTTGAGATACTGGGAGTCACTAACAGAAATGGATTCTAGGAATGGAATGCTCTTGTACTTTTATTACATTGTTATATGCAAAGGCTGAGAATAAACTGCACAATACTTCACTATATACACCACAAATTAATATTTTGTGGTAACAAATTAGACATTCGTGGGAACAAATTAATATTTTGTGGCTACAAATTAGTATTTTGTGGAAACAAATTAGAAATTTGTGGAAACAAATTAGAAATTTGTGTGAACAAATTAAAATTTCGTGGTACAAAGTTAGTATTTCGTGGGAACAAGTATATTTCATGGGAACAAATTAATATTTTGTTGGAACAAATTAGTATTTGGTGCACACGCTGTGACTATTTTTTCTCCCATATCAGTTCTGTGGCTCCGTACAAATGAGACGCCACTGTTGCTATTTTACACTAGTTTTTATTGATACTACAACAAAGCTGTTTTTTAATATAAAAATGTTGTGGTGCAATGGGATTTCTAGCCTTGCCATTTGCAAAGTAATCTAATAGATTTAAATTAAAACAAGGACAATACAAACTGGATTAATCCCACCCCACTCTACCCCCATTAACCTGCAGACTATTAGTTTCATATTTTTTATAATAAAAGATAAAAAACCCTGCAGACTCTTGCCTGATAGTCTAGTCCTCCAGTGACCGAGGTTTGGTCTGAGGTGGGATTTCCCATAATCTCGGATTCTGTTCCAGGTGTTAGGATGACCATCAGCCTCCTGCTCTGCTTGATGCATCTCTCCACCAGCTCCACACGATCTGTTCAATCAGAAAAATCCTCCTTAGGTCACGTGCTTTCATCCAGTGATGTGCACTACTTCTAACACTTATAGGTCTCTCTGTACTACCTTTTGCAAAAGTATTTGTGCCCCATTAAAAAACATTTTTCATCAAAAAAAAATGAATAAAAACCAATAAATAAAACACATTGCTTTCAGTAGTTGCCTACATATTAAATAGCAGTATACTTTTAATATCATCACAGCTGTCAAGGTCTCAGAGGTGTGTTTTAAAGAACGTGAGTAAACAGCATCATCAAGACCAAGGAACACAGCAGACAGATGACGGAGAAAGTTGTGGAGAAATTTAGAGGTTTTGATCTCAAATAAATTATCCAAGCTTTGAACATCTCACAGAGCACAGTTCAGCTTGTTGTCTAAAAATGGAAAGGGTATGGCACAACTGTAAATCTACCAAGACATGGCCATCCAAGTAAACTGACAGGCAAGCCAAGGAGGGTATTAGCAGCCAAGATGTTCATTCGCTTCGTTGACAAAAGCAAAATAAGTCTGTCATAAATAACAAACATGAGCCACCTGAGTTGCCTCCTGCCAATCATACACCACAAAAGGAGATGGGATATCCCGCACTGCTGGGAGCTTTCGGAAATGAAGCTGGCAGTGCAAAATCTCTATCAAAAAACATTCTTTTCAAAGCAACAGCAGACAAACTCAGTGTAAACATGTTGCTATTGTCCGAGCAAATGTTTCAAATTTAAATTATATATCTCACTTCCCTACTCTGCTTATTGGAAAACCTTTCAAAGTCTTGTTTACGTTCTAGGTTCTGCTGCTGGCTGGTGATACGAACCATACATCATGACTACATCACTCATTCGACCTGCAAAGCTGGTTTGCCTTTCTGTAGGTCAGCTGATGCCGGGCTACTTCGCTCGGTGTGTAATGGTTGTAACAGAGATGGGCTGAGTTCTCTCTACTTATGCTCTTCTACTACACCCACCTTGAAATGTTTTGTGAAAGAGGCTATTGTAACTGTGGAGGAGTAGCAGCGATTTACACCTTAGACGGGGTAATCCTTTGATAGAACAACTATTGGAAAGGTTACATAAATAAGCTAATTGTTATAATAAATCTCCAAGAAGTCCTGATTTTAGTTTACCACAAGCCTTGTGGCATTGTGCCTTGGTCCTATGCACGGACGAGGTTGAAACATGTAAATGACAGCATGTTGAGGGAAAGCTTTTGTTCAGCGGGAACAGGGAAGCTGGAGTTGTCAAAAAGACGGATGGAACTTAAAATAGGACAGTGCTCAAAGACAAATGTTGGAGGCTACAAAACATTTGAGAATGGGGCAGGTTTAGCTTGCCAAAGCTGCCTACAGCCAGTGTTACAACAGACTGGGTAGATTAAAGCATTTTCGTGTATTACAATGGACCAGTCAAAGTCCACACCTCAATCTAATTCAGAACCTGTAGCAAGATTTGAAAAATTGGTGTTCCCAAATAATATCTATCCTTTGTCACTAACCTACTAAGAATGAGCAAAGGTGGTGCAGACATATTATTACAGAGGAAAGGTGGTTCTACAAGGTATTGACCCAGTGATGCTGAATTTGAACACATACCACACACTACCACACAAGTTTAAATTCTTGAAAGTTGTTTTCTGTAGTCCTTCTTATGTTGACCTGCTGCTGGTATTTCACTGCAATCAACTTTACACTGTATGTTTTGTTGTTTGCTCTGTTCATGAACAGCACTGAATTGTCTTTTTATTGAAATGTGCAACACAAATAACCTTACCTTGTCTCGCCTCGCCTTCCACTTTGCAAGCATGAACTACTTTGAATTACTCTGTCACATACAATACCATAACGATTCCTGGAAGTTTGTGGTTGTAACATTTTCATAATCAGTCAAATGATCAAAATGTTCAAGGGGTACGAAGCTTTCTGCAGTGCAATGGATGGCATTTGTTTCACTCTTCCTGCTTGAGAAACATGCACTAAAAGCCTAACAAGAAAAGACAGGAAAATATGCTGACCTTCCCCAGGTATGTCATCTCTCCCCTGGATGAAGAGTCGATACCCACACTTCTCTTCAAGGACTGAGGGCAGAGTCTTTGTGACAAATTTGTTCAGTTTTTCCTCTGTCTCCTTGTCTAAGCTCTGTGTCTGGTAAACCACGTAGGCGTCATACACCCTGGTATCTGTGGCACACAAACAAAGATGTCTTGAAAATAGTCCCATTCAGCAAACATTCTCATGGGGGGGGGGGGGGTCTCATGAGACATGGATGTTGTTGTTAACTTGGTTGATACATTCCTCTCTGACTCAAAGATGTTGTTTTGGTTTTTGGATTCTTTATCTTTTTTGAATGACAAGACAGCAGGTAACCAAGGGTGATTTCTACGTCTGACTCACAAGAGCTGTGGAAAGGTTTTACACTGTCACTGCGGTCATAAACCACTCTGACCTTGAATTGCTTCATGGACTGTTTAGTCATCTTTTCTGACATAACACAGCAAATTAAACCCAGCAACTCTCCTGCCTCATTACAATATGCATTAAAGAAGGCACATTTAAAATGTGTATTTTCTTTCTTAGGGCAGATTAGCACTGCAGGCTCCATCAAACATCTATCATAAGTTCCCCATCAGAGAATGGTTAACTATATTTTGCAATTTTGAGGGATATTACAAAGCTAGTCCTCAGTGCTGTGGTCCTTGTAGAAAGGGGCTTTGTAAAAACAAAACCTTGTTGGGATCTTCTGATGGTCATGCCCCCCCCCCCCATCTGCATCAGTATAAATCCTGTACTTCTGTGTTTTACTGTCATAATGGTGATTCAAATTGTTATCCTTAAACATAGCTTTATATTTTCCACACATCAAATAAATGTTCAGAAGTCCATTCCTTGTTAGTTTCTTGAAGCTATCCCTGATGCACATAAGTGCACCAATGGTGTTAAGCATTGCAAAAAATTACTGTAGTTTGTGCATCTAAAACAAAGTAAATGGATTTACACTTGTACTTCAGACTCATGCAGGCCAGTCGAAGGGAAGCAGTGGAAATGTCCAGGTCTGATATAGACCGTTACAGGATAATGCAAAACTCCCACAAACAGACAAACAAACAGACAAAATCAAATCTGTAGAATATTGCTCTGTAGAAAACACAATTGGCTCAGTATTAATCTATATACACTCATTAGAGAACAAGTGCTACCATTAGCAATTTTAGCAAAGCCAAATGGTACATGGTAAATGGACTGAACTTATAAATTAATGTACTTTGAGCAAAAAGGCAACAATAGGTTGTCTGCTCACACACAGCTCATGTATTGGAGTATACATACATTTAGGGCTTACATAACATTGTTCTCCTGTAGGATCTCGCTCCATAAAAATACACGCTGTTCCTTTGATTGTAGTGAAGGAGTGCTGGGTGATATTAGGTCGGACCTTTATGAAGCAAACTAAAGAATGAAGGCTAATTGGACATACTACATAATTTTCCTCATAAAAACTATTAGGATAATTTAATAAATAAAATATTGCTGCGTGGCTCAAATTCAGTTAATTAATCCAGAGCCTTCTCCTTCAAATGATACAAACATACACACACATAAAATGTCTCATATTTTAGCTTTTGAAAAAAGGAAACCTTGAATATATTGTACCTTTGTTGCGTCTTCCTGGTGGGAGGTAGGGCCTGAGCAACAGAGCAAGGTCAATGGCAAAGTATTTCACTAGCATAGCAGTAAACACGGCAATCAGAACCACACACACTCCTGCAATAATGAGGGGAATGATGGACTCTGGAAGAAAAACACAGATAGATTGATTTATTAAATAATAATGAACCAATCTAACTCGTTGTTCCCAAAGCTAAGACATGAGAATATCTGATGTGGGGTCACAAAGTCAAAGCCAGCAATTGGGTTTTTAGAATTCCGGAAAAAAAAATGCTAAACATATTTGTTCACTAAAATGCTTTCTATCCTGACTAAATAGTATCCAGTTAATTTGAAAAAAAAAATATATATAGAAAATATAACACTCAGAGTTATTTAAATATGAATTATTTTTTTATCCATATTTCTTACATGTAATATGGATAATAAGAGTCACAAGAATAATTAATTTCCATTTGGGGTAAATAAAGTATTCATGACATCAAGGTTCCTAAGTTACTGAAACTCTTATATGTAGGCCAGAAGTTGCAGGTTTGGGAAAACAAAAAGAAAGGTTTCCCCACACTAACCTCTTTGCTTGAGGGTTAAAGTTGAAGAGTTTGTTTCATAATAACCTACGCCGTGACACTTAAACTCATAATGGAAATCTTTTGCAGAAACTCTTTCAATGGTCAGGATCGCTGTGGAGTAGGTGTCTGTTCGAAAGTTCCTCGATCTCTCTAGGAAATGAAAAAAGGTTTGATTCATTATAAAGTAATAAAAACACCAATAACGAATAAACAGAGAAAAACGTGTTAAATTGCTCCTTCAACATTTGATGCTAAGTCTTAACTGAATTGGTATGCCATTAATTTTAAAGTCAATTGACATTTAATACATTTCTTCTACTTCTCTAATATGAACATATCATAAAAAGTTATAATGGCATACAGGTTCCCTTCAGGGAAAAGTGCATATTCAGACTTTTTATCTAAGTTTAAACTAAAACAGTAAATATACATTTTATACTTACAATGTTGTGGTTTCATTATATCCTTCCATCTGGTTTACTGATGATCCATTAATTCTCCAGATTGCCATGCAGTCTCTTTTTGCATTAATCCCACAGTAAACAGTGCAGTTCAGCTTGATGCTGTCGCCTGTCAAACCAATAAAGGGTTATTATATGAAAATATATTCTCCATTAATGGTGTGTGCATGTATCACCAACATGTTTCATATCTACTGAAGTGTTTTTTAGTGAAAATGTGTTTGCATATAGTGTGTGAGTGAAGAAAGGAAATATTAAAAATAGTGGTGGATTTTGAGGCCTGAGGGAAACTTTTTTGAAGGGGCCCTCCTCCAAGTCTGAGCGTGAAGGTTCTGTAGGGTTTCATGCTGCAATACAGTGAACCAGACAGTAGGGCAACATGTTGCTACGGAAATATATTCATAGTACTACATCTTGTCTCAACCACTTTGCTGTACATTATAGTGAATCAAACAATATATCAATTATTAATTGTATAATTAAAATGCTGTTTATCTATTACTTTAAGTAAAACTGTATCTTTGCTTAGTCTATATTTTACATACTACATGTATTGTGAAGAAAAATAAGAGTTAACTAATTATTGTTACATTTGTGATTAATGGTGATTTGTTTTTTTTATTGACTTTACATATTGAAAGAACCCAATGCTGCATGTTTGCATAAAGACCTAATTTTAATAAATGTAGAAAGAACACAAATAAAGCTCAAAAAGCGCCTCTTTGAACTGCCACCATAATGTAATGGAGATATTTGAGTACTTGGATGATCCCACGAGCTATGCTGTCCAGAGCCTGAAGTTGGAGCTCATTGGCTAACACCTGGTGGCCAGGTTTCAACTTGTGGGAGCCCTGAACAAGCAACACTAGACCATCCCCCAGAGGGCCCACCACCTGCAGGGTCAACCATGAGGGACTGGTGCAAAGATGATTAGGCAGTGGTTAAAGGTAGAGACCATGATTACCCAATCCCCTGACACATAAGGTGATCAGCTGTCTCATGTTGGGGTTTACTCTGGTGAATGAGAAGGTCGCATACCTGCACTCAGGAGAGGTCAGGAGAGGGCTATGGCTGCTGTTGTTTTAGCTCAAGGGCCAAGCAGCTATGCAGAGAACCTGGTCTTCTTGGTGTCCCTTGTGGGTGTGCTGGCTTTTGCCATTCTCTGGCACTCTGTCATTCTCCTGAGGTACTTTAACACCCATGTGGGATAAAACATTCACAACTGGAGGGGTTTGATTGGCAGGAACATGGTGTTTATCCATAACAAACACCATGTTCAACTGTAAGGGCATTGATCAGTGCATGTGGCACCAGCACACCCTAGGCTGGAAGGTCAACGATTGATATGTCTGCTGACCGTCAGCCACATGTCTTGGACATTCTGGTAAAGGGAAAAGCTGAGCTGTCCACCAATCACCACCAGGTAGATAATGAAATCTAGTTAGAGAGGAGGAAGCCAGACAGACTCGGCAGGTCCAAGTGTGGAGCAAGAGTTTGCTGGGAATGTCTGGCAGAGCCCTCAGTCAGGGACATATTTAACTCCCACTTCCACAAAACCTTATCCCAGATTCTAGGGGAGGCTGGGGACAAAGAGTCCGAGTGGATAATGCTCTTTGTCTTTGTTGTCAATTGCTGCCCGTAGCTGTGGCCGTAATGTCTGTAGTGCCTGTCATGGCGGTAATCCCAGAACCCGGTGGTGAAGGGGTTACCAAAGTAAGGGATTTTGTCAAAAGAAGGAGTCCTATACAGTCTGGTTGGTGTGTGGGACTCCTGAGGCAATTAACAGATACCGTGAGGCTAAATGAGCTGCAGCCCAGGTAGTTGCTGTGGAAAAAACATAGGCCTGGGAGTAGTTCAGTGAGGCCATGAAAAAGGACAGACAAAAACTCAAAGGATCTGTTTGCTTCAAAGTGATTCTGACTAACCATCCAGCATCTCAGGAAGATTGCTTTGCTAACACTGTTTACAGTGGGGATGGGGAATGGCTGACCTTGATGAAGCACATTGTCAGGAGTTGAAAGGAGCACCTTGAGGATCTTCTGAGTTCTGCCAACACACCTTCCCTAGTGGAAGCAGAGACTGGGAACATGGGAGTTGGACCTGCTCATCAGCAAGGTCAAACTCTAAAGGTGGTCAGAAAGCTTTGGGGTAGATTAGATCTGCCCTTTGTGAAGTCCCTGAATGTTGTGGAGCTATTGAGGCCGACACGCCTCTTCAACAGAGGTCACAGTGCCCCTGAACTGACAGGCCGAGGTGGTGGTACAACCGTAAAAGAAGTGAGACTGGACAGTGTGCTCCAAATGCAGGGGTATCACACTTCTCAGCCTCCCCAGTTAGCCTATGCCATGGTAGTGGCATAGGCTAACTGAAACTAGGCTTCAGAAATGGAGTGTGACTTTTTGTCCCAGCCATGGAACACCACTCCAGCTTTATACACTCTATGGGGGTTGCTCTATTGTTCATGCAAGTTTGCCCAGTTGAAATGCCATGTAGCTGAAATGAGCTTCCTCTGTAGGGCGGCCAGGCACTCCCTTTGAGATAGGATAAGGAGCTTGGTCTTCAGAGAGGGGCCAGGAGCTCCTTCACATAGAGAGCATTCACAGATGAGGCAGCTCGGGCATTTGTTCCAAATACCCCCTGTATACCTCCCTCAGAGGGCCAGGGGGTGGCACAGGACATGCTGGAGATAATATGTCTCCCGCCTGGTCAGGGAATTGCTCTGACTTTCCCCAGAGGAGCTGGGGGAGGTATCTGGGAAGAGGGAGGACTTTCTGCTGTGTCTGTTGCCCCCATGACCTGGTCCTGGATAAGCGAAATACGATGAGTATGCGTCCAAAGAAGGAAAAAAAAAAACACACCCACACTGAGAGACTATCAATGCAGTGATTAGAAATTCATTTTAATCTATTTTGAGTACAGAGGAGAACCAGGATGCCATTTAAACATGAAAGCAATAAATGAAAAACAAAGTAAAAAATTCATCAAATCAGAACCTTCACTCTGTTTTTAATTTGTATATTTTTACTGCCAATGTTTTTTTATAGCATAGCAACTCAGACCTGAACTCAACATGAGTACTGGTAGGACCTTTAATGAGGTTTATAGTCTGTTAATGGTTTTGGCAGTTTTCTTACCTTCATCAACCAACTGCTCCTTGTTGGTTGGAGAGACAATTTCCACCTTATAGACAATTTGGTCTGCATGAAAGCAAAGATGCATCATTTTTCTTGTACTGTCTTATATAAGGCAGTAGGCACACTTACACTCACAACAAAAACTGCATATATATATATATGAAATCAGCAAAAATTTGTTCCAGCTGAAACCCTTTAAGGTCTTTCCCAAGATGACAAATTCTTTGGCACGCAACGAACTGGTATGGAGTGTGTAGTCAGAATGACTACTACTTATTTATACTAAACAAAACAAGTCACAACCAAATAAAAAAACCAACAAAACCAAAATAAGATTCAAATCCTCTCAATTACATTAATTAATCTAAGATAATGAAAAATAATTACCTAACACTTATCTTTTGAGTTTTTTCTAATTATTTCTATTAAATCAAAGTGTATTCTTTCCATTTTTCCATTTTGAACCATTTCCCTCCTTTCTTTTTCATACTTCTTACAGTGTACCATGACGTGTTCGATTGTCTCTTGTTGCTCACAGTATTCACATCTGCCAGTGTTATGCTTACCTATTTTGAATAATGTACTGTTTAATCCTCTGTGCCCAAATTTAAGTCTTGATATAATTGTTTCTTCTCTTCTGTTCCTCCCTGCACATCTCATTTCTCCCTCTCCTCTGAATCATGTAAAACCACCGTCCTTTCCTCTCTTCCTCCCATTGCTTTTGCCACCTTTCATTCATCCAGCTCCAGATCCCATGCTCCACTCATCTGTTTCATCCTTAATCAAGCCAGGACTCAATCCACCTGTCAGCGTTACTATTTAAACCTCCCTCAGTCAGCCCTTCCCTGTCGGTTTGTCTGCTCATTACTGCTCATTACTGCTCACCTCATCCTTTCCTTGTCCTGCCTGCCTCCAAAAAGCTCTGTGCTTTGGTGCTGGTATTCCTGCTACCGCTGTGCTCCAAGTAAGCTCTCTGCTTTCGGACCTGATTGCCTGCCTGTTATCGGACCTGTATCTGTGCCCTGACTCTGCCATCAGTCATCTCAGTTCTGACCCACTGCCTGCCCTTTAATAAACGGTCTTTTAACGTCACTTGCTTTGTCTGGCTGAATTCTGGGTTCTCCGTTTCTGTTAATTACAAGATCATTCTATTTGCCATTTTCTGTTGAAATGGAGGCCTGTCCATACTCTTTGCCCAGCGAGAGGGATGAGAAAGAAACCAAGAAAAAGAAGAAGAAGTAATAACCAGGAGAAAATGAGACACTACATGTAAAAATATAAACGCCGGTCTTGGTAAATCCGAAATGACCTGTGATTATCCACATTTAAAAAAGCTGAGTTCACTTTTATGGAGGACCAAGTCTTCCAGATCTAAAAATAAATACAGAAATAAATAAATGCTCAATAAATAAATAAGCATACAATTAATTGCCACCAAATTAATAAATGTAGGTAGAAATTAAATTATACAGTGAGACATAAATGTATATATCTCTTTTAATTAGCTTATTCTTTTATTCGCCTTTGTAATAATTACCTTATTTATTTATTGTGCGTTATAATCTTCAACTTTATTTATTAATTACTTATATTTTTTAAGTATTTATTTTTGTGCATGTTATAATATTTTTGTCTGTTTTATTCTTCCTTTGTATTTTTTTACCCTATATATTTCTGTGATGCTATTTATTTCTGCCTGTCGTTTTTACATTTCTGCCTGTCCTTTTTACATTTCTGTATGCATTTCTGCCTCATTATGCAAATGAGGAGGGGCTGTGTCTTAAGGGCTCAACTTCTTCCCATTGGTTGGTTAGCATTTTACTGCATCGGTCAAATCTACATGGCTTTTCCCCGCACTAAAGCTTAAGTAATGCCAAACTCAGCAGTCAGACGTTCAGTGTCCAACCTCTTAAGGAAAGCTGCTAATAGACTGGAAGAATTAGAACGCTGTACATTTGGGATCTGAATGTTTTTCTGTGGTTTCAGATTCGGTTTTTCCAGATCAGTAACTCATCGGCGGATGATTTTTTTTACAAAACAGACACCTCTCCGCAACCACAGCAAGGGAGACACTGAGCTACAACCGTAGTTTCCTCAGAACGAGTCTCCCATCGCGCTGGGTGAATTACATTAGACCCTATGCAGAGCTCGCTTGATAAGAAAATACTGTAGTTGATTATAAAAGTCCCGTTGACTCCACAGAGTCAACGGGATCTAGCTCATGGTTGATCCGGTTGAGGGGCTCCGATTTCGGCCAGCGTCTCTCAGCTGCTCCCTCCTCCCACACGCGTGGTGCATTTAGGGACCGCCAAAAAACCTTTGAATCAAGCACTCTTGAGAAACAAAAATCAATAAATTCCGTATTTTGTGACCACCTATGACAAAACTAATATAAAATCATGCCACTGAATAACATCTGTAAGGCACCCTTGTTTTTATTCCATTTTAAGCTATTTTCAATTTTTAAGATTTATTCAAAGACAATAGTTGGCTGAAGTAGTAGAACAATTTCACAAAGAATTTGAGTGAGTGGGTCACATGACCTGGAAGCTATTGAAGAAAAGTCCAAATTTTTGTCTTGAAAATTGAAAATAGCTTAAAAATTAATAAAAACAAGTGTGCCTTACAGATTTTTATCTATTGGCATCAATTTATATTACTCTATCTTAGCTGGTCACAAGATAATACATTTATTGATTTTTATTTCTCAAGAGAGCTTGGTTCAAAAGTTTTTTGACGGTCTCTAACTGCACCACCGCGTGTGGGAGGAGGGAGCAGCTGAGAGACGCTGGCCGAAATCGGAGCCCCTCAACCGGATCAACCATGAGCTAGATCCCGTTGACTCCGTGGAGTCAACAGGACTTTTATAATCAACTACAGTATTTTCTTATCAAGCGAGCTCTGCATAGGGTCTAATGTAATTCACCCAGCGCGATGGGAGACTCGTTCTGAGGAAACTACGGTTGTAGCTCAGTGTCTCCCTTGCTGTGGTTGCGGAGAGGTGTCTGTTTTGTAGAAAAAATCATCCGCCGATGAGTTACTGATCTGGAAAAACCGAATCTGAAACCATAAAAAAACATTCAGATCCCAAATGTACAGCGTTCTAATTCTTCCGGTCTATTAGCAGCTTTCCTTAAGAGGTTGGACACTGAACGTCTGACTGCTGAGTTTGGCATTACTTAAGCTTTAGTGCGGGGAAAAGCCATGTAGATTGACCGATGCAGTAAAATGCTAACCAACCAATGGGAAGAAGTTGAGCCCTTAAGACACAGCCCCTCCTCATTTGCATAATGAGGCAGAAATGCATACAGAAATGTAAAAAGGACAGGCAGAAATGTAAAAACGACAGGCAGAAATAAATAGCATCACAGAAATATATAGGGTAAAAAAATACAAAGGAAGAATAAAACAGACAAAAATATTATAACATGCACAAAAATAAATACTTAAAAAATATAAGTAATTAATAAATAAAGTTGAAGATTATAACGCACAATAAATAAATAAGGTAATTATTACAAAGGCGAATAAAAGAATAAGCTAATTAAAAGAGATATATACATTTATGTCTCACTGTATAATTTAATTTCTACCTACATTTATTAATTTGGTGGCAATTAATTGTATGCTTATTTATTTATTGAGCATTTATTTATTTCTGTATTTATTTTTAGATATGGAAGACTTGGTCCTCCATACACTTTTAATAGCCACGGCCTTAAATTCTGCCAAAACAGTAGAATTAAGATTGTTTAAATGGACCCTGAAGTACACTAAAAAAATGTAAAAAAGCATCTCATCAAAAGAAATGTAAGAATATATAGAATAGAAAAGACACAAAATCACTGATATTTATAAGAACTCCAGTAAACCGATTGAGAGTTGTTGTCCAAAACTGAAGAAAACACAGATCAGTGGTGAATATTCCCAGGGAACGAACCCAAACCAGCACTGAAAACACGGCAGGCCTCATTTGACTGTTCACATCAGTGTTCAGGATTCAACAATAAGAAAGAGACTAGGTTAAAACCGCACCTATGTGAGAGTTTTAACTCTCCTGAAGGAGACTACTTAAGCTATCAGTATTTGAACTTAAGCACACTTAGGTTATGCAGAAGGATAAGGATTCAAAGCACACCAGCAAATCCACCCCTGTGGATCTAAAAGTTCAATAATACAAGTTTTGAATTGTTTTGATTAAAGCCTACTTCATACCTCCCACTCTGCTCTTCTGTCCACTCAACTATGAAGCCCATTTGATGAATGTTTTGCCTTCCGTACCCTAATGTTTGGGTTCGCTAAGGAAGTCTGAAAGTGTGTGTGAGCAGCCCACTCCAACAGAACAGCACAATTGTTTTTATCTGCACATAAGAATGGACCAAAAATTCTTTGCAGCAATGTTGAAGGGTCATTGCTAGTAGTTTCAAATGCTTAATGGATTTGATGTTTTTGCCACCAAGGGTAACACAAGTTGCAGTTAGGTTAAAAGGGAAATTTCTTTTTCAAACATTATCAGGTTGGTTTGGTTTTTCCCTTTGTAGATGGAATCACCATGTGAAAACTGCTTCTCATATGCACTCAGATAGTCTTTGTCTGAAATCTGTATGATGAAAAATTTACATGTGACAAAGAAGCAATAACAGAAGCAATCTCTGAGGGGGCAAAAGCATTTTGTACACTATACACTATATATTCCTCCTTTGATCTTAATACCCAACAATCTGAAAACACTCACCCGGAACAATAAGTCTCCAGGAACCAGAAGAGTTGTACACCTTGTTATTGTGTGTCCAGGTACATATGCAGGTGTAGATGCCCTCATCGTGTTTTGATGCGTTTTCTAACCTCAGGCGAGCTTCATGTTTGCCAGGAAGAAGATTGTTGCCCTGGAGCAAAACGGTGACAGACCTCAGAAAGGTTGGAATAATGTAGAAAAATAATACTCTGCTTGTCAGATTGTTTTAAATTGTCTGTTCTCAGCATATCTTTTCACAGATGAAAACATTCTTAGTAAATACACATCTCTTGCAAACAGAAAAGAAGCGCCACTAAACTATCTTTAGACCCTTCGCAATAGTGGTGCAGCAATCGGAATCAATATCAGAAATACTTTAATATTCCCAGAGGGAAATTACAGTTGTCAGCAATGTCACCAAAGCAACTTCATTTGAATATTCTGTACACTAATATCTCATACTTGCATGTGGTATATTCAGATTCGCCCATACCTTTAACCAAGAGAAGTTCCCCTTAAAAGTGATGCACGTGTCTTCAACAGGTCTTGGACAGAGAATTAGTTTGTTCTGGTAAGAATTTTTGATTCTTCCATAGGTTAAATTCTCTCGACTGTTTTCACTGAAGACCTCAAATCTTACAGGATAGTAGAAACATTCATCTGACGGGGTTATGTGCCTGCAGGAGAGACAATTCACAGCTATTATATAAGTAAGCACGTCGTGAGCATTGTACAATCCAGTCAAATTCTTCGTATATATACACAACCCTTCCAAATGAAGCTGATTCTGATCTCAAACTTCAAATAGGAAAAGTATTTTGGGGCTTAGAAATACAACCACGATAGAATAGATAAATAAACATTCTGAGGTTACTGAGATAAAAGTCCTCCAATGTGTTAACAGTTAATCTAACAATAGATCAAAAATTGTATATTACATTGCAGCAGAGATGATGCCAGCGGGTCCAGAGTTGCTTGTTTTAGGAATTGAGTAATGTAGCACTACTTCTCTCCAACTATTTGCTGACTCCCAGTCAGCTAGCTAAAACAAGGCTTTTGTACCTTCCCCTCACTTGTAAGAAAACCGGATTCCGCAATTTAGAACCATTTCTGGTTGCTTACACAGAATATAATGGCATAGGAAGACAGCTGAACCCTGCCCAATCACTGTACGGGTTACAGTGTTTTTAATCAACTGGCAAGCTAGGACCACAATGTCTGTTTAGTTGTTGATTTGCAGGTTTACTTTGGGAGCAGATTGCCTGACAAAATGTATGACTTAATATTGGTTTGTGGACTAACAGTGTTTAAACAACATGACAGGAAAACCTTCAAATATGTTTGAGTATGTATGGAAATCTAAATAACAATGACTATTACAGAAAGCGTGATTATAATGGACGATGATTTTAACCTAAAAAATATTGTACAATAGGAAGGCATTCATGATGCTGCAAAATGTATTTGCTTACCACATAGAGATTCAATTCAATTCAATTCAATTTTATTTATATAGCGCCAATTCATGAAACATGTCATCTCAAGGCACTTTACAAAGTCAAATTCAATCATATTATACATTTTTGACTTATATTTGCTGTTCTATGACACTGTGTGTCCTTGGTTTGTCTTGCACTTACACCAAGCTTTAAAACTCTCCAGCAAATTCTTGTGGTATTCTTAACCATATTTCATCATCGTCTGGCAGGGCTCTCTTGGAATGGCATTAGGATGTTTACCAATACAATGTTACTGTCATGGATAACACAATCTCTAGAATTTCCCCCATATTGGCAGGAGGTTTCTGCACTCCCACTATCACTTCGTGTCTTGATGTGGAGGAGGAAACACTTCCCCTATTTTTATCAGTTTATCATGTAGATGTAGAAATAAAGGTTGTAACTGAAGTTTTTTTTAATGCTGACTTCAATGCAATACTTTGAATAGCATGCAGCGAAAAATGTTAACCTCTTGGAGCAATCTCCAAAAATATCATGTTATAAGCATGATGACACTGATGACACACGGAAGTGTTTTGTAATTTTATGGTATTTATTCTTTTTCTTGCTTTGGTTGACAAACCAAGATGTAATTACTGGTGGTTGTTCACTCCAAAAAAATTCCTGGAGCTTAGTATGCTATTTTGACCATTGTATGCTAACGTAGCTAACAACATGCACTGTAGGTGCACAGCGTTTTTAGTCCTTCCTGATTTACTTAATAGCTTTCCTAAGAAATTGTTTTTCATACAGGTTTTTCTATATTCACTGACTCGATTCCCTGTTAAAGTTAAATCACTCAATTATACTAATAACCTGCTACATCTGTGAAGACGTGAGGTCGTTGCAGACCCAAATGGTAATCGGATCAAAACAGAAGTATAATGAGTTAAATGTTTTAATGAAGAAACTGAGAACTTACAAGACACAAAGGAAGACATAGGAGAACTGCACAATGAGCGCCCCCTCATTGGGTGCATTTCAGCAACATGGTGTGACACTAAGAGCCCCCACAGAGGTGTTTTGCTATTTTTCCCACTTCCTACTCACCACTAAATATGGACAGTATGGATTGTTCATCGTGGTTGTGGGGTGAATGATTTTACCCCACAACCACACAGTGTCTATAGGCATGTAATCACCAACCATACATGCCTATAGACACTGTGCATAGCAGTGCATTCTAATTATTTAATTTGAGTGCCACTGACCCAGTTTAGGTGTGATGGGATTGTAGCCTTGTTATGAGATGACCTCTCCAAAACCGTGCAAAATTATCCATGTTTTGAATCCTTTCAAAGATTGTATAGTCTTAATCTGAGAGGGGTCTAAGAGCATGTTTTGCAGCCCAGCGCTAATATCATACAATAATTAAATAGATAATCAGGAATAGACTTAAATCCAGGCAATTCAGGTACATGTAAAACAATGCTATAAAGGAAAGACATCACCAAATAACTAGAAAGAAGCAATTGTTGGTGCCCATCAAATCCAACACTAGAGAATCCATTACACAACCGTACCAACTGAAGTAATTAGCATAGCTAAGGGGGCTACCAAACCAAGGAATAGGAAGATTTTCGACACTAAAACACAATCATTTTGTGTGAAATAAATTCAAATCACACATATCAATCTGGCAAAAACACGCCTGTGTCTGCTTTCAGAACATGGTGGTGGAGTTGTGAAACCAAAGGGGTATGGTTTAATAACTTGCAGCATTAACCTGATCTCAGATCTGTGTTCTCTTTGCACAACAGACTAAGTTTTCACTGTGGTTTGTATGATATTACTATGCCACGCTTGTTTCGTAACAATGGGGGGGGGGGGGCATTCTTGAGCAAGATCATCAGCCCCAGAATGTTAAACAAAGGATGAATTTAATTGGAATAAAGTATTATTATTATTATTATTATTATTATTATTATTATTATTATTATTATTATTATTATTATTATCATCATCAGTATAAGAACTTGGTGAACTAAGGCCTTTTGTAACAGAAAAATGTTCTTACCTGGCAGTATAATAACCAGAATCCTCATCACTGATGTTTAAGAGAAGGAGTGCCCCACCATGGTAATGTATCCTCTGGGCCTCATCCGTGGTAATATTCTTATAATCAGGCCCATTTTTGTACCATGTAATATTTTCATCAGGCAGGTTGACATCCTCCATAATGGTGGGCACATAGTAAAATGCTTCACCTTTAATAAGTTTATAGCGATCTTGGTCAAGATGAATGCATGTAGAATTTGATGCTTCTGAAAATTAGGGAGAAGAGGATTAATTCTAAAAAGCTATTACATTCAAAACTTCAAGATATAGTTAATGGAAATGAATCAAAAAGTGAATTGTTTATTTTGTGGGGTTGCCACTTTGAAGCCCTCCTTGATGTTTGATTCCAAAAAGGTTCTACAAACAATATTTTTCCTCCTCGTTTAATTAGGATTTGTCAAGAGAAGTGGAATAATTTACATACCTGGGCAAATTCTCAGTTATCATTGCAACAGCAAACAAGGGTAAACACAGCCTGTTTGCAAACAGGTTACAATTTGACCTCCGAGTTGACCACCAGTTTGAAGGTGGTTAAAGGTTTGTGTACATTATTCACAAAATAGTATTATTTCTCTGTCATTTGTAAATTGAGTCACTTTGGGGCTTTGATCTGTTTCCTTTTAATGTGCTCTCTGGTGTGCATGTTTGCATAATGCACTGCACCTCTCACTACAAAACATAAGTTCTTTGGTCACATCACATTCAACTTTTACTTCTTCCATCATGCATGTAATACTGCCGTCATTCGAGTGAGTTGATTGATGACGAAAGCTAATAACTTTTATTTGCAGTCATACTTTAATAAACTTTCCTTCATTTATGTTCTTTGTATGCAGACTACCTGATTTCCCTCCAAGTGTGGATATCACCACGACGAGGACCATAAGAAGCCTGGAGACATCCATTAGCTGAAAAAAGACAAAGCACATTCTCAACTTAACCATGCTGTTTTGCATTTATTGCAATTCTTCTCTGTTTCTCGCATATGCAATTTAAATAATCTTATTTTTCCTCTTTCTTGCAGGTAGATTTTCTCAGGGGACAACGACAGCAGGGACACTGGAAACATCATCAAGAAGCTGTTTCAGCAGAGGATTACAGTTAAAAATTACATTTATCTAGAACATTATCAAAAAACACTTTTCTTTTCTTTGAAGCTGTCAGTACAATAAAACCACGGTGTTGTATCAAGAAACTCAGAGTCAGGCTTTCACTACAGTATTAATACAGTAATCTTATTACCAGAGTAGTTTCAACTGCCAGTTTTAAATGGTGCAGGTGATTTCTCATTTTGTTGCAGTTTCAATTTTGTCTAAAGTTTTGATTGTGAAAGTGGTTTTAAATTTTTACCTGCTGTTTTGAAAAAGTGACAAAGTGAGGTAAATTTAGACAAAAAAATGTGTAGTTCATTATATTTGTTAGTGGGTACAGAACTGTTTAGTTGTCAGTCTTCAAATACAGATATTGTTATAAGGTCTAGTTCCATGGGCTCTTATTGGCCGTGCACTGCACCACTCTGCTCACTTTCTAGTTTCAGGAGCAGTTTTTTTCAGGGCCAGACTGGGTTCCTTCGGGTCTGCTGAGGACTGAGGTCAAACCGAGCTGACTGGAGAGGAGTTTTGATTGATTTCCTTCAGTGATTGAGATGAGAAGGTTTTTTTCTGAGGAAGTCTAGAATAACTGAAGAGTGACGACATTAATATTAGGGACCACTATAAACAGAATGGGTCAAACTGAAACATAACTTTATTATTTTTAAACCATGAACCTCGGCTGCAGGAAAAAAAAGAAAAAGGACACTTCAGCTTCCTAAACCCAGATGCGCTGTATCAGATCCATGGATTTATTGAGGCTTAAGATCCCCCTGAAAATGGCTTTTCCCCCTTTATACCCCCCTTCCCCAGCCCAGCATTGTTGATGATAATAGATTCACATTTTGTGGTTGGTTGTTTGATTCAAAGTCAGATCAAACCCCTGCATTCATGCCTGCTCTGTGTGCTCTCATATCTAACAAATATATCATAGAAAATAAAGCATTCCCATTGATCTGCAGCTTGTGCAATTTGATTGGTCAGATTACAAACTGTGTGTTACACTTGATTGTAAGTTATGGCTAATCACCTATATAAATTATTAGAAATTTCATAATGGTTACAGCTACCACTAGCACTAACTACAACTAACAGCATCAATAATAAACATTATAGAATGCACAGTGTTACAATAAACAAAACAAAATAAGGAAAGCACTAAACATACAAACACAGTAAGGGAATTAGTCAACTACCTTCTGTTTTTCTTGCGCTTGTAAAAAATAGTTAATGTATGGCTGCGCGAATTCTCAGTTATCCACGTTCACCGCATCGGCAAACAGGCTTAAATAGGAGGCAACTAGACTTTCGTTCAGTTGTTTCAAAAAACGTTTTGACACCTACACATTGAGGAAGATGGGAGTCTCAAAACTGAGACTGGGGAGGATTACGCTTCCAACTCCCCAGTGTTTAAAGCTCAGACATCCAACACAATCTAAAGAGATTACACAATGTATCATGTCATCATTCAGCTGACCAAGTACTCCACCCACACCAACCAAAAGCTTCTAATGACCCAGGACAGTGGCGGGTGGGTTATTGATGTGCATTTGACTTAGAATGCACCTAGGAAGATGGGCCTACCTATCAGTGCACCGACTGCAGGTTGCTGAAGTGCGAGCCACCAGAACTGACAAAGACTCCTGTCGAAACATCTTCAGAAAGAACTGAACGAAAGTCTGGTTGCCTCCGCTTTAATCCTGTTTGCAATAGTTAATGTAGAAACACAACAGGAAAACAGGATGTAGCCTATATAGAGTATATATTTATCTTTTGAACACAGACTCTCTCCTGTAATTTCTTTCTTTTCCTGGTCAGCCAGTATGGATTGACATTAATTTCAATTGATAAAGCAGAGCAATTATTTATACACATATAGGATGACCTTTAATGTTCAGTGTGCCCTAAACACATCCTAAACACACTCATAATATCTGAGATAGGATGATCATCCTATCTCAGTAGGGATAGGATGTTCCCAACTGATCATCCGTACTGATCCGTGTACTTGGTAATGGTTAGCAAATACACTCCCTACTTGTAGTCATGCTACTCGGTCCATTACTGTCCTGGCTGAGTGGAATCATGCTGACCTCGGCTTGTCCAGCGGTCCCAGTTAAAGAACAGAGGTAAAAACTCAACTGGCTAATTTTATGCACAGGGTGCATCATCCTGCAGACATTTTCTCCACTTCACTCATTTCTCATTTCTTTCCAGAATCTTCGCCACTTTAGCTCAGTCCACTTTCTTTCTTGCTCATTTTTTTTAATTATGAGGGTCTGTTTCCCCTACCAAAAAGTAGTTTATTCAAGTGTACTATGAGTATACTTATTTCACACTCAAAATGAGGCAGTGTACTTGTAGTTTACTTTTTATAAACAATATTTCATATGCTTAACAATAGTAGCTATAGTGAAGTATTCTTGACTTATACTGAAATGCAAAACAGAAGTCTAAGACTAAGTACATAAATACTAAGACTTACATGTATATTTAAGAATGCTTAATAAAATTATATATATATATATATATATATATATATATATATATATATATATATATATATAAATTATTTTTTGCTAAAGGCTGTATCTTGCAAAATATCATATTGACTCAGCCTGATGTTGAGCTGTGCCACCTGTGGCACATCACGGCTACGTTGTATTATTGGGTAAAAAGAGAAGAAAAAAAACAGTTGAACCTCCATGGCCACCTCACACCGTGGTTTAGCTGACCATAGTCACTAATGCCGTTAGATAGTTGCACTATAGAGTGGACCCCTGCAGCCTCCCTGTCTGTTCACCGAAACCCAAAGGTGAGCTGCCCTTCTCTCTGGCCTTTCCTCGTCTCATTTAGTCTCCAGCCTGTCAGCACCTGTGGAGTGTGCAGGGCTGCAGCATCTTCTCATGGGCGTCTGCAGCTGCAAGGAGCGCCAATTCCTCACACAGGGATATGATAGATAATGGAAAACCGCTTTTGGGGCGCACATTATTATTATTATTATTTTTTAACTGCTCTTGCCACCCCATATGTGTCATTGAAAAAAGTGCCGCCCCGATCGGCTGCCCGGTTCGCCGAGACAGAAACTACTTCTGTGACACACAATTGAGATACACACTTCCACAGTGCATTGTAGTGTTTTTTTTTTTCATGGTGTGCAGACTCTGTGATTTCTAAACTATATTAAATAATTAGAATAATTTTTTCCAAATGCTCATGGACCACGTGGATGAATGGAGCCCTGGAAGGAGAGCCACAATGGCCATATTAAAAACCGCCATGAGTGAAAGCTACTGTATTCTGAGGACACAGACAAGGTTTGGTTAGTTTTCTGTATAAAAATGTCTTTTCAACATTTGCTCATGCCAATAGGAATTCATTTATTTTCTGTCCAACAATTTTACCTGCATATTCAACATAGTTAGTCATCCAAAGACTTTCTAAGACTTACCAGACTCTGGAAAAAAGAAAAAACTCTTCAGAGTTTTTTTTATTAGTTTTTTTTTAATTGTCTTCACCAGGCGTGTCCTATGTGTGGCCCGGGGGCCATTTGCAGTAACCTGACGCCGCCAGATAGATTTGCTTCGCATATCTGCGAGTGAAACCTTGAAAGCTTGCGAGATCAGGATGGTCTCACGAGGCTAGGTGGCTGGTGCAGATGGAAACTTTTTATTTTTAATTAGGGAAACATTATTACAGACAAGTAATTTTACAATTGTACATTAGAAACAACACAAAACATTAGTCTTTTGATAACTACACTCTCTTTTATTTCATAGTAAACAGGCTACATCTATCCAGAGACTTTTACTCAAATGCAGACTTTGGTCCACTGAAAGCTGACTGGAAAATCAGTACAGATAGTCTAACTTTTTTATTTAAATGTATCATATTTTGAAGAGCAGGTAAAAATATATATATATTTTTAGGTTTTTATTATTATTATTTTATTTATTTACTTTTGGCAACTTTTGACTTGACAATTACGGCCCTTGAGCAGAAAAGTGGATTAGTATTGAGGATGCTGGACTAGCGTTCGAGAGAGAGAGAGAGAGAGAGAGAGAGAGAGAGAGAGAGAGAGAGAGAGAGAGAGAGAGAGAGAGAGAGAGAGAGAGAGAGAGGAGAGAGAGAGGGAGAGGAGGAGAGAGAGAGAGAGAGAGAGAGAGAGAGAGAGAGAGAGAGAGAGTTTTCCGTGAATTTAAGACTTTGTTCCTCTAATCTTTAGCATCTATAAAATATTTCAATTTAACTTAGCACAGAGCAAAAGTTTTATTTGTATCTCAAGCACAATTCTAATACTTGAAGCAATACATTTCTCTAAGTGCAGTAGAGAAAACCAAATTCTCAAATTGGTGTTTATTATTTTAGGACCCATTACTCACCAACTTCCCTACACTTACAGCACCGCTTGGATAAAAAAAGCGTACCGCTTGAATTAAAAAAAAAAGCGCACGTAAATTTAAAGTAAATTCGTGCTTACCTCAACTGCTCAGGAAAAGGGACTTCTGAGATCTGTTGCTTGCGCGCACTCGGATACTTTTATCAACTCCCCTCGTGCGCTAAAAAAAAAGCTTAGACAGACGAAAACCCCTGACTCAGAAGCATATTACGGCGAAGAACCGGAACAATAGGAGCAAATGCAGCGCTGGATGCGGTCCTGTTGTTTTAATCACTCTGTGGAAGAAGTAATTTACAACTGACTATTCTCTCCCCTCCTCCTTATATATCGCTCTGCCCTCCCCGTGAGGGAGGGCAGTTTCCTTACTGGGTGCGGAATAATCAAGCCAAACATGTGGTCATATCGATGCAATTTGTAAAATAGACGACACGTAAATCAATTATCATACGCCATTGATATAAATAGATCTAATAAAAGCATTGTGTTTCTGGAAGTGCTTGCCAATGCGAAGGAATCCGCCAGTGCTCGTCAGAGTGCATCTGACTATGTGGATTGAGTGCCTTCTTATTTCCATATTATTCCCATATTACCGCTGCTGATGCTAGATTGGTTTTCCTGGCAACTTCATTAGCAACAATCAAGCTCTTAGCATGCAGAGGCCCAGTAAGATTGCTGTCACTTGAGAATATAAACTTTTGCTACTTATATTGTACAAACGTGATAATTATATTGTTTAAACGTGACAATTATATTGTACAAACATATTGTAGAAATATAATAGTATATTGTATAAACGTGATAATTATATTGTATAAATGTGATAGTTATATTGTATAAACGTGATAACTTTATCACGATAGTGCCGCTAGTATGCTTTTAGTCTGACTCTCCTAAGACGAAGAAAAAGAGGAGGAGGAAAAATAAGCAGAAGAAGAAGTTGGCATTCCAGGTGAATAAATTAAAAAAAAAGTTTATCAAAGTAAAGTTTATTAAAGTAAATAAAAAAAATATTAAAGTTTTGATTAAAGTGAAGAGGATAAAGGACAGGACGCCCGCTGACAGGGGGGGACAAACGGGTCAATTGTCCCGGGCCCAGGACGGAGAGGGGGCCCAAAACTATTTTCAGAAAATATTTGTGTGAAAATTATTTAATATTAGAGTAACTAAATCAGGGGTTAAAGTTCTCCGTCGCTGCGACGGATTTCCGTCATTTGGAAAATGAGCGCAAATTGTTCCGTCTAGCATTTTTTTTCAAGTTTTTAAACTGAAACTGCTTTCAACCAGTGAAACCTGGCAGAGCCAGGACATTAGCCAATCAGAAAGAGAGTAGGGTGGGTCTTTGCAAAGCGGACCTCTGCCAGTCTGAGTTTTATCGGGGTTCAATCATTTTAACTTTTGGAAGAACATCTCAAACTGACCACAGATGGTATGAATGAAAGTAGCCGTGGTCAAAGGTTTTCTTTTGATTTATGAAGCAGCAGGTCAGAAAGTTCAGCGGATTGAACAGCTGACAACTTCCCTTGGTAAGTGTGTCTGTCGCTGCTCCTGCAGTTAATGAGTTATTTCTACCTGTGGCCACGTCACCTGTCAGCGTTTATTCCCTCGCTTCCAGTAACTTGGCTGATAAACGCGGGCGACCAACCAGGAATCTCCCCACGATTCACTATTAGGTTTTTTTTTAAACTCAAAGAGTAACGCGCTATTTTAAATACCAAGTTAATGGTTACAGTCTGGGAGATTACTGTAAAAACTCTGAGCCTCCTGATAACTCTTTCCACGTGTATCTGGACATTTGCAATCCTCTTTGTGTCATGTTAACGAAGGAAGACTCTGAATGGGCGCAATCATGGAGGCAATAATCAGTTAAATAGTTTTTATTGAAAAGTTGTCGTCTGAGCAGAGATGATGTCGGCTGGCTGGGTTTTCCGGGTTCTGCTGAGAAAGGTGAGGTGAGAGGTGAGCAACTGGAAGGTGCTGGTTTGAATGATGGGAATAATGAAGAGCACAGGAACTCACTGAGGTGGTGGCTTGGTTTAGGCTTGGGAGGGTGATGTCTAGCGGGCCTGGTGGAAGGTGTAGGTCCAGTAGGTGTTCTCCAGGTGTGATGTCAAAGGGTGGACAGGCAGGCGAGCTCAGGCAGGAGGGCTTACGCAGAGTATGGGTCCAAGGCTTCACGGATTCCAGGAGGCTGGCTAGGAACGTCTCAGAGGAGTCTTCAGAATTATGTGGGTTCTGTGGAGTGGTCTTGGGCTTGGAAACCAGAGTTCTAGGAGGAAGGAAACAAAGAGCGAGGTTAGGTTCAGGTATCACGAGGAATCTAGGCTTAGGAAGATGATCGGTCTGTATCACGCATGAGCGTTAACAAACTGACGCCCTCCTCCTGGTTTCAGCTCCTTATGAAGGGTGGTAATCAGCTCAGATGTAAAGCACCTGCTCGTCCAGCCCTGCTGAGGAGAGACAGGGGAAAAAGCAGACTTGCACCCAGACCTAGGAGTATGACACTTTGTGGCAGTTACATCCTCATTAGACAACTGTCCTCCTTTTATGAGTGAATGCTGGTAGAACAAGGTTAAATCGCCTCTCAAACAACAGATCTCCGATGGTAAAGCCTCTGTCTGCCGTCACTTCATCACCAAAATGAAGATACTCCAGGAAGCCAGCGTTTTCCCAGCCACATGCATTCTTCTTCTTTTCTCCTAGGTGTGATCCATCAGTGCCTGTAGTGTCAGCATCTTTATTCATAGGTGACTCTGACTATGGAGCGGTTTGGTCAGCCTCTGCATCACAGTGGCTGTCATCTGTCAAACACAAGACCGCATAACACAATCAGTTTAGCAAACAGCATAAAACATATCAAGACTACTTAAAACTACGTTAACACCAAGCTAATAGAGCACCACCTGCATTATTAATCATACTCATTCAAATATTCATATCACACACATTCCTTCCAGTTTCTAGTACAAACACCCTGTCCTAGTACCTGGTATGCCATTTGTAAGGTTACACATTCAAACTCTAACAGCAATATTTTGGGTTCTTTAAGGTCATAAGAGGAAAAAAATGGGTTTTCATTTTTAAAGTAAGATTTTCACCATGTTATAGATTTGTAAATGTCATAGTTTCAAACTAAATATTTAATTACAAAGCTAAATGTTTAGTTTGTAAACTATATATTAAGATACAAACCAAGCATTTAGTTTTCAAATTAAATATTTAACTCCAAATTAAACGTTTAGTTTACAAACTAAACATTTACTTTGGAGCTTAATATTAAACTTATTTAAATATTTAACTTGGAACTGTGACTTATTTATAGATTTATAATTAACCAACATATGAAAAATGAACCCTGCCTTTTATCTCTTATGACAGGCTAAATATATTTTACTGTAAATCTTTTATTGTATAACTTTATAAAAGTTATTATGACAGCCTCTAACTGGACAAACAATCCTGGGCTACCTCGAAGTCATAATAACAAGTAATTTGGTACGAAGTAGCTACATGAGTCGCTTTTCAGCTAGTTGCCAGTGACAGGAAGTGACTCACCAGAAGTCTCGAACAAAAAACCATAGACATTATATAAGATTATATATATTATATTATGTCTATGCAAAAAAAGTCAACTCACTCTCTCCGTATTTCCATTGAAAATAAGGTGGATTGATTTTTTATTTTTTTTTATTTTACTAACCAATTAACATTGACATGAAAAGACTCTCAGAGAGGACGGCAAAATGTACATGAATAGATGAAGATTAATTACAGTTGAAAAGTATTACAAATAGCAGGGGATTTATGTCAAGACAGTTATTTAAATCAAACATAGAAGGAGCCATAGAAATATGAACAAAGAAAGATGAACGCAATTAGAATAGCAGATGTTGGGAGAAGTCAAAATAAATATTTTTGGCATGTCTGTCCTTTTCAGCTTTTTAAGAGATGAAAAAAAGGTTTTAAAGTCATTGATAAACCAATGAAAGGAGGATTTAGCAATTCTCCATTTAGGACATAGGTAAAACAGATGTTCAAGAGTTTTACTGTTATCATTACAAAAGGAACTTTGATCCACCTTAAAACCAAATCTTTTTTAAAAAAAAAATCTGCCACAGGATAAATTTTGTTTGTGACTTTAAAGTGTGTTTCTTTGACTTTAGGTAGAATAGGCCATTTAACAAATTTTGAGAATGCTTTATCAACTGTATCTGAACTAACAGGAATATCTCCCTTCCAAATAAATCTATCATAATCATGAAATTTTCTGGCTTTAAAAAAATACTAATGAATTTATTATTGCGTTTTTTTTTATCAAACAGACTGCATTGTGTAATCAATAAAGTGGACAGTAATGGTGGGGAAATATTATATAACATTTTTGATCAAGTGAATTAAAGGCAATGGAATGGATTTACACAGTTTGTTATATTCTCTTAGAGAGCAATTTAAATATACTGTATATATTATTAAATCGGAATAATTTCAAATATTGCTGTTATCATCCTTTAAATCAGTAACATAGATTATGTCTTTGTTGAACCATTCCTTTTTGAAGATAGATTTATGATTAAGTGTTATTACTCTATTGTTCCATAGGGTTGAGTTATGGTGAGAAAAGCTGTGGGTGAATATCATTTTCCAATAATGCAAAATCTGCTTGTGGAAGTTGGACAGCTTAATTGGAATCCTGTTTACCTCAAAATCACATTTTAGAATAAAGTCTAAACCTCCTAATTTATTAAACAAGGATCTTGGAATGTGATACCACATAGAATTTCAGTGCAACATAAAATATTTTATCCAGTTAATTCTGAAGGTGCCAACCATTGATTCAACGTCTGGAGCTTTAATACCACCTTTATGATAATCTTTCACCAACTGAGACTTTTTGATGTAATGCATTTTATTCCTCCATAGAAACTGAAAGATAATTGTGTTTGCTTTATTATTGTGTTTGGCATGGATAAATCAGTTTGGCGAGACCTTCAGTTTTGGATAGAGCAGTTCTGCCAAATATAGTAAGGTCTCTGGTTAACCAGTGACTAAGGGATTTTTTCATATCCAAAATACGATTAGAAATATTTGTATCTTCTCTTCTAATTAAGTTTTTTTTATATTGCCAGCCCTAGGTATTTTACTTCAATTAAAACTTTAATTGAGGCAATGGAGGGTTCAGGACTTGTATGAATAGGGAGTAGTTTGCATATTTTATTATTAAGGGATAACCCAGACAGTGGAAAGATGGAAATAGTATTGAGGGCTTTATCTATCATTGATTTATCTTTTAAAAGGATGCAAGTATCATCTGGAAATTGGCTTATTCTCAATTCTCTATTCAAAATTGTGATACCTTGTATGTCATTGGAGTTTTTAATTAATAAAGCTAGCAGGTGTGTCGCTAATATGAAAAGCTTTGGGGAAATGGGACAACCCTGTCTGATTCCGCATGATATCTCAAATCCAGGAGTTATTCCCGGGTTTAGAGAGACCATGCCACTCATGTCATTGTAGAGCATTTTAACTATGTCACAGAATTTGCTTCCAAAACCCAGAAACTGTAAAGTTTCTAGCAAAAAGGGGTGTTCAAGTGTGTCAAAGGCTTTGAAAAGGTCTAAGAACAATATGTAGCTGTCTGTAGGAATAAAGTCTCTGTAATCCAACAGGTCAGTAATCAATCTAGTATGGTTATGTATAACTCTACCTCTCGGGACGTTGTGCGTCGGTGGGCGGAATACTTCGAAGACCTCCTTAATCTCACCAACACGTCTTCCATTGCAGAAGCAGAGCCTGGGGACTCCGGGTCGGGTTCTCCCATCTCTGGTGCTGAGGTTGCCGAGGTTGTTAAAAAGCTCCTCGGGATGAGATTCGCCCTGAGTACCTTAAGGCTCTGGATGTTGTGGGGCTGTGTCTGCAGCATTGCGTGGACATCGGGGGCAGTTCCCCTGGATTGGCAGGCTGGGGTATTGGTCCCCTATTTAAAAAGGGGGACCGGAGGGTGTGTTCCAACTACAGAGGAATCACTCTCTTAAGCCTCCCTGGTAAGGTCTTTTCAGGGGTTCTGGAAAGGAGGGTCCGTAGGATAGTCGAATCTCGGATTCAGGAAGAACAGTGTGGTTTTCGTCCTGGCCATGGAACACTGGACCAGCTCTACACCCTCAGCAGGATCCTGGAGGGGGCATGGGAGTTTGCCCAACCAGTCTACATGTGCTTTGTGGATCTGGAGAAGGCATTCGACCGTGTCCCCCAAGGGATCCTGTGGGGGGTACTCTGGGAGTATGGAGTACCGGGCCCTTTAATAAGGGCTGTCAGGTCTCTGTACGATCGGTGTCAGAGTCTGGTCTGCATTGCTGGCAGTAAGTCGGACTCGTTTCCGGTGAGAGTTGGACTCCGCCAAGGTTGACCTTTGTCACCGATTCTGTTCATAACTTTTATGGACAGAATTTCTAGGTGCAGCCAAGGTGTTGAGGGGATCCGTTTTGGTGGCCTTAGGATTGCGTCTCTGCTATTTGCGGATGACGTGGTCCTATTGGCTTCATCAGGGCGTGATCTACAGCTCTCACTAGAGTGGTTCGCAGCTGAGTGTGAAGCGGCCGGGATGAAGATCAGTGCCTCCAAATCTGAGACAGTGTTGCCAACTCAGCGACTTTGTCGCTATATTTAGCGACTTTTCAGACCCCTCCAGCGACTCTTTTTCGAAAAAGCGACTAGCGACAAATCTGGCGACTTTTCCGGTGTCACTGGCGGCTTTTGGAGACTCTTACGTGAAAGCACATATCGTTCCTACTCTTGTCCTCCAGCGGCAGCTGCTGCCGTGGGGCGCCTCCCCTGTCCCAACCCCGTTCTCCCGCTCCCGCAGGAGTCCCTCTCAGCGCTGCAGTCAGAGCCACAGCATGTTTACCCTCAGCGTCCAGACTGCAAATGAAGCGCGCATGCGCCGGGATTGACGGCCGAAATGATCACGCGGTGCCGCTCCGCCCCTGCTTTAATTTAAGGCGGGAGCGAGCGGGATGTAAATGTAAAATCTTATTTGGTCTGAAATAAATAACTGAATTTGAAATGTTTTATCTTAAATAAATAACGGCATTTGATTCACACAGCCACAGTCAGTCACCGAGTCACTGTGTCTGTTGTGTTTTCCTCTGATAAACGTCGATCTGTGAGAATCATTATGTCTCAGTCTAAACTGTACACTCAAAAATATAGAAAAGAGTGGTAATCAAACCCTGAATTCAAAGGCTGGTTGAAGCCGTTTATTGGAGATGATACACGGGCTTACTGCTTGTACTGTAAGAATGACTTCTACGCCAAACTTAGCGACATAAAAAAACACATGGCAACTCAAAAACATACTCAAAAGGCAAAGCCTTTCAGTTCAACACAAACCAAGCTGCCATTCATGATTAAACAAGCAGACTCTGCAAAGAAGGCTGAGGCCACCATGGCATTAGCTATTGCTGAGCACTGCTCCATGCTGGCATGTGATCATATTGGAGAAGCATGTAGAGCAGCATTCTCAGACTCCACTGCTGCTACCCACTTCAAAATGCACAGGACAAAGTGTACGGAGATGATAAATGGTGTTTTAGCACCTTATTTTCTAAAAAAATTAGTTACAGATGTGGGTGACCAGCGTTTTAGCCTCCTCCTCGATGAGTCCACGGATATTAGTGTTTCCAAGTATCTGGGGGTTGTCATGAGGTACTTTAGTGTCACCAAGCAGACAATGGTGTCAATGTTTCTGGGACTGGTTGAGTTGGAGGGAGGAGATGCCAGATCTATAGCCTGTGCTGTTGTGGCTTTTCTCGAGAAGTGTGGTCTCATAAAAGAGAAACTGCTGAGGATAGGAACCGACAATGCCTCTGTTATGACAGGGATTAACAATGGAGTCCATAAAGTGCTGAAGGAGGAGTATGGCCTCAAAGATTTGGTCCTCATTCGCTGTGTGTGCCACTCTCTGCAGCTTGCTGTAAGTCATGTGTAACCCAGGTTAAAATCCCTTGGTCGTTTTTCCCAGTACCTGAACACACCACAAGACACACCCCTGTAGTCTAACCAATCATGAAGTTCAGGCACATTTTATAAGCTGAGGTGAGTTTCCCCAATCAGTAGTGAGGGGGAAGCCACCGGAGCAGCTGCACTTGGTATGTCTCTATACACAATACCTTTTTATTCACTGATTTTTCCATCTTAAATGCTTGTTGATTCTAGTATGAGACTGTATTTGTAGTGTCTACTGCCGTGGGGTTAGAAACCATCCGGTTCCACGGTGTGTTGAATATCTGCGGGAATTGGTGAGTCTGTTGTTGTTCACTAGATAGCATGGCTATCTATTGTGCTGAAATGCTTTGTTTGCTCAATGCTAATAGCATTAGCATTTTCAATATAATTCTATAGGGCTGTGATGGCTGGTAGCATTAGCAATGCTAGTAGCATTTGTGTTCCATTTGCTCCTATTGAGTTTTATTTAATGAAAATGCAAACTTAATGTTTTGTTAAGTATTTAAGTTGTTGTTTATACATTGAATGACAAGAATATCAATTGTATTGAATGGAATGTTTTAGATATTCCTAATGTGTACACAGAATATAGACTATAATACTAGCCAGTAGATAAATTAAGAGAATAGTGGTTAATCCATGGGTCCTGGTTATTTAATACAGGCCAGGTGAGCCCAGCTGTGGGTCAATTGATGGCGAGCTACTACCTGGAACAGAACCTGCCCCTATACATCCTCATCCTGTGGGTCTGGTAGGAGGCTGCTGCAGCTTTGCTCAACCCCTCCATTTTCCTTTACACATCTGTCCAATTACTAAGACTTGGATAATGGACTGATTGCATCTCTCAAATCATTCTCTCTATTTAGATGCAATGTTTTGAGTACTCCTGATTATGTTTTATTTTGTTAAATTCTGTGAACTACGGAGTCTATGGAACTGAATTATCTGACGTGCACTGTGAAAACTAACTTGTCTGCAGATTGTAAATATTTTGGATATTGGTTGTTTGTTGTTTTTTTTTGTTTCACATAATATATGGTACCAACACCAAATATAAGCATCTGCCTTTGTGTCATTATTTACTCTTTCAACACCTCCTTAAACCGAACCATTTATCTTCTGATACCCCACGTATATGTTACACATGCTTCTAATGACACCATCCCCCGTAGCATAGAGTACTTAATACGAGAGACCTATAATTGGTTTTCAGTGTCTCCAAAGCGCAGGGAGGCCTACAAAGCCATTTATGAGACCATCAACTGTGGGGAGAAACCTTTACAGATCACCAAGGTGTATGCCACACGTTGGCTCTCTATTGAACCGGCGGTTTCACGCATTTTGAACCAGTGGGAGGAGCTCAGACTGCATTTTGAAGTCACCAAGTCCAGTGAGCACTGCTACATGGCTGAGGTTTTATACTCCATGTAAAATGATCCTCAAAACAGGTTGTATCTCACATTTCTGAAATCAGTGCTGGGTGAGGTACAGCTGGCCATCAAGGCTTTTGAGGGAGAGCATGTAGATCCTCTTAAGCTACTGGACAGCTTGGTTAGCCTGATCAAGTCTGTGAGCATCAGGGTGCTGAATCCACTGGCAAAAGTTGATGTACTCAAAGGGCCAATAGATGGTTATATTAGTCCCAAACCATACCTTGGTTATCTTTTTGAGTCAAAGGCAGCTGAGTTCCACCTTGCGCCTGAAGATGAAAATAATGTTCGAAAGCGGTGTGTAGCCTTCACCATCTCCCTCACTAATGAGCTGAGGATGAGACTTCCAGACAACATCGAGGCATTGCAGTACATGTCAGTTTTCAGTGTGGAGGTAACTCTAAACCACAATAAAAGCGTTGGAGAAATAGAAAATGTAACCAAGCTCCTTGGCTACTCATCTATTGACATCGACAAAATTGTCCAGCAATGGCGTGTCATCCATCTCAGTAAATGGAACGAGACAAAAAACACACTTGGATTCTGGAGTGAAGTTTGGACTGCTGGTATGAACCCGTTTCAAGAACTTGCCATGGCTGCTGTGTTTGCATTGTCCTTGCCACACTCAAATGCTGATGTTGAGAGGGTGTTTAGTCAAATGAGTGTGGTAAAAAACAAACTTAGAAATCGGATGTCTTTGCAGACACTTAATTCCATCCTGTACATCCGATATGGACTGAAGCTGTCTGGTGAGGCTTGTTATGAGCACCAGCTGCCTGAGCATGTTTTGCAGCTATTTGGCACATCAGCTGCTTACTCATTTAAGTCAGCTCCCTCAGTTGCTGAGCCTGCCATAGAGAGCCTTGACCAACAGGACGATGACCCACTCTTTCTGTGAGTTGGCAAGCACTGCCTGTGTGTGGAGGGAAGTCTTATTAGTTTTTAAAAAAAGTACCATTATTTGCTCATTGATTCTTTGTTGTCTTTTTTGTTTCATTTAGATTGCTAATGTTAATGTTATGGTTCCAAATGTTCATGTTTTACCATGATTTGCAGGCTCCTTAGTGGACCACAAGGGAAAAAAACCCCAAAAAGTTATAAAAAAAAGTAAAAAAAAAAAAGAAAAGAAAAAAATTGTAACTCCGCCATAGTGTCTCTGTTTCACTTTGCCGGTCCCAAGCCCGGGTAAAGGAGGAGGGTTAGTATAGTAATAAAATACATATTAATTTTAATAAATGAATAAATAAATAAACAAACATTAATGGACAGAAAAAAGTAGCTCTATATATCCTGAGAGTTTTCACTCACTTTTTGTCTTTCTCTAACAACGTTATGTCTCCCACAGCACCAAAACCATGCACATCACGTCACGTGGCAGATTATGCAAATTAGGCGATGACGACTTCTAGCGACTTTTAGCAGAGCCAATAGCTACTTTCCTTACTGAGGAGTTGGCAACACTGATCTGAGACCATGGTCTTGAACCGGAAAAGGGTAGAGTGCCTTCTCCGAGTTGGAGAGGATGTGCTGCCCCTAGTGGAGGAGTTCAAGTATCTTGGGGTCTTGTTCATGAATGAGGGGAAGATGGAGCGGGAGATCGACAGGCGGATTGGTGCGGCGTCTGTTGTGAAGCGGGCGCTGTACCGATCGTTGTGGTGAAGAGAGAGCTGAGCCAAAAGGCGAAGCTCTCGATTTACCGGTCGATCTACGTTCCTTACCCTCATCTAAGGTCATGAACTTTGGGTCGTGACCAAAAGAACGAGATCCCGGATACAAGCAGCCGAAATGAGTTTTCTCCGTAGTGTGTCTGGCCTCTCCCTTAGAGATAGGGTGAGGAGCTCAGTCCATGGACCGCGGAAAGCATTTCAAATTGGTCGGGCCCATCAGTCCGGCGCGCATGCGCGAAAAACCCGGATGAAAGTGAACTACCCATTTATTTAACTTTTTTTATGACGTTCCAGCACACACGCCCCGGATTTATTTCCACTTACAATCATTATATTACAGCTAACACAATATTTACAGAATAAAAATACTTTAAAAAGAAAAGTCAAACTCACCCCTGCTCTAAATATTCCCGAAAATGTGTCTCCGTCTGTCATTATGCTGGATGAAGTCCTATCCTCCAAGCATCCACTATGGTCAAAAGATCCCTGTGTGTTGGCGCACATCAAGCTATTTAGTCTTTTCTGGGTCATTGTTGATCTCAGATAAGTCTTGATACGACGGAGGGACGAGAAACACCTCTCAGCACTTGCAGTGGACACAGCCTTAAAGCTAGCTAAGCTAACGAAGCAAACAAAGTAGCGGTCATTTTGTTTACATCACATGACACAATCAGCCAATAGGGTAGTTCACGCGTGACGTCAGCGCTACGTCCAGGTCCGGCGTGTAGACACAAACAGTACTGTTCTCGTCTACTACATGACAAAACGGGTGATTTAGAGCGTACTTTTAGTTAGTTTATTTTTGGAATCTAAGCAATGCCTACGACTTGTTGTGCTCCCGGTTGCACACAGAGGCATTCCAAATCGTTGGATGTACGTTTCTGTCGTTTACCGAAGGAGGAAGGACGAAGAAAGAAATGGATATTTTCAATGAAAAGAGCGCAGGGAGACACTCTGACTGGGGGAGCCAACATACTACGACAGAATTTGCAGTCTACACTTCATCTCCGGTAAATACAACTTAATTCTGCTCTAGTCATTGTTCTACTTAAATAGCGGCGGAGGGGAGGTGGCGATCGCTACACGGGCCGCAGAAGCGGCTGCTACAGCAGCAGCAGCCGCTTCTGCGGCTGTCTGGAGCAGTTTCTCTGTTTGCGTCCGCCATTGTGTTCGCCTTTTGCCTACCGGTCGCGCATACGCGAAAAACCCGGATGAAAACAATAGCAGTGAACTACCCTATACATTTTTAGATGGGATGATTTATCGCTTTCTCATTGGAGAATGATGCTGCTGCCATAGACTATTGTGCATTTGAAAAAATAGCTATTGAATAATTTAATTTTATTTATATATATTATTTTACATGTTTGATCATCAAAAGTAGGTAGGGCCGCGGCCCTACCGGCCCTACCGGCCCTACCGGTTCCGCGGTCCTTGGCTCAGTCATCCGGGGAGGACTCAGAGTAGAGCCGCTGTTCCTCCATGTCGAGAGGAGCCAGTTGAGGTGGCTCGGGCATCTGGTTAGGATGCCTCCCTGGTGAGGTGTTCCGGGCACGTCCCACCGGGAGGAGACCCAGGGGAAGGCCCAGGACACGCTGGAGGGACTATGTCTACCGGCTGGCCTGGGAACGCCTTGGGATTCCCAAGGAGGAGCTGGCCCAAGTGGCTGGGGAGAGGGACGTCTGGGCCTCCCTACTGAAGCTGCTACCCCCGCGACCTGACAAGCAGAAGAAAACGGACGGATGGCAATTGCTAAATCTAGCTCTTCAATTTTGAGGTTGTCATAATTCCCATCAATTATATTCCTACATTTCCCAATTTTTTTCAAAAAAATATTTGACAATGGTCTACTGAAAATTTGGTTGAATACAGTTTTTTTTATATAAAAGTTTATTTCCTCGTTAACTTCATCCTGGTTATCAATACTTTTCTTATCAATACGTAACTTATTAATTTTCTTTTCTGTTTGTCTTTGTTTTTCTAAACCAAAGAAATAGAAAGTGTTTTTTTCACCTTCTTCAAGCCAGCGAGCTTTAGAGCGTATAAATGGTCCTTTTGCTATCTCTAAATACAGATTGTCCAATTGGTTTTGAAGGCTATTTAATTCAGCTTGTTCATCTAAAGATAAGTCCGTTTTACATAGTCTGTTCATATCCTTTATAATGTCCTGTTTTTCTTTCTTTTTTATTTTAGAGATATGTTTGCTCCTTAGAATGGTAATATCTTTAATTTTAAATTTAAACCACTCCCATTTATTTAAATGAGACATTTTTAATTGCTTAATTCCCTGTAGGACGTTTTTAGTTTGGTTACAGAACTCCTCATTGTCTAAAAGGCTGTTATTGAACTTCCATAAAGAGGGGGAAATCATCTTCATCTGTCAAATTGAAAGGAAATTTAAATGCCACAGAGATCTATTAAAGGTGATGCCAATATTTCACATTTATGGACTGCATTTATCAGGTTGGTAGAAATGAACCAAAAGTCTAACCTTGAGCATTGGCCATTATTGGCTGAATTATACCATGTGTATTGTTTGGTATTAGGCTGTTTCATTCTCCAGTAGACTCTGCAGGAACCTACGCCAGGATCCTGTTTGTGGATTTCAGCTCTGCCTTCAATACAATCATCCCAGCTCTGCTTCAGGAGAAGCTCTCCCAGCTGAATGTGCCCGACTTCACCTGCAGATGGATCACAGACTTTCTGTCTGACAGGAAGCGGCATGTGAAGCTGGGAAAACATGTCTCTGACTCACAGCTCATCAGCACTGGTTCCCCCCAGGGCTGTGTTCTTTCTCCTCTGCTCTTCTCCCTGTACACCAACAGCTGCACCTCCAGTCATCAGTCTGTCAAGCTCCTGAAGTTCGCAGACGACACTACTCTCATCGGACTTATCTCTGATGGTGACGAGTCCGCCTACAGGTGGGAGGCTGACCATCTGGTGACCTGGTGCAGGGAGAAGAACCTGGAGCTCAATGCTGTAAAAACAGTGGAGATGGTTGTGGACTTCAGGAAGAACTCAGCCCCAGCAACCCCCATCACCCTCTGTGACTCCACCATTGAGACTGTGGGGTCTTTCCGCTTCCTGGGAACTATCATCTCCCAGGACCTAAAGTGGGAGCTGAACATCAACTCCCTCACCAAGAAAGCCCAGCAGAGGAGATACTTCCTGTGGCAACTGAAGAAATTCAACCTGCCAAGGACAATGATGGTGCAATTCTACTCCTCCATCATTGAGTCTATCCTCACCTCCTCCATCACCATCTGGTACGCTGGTGCCACTGCTAAGGACAAGAGAAGACTGCAGCGTGTCATCCAGTCTGCAGAAAAAGTGATTGGCTGCAATCTTCCATCTCTTCAGGACCTGTACACCTCCAGGACTCTGAGGCGTGCAGGGAAGATTGTGGCTGATCTCTCGCACCCCAGTCACAGACTATTTCAATCACTTCCCTCTGGCAGGAGGCTGCGGTCCATCAGGACCACACCCTCACGCCACAAGAACAGTTTTTTCCCATCTGCTACCAGTCTTATGAACAAGGCCAAGAGTCGCCCGTGAAACTGGACACTGTCTCTCTCCTCCGTTCAGGACTTACAAGCTTCTGCGTTACATTGAGGCACAGTTTCCTGAGTGTATACAGCTTCTGTGTATATATCCTTTTACTTCTTATTTTACTGTATTCTTATTTTTTGTCTGGAAATCACATTTCCAGAAAACCTGTTGAACATAATCATTACTCCAGCTGAGTGTGAAGTGCCATGGCTGAAGAAAATACTGTCTCCCCATTGTTATTTCCAGAACTATGTGTCTGCCTCCACTGAGTGAGTTTCTTGCAGGAAAATAATATTCCTCCTTTGCTCTTTACAAAAAAGAAATGTTGCCTTACACTTCACATTGTTTTTCAATCCACTTGTATTTAAAGAAAAAAAAGATAACATTCACAGAGTAGGTTACCAAGTGTGCACTGAAATATTTTGTGCGGGACTGAGTAGCTGATATCCCAAACAGAACTTAGTAATAACATCTGCAGCAACCCTTCGGGGAAATAAACATTTAAGTAACAAGGTAATTCACAGTATATGTTACAGACCAATGTGACAAAAGTAAGTTAGTCAATTAGGGTCCACATGATGATTGTCGCTCAGAGCATAACCCTCCTTCGGGAATGCTCTTCCTTCTTCCTGGCATCCAGGACCAGAGGCCACAGCTTGAAACGAGCAACCTGATCTTCTTTGGAAAAGTCTTCTTTGAAGCGGATATGCAACTCACTACACACCCGCGCGTCCTTCGACTTTTTCCACACTTCTTTTCTGACGTTTCTCATCCCGAACTGGATGATAATCACCCTCGGCGTGTTGTTGGAGGTACCTGCGGAGCCACGTTTACCCAGGCAGTGGACTGTATCCACAGTGTCTCGCAGCCGGTCTACGGAGAGGGGAACAACTCTGGTAAGTATTCCGATGACGGTTTCTCTTATGTTTTCTCCGTATTTTTCCCTGTAAGCATCAAATTCCATCTCCTTTTGTACCGAGCCTGGTCATCTGTTGCTCTTTTTAGCGTGTTGTTTTCTTTTTGGAGCTCATTGATCTTTTCTTTGAGCAGAAGAATTAGCTGTAGTGTTAGCTTCAATGCGTTTATCTAATCTCTTTAAAAGTTCAGTCTGTTTATCCATTTTCGCGGTCAACGCCTAACCAGCTTGGAGAATAGTGGTACCGATATTTCCATCACCTTGGTCTTTTCCCTTCATTTTTTTAGGCTTAGGGCTTTTTGTTGGTGTGTGATTCGGATTAATCTTTCATTTTTTGGAAGAATTCTCGTCAATGTCTTCAATGTCACTTTCATCACAAGCCTCGTGGAGAGCAGTGAAGTTGTAGTCTTGTTGATGAAAATCAACCAATTAATCAATATTTCTCCTGTTTTAGCTTCCCTTCATTGGCTTCCTGTTAAATCAAGAACAGAATTTAAAATTCTTCTTCTAACGTATAAAGCCCTTAATAATCAAGCTCCATCATATATCAGAGCTCTGATTACCCCGTATGTTCCTCACAGAGCACTTTGCTCTCAGACTGCAGGTCTGCTGGTGGTTCCTAGAGTCTCTAAAAGTAGAATGGGAGGCAGATCCTTTAGCTATCAGGCTCCTCTCCTGTGGAACCAACTCCCAGTTTTGGTCCGTGAGGCAGACACCCGGTCTACTTTTAGGACTAATCTTAAAACTTTCCTTTTTGACAAAGCTTATAGTTTGAGTGGCTCATGTTACCCTGAGCTACCTTTATAGTTTTACTGCTATAGGCTTAGGCTACTGAAGGATATCAGGGTCTATTTTTCTCACTCTAATGATTTCTACTGTTCTCCAGTCTACTGTTCTCCAGTTTTGCATTGCATTACATTGAAATGACTGTTGTCATTTCAGCTTTTAACTTTTTGCTCTCTCTCTCTTTTTCTTCATAGTAGGTACACCTGGTCTGGCGTTCTGTTAACTGTGACATCATCCAGGGAAGGCAGATCACCTGCTACTATCATCTAATGTAGAACAGATTACTGGATCAATGTGTGCTTCTGTGCTTTTTTGTCTCTCTTGTTGTGTCTCTGCTCTGTCTTCTCTAACCCCCAGTCGGTCGAGGCAGATGACCGTTCATACTGAGCCCGGTGCTGCCGAAGGTTTTCCTTCCCGCTAATAGGTGTTTTTTCTTTCCACTGTCGCTTTATGCTTGCTCAGTATGAGGGATTGCTGCAAAGCCATGGACAATGCAGACGACTCTCCCTGTAGCTCTATGCTTCTCCAGGAGTGAATGCTGCTTGTCGTCTTAAATGAGTCTGACTAAAAGCATACTACCGCCACCATCTAGATAAAGTTATCACGTTTATACAATATATTTATCATGTTTATACAATATAATTACCACGTTTGTACAATATAATTATCACGTTTGTACAATATAAATAGCAAAAAATAATTTTCTCAAGTGATAACAATAGGCTTCCATAAAGATTATACCCCTCCTCCTGTTTTTTCTCTCCACGTTTTCTTTTTTTGGAGTTTTTTCATTGCTCTGTTGGCTCGCTTTTTATTACAGTAGGCTGACAGGAAGGGGTGGAAGAGGGGGAGAGACATGCAGCAAAGGACCGCAGGTCGGAGTCGAACCCGGGTCGACCGCGTCGAGGACTAAGGCCTCCATACATGGGTCGCACTACCCACTGCGCCACCAGCGCGCCCTTCTCTCCACATTTTCATTCATGTTTTTGCAACTTGTCTGTTGTTATTCTAAAGAAACACGGTTAGGTTTTGTGGTAGTTATTATACATAGTCGTAGAAAATGTTTTGACACTCCTGTTAGGACCTTAAAATGATTCCAGATTTTTATTGCAGCAACATAAACTGTCTCTAATAAATAATCAAATAAATATTGACGATCATCCTTCACTCTGGGTAAGTTTCTTTTGGACGGGATAAAACCTATGTTAATAAATGATTAGTTTCAACAAATTTTCTATGAAATAATCCCTGACTTCTGTTTTCCTAGGGTAATACAGGGCCTTGGAAATGTAATCATAACTCTTAAAGTTTTCCCATTGTTTTATTTTACGACCACAACCCTCAATGCATTTTATTTCACAACACAATGTTGTGCATAATTAGTGAAATAAAAGGAATTAAATACATAATTTCCATTATTTTCTAAATAGGAATGTGTAAAATGTAGCATGTATATGTATTGAACCCTTTTCCAGTCGAACAAATTGCTTTCAAAGCCACCCAATTACTGAACAGATACCACCTGTATGCTTAAATCCAGTTGTTCTGTGAAGGCCTCAGAGGTTTATAAAAGAACATTTGTGAAAGAGCTACATCAGGAAGAGCGAGGAACACAACAGACATGCCAGGGTAAAAGTTGTGGAGAAGTTTAAAGCAGGGTTAGGCTATAAAACGATATCCCAAATTTTGAAGATCATGGACATTGAGTGCTGTTCAATCCATTATCTGAAAATATAAAGCATGTGAAACAATTTCTACATATTGAAAACATTGTTTACAAGATGGCAAAAGAAGGCAAAAGAGATGATTTAAGTGGAAAAAAATAAGTGCCAGTACTCCTCTGAATGTCATACGCATGGGACAAAAACGTGTAATGTTGGATTCTTGTATCCAAGGCAAAATTTCTCTCAAGGGAGACTAATAAAGATACTTTGACTTTGATAGATGTCTATCAATCTATTTCTATAGACAAAGACAGTTGTAAATGGAGTCATGGAGTCACTTTTATTTACTTCAAGCTTCATACCGTTAATATGAACATGAAAAATACCATTGAAGAAAATAGATATAAAATAATAGATCATTGAGAAAAGAAGTGCTAAGTCCTTAAGATTTCAATAAGCTTATTACTGTTATGGTTTCTTTCTGAAAATATATATTTCTTCTCAGTATCAGGCCTAGCCTGAACAAACCTATGCCACTTCAGCAACATTATCTTACTTTTATCTGAAAATATGTCAGTATCTTCAAGAACTCAATATGCTGACCAACCATATACAGGGCCGCTGCATAAACAAGTTTAATAGCAGGTTACATTAACTGTTACACAGAAATGTATGAAATGCAACAAGTCATCTGATCTGAACTTGCGAAGACTACTGGAGGGCAAAAAACAATCTGTCTCCACTGCCATCAAATAGATATAGATATGACATGGCAGAGGCTGAAAAAGCAGTGGCTAACTAGTCAACTAGTTAGCCACTGCAGAAGTTGCGTCAACTTCAGTCCCACAAAAGGTATGTAGCCGACAGAGAGATGTAGTGGAGACTCCCGGAGGATTGAGGAGACTGAAGGAAGGGGCTATACCGGTTCTTTTTGAGTGGAACAACTACATATTACTCCCATCGAGGCTCAGTGTGTGGCAATGCAGCCCTCCAGTGGATAGCCCTCCCGCAGACCCAGCAGAGGACCCAGACACTGAGATGGATGTGACCGTCACTAATAACTGTCAGTCAAACATAAAACTATAAAGTGGATTGTTGAAATGTAGTTAGGAGGTGTGTTGTTTAATCAATCAATCAATCTTTATTGTCAACTACAATTTGCATTGTAATCAAAATTACAGTTCCAGTACAACCGTCCATCGGGGTGAACAGTTGACTGAGGCTTAATGCACAGAAAAGTGGGACTGAAGTAGAGCAAACAATCCATTGTTTACATTGTCTTTACCTTCAGGGTACACACTAGTCTTTGTTTTACTTCATATTGGCAAATTGGAGTACAGTCCTGATATTGACATTTAGGCAAGTCTTGGAGGCAGCGAGTGTAAAAAAGTGCCATTGTTTCTCTACCAGGGAGACAGGGACCGGCAGTACTGGTAATAACACTTCTTAAAGCGGAAGTAGCGTCAACCCATTTGATGCAACAAGTCAATTAGATGACAGCTCTGTGATATCCGTACTGCTACTTTATTCTTTCTTTATTTTCTGTTCATTTGTTTTTAAAAAGTGAAAACCATGGTGCAACATGCTGTGTTATTAACTGTCAAGGTGTGTTCACATCGAACGCGAATGTGGCAGGCTGAGTGATAGATTTACATATCCCTATGCACTAGTGCAACATAGGAGCAATGTGACGCAAAGCGATGGTAAGCGAGGCCACATAGGTGATTCTAGTAATGCAAAACGGGCAATTTTGGCAATTAAAGCAAAGCCAGAGCGACACGACACCTGCCATTGATGTCAATCGAAAGTTGTTGAAGTTGAAAATCTGAGCTTTTGTGTCATGTATGGCCGCAAAAAACAATCAGAAATGGGATGTGATTGTGACTTTGTGTGAAGAACTGCGGTGAAGATGAAGTTTTCTTTCAATATGGAAGACAAGTTGATAGTGGCGGTCTGCAGTCAGCCTGACTTGTATTACTCAACCAATTATTATTACTGAGACAAATCCAGCAAGGACCATGTTTGCAAAAGAGTTAGTGAGGAGGCTGGAATGGAAGGTAAGTGAAAGCGTCGCTAGATAGCGCCATTGTACTGCTGTATTTCTGCCTGGTTGCTCGTTGTGTAATTGCTGTCACATGCAAAGCATTGTTGTCTACCATATATGTCTAAAAATAGCCTAAAAAGTGTGTGCATATGCATCTGTGGCCCCACCCCCTCCCCTATATTACTATTAGTTCCTGATGATTCTGTCCGCTGTCCTCAATACTCTCTCTACACATTTGTAGTTTGAGGCATCATAGCCCCAATCCAGACAGCGATACTGCTGGTACACTCTACTGCCCCTCTGTAAAAAGTGGATGAAGGACCTCAGAGGTCTTTAGCCCACATTGATATGGTCACATATCACATTGCCAGAAAAAAACTGTAGACAAGATATGGAGGACTTGTTTGCACCATTAAAACATGTAGCTGTACACTGATAAAACTCAGTAACACTGATCTGACGGCTGATTTGTAGTTTCCTGTCAGAGCTAAAGTAAAGATCAAAGAACGGCCAGCTTTACGGGCATCTAGACATTGCACTTTCAATAATAAATGCATTGACCGCAGTAGAGAATTGAATGAAAGAAATAATGTAACTTTTTACTAAATAAATAACATTAACAGGTCATTTACATAATTATTAAACTCTGATCACATATTATTTGAAACACAGTTTGCAACTGTCAGTTGAATCAGTTTTTACCCCAAATAACTTTTTGAATCTCATGTCACTTTTGTGAGCTCATTATTGTTTTTTATCTTTTGAGCCCAATTTATTATTATATTCTTAATGTTTAAATTGAGAATATGTAATTCTGTGAGTATGCAGTTATGTAGATCCCAAAGCTATATATATATTACTAGAGATGGAACAAACTCAGTTTAAAATCCTTGAAGATAGCCTGCCAACTGTAGTGTAAATGAATAGAGGGCTGCAAACCTGTTGAAATTGGTTATTATTTATTAGGGAGATGCATGGTTTCTTTCTGGTTGCTTCAACACAGGAAATAGACAGAAAGCAGATCTCTTGATTAAGTTCATTTGAACTCACCAACTCAGTTGCTCAGAGAAAAAAGTTTTTCATCACTAAGTAATAAGAAATAGACAGGTTTTACACAGTTACCATACAAAAACTAAGACTAAACACTGGTGACAATTGGTTTAGGGCGTGATTTATTAGGGTTATGTGGTTTCTCCATAAACCAGGAGCATTTTTGAAAACATTTCAGATTCTGTCTAGTCTTTTCTTACCCTCATTTTCTGAATTGTTGAAGTTAATTCTAATCCAACTTTGATCTGAGAGAGACTTGCTGGGGGAACTAAAGATTAGGGTAATGACAAGGAGGCCCTCCTCAAAGACATGAAGAGTCTGGGATGTTGGTTCCAGTTTGTGGTTAATTCTCAGGTCTCGGCACTTGTCTCAAGCCACAGACTCCTCAGATTTTAGTGCCGTTGCTAGTGGTGCCTCTAACTCTTGGTGGGTTTTGGAGAACGGGGATAACTATTGGAGAGAGTGAGAGAGCTGGCTTACTGGGATGGCATTTTGCTCACCAGTACTTTTCTCCCTATCCCCGGACGCCTCCCTCTGCCTCATTCATTACCCTGCCACACATGTAGGACCTTGGGGAGTGGGTATGTCACAGAGAAGCAGGGAGGATTTCCCAGCCCCACTCTCTTGTGACGTTCTAGGCCTCGGCCCTGGTGTCTATCACTGCCCTCAACAAAACACTACATTTAGACACTGAAGGTTCTGGGTGGGTTGTGTGTGTGTGTGTGTGTGTGGGGGGGGGGTACTGGCACCCGCTGCCTTCCGGAGGGGGGATGAGCTGCACTGGGCACCCCCATTTTAGCCCTCCTGATTTTAAATGCATTTGAAAACAAAATTCAACAATACGATATTTGAGCAGGCGGAGACAGGCTTGTGGTCTATTTCACACCCTTGTTCTCCAATTACCTGGAAGAGGAGCAGGCCACCTAGCCAGCTTCTGGGCTAGGGATGGTCGTTGGGTCCTGGGGGTCTACTGGGGCTGGCACTTCTGCCCTCCCTCAGAATAGGGTGTGGGGCTTAAGCATGAAGGGCAGGGTGTGGGGGAGGCAGCACCTCCTGGCTCATGGGGTAGACTCTGGTTGGCAGATTGTGTTAGCCCAATCTCCAGGTGGATGGGTTTGTGGGTCGTCAGGGTTTGGATCAGGCTGGGGGATTAGGGCTGGATAACGGACATGGAACATACCTGGGAGGTTGAATGGGGCAAATTAGCATAACAAATTAGCATAACAGGCCAGCAACTCCAACTGGCAAATTTGCCCTGGCAAATTGGAGTTGGAGTTGCAGCCTCCCCCCACACACCCCTATGTACATCAGAACAAAGTTCAGTAATCTAAGTAATGGTGGGGTGACTAATCTTGATTTGGTCTTGTTTTGTGCCTCAGTAGCTGTGCACTTTGTGAGGGGTGGTTTATGCCGATTAACAATTCAATCAGCATGTATGTAAACGACTGTCAGGATCAACTTATTTTAAATGTGGTAAACTGACCCGAGTGCACATGTGTGCCTCATATCAGCATGATGTATTTCTGCTTTGAGTGGCAATGTTGTGAAGCAAAACTGTCTGTGCACCTGATCAACCTATTAGAACCATTAACAGAGTTTATTCAGTAGAGTCTCAACTGCATTTAAAACCTGGTGCAAGTGTATCCTGGGCGCTCAGAAGACAAATTAACTCACACTATTGCTTTGTTTGCTATATTTTGTTGTTCAGCAAAGATTGAAGTACTTATTTTTCTCTATTTCTTTGTAAAATTTGATAACTCTGAGCATTTGGTGATTCCATTTTGAATACAGCCCGGTGCATTGTAACAAACAGCCATTTGTTTTGTCTAAGAAGAAAAATCTTTAACTTTTCACTTGAGCACTTTAACTTATTTATCCAATTTCCAGCCTCTGCATCTCTCCTTTCACACCTTACATACTCCAACCGCTAAAGGCCAGCCTACATTACCTACATATAAACCCAATTTTTTGGAACACAGGCCTGGCGGTGGGGCACACTGGCGAGCGCCTGGTGACCAGGCTTTTATCCATGGAGCCCTGCCGGGCACAGCCCGAAGAGGAGACATGGGACCCCCTTCCAATGGGCTCACCACCTGTCAGAGGGGCCAATGTGGTTGGGTGCATTGTGTGATGGGTGGCAGCCAAGGGTGGGTACCTTGCCGATCTGATCCTCGGCTGAAGTAGCTGGCTCTTGGGACATAGAATGTCACCTCTCTGGCAGGGAAGGAGCCTGAGCTGGTGGTTATGAGGTTATGAGGTTCTGGCTAGGGATAGTAGGACTTACCTCAGCGCATGGCTCTGGCTCTGGAACCAGTCTCCTTCAGAGGGGTTGGACATTCTTCTACTCTGGAGTTGCCCCTAGTGAGAGGCGCCGAGCAGGAGTGGGTATACTTGTTGCCCCTCATCTCTGTGCCTGCACGTTGGGGTTTACCCCAGTGAACGAGAGGGTGGCCTTCCTCCACATACATGTGGGGGGGACTGGTTCTGACTGTTTGTGCTTATGCACCAAGTGGCAGTTCAGATTACCCACCTTTTTTTAGAGTCCTTGGAGGGGGTACTGGAGAATGCCCCTCCTGGGGACTCTGGGGGACTTCAACGCTCATGTGGGCAATGACAGTGAGACCTGGAGGGGCGTGGTTGGTAGGAATGGCCCACCTGATCTGAACCCGAGCAGTGTTCTGTTGTTGGACTTCTGTGCTCATCCTAACGAACACCATGTTCAAGCATAAGCGCGTCCATATCTGCTCTTGGCACCAGGACACCCGAGGCCATAGTTCAATGATCGACTTTGTTGTTGTTTCATCTGACCTGCGGCCACATGTCTTGGACACTTGGGTGACGAGAGGGGCGGAGCTCTCCACGGACCACTACCTTGTGGTGAGTTGGCTTTGATGGTGGGGGAGGAAGCTGGTCAGACCTGGAAGGCCCAATCGTTTTGTGAGGGTTTGCTGGGAACGTCTGGCAGATTCCCCTGTGAGACAGAGTTTTAACTCCGGTGGTGGGGGAGATCAAGTCTGAGTGAACCATGTTCCGTGCCTCTATTGTTAAATGTATATTCTGGGGTTCTGGAGGTAAGGATCCGTCGGATTGTCGAACCTCTGATTCAGGAAGAGCAGTGTGGTTTTCATCCTGGTCGTCCCCGTGAACACTGGATCAGCTCTACACCCTCAGCAGGATCCTGGAGGGTGTGTGGGAAATTGCCCAACCAATGTGTTTTGTGGACTTGGAGAAGGCATTCGACCATGTCCCTCGAGGGATCCTGTGAGGGGTACTCTGGGAATATTGAGTACCGGGCCCTTTAATAAGGGCTGTTGGGTCCCCGTATGACCGGTGTCAGAGCTTGGTCTGCCTTGCCAGCAGTAAGTGGGACTCGTTTCCGGTGAGAGTTGGACTCCACCAAGGTTTCCCTTTGTTGCCGATTCTGTTCATAACTTTTATGGACAGAATTTCTAGACGCAACCAAGGTGTTGAGGGGATCCGTTTTGGTGGCCTTAGGATTGCATCTCTGCTTTTTGCAGATGACGTGGTCCTGTTGGCTTCATCAGCTTTCACTGGAGTGGTTCGCAGCCTGGATGAGGATCAGTGCCTTCAAATCCGAGATTATGATCTTGAGCCACAAAAAGGGTAGAGTGGCTTCTCCCGTTTGGTGAGGATGTGCTACCCCTAGTGGAGGACTTTAAGTATATTGGGGTCTTGTTCATGAATTAAATTCAATAAAATTTTATTTTCTATAGCGGCAATTCATGAAATCATCTCAAGGCACTTTACAAAGTCAAATTCAAACAGATTATGCAAATTGGTAAAAAAAATCTCCTATCTAAGGAAACCCAGTAGATTGCATCAAGGCTTGACAAGCAGCATTCACTCTTCCTGAAGGAGCGTAGAGCCACAGGGACAGTCATCTGCATTGTCCATGGCTTTGCAGCTATCCCTCATACTGAGGGATAGCTGCGCAGTGCCCTAGTACTATCAGGGACTTCCTGATAGTAAAGAACTGCAATAGTCGAGCCTTGAAGTAACAAATGCATGGACTAGTTTTTCACCCCTGGACGGAATAATTCTCATTTTGGCAATATTCCAGAGGTGAAAAAAGGAAACTCTGGAAACCTGTTTAATATGGGATTTAAATGACACGTCTTGTTCAAAAATAACACCAAGATGTTTTACTTTATAACCAGAGTCCAATTTAATGCCATCCAGATTAAGTGATTGATTAAGAAGATTATTTTTTGAGAACTTTTAGCCCAAGGACTGAACCCTTTGGTACTCCATAAGTGATAAGATTTAGACCAGCCTAATGCTTTACCCTTAATTTTTGCAGTATGTTTAAGTCTTTCCAGGAGAATATTGTGATCAACTGTATCACATGCAGCACTGAGATCTAACAGGACAAGTACAGACACAAGTCCATTATCTGAGGCCATGAGAATATCATTAGTGACCTTCACCAGAGCTGTTTCAGTGCTGATGAGCTCTGAAGGCTGACTGAAGCTCTTCAAATAGGTCATTACTTTGTAAATGTTTATTAAGTAAAGGTTTAATACTTCCAAAGCCTGTGGTACATATCCATTTACAAAGGATAGATTAATCATGTCTAAAATAGGGACATTGATCAACGGGAATACCTCTTTAAATGACTTGGTTGGGAATGGGACTAACATACAAGTAGAAGACTTAGATGAAGCTAACATTTTTGATAGCTCAGAAAGCTCTACTGCTTCTTAACAGTTCAAACACCGATCAGGTTCTAAAGATTCCTCTAACACTGCCTCACTTACTGAGAACGAGGTAATCATGCTTGGGAGGATGCCAATTATTAATGGAATCCATATTGTTTATGAAGAATCCCATAAAGTCATTACTGCTGAGAGCTAAGGGAATGGATGGATCAACGTAACCATGACTCTGGGTAAGTTTGGCAACTGTACTAAATAGAAATCTAGGATTATTTTTCTTCTCCTCTATTAATGATGACAAATATGCTGTTCTAACTCTGCAAAGGGTCTTTTTATACAACAGTAGACTGTTTTTCCAGATTACATAGGATTCCTCATGGTGTGTAGAGCACCTTTTTCTCCCCAATTTCCTGACATTGTGCTTCATGAGGGAAAAATGGAGCGGGAGATCAACAGGCGGATTGGTGCTGCATCTACAGTGAAGCGAGCGCTGAGTCAAAAGGCAAAGCTCTCGATTTACCGGTCGATCTACGCTCCTACCCTCATCTATGGTCATAAGCTTTGAGTCATGACCGAAAGAATGAGATCCAGGATACAAGCGGCCGAAATTAGTTTTCTCCATAGCGTGTCTGGGCTCTCCCTTAGAGATAGGGTGAGGAGCAAATGTGCAAATAAGTAAAAACTTTAAAGTGCAGTGTGCTGTCCAAAGTGCTATGTGCATGTTCCAGTGTTTCGGGTAAAAGCTATGTGTCTACTTCACCAGTAGCGAACCGGGTCTTCGTTACAGGTGGAGGAGCATTGAAGTTTAGCTGAAGAGCAGGATAATCCATGGGTGGAGTGCCTTAAAAGTGTGAAGTTAGAGTTAACCTCCTTTTTCTGAATACATAATGTATGGACTACTTTCAGAATGGAAGGAAGATTTTACCCAGTAAAAAAAGTGATTCTGAACAGGATCACCAACTATAGGTTTAATACTGATATCAATTGAATAATGCCTCTATTTTAGACATTGCTTTTGCTATTCTAAAGATTTCTTTTAAGGTAAATTTAGGGATTTTATATTTTCCTCTTTTCTGCCCATACAGAAAACAACTATACTTTTGATATTTTGCCCAGGCAACTATTACAAAACTTCCCACCACGAGTTGACAGTTTCAGTTCAGATCGTACTGATAATTTGCTCAACATTTCTTGCATGATAAATGTTTCTTGATCTTTTCTGCTAAACCTGCGGGGATTTCCATATAACGTTTGAACAGCTGTTAAAGGTCATGCTTTAAGTATTGATAGGAAATACATATCAGCTAACCTCTCTTCAAGTAATTAAAATCTGAAAAAGGTTGTGTGCATTTATATTTACCGACCTTTACTCTGATATCCCTAAATAAAATCCTGCGCAAATGCTATCACTGCAGTAGTAAATAGACACCAGCTATTTTTTCAGGTTAATCCCAGTGTAAACATGTCTTGCAAAGATTTGTTTACCACCATGAAATCCAACAAAAACAAGCTGAATGGTTAGTGATATAGCTGTGAAGAAGATTTAAGAAGACTTAAATGATAAGAGCTTTGATCATTTGAAGGAGCACTACTCAGTCCACCACCTGGAAACAAAAAACACAAATGCAAACCAACTATAATTTAATTTCAATTTGGCCTACAAATGACAACCAATTGGCTGAAAAACTACGACATTTCATTGTTAACATGGTGAAATGTGATAATGGAAGACATCGTGGTTTGGGGATTTTTTTGTTGAACCGCAACAGGGAAGCTGGACAGAGTTTATGGGAAGATGAATGGAGCAAAACGTTGGACAGTCCTGGAAGAAAAAATGTTTTAGAGGCTGCAAACACTTTAAGAAAGGTGAGGGGGTGGTTCACCTTCCAGCATGATAGTTATCGTAAACAATAGCAGCCAGAGCTGGAATGTTTTAGATCCAAGAGTAATAGTGTGCCAGAGGAGCCTGGCCAAAGTCCAGGCCTAAACCCCATTGGGATTCTGTGATAAAGCTTAAATTGTTTACAGTCTGGTCTCTTTTAATTGTCCTTAGGTGTGAGTGTGCATGAATGGTTGTTTGTTCTGTCTGTCTTTGTGTTGCCCTGCGACAGACTGGCGACCTAGCCAGGGTGTACACCGCCTCTCAGCCATTGAATGCTGGAGATAGGCACCAGCACCCTTCGCGACTCCAACAAGCGTGATAGAAAATGATGGATGGATGTTTACAATCTGTATAAATAAAATCTGACTAGCCTACAGCTACTTTGCATCAACGAATGGGCCAAAATTCTCTCACAAGTTTAAAACTAGTAAAGCCATGCCGGAAATAATACTTTCAGTTGTAATTACATTTTCAGACTTGTACTTTTAAATTTTTAGAAAACATTGTATTTGTCAGTGAAATTTAACTAATGTACATTGAGCTTTGGGGATGTAATGTGACAAAATGTGAAATGGTTCAAAGTGTTTTGTATATTTTTGTAAAGCACTGTACATGTTTTTGACCTAAAGCCCCTAACTGTTAAAAATGTGAAGTAATTTTCTTCACACTGATAAACAGGTAAAATAATTTCTTTCAGCAGCCAAAATAAAAGGGATTTTATCCATCAGGCACAATAACAAGAAATCTGTGATCCTACATAAATATATATTAATAATAATGAATAATCTAAATACTTTGTTTAGAAATTAATTGAAGCAAAACTTAAGAGAAACACCTAATTTTATTTAAATTTATTTACTTTAAAAAATTAAGACATTTTTGCACATGGGCAACCGATGCAGCATACATAGAGCTTATAGTAGAATGCTAATTTACAGCCCCCATCCCCGGTCAGGATTTTGTTGCAAGAGAACAAATTTCAAATTGCCTGTGCAAATTCAAAGAGACAAATTTATGACCCAGATAAAAGTACTATAAAATTACAAATCACATTGCAAAGGTGAAATACCTAAAGAAAACACATCTCCAAATACTGTTAATGTTCACAGTGTTCATATTTTCATATTTTTTTCATCCAATGCTTTAGTTTTGTTGAGAAAAGTCTTATGTCTGACAGTGACTTCCTGTGTGTTCCGTAGCTGTGATCTTTTGACTAAAAATGCTGATTGACCAAAAGTTGTTTTACATTTTTGACTCGACAGTTTCTACTTACTTCAGCTCTTGTTCTCACACCTTCATTATTATATTTTGTATTAACTGAAAAATTAAACCTGTGGCAAGACCAGTCATGTACTTAAATATTGTTTTAGCAAAAGAAAACATTAGAAAATGGTCAAAACTCAAAAAGTGATGCTTTTTAGAGAATTTGGCAGTGGTGCCACTTCACTGGTTTCTGATCAAATACTTCTAAAGTTTGCTTGTATAATGTGATTAAGGGCTTTATGACAGATTTTGAAGCCTAGCCCCAGATAATAATAAATATGTGTGATAATATCATTGTATGCATATACATTTGAGCAGCTTTGGTGAATATACAGGGTCTTATCAAGCATAAACAGTTTGATAATCTTCATACTTTTGGATAGTTTCAAAACATGAGCATCGAACCTTAGTTTCGAGTCCAAAATAATCCTCAGATATTTGAGCTCTGATGCTTTCTTTATTTAATTTCAATTTACATTTATTTTGAAGTCTTCTTGCTTTTTTCTTTTTAGAGAGAAACACATTAAATTGTTTTTTTGTATAGTTTAATGTTAGACAATTTTCCTTAAGCTGTTGCGCTATTCCTACCATTTGTCTATTTAATAATCCAGCAGCCTGATGAGGAATATCTGCTGTCACATAAATGATTGTGTCATCTACATACAGTTGGCAGTTTGCATTCATGCAGATTGATTACAGATTTACCATTGTTTATTTTAACACACTGCTGTCTAGAATCAAGATAAGATTTGAACCAGTCTATCGCTTGTTGTGAAAAATCAAATTGCTTCATTTTCATTAGAAGATTCTTGTGTTTTACAGTGTTAAAGGGCTTTGTAAAATCTAAGAACACAGCCCGAACTACTTTCCATTGATCAAGACTAATTTTAATTACTTTTGTAAAATGACAAGGTAATTTCTGTTAAGTATTTTGGTTGAAATTCAAATTGTTCAGGATTTAGAAGGGGGTTACTGTCCAAAGAGCTCATCGATTGCTCAGCCACTAGCTTTTCAATTACTTTTTAAATTACTGGTACAATAGCAATGGGTCTATAATTACCCGCTCAATCGTGTGCTTCAGATTTAAAAATCTGTGTCACAACAGCTGTTTTAGAATCTTTGAGGAAATATACCAACTTTTAAGGATAGATTTTCTATTATTAGTGTTAACAATGTTGTTTTAAGCATTTCAGTTAACAAAGTTTCTAATCCAAATATATCTTTAGCTTTTGAATTGTTAAACTGATATTTGTGTCAATCTTGTCTTGATTCACTTGTGTAATGTAAAAGGATATTACCTCCCCACATGACAGAGCAAGGGTTGAAGTATGCTGCAAGCTCTTTAACTTAATTAACAAACGAGTTAAATTTGTTTGCAATTTTCATTCATATCTTCAGTACTAACATTCTCATTTATGTTTAGTTAAGATATACACTAGATTTACTTTTATTGGAATCCCTGTTGGTTAACTTCTTTATACAGGGGCGTATGAAGGTTTTAAAATGTGGGGGGGCAAATAAGATAGATAAGGTATTATAGCCAAATGGCGAGCGGAGCGAACCAAAAAATTTTTGGGTCCATAGGCAAAGAAAAGTGAAATGCACCCCTATTTAACATGTTTAATGAGCATGCTGATTAAATAAGCAATCAGTACATATACATCTTTATCAGCACTGTATGCTTAAGAGTTATTTTTTCGAGGCACATCATTATCTTCCCAACAAACTACCCCAAGAGGCAACAGATATTGACACATTAAATTTGGTATTATCTCAAAGACAAAGAACAATGTTTAAATATACAATTATTATATACTGTTCAATAAATGATAAGCTTTTTTAATTAAGAGTATTTTTCATTTGAAGGTCCTTTTATGGGGCCAGCCATCTTGATGAAGAACAGTACTGCCACCTCCCAGTTTGTGATGTCAGGTCACGGGATCGGCTGTAGATCAAGTCCCAATGCCCTATCTGTCCTCATGTAAATAAATATCCGTTTTCATGCCAACATATTTCTTTACCCTCTTAAACAAGGATAGACATGGTATTAAGCCTTTAAATTTAAATTAATACTAATTTTACATTTTAGAGACATAAAAAGACAACAAATAAGCATTAAAGTATGGTTTATGGGTTGGGTTCTGCAATGTTATGAGTATAAAACTCATCTGTAGAACCAATCTCTGCTCAAAATGGTGATCTGTACCGCCTAATCTACTTTCAGCAGTTATCAGTTATTGCAACCGTAAACTGTAGAAAATACGGGCAGAGCGGCTCTTTCTGAGTTTACTCTGCTCCTGTCACGATAAGCTGCAGTGTGTTATGAGGCGGAGGGATATTTCTGCGTCACTTAGTTTAGAGCCAAAACAATCGACTTCACTTTCAGAAACAAGCCCAAAAAAATTGCAACCCACATATCATGAAATTCACAAGCGACTTTAGACAAAAATAAGACCAAAGTCATAAAAAATAGGTGGGCTTCACAACAGTAAGCACCAGGGGCGATTCTAGGATCTGACCTTTAGGGGTGCTCAGCCCCCAGTGTTAACTGTGATTCCTGGCATGAACAACAGGCTTTCCATTTTTAGTTCAGATGTAAGCTTCTTAGAGTTCACTCATTTTTGAGCTAAAGCTCATCAAACAAACTACAATATAGGCCCATCCAAAGGCAGTGACAACCAGATTGAAACGTTTTCACACGATAAAACCTTGTGTTCACACGATAAAAACTGTGTAAAACCTGGATGATGGCAATAGTTAGACTAACAGTATTGATAAAAGTGAGGAATAATTTCCCTAAAGACAAAAAACTAACTTAGCTTTCTTGAAATTTAATTTTCTCTGGCTTAACAGAGCAAAACATGGTAGCCCACAAAAACCTTTTGCTGCACAGTGTTTGTCAGCTGGCTGAAAAAAGGGCTGCTACTACTACACTTTCCTTATTGTCGTATTGGTTTGCTTACAAGAGAGACAAATTTAGCAGTTTGGATATATACCTAGTTGTGGAGAAGCATTTATATATATATATATATATATATATATATATATATATATATATATATATATACAAACAATGGAAAATCCTTCCTTTTCACGGTGGTAATCCAGCAAAACAGCCCATGGTGGATGATGAATCGGAAAGGTGAAATAATGGTAGTTTTTTTCCACTTTTACACGATGTTTGCTACATTCAACTGCCATTCACGTGAGCATTGTTGCTTCAACAATAGCTCTCGCGAATTTCAATGGTGAAGTCCTCTGGAAATCCGAAATAATTGTTGTTGATCGCAGCTGTGTACAACAGCTTCTACAGCTGCTAATGCGCGGCGAACTGCCGTCGTCTCTCCGCTTATCCACGTCACAGGATGTGATGTCAGGCGGCCATTACTGCCCATATTTGGGCAGTAATGACCGCCCCCATACACAGTGATCCAGACAACAATTAATGTTTTTTTTTCTTATTGATTAACGCTAAATTCATTAATTAACCCCGAACGTATTAGTTTTAGGTATAGCTAATGATCCCCTGATTTGTCCTTGTTGACCGGACTTCCGGTCAACAACTTCCTTGTTGACCGGAGGGTCAACAAGGTTACTAATATTGATTTCAGAGTAAAATGGTTTTGACATAACAATTATTGATAATAAAAATAATATAACTTACTACACTGGGAATCGGTGGGTTCAGGTTATCCTAGGTCTTGGTTTAAATCTTGTCTTCTTTGTCTTAATGGATTTAAAGGAGGTGACTATAGCACATGAGTCAAGAGGTCATTAAGTGGACAGACTCATAAAAGTTGGATACCGAGAAGATGCCCACACATGTTACTTATTAACTAGGTCCCAGTAAACAGTACATAGTCATACAAGATGTAAACAATTTACACATACCAAGGGTACTGAAGCTTAACCCATATTAAACAAAAATAATAATGAATTTGAACATTAAAAAGATAATGAAATAACCAGTAGACTTCAAGTAATTAAAAATTTAATTAAGAGAAAATAAATTAATTAATAATAAGAATTGAATTTAATGACAGTAACACTATCAATTAATAAGGTAGCCCAATACTTCTTGTTGATATTGATAGCTTTCTTATTGTTGTATTTATCAAAATAATGGAAAAAGTTAAAATGAAACTTTATCTCAAAAGTGTGTGTGGGTGGGGGGCAAAATATACCTCTTTTTGGACAGGGGGGGCAAAACGCATATTTTGCCCCCCCTGTCCAAAAAGTGGGGGGCACTTGCCCCCCTTGCCCCCCCCCTATTCCTACGCCACTGTTATATGTTTAAAAAGTAGTGAGCTGTTGCCCCAAGATTCCGCAAACAGATACATAAAATAAGATGGCTGCTTTTCTCAGTTCACTGATTACTTTATTCCTTTATCTATTAAAGACAAGCATTAATATTTGTCTGGACAAATATTTTAAAGCTAAATCCCTCTTCTTCATAAGCTGAATACTATTTTTGTTTATCCATCCATTATCTAAAACATCTATCCCTTGTGGGGTCGCAATGCGTGGCGGTGCCTATCTCCAGCTGTCAATGGGCGAGAGGCGGGGTACACCCTGGACAGGTCACTAGTCTATCGCAGGGAAACATTTTTATTTGTAAAAGTGTTTTTTTATGTCCTGTTTTGTTTTCCTTCCATTTCCCAATGCTGTACTACTTTGTGTTGGTCTATCACTCAAAACCCAAGCAAAGAAAAAAAGAAAGCTGTTGTGACATGACAAAGTGTGAAAACTTTCAAGAGGCAGGGGTACTATTGCAAGACACAGTAAATACTATGGAAGTAATCTCTGCCTTTGCCCTTAAGAAGTAGCTTACTGAAGGCCCAAAGCTGAGGTTACCAGTTGATCAAGGGAAAACACTAAATATCACACAGGAGAACCACATCTACAATTATTATTATTACCTAATTAAATCCTCGCTAATGTAAGGGGCTAAGATTAGCTAGGCTGTTAGTAGGCATTTACAATAATCCATTCAGTGCATTTGCTTTGACCGTCATCCACTGACGGTGTTTTTCTATAGGAGCACTTAGAGTAAAATTTTAAATAGAGCTTTTAGTTGATATTCAGCACATACAATGGTGGTACTCCACATGTTGTGCAGTTCTGAATAAACTGTGCATGAATTAAGCTCTGGTCTTAGTTCTCAGGATATTTGATATATTTTTCTAAAGGAAAGCTGTTGTTGTGACATGACAAAGTGTCAAAACATTCAAGAGGCAGGGGTGCTATTGCAAGACACAGTAAATACTATGGAAGTAATCTCTGCCTTTGCCCTTAAGTGGCTTACTGAAGGCCCAAAGCTGAGGTTACCAGCTGATGAAGGGGAAACACTAAAAATCACACAGGAGGACCAAACCTGCAAGCAGTTTAGATTACTCAGCTAACATGACACAGATGTCTGGAGTCATTAACAGAAAGCTGACTCATTAACAAAACACAACTTCACCCGTAAAGGAGTTTTTTTTTCTTTTTTTTTTCTTTTTTTTACTAATGGAGGTTTTTGAACAAGAAATGTTTAAATGGCGCCACTGTGTTAATGCTGAGCATGTGAGACTGTATAAGAACAATGACAACAAAGTTACCGCCACCACACACTTGTTTGAACCGCAGTCTTTATTACCTGATTAGAGCCTCACTAATGTAACGGGCTAACATTAGCTAGGCTGTTAGTAGGCATTTACAATAATCCATTCAGTGCATTTGCTCTGTCCCTCATCCACTGATGCTGTTTTTTTATAGGAGCACTTAGAGTAAAATTTATAATAGAGCTTTTAGTTGATATTTGAGACATACACTGTTGGTACCCCACATGTTGTGCAGTTCTGAATAAACTGGTGAAAGAATTAAGCTCTGGTCTTAGTTCTCAGGATATTTGATATATGTTTTCTAAAGGAAAGCTGTTGTGACATGACAAAGTGTGAAAACTTTCAAGAGGCAGGGGTACCACTGCAAGACACAGTAAATACTATGGAAGTAATCTCTGCCTTTGCCCTTAACAAGTAGCTTACTGAAGGCCCAAAGCTGAGGTTACCAGTATATCAAGGGAAAACACTGAATATCACACAGGAGGACCACAGGAGAACCACATCTGCAATTATTATTATTTCCTAATTAAATCCTCGCTAATGTAAGGGGTTAAGATTAGCTAGGCTGTTAGTAGGCATTTACAATAATCCATTCAGTGCATTTGCTTTGTCCGTCATCCACTGACGGTGTTTTTCTATAGGAGCACTTAGAGTAACATTTTAAATAGAGCTTAGAGCAGTTCTGAATAAACTGTGCCGGAATTAAGCTCTGGTTTTAGTTCTCAGGATATTTGATATATTTTTCTAAAGGAAATGTAGCCGGGGCATTCTGTCCCAGAAGCATAGTGCTGCACACTCTCCCTCCTGCCATATATGGAGGACGCTGGGATCGTGCGCAGCTGGGGTTTAATGAGAGGCAATCAGCCTTTCCAGTTAAAAGGGGGCAAATGGGTAAGGAAAGCACATTGAGTGCTGTCTGAAAAAGTTGGAGGGAGGTGGTTGGACGGTTGTGAGCGCGGCAAAACGAAAACGTATATTGGAGTTGGAAAAGGTGGAGTTGGCATAAGCTGGTATGTGAATGGTTCGGATGGAAATGGAGACAGGAATTGAAGAAGATATGGAATATGAAGGGTGGACGCCAGTGGGGAGAGGAAGAGGGAGAGGACGGGAAAGACAAAAAATAAACGAAGGAAAGAGTATTAGTGATATTCAAGGAAATAAAAGAGAACTGGAAGGAAGTAGCTCTGAAGAAGAAGGGATAGTGAGAAGGAAAGTTGTGAGGGAGGAAGGTAAAATAATATTAAAACTAAAAAATGAAGAAGAACAGAATAACATCAGCCCCATTGTGGTGTCAAGAGAAGTAAAAAAGAAAATCGGAGATGTTGAAATGGTGAAGATATTGAGAGATGGAAATTTATTGGTAGTTTGTAAAAATGGGTTTAAATGTGGATAATATATGTAAAGAAACTGTGATGGAGAAAAAAATAGTAGGCGAAAATAAAAAAAACTAGAGGAGTGATTTATGGGATCCCTCTAGAGGAAGATCTTGAGAAAATTAAGAAGAATATTACAGGAGGAAAAGTGAATAACTTGAAGAGGTTGTCAAGAACAATAAATGGAGAAAGAGTAGGTAGTTTGTCAATTCTCATTGAATTTGAAGAGAAGGATTTGCCACAAAACATCAAAATAGGATATCTCAGTTTTCAGGTCAGGCCTTATATCCCTTGACCCCCTCGTTGTTTTAAATGTCAAAGGTACGGACACATAGCAGCAGTTTGTAAAGGGCAGCAGAGATGCCCAAAATGTGGTGAAGATCACAAAATGGAGGAATGTAAAGAAGAAGCGCAAGAAAAATGTTGTAATTGTGGAGGGTGTTGTGCCAGTTCAGACGTGACAGAAAACGGCATCAATTCGGGACGTAACGGACTGCATTACCCATGATGCAATGTGGTCAAAATGGCCACCAACTCATGTGGTCAAAATGGCCACCAACTCCCATCACGCAACACGGCAAAATGGCCGCCGATCAAGATAAGGTTGCTATGGTGATGGCTATAAAAACCGATCACACACGACAATCTTCCTTCTTCCCTGGCTTTTAGCCAACCCGAGAAGACACACACAGCTGTTTCCATTGGGGCAATCCCACGCCACGTGTTCGAGTTCCTCGCTGGACCGAGATTTTTCGACGCAACGGTTATTCCCTGCTTTACATAACAGGAGGTCGACTAAAATAAGTACTTTTAAATTCCCTCTGATCAAAAGACTGAGAGACGCCGTATCTCCCAGTGATCGAAGAGGACCCCGCTTTGTCTGGCCAACAAAGCGACTGTGAACACGGAGGAAGAAACGAAGGAGTTTCTTCCCCGTCCCGCTGCAGCCTGCGGACAGCTGCGCTCGTCAAGACGCGTCCAGAAAGCTGCATAACTCGGAGCGCTCCGGACCAGCCCCGAGGCACCTCAAAGTAACGGGGTCTCCCCTTTTATTTCTGTCTCACCAACAGGGTGTTTAGAAGTGCCTGGGCAGGCGGTAGAACTTTGTAGGTGTTGGTTAATGCTTTTATTCCACGACGAAGTTGGAATTATTTTGCTGAACATTTTCTTTGTATGTGCATGCATTTTACAATTGATTTTGCTGTGTTGATTTGTGATCCATCAAGAACCCCGCCGTGGGTTACTGCTTCATTTCTTTTCATCTTTTTCCCTGCTTTCCCCCCCTCTCTCTTTTCGCTTCTTCTTATCAATTTAATCTCTTTGTCCGAGCTCAAGTCGCGGGCTTTGCTTTAAACTCCCAGTTAGCTGCGCCCTCTCGAAGCGAGGCATTATCCCATCAGCGTAAGCGTGTTTACGTCATTAGGACCTCCCCTCATACGTCATCATAGCAGCCATCTTGGGAGGGTGACGTGTATCTGAACTGTGAGTTAAGTTAAGATCTGCTAACCGCTCATTTTAATCCATTGTTTATTTTTGTTTTGTTCTTTATTTCCACATATATAGTTTGCATGTTAGTTTAGTAATGAGTAAGAATTCCAAAGTTGTTGAATCAGAGAATTACTGTAACAGGGAATTGCTTTTGGTTCAATAAAACCAACGACTGCGGAATAGACATTGTTTTGTGTTCAGTCCAATTCACAGTTGCCTGGGTATTCAGAATTCAGAGCTAACCTCCTTTGGAGTTAACATCTGATATTAATACAGAGACAATATCATTGGATGGTGATAAGGAATAAGGATTTAAACTCTAATGGCAGTTACATTGGGGTTCTCACAGCCTGCTGGATAAACCTCGTCGGTTAACAGTCCGACCTGATCATTTATCCCAGCATAAATGAGTTCATAACAGCAAATTAACTTATGCATTAGTGGTATAAATACTTACAAGCTTATAGCTAACATCACCACCATTTGAACTATATTTGTTATAGCGGAAATTCGAGTTGAATGATTTATTATTTAAATTATAATACCAAATTATAATTAATAATAATAATAATAAGCATATTCAACCAGCTTATGGCATAACAAGGGCAACATAGAGTTACGTATGGAGGATGTGAGGTGAGGAAGAAGGCAAAAGAAATCATTCAGATTAAAACAATTAAAAACATTAGTTATGCAGAGGCTGTTAAAAATGTGAAGGAGCAGACAACAAGAAAGAGTGAACAAACAGTGAATCAAATCCCACAGCAAAGCAAAGTGCAGTTAGAAGAAAATATCACAGTGTCAGTAGAAAATTAATACTATTTATAGCATATGTTATCAACTGCACTGACCAAGTCAAGCATAACACTGAGAAAATCAAAATAATAGTGAGAGGAGCAGAAAAATATTTGGGGTTTAAAGAGGGATCATGGGAGAACATAAACAAAAGGCTGGAGGGGGATGGGAGATCAGGACCACCAGCTGAAAAATAATTAATGTTAATATTACAATGGAATGCAAGAAGTTTAATTGCTAACGGACAGGAATTTAAAGGTTATGTTGATAGTCTTGAGGAAAAACCAGAAATTATTTGTGTTCAGGAAACATGGTTAAAAACAACATTAGATTTTGTGATTAAGGGATATAATAGTGTAAGAAGAGATCGACAGGAGGGAGGGGGAGGAGGATGTGCAATATTTATAAAACAAGGGATACAATATCAGGTATTAGGGAAGGGGAAAGAACTTGAATTTATAATAGTTGATATATGGGAACAAGAAAGTAAATTCAAAATAATAATTTTTTACAATCCATGCAAAACATTATCAATTGAAATAATGGAGGAGTTAATGGTATATTTGGAAGAGAAAGTAATTTGGTGTGGGGATTTTAATGCAAATAGTACATTATGGGGTAAAAGTAATGATAAAAATGGAAAAGTTATAAAGGAATTAATGGAAGTGAAAAATCTTGTATGTATTAATGATGGGAGGGGAACAAGAATCAATGTAAGAACAGGGATGGAATCAGTTATTGATTTAACAATTGTTTCAAATGTTTTAGCTGGTATATGCGAGTGGTTCATTGATAAAAATACAACAATAGGTAGTGATCATTATCCCATCGTAGTTAAGGTAGGATTAAATCTAAATAAGAATATAAAGGTAAATAAAAAACTGAATTTTAATAAAGCAGATTGGATTAAATTTAGGTATTTGAGTCAGATAAATTTAGAGAAAGTAGATATGACAAGGGATATAGATGAAGTTAATCTAGAAATTTGCTAAATAATTATGGAAGCAGCAGATAATTCAATAAAGATGTAGAAGTGATAAGAAAATGGTGCCATGGTGGACAGATGAATGTAAAAAAGCAATAAAGATAAGAAATAAAGCATTTAAGGTATTAAAAGGGAATCCTATTTATATAAATTTAATTGATTATAAAAGAAAGCAAGCAATGGTAAGAAGAACTATTAAGAACGCAAAAAGAGATTATTGGAGAAATTTCTGTAGTACAATAGGGAGAGAAACCAAAATGGAAAAAATATGGAAAAAATTAGAAGAATGAATGGCAAAAAGAAAGAGTTTGAATATCCTATATTAAAAATGGATAATATAAATATAGTAAGAGATGAAGATAAAGCTGAAACATTGGCAAGAACATTTAGTAAAGTTCATAGTTCAAATAATATAAGAGAAGAGGGAAGGAGAGGGAGAGAAAATACAAAACTTAAATATAAAGAGCTATTAGAGAATGTTGAAGAAACAAATAATTTGTTAAATGTTGAGTTCACAAAAGATGTAATATTGCAAGTATATAATAAAATTTGGGAGGAAGGAAAATTGCCAATGAATTGGAAGGAATCAGTTATAATACCAATAGCAAAACCAGGAAAAGATAATTCAAACCCAGGAAACTACAGACCAATAGCTTTAACATCCAATTTATGTAAAATAATGGAAAGAATGATTAACAATAGGATGGTTTATTATTTAAATAGTAAAGGATATATATCAAAGTATCAAAGTGGGTTTAGAAAAGGGAGGAGCACTAATGATCCAACGTTATGTTTAGAACATGAAATTAGAAGAGCACAAGTAAATAAAGAAAGTGTGGTGGCAGTATTTTTTGATATAGAAAAAGCATACGATATGATGTGGGTGGAGGGATTATTGATTAAACTATATATGTTGGATATTAAAGGAAAATTATTTAAATGGATTAAAGACTTTTTAACAAATAGAAAAATACAAGTGAGAATAGGGGAAGCGTATTCAGAAAAATATAAGGTAGAAAATGGAACTCCGCAAGGAAGCATTATAAGTCCTTTACTGTTCTTAATTATGATAAATGATGTGTTTAATGGTATTGGAAAAGAAATAGGATGTTCATTATTTGCAGATGATGGAGCGGTCTGGAAAAGAGGGAAAAATGTGGATCATATGGTAAAGAAAGTACAAAAGGTTATCATTGAAATAGAAAAATGGGCGTTGCAATGGGGATTCAAGTTTTCAGTTGAAAAGACAAAAGTAATGATATTCACAAAAAAAATAAACAAGGAAATAAAATTAAAATTATATAATCAAGAATTAGAACAAGTAAAGTGTATAAAATTTTTAGGAATATGGTTTGATGAAAAACTAAACTGGAATATACATATTCAAAAAGTGGTTGATAAGTGTAAGAAAATCTTAAATATTTTAAGATGCTTGGCTGGCAGTGACTGGGGAGCAGATAGAAAATCAATGAAGCAGATTTATAATGGAATGATAAGATCTAACATAGACTTTGGGTGCATAGTTTACGGTTCAGCAGCTAAAACACATCTGAATAAATTAGACATAATTCAACATCAGGCAATAAGAATATGTACTGGAGCATTTAAAACCACACCAACAGCTGCAATAGAAGTAGAAATGGGAGAAATGCCATTAGATTTAAGAAGAACAAAACTAGAAATAAATTACTAGTTAAATTTACAAAGCAATAAAATTGATCATCCAACTCGGGAAATTTTAGGTCCATGTTGGGAAAAAGAAAAGAAAGAAATGAGGAGTTTTGGATGGAATATTGGAAATAAAATAAAAGAATTCAAGATTGATAGTTTAGAAATAAGTCAAACACCAATGTCAATAATACTGCCATGGATTTTACCAGAAGCAAATGTAGACATATCAATAATAGAAAAGAAACAATATTCAGTACAGATACATATAAACAAATATTACAAATATATTCAAATTTATACAGATGCGTCAAAGATAAATGGGAAGATAGGAGTAGCTTTTGTGGTTCAAAAGCATAATAATGGAAAATGTGATTATTGTGACAGATATGAAACGATAGAACATGTTATGTTAGAATGCCATAAGTATGAAAGAGAAAGAAGGTGTATGAAAAGAGAGTTTGAATGTATTAAGGAAAAGATTAATTTGATAGATATTTTGAGGAAGAATTCGGGGAGTAAACATATACAAATAATTATTAAATATTTAAAGAAAACTACATTATTTCAAAGAATATGATTAAAATAGGTGTGTGTGTGAATGGGTGCATGATCTAAGGGGGTGGATTATAAAGACATATATAAAAATGGATGAGAGTATGTAGGTATATATAAATAGGAAATTCATTTAGTTAAATTATATATTAAAGGTAGGAGTAGGAGGATACAAATACTTATATAAGTTGATAGTCCATTTCGAACCACACTCCATACCAGTAGGTGGCGGTAATGCTACTTAAAGTTTGTTGCCAACCGCCAATAAAATCAAGAAGAAGAAGAAGAAGAAGAAGAAGAAGAAGAAGAAGGAAAGCACATTCGAGGCAGAGGATTCCTGTAAAGGTATGGCTATCATTGAGCGTGAGATTGCTGCAGAATGATTTGGTTAATCCCTCCGTTTTATTATTTTAGGCAACCCTTTTTGTAGGCAAACACAAAGAACCGTGGACTGTTTTTTTCAGACTAGAGGTAAATTGACAGTTGCAGGCTATCTGGATGTTTAAAGTGCTGCTTTTAACATGACTTCTTTTGTGTGCAGGCTGACCTGTTACTGTTTCAGTTGGAATTTTAGTTCTGTTTTGCTGTTTCTTTGGTTGTTGTCCGGGTTCGACCCACCTGGGGCCCTATGCTGTCCCTGGATCCTGCGCTGGTTTTATTCAGATTGAGTTAAGGGGATTAGTGGGAGGAGAGTTTGTTTTCTTTTTGTATTATATGCACTAGGGTTTTGGGAGTGAGTGTGTTTTTGTTGGCGAACACTAAGGTGTATTCAGTTTGTGTTTTGTAGTCGTTCCCCCCCCCCCCCTCTCAAGGGATCTACTTAATTCAACTGGGTTTTTAACTTTTCTTCACAGTTAGCAGGATTCCAGACCAGCATAGGTGCTCACTTTTAAACTAGTTAGTTTTTGTGTACAATAAAATACATTGATTTCTGTTTCTTGGTACCTGTATATTTAATAAATTATATATTTAATGGGAAACCGTGCCTCTGTTATTCCTTGCAACCTCCTTGACCTGGTACAAAGAGGGTCTAACGCATAGAAACGGTACCTGAGGTCACAGAAAGCTGTTGTTGTGACATGACAAAGTGTCAAAACATTCAAGAGGCAGGGGTACTATTGCAAGACACAGTAAATACTGTGGAAGTAATCTCTGCCTTTGCCCTTAAGTGGCTTACTGAAGGCCCAAAGCTGAGTTTACCAGCTGATGAAGGGGAAACACTAAAAACCACACAGGAGGACCACACCTGAAACCAGTTTAGATTACTCAGCTAACATGACGCAGATGTCTGGAGTCACTTACAGAAAGCTGACTCATTACCAAAACACATCTTCACTCGTAAAGGAGTTTTTTCTTTTTTTTTTAATAGAGGTTTTTTAACAAGGAATGTTTAAATGGCGGCACTGTGTTAATGCTGGCCGTGTGAAACTGTATAAGAACAATGACAATAAAATTACCGACACCACACACTTGTTTGAACCGCAGTCCTTATTTTCTGATCGAAGCTTCACTATAAGGGGCTAACATTGGCTAGGCTGTTAGTAACAATTTACAATAATCCATTCAGTGCATTTGCTTTGTCCGTCATCCACTGACAGTGTTTGTTCTATAGGAGCAGTTAAAGTTAATTTTCTTTTCAGTCCTCCCTGCTTCATTTTATCGGTTTTGATAGAAAAATTATCTTGGAAATTGCCAAAATAAATATATATACAGATGATGCTCTTCTGTGGAAAATGAACAATACCGATTGACGGTGTTTATACATTAGAAAAAGATTGAATCAGTTGGATAGATGGAGTAAAGAAACAATGATAGAGTATAGAATAACATAACAGTCAGGTCCCAGTGAACTGTGTATTCTTGTTGCCATGGAAGCATAAAAACAAGAAAATAAGATCCAGTGGTTCCTTTCACAAGCTGCCAGTTTTTCTTTTTTTTATGTATTCCTTTTTCCACATGCAGCCTTCAGCTGAAGGAGAGAGAAAATCACAAGCAACAATGCTTGCCCTGAGCGATTTGGAGCTGCAAAGGAAGACTTGTGTGCTTTCTCAGAAGTGACTGAATCCACTGCTTCCATTTCTTACAGTCTAGTTCAGGGCTGCTCACACTTTTTCAGCATGCGAGCTACTTATAAAACAACCAAGTCAAAATTATCTACCTACCCACGACAAAAAAGCAAAACATAACTATTTTCAAGTTTATTATTATTTGTATGTACAATGTATGTCGATGTACCTTGCATAATCGAATAAGCAAATATTGCTTATTCGATATGTAAAGTATTTACATTTAGTTTACTTGGATGACTTGCACTGAATTAAATCAGCCAGGGATGCATAGTCCGGACAGTAGCTGCTGACAGCCAGCCTCAAGCACATTTACAAATGTTCATCCGTCATGGTGGAACGGTATTTGGACTTAATGATCATGTATGAAAAGGCTGACTCACATAAATAAGTGGAGCCAAATAATGCAGTCCAGGGGGTAGCACATTTCCTCATGTTGGGGTACTTTTCCTCTGTGAGCAAGTTCCAGAACTGTCCATGAGCTCTCGACTTCAGCTCAATGTCAGTTTGTAGAGTCAAAATCTCCTCTTCCACTCCAGAAGAGTTCAAGTAAAACAGTGCTGCAATGTTTGATGCGAGTGAATCAACCTCAGCATCTTCCTGAAAAGGATAGCACATGAATGTAGCGACTAGCTCGAGCAAAGAAAAGTCTTGAAAGCGTTTGTCACACTCTGAATGACAATTGTTCATCTGCTCCGTGTAGCTTGCACTGTCAAGTTGCTCACAGGCCTTCCCTCTGCTCTGACGCCAGGTTCTGGCACCTTGCCAAATCATGGCGCTGCAGCTTTGAGGCTAAATGTTGCATCTTTCGTTTGAAAGCGTTTACTGAGCTAATCATATTGATCACCGTTTTGTCTTTTCCTTGCAGCTCAAGGTTAAGATCAGTCAACAAGTTTGCCAGATCAGTTAAAAATGCCAAGTCCAACAGCCATTGATCATCATTTAGTTGCTCGTATTCTGCATGTCCAGAAACATGGAAAAACTCTTTAATCTCCGGACAGAGATCTCGAAATCTTTGTGAATAATGAGGAGATCCCTGGTTGGTCACTGTGTTTACAAGCCAGGTTACTGAAAGCCAAGGAATAAATGCTGACAGGTGACATGGCCACAGGTGGAAATAATTCATTAATTAACTTAAATAGCAGTGAGACGCGTTTACCAAGGAAGTTGTTGTTAGCTGTTCTATCCACTGAACTTTCTGGCCTGCTGGTTCATGAATCCAAAGAAACCTTTGCCCACCGCTACTTTCATCCATTCCATCTCTTTTTTTCCAACGTCATCGTCTTCTTCTTCTTCTTGAAATTTATTGCCGGTTGTCAAAAAACTTTAGGTGAGCATGACCGCCATCAACTGGTAAGGAGTGTGGACCACATGATTTTCAACGTCACTCTGCGATCGACCAGTACTGCCTCCGTGATCGACTGGTCTTAATGAGCACCCCTTAATGAGTTTACAGTCAAACATTAAATTAGACATGTCACGCAAAATCCAAAAAGCCTTAAATTGCATTATGTTGTGAATTTGGAGTGTCTAGCAGTGCAGAAAATTTGAATGTAATCTGTCTAGGCGCTGTGTACATAGCTCTATATTCTTTTCAGGTCGAACTTTTCAAGCTGTTTAGTTTTTCTATCCACCATATTTTTGAACGCGGAAGTAAATATTGGTCCAACTTCCGTTTTACGTGTGGCACTTCCATTTCAGCGCTACCCTAGGCCAGGGGTTGGCAACCTTTCCCACTCAAAGAGCCATTTGGACCCGTTTCACAGTAAAGAAAACACTGGGAGCCGCAAAACCATTTTGGAATTTTAAATTAAATAACACTGCATATAACAGTTTTTTTTTTCAACAGAATGGACCCACACCTGAACCAACGAAGTACAAAAGTTCTACTGTTGTTTTATGGAAAGCACCAACTCTGCTAATGTCAGAGTTTTTATTTTGAATAAAGCTTGGTGGGATAAACTCACGTCATGATTGGATTATTTGATATTCAGCCCATATAAACGGTACTTTCAGAATACTTTCTTTTAATCTGAGCACATTTTAATCACATCCAGTAAAGTTACGCACGTAAACGAGCTCTTGTCAGTAACCAGCTAACAAGCTAACAGCTGCATTAGACAAGCTACGAGACTGATGTTCAGGCGGCATCTGAATCATGACTTCGGCCGCACAGGACTCCACTCACAGCGCCAAGCCAAGTGCTGTTCGCGTTTCCTCACTTTGAAAATGAACAAACGTTAGATATAGAAACGACTTACCCTGCTATTTAGCTCTCTTCACCCTCATCAATGACTCCATGTTATTTAAGGTCCTGTGTCACCGTGGTGCCCTTGTCATTTGTAGAATTTACTACAAAAAAGACACCGACAGGTTTGGCAGAGAAATAAACGAAAATTATTTCCCTCTGGGATTATTAAAGTATTTATGATTCTAATTCTGATGCGTTTTCACTGTGTTTTTGAAACACGTGGAGCTTACAGGGTAGCTCCCGCTAGCATTCTTTGAACCAGGTCATTGCTGATGTAATTCGAGTGTGTTTGTATGTTATAACAAATGTTATCTCCACAAGGGTTTTCTACCCTGATGGGATACTGATATTTGTGTTATCCAGTCCACTCATTGACTAAAATAAAGCCGAACTTTTTAGACCCGAATGTCCGCTAGCCTAAATGCTATTAGCTTCCCTAACTTCCGATCTCCCTGATGCACGACTATGGTTCTTTTCAAACACAAGGTTTGTTGCGATTCACTTTACTATTGTTTGATAGTGCTATGAGCATTGTTGCCGCATTGCAATGGAATATTAATGTTGATTTAAAGGTGTTTTGTATGACTTTAGATTAGCCGATTTTAGCGACCGATTGCTACATCGACCCCTAGCATCCCGGAGGTTGATTGCATTAATAAAATCAAGAATTCTAGAAGTACTGATGTTTACTGAGAACATCCTTCTTTAAAATGTTATTTCATCAAATAACGTTTTGTTTAACTCAGGATTTGCATTGTGAATGGGATGAAACACATACCAAATGTTGTTAAGCAAATTTAACTTCATTCCATGTTGTTTAAGTTAAACTTTCATTCTTTAACTCAGATCTGCAGTGAACGAGGATTCACTGAATTATTCTGATGATGCTGATGATTGACCACTTTAGGTTGCCTTTTATTTCTTTTGCGTGTACATAGTTCCTTAGCTTCTTTTTATCTTAATTTTACTTAGTAGTTTTAGTAAAGTTTCACTAGCCTTGTAGAGCGGATTTGTTGATTGAAATATAGTGTTAATTCAGATTAACAGCATCCTATAGTAATGTTCTCTGATGTTCATTTTATTTCTGTTACAGTTTTTATTTATTTCTTCTGTCATGGTTTTAATATGTTTGACCCACATGCAGATCACACTCGAGAGGCAAAGAGCAGTTTAAGATGTTTATTAAAGCACACTGTTGTACAAGGGAGAATGTGCGGATAACCCTTGGTTAAGCTACGCCGGAGGGAGATGCGAGACCAGGCTCGAGCGATCTGCGGGCGAGTGGCAGAGAGTTAGACAAAGTTCTAAGAACGTGGTGACGGGGAAGGAACTTACCGCCGAGCGCAGGAACCGAGCCAGGGGGAGTGGAGCGGAGAGACGGACTCAGCGGGTGACTTCCAGTGATGGCAGCAGATGACTGAGTGGCTGGTGAGTGGGCAGATGGAGCTCGAGCGGGGTCTGAGCAGTGCCAGTGGGAGTATTGGTCTGTCGACAGCTGGAGGAACCAGGGAGATCCGGTGAGGTCCTCAGCCCGGCTTGGTAACACCAAGTGAGCCTCGGAGTGGGACTTGAGCACGATGGAGCGCCTGGAACGGGATCCAGACTAATGAGAACCAGGAGGCTTGACTGAGGACGTCAGAGCATGGGAAATCGCTTGGAACGAGATCCAAAGCGATGAGAGCCAGGAGGCTTGACTTAGGACTTCAAGGCACGAGAGAGCACTTGGAATGGGATCCAAAGTGTGAGGCAACCTGAGAGAGACAGGAGACAAGGGTTACGCTGGGAACAGGTGAGATGTCAGGAGACAGTGGCCAACTGAGGCGTACCACACTAGGTTAACACTCTGGACGTCCTCCAGCTGTCAGACCGCTGCTTAAGCGCCGCTGAACGAGCTGTCGAACGACAGTCACCTGTGGAAAAAGCAGAGAAGGCAGAACCGGCAGAAAAATGCATGGCGTTGCCTGCTGAGTCCTGACAGATTTGACGCAGCAGTCAACTCAAAAAACACATTTTTCAAAACAGTTAACGCAGAGGCCTAAACAGTGGCACCAATGGTCAAAATGACACATTTTGTTTGCAAAACACTCCAACTCTGCCAAAACATTTGCTCTCAAACAACACAACTTGCACACAAATGTTTGAGCCCTTCCAATCACTGATTACACAAGGGGCAACAAAATACAAAATACTGCATTCAATGTTAATCAGTGTGGCATTGCTGGTAATTTTAGCCAATGACTGTATGCAGCTTACATGTCAGTGTCATTTGTTGTCAAAATTGCCTTCTTACAAAAAAATGGATCCACAATCAGATATGCTGTGATGCAAATTTTATTGATTAGTCATTCTTTCTTTTAAGATTGTGGCTAATATTACAACAGAAAATACTAGGGGTGTCTGTCTCTTCTAGTCTCTTCTCTCTTGACGAATAGGCCACGTGGCCTCATCTACATCACACTCAATATTTTCCCTTGCGATGCACCTAGGGAAAAATCTTCTTCCATGCCTAATCCATCCTTGACATGCCTCTGCATCTGAATCTTGGCAGCAACAGTCATTGCATTGAGCAAGGGCATCTGCTCATAGGGGCGCCATGCACTGAAGAATTCCTCTATAGGAATAGATACAGATATATCTGTATATACTGTATAGCAACATCACCTGTTCTCCAGTCGAAAAAGTCTCACAATGGATGCAACCGTGTCTCTATTGAGAACAGGTTGGACTCTTTGTCTCTGCTAACTAGACCTTCCATGCTTGCAAAGAACAACACACAACATGGCACCTTTTAAGGCCTGCAGACTGATTGCAAATTGTAAAGTTGTGTGAAGAAGTGTCAAACAGGTGCTTCAGTGATTTTATACTGATCATGAAGTTTCTAAGACCTGGGAACATATGGTTTCTTTTTGGCTACCACAGCTAAAGCAATGGAGTTTGAACTGTGGGGAGTTGTGATGAAAATCAACAAGAGGGATCATATTTCTCCAATTTTAGCTTCCCTTCATTGGCTTCATGTTAAATCAAGAATACAATTTTAAATTCTTCTTCTAACGTATAAAGCCCTTAATAATCAAGCTCCATCATATATCAGAGCTCTGATTACCCCGTATGTTCCTCACAGAGCACTTCGCTCTCAGACTGCAGGTCTGCTGGTGGTTCCTAGAGTCTCTAAAAGTAGAATGGGAGGCAGATCCTTTAGCTATCAGGCTCCTCTCCTGTGGAACCAACTCCCAGTTTTGGTCCGTGAGGCAGACACCCTGACTAAGACTGATCTTAAAACTTTCCTTTTTGACAAAGCTTATAGTTAGAGTGACTCATGTTACCCTGAGCTACCTCTATAGTTATGCTGCTATAGGCTTAGGCTGCTGGAGGACATCAGGGTCTTTTTTTCTCACTCTACTGATTTCTACTGTTCTCTAGTTTTGCATTGCATTGCATTGAAATGACTGTTGTCAGTAACCTTTTAAGAAGGTTACTGGCTTTTATTCAGTTCTCTCACATTCACACTGAGTTGTTCTTGGCCACTACCCCTGTTTTCTCCCCCACAGTGGTTCTAGAGTTTGCTCCAGTCAGTTTCTGTTCCAGTAACTCTAGTTCATATAATAATTTTTTTTAAACGCATTTATGTGTCAGCTGAATTATTGGGTCTCCAGATTCTGAAATGTTACACAATGTTTTTTTGTGGATGATAGAGTTAACTTTAAATAACCCTTTTATCCTGGAAAGAAAACCAACACAAACACAAGTTTTGTTGTGATGGTCAATCACCAGCTTCATGCACAGCTGGATAAGGGAGACATTACTTATCTGGGAAAATGATTTGTTCTCCCTTATCTAAGGTTAAAAACAACAGAACCTTCCTGAAAGCAAACTCTTAAAACAAACCAAATGCCTGTAGCTTGATAAAAATAAGATTATTACATTTATATTTTTGTAACAGTGGAGCCATGGATGCTGTTGTTATGTGGATAAGTCTGTGTGGATGTGTAGAGAGAGCCAGGACAGTGACTCAAATGGCAGATTAACATCTTAATCAAAACCCAATACTGTAGTCCACAAACAGTTTCTAAACTTAGCATGACTGATAACACAATGAATGAATAGTAAATAATTAATGATAATAACAGTAATAATAATAATAATATTACATTTTATTTAAAAGCACCTTTCAGAGCACTGAAGGACACTGTACAAATTCAACAGGGTAACAGCAATAAATCATGATAATAACAACACACATTAAAAAGTTATAATGAATTTGCAATTATAGAGAGTAGGCATTCTTCAACAGATGTGTTTTGAGTTTAGATTAAAGTAGGAAAAGTGTCAGTATATAATTTCATAAAAGTTAGCAGCAAATTATCTATTTTCGGATTACTATGACTCTTCGCACCACTGCCAAAAACCACAACCCACCCAAACATTGTGTTAAGCTTGTAACAACAGTTTTTTTTTTAATCTGACCTTTTATCAAGGAGTTGAAAACTCCATTCTGTCACTCTGGACTGAACGCAGCTCTCTCTCCCTTGAACACTGGCACAACAACAACATCTGCATACATCATCTGCGTACTCGTCACATGACTCAATATAACCTCCTCTCTGTCATCACTTCACAACAAAAGCCCCTAAAGGAAGCACTCTTCAGTAAAAGGTCACAATATAACAAAAGCTTGCTACTCAATGAATTTATAACTGACAATAAACTGGACTTACTCTGTCTCGCTGAAACTTGGCACAAACCAACGTACTACCTCACCATTTCTGACCATCTGGCAATTACCTTGGACATTACCATCCACACTCCCCCCGCCAGGCACACAAGGACAATGACCTACCAGAACCTGAAGTCTCCTCTCTTCCCTCTGATCCCACTATAACTGATCTGGTAATTAATCCTGCCTTAATCAGTCGCCCCTCTTAAAACAGCTACAGTCTCTTTCTCCACCTCAGCCTCATGGTGCACCGATGAACTCCACAAACTCAAAAAGACTCACAGAAAATTTGAGCGTCTCTATAAAAAAAAACTAGTCTCACTGTCCATGCCCAAGCTTATAAACATTCGGTCAACACTTAAAACTCAAACCTGCCCGCTCCAAATTCTTCTCTGACTTTATCCATTCCAATTTATCCAGGTTTGAGGAATTCTATTCCTCAAGACGAAGAAGGATGGATATGGCAGGTTTGAGCAATACCATTCTGTCCTATTCCCACTGGCCTCAGTCCTGATCACCTTGACTTCGGACCCATCTCAAATCTTCCGTTACTCTCAAAAATCCTGGAACGCCCAGTCATCTCTCAACTTCAATCAACATCTTCACACCTCTCAGCTGTTTGAAACTTTTCAATCTGTATTCTGCACCCACCACAGGGCAGAAACTGCTCTGCTAAAAATCAGCAATGACCTCCTCCTTGCAGCTGACTCTGGTTCCATATCCATCCTTCTTCGTCTTGAACTCTCCGCCGCTTTCGATACAATAAACCACACCATCCTTCTCCGCCGTCTTCAGTCCATTGGCATCGCTGGTACAGCACTTCTTTAGTTCACCTCTTACCTCTCCGACCATTACTATTTTATTTGCATTAAAAGCGTTTTGTTCCATACCTCCCTTGTCATTCATGGTGTTCTCCAAGGTTCGGTGTTGCCCCCCCACCCCTCCTTCATTATTTACATGTTACCCCTTGGACTGATAATTCACCATTACAGACTCCATCTTTACTGTTATGCTGATAAAACTCAACTTTACATATCCACAAAATCAACTGCCCCAGTCATTCTCTCCACTATCACTCACTGCATCATGGATGGACAATAATTTTCTAAAGCTCAACACGACAAAACAGAACTCCACATTACCGATCCAAAATTCCTCCTCCCTTCTGGTCAAAACTTCAGCTTCACTATTGATGGTCAAAATGTTTCCCCCTCCTTCTCCGTTCGTAACCTCTGTGTCAGCCTGGACTTCTCCCTGTCATTTTAAACATATCAGCCACCTCACAAAATTGTCTTTCTTACACCTCCGCAACATCGCCTGCCTCCATACATCCCTCTCTGTCTGCAGCTGAAATCCTCGTACATGCCTTAATCAACTCCAGACTCGACTACAGCAATAGCCTCTTCTATGGTCTTCCCTTCAGTCACCTCCGAAAATTACAATACATACAGATTTCTGCTGCCCGCCTACTCACCCATACCCAGTCCAGAGATCACATTACCCCTGTCCTCCAACAGCTACACTGGCTCCCTGTCCAATAATACTGTATCCATTACAAGCTTCTTTTCCTCACTTACAAGTCCCTTCATAATATGGACCCTCCATATCTAATTGACCTCCTGAAAGCCCACCGCCCCTCCCGCTCCCTCTGCTCCGTAGACACCAACCCCCTTACACCCATCACCCACACCAAACACCAGACCTTAGAGGACCGGACCTTCGCTGCTGCTGCTCCCACCCTTTGGAACTCACAGCCCCAAACCATCAGAAACTCAGACTCATTTTTCTGCTCTGTGATAAAATTTTGGGCTTAGAACTTTTTCATAAAATAGAAATACAATTAAAGTAAATCAAAGATGTAAAATTAGCTGGTTTGTACAGAAATGTACACATTGACTAAACAAATAAAGATTTGCCACACATTCCCTCCTCATTATGTGATCTGCAAAAGTCACTTAAGTAAGTGGGCAGGTTCTGGTACTTTACAAAAGTCTACATTAATGAAATCATCCACATGATGATGATTAATAACAACTCTGCCGTCCAGTTTCCACATGTGGAAAACTTCAGAAACTATCCCAGCTCGTTCTGAAAACTGAAGATTCTGATGGATGCCATCTGTAAACTTTCTGAAGAAATGAAGTATCTTCACCACTTCATGTGATACTCTGCAGTCTTCTTGCAGGTACAGCTGGCATTTGACACCTTAGATTCTTCCAGAAGTTTCTTTTCAAGTATAGTTGAGTTAACTTGTTTGTTTCAGCAAATGAGTTTTTCCACTCCAGAGCTCCCTGTTTCCTTTTAATATAGCGCAGTGACTCTGGCAGCTGGCTGTAATCCACGGGACCATCTGGTACAAGACAACAAAAGGGTAACGGCATGAGAATTGGTGTGCTAAAATATCTGACTTATGTATTAAACACAGACTTAAAAACACATTTCCATTTGATCTTTGATGCACATTTTTAGCAGCAAATGGAAGGTTTGGGGAAATGCCTGTTTGTCTTGTTAGTATCTGGATGAAAATAAACCTCTTCAAGTATAGGATACATGCCATCAACTACTTTATTTTTGACTTGGGACCTCAGACAGGAAATAGAGATGCTTGAGTTGAAGCATGTGAGTCGAGTTATCTGCTTCTTCTCAAAATATGAGATAAGACAGCAGTTCCTTGGTTTTAGAGTATTTCAGTCCAATGAATGCTACTGAAGATTTAACAATATGCTCTGCAGGATCATAGGTAGATTTAACACACTGTAAAGATAACAACAGATTCTGTTAAATACATTAATTAATTCAAATTAAGTAATTGATACATTGATTAATAATTTATTATTTTAAATCAAGAAACAATAAACAGAAGAAACTAGAAAACTGGCCATATTTGACAGCCTTGTAAGGGCATCTGGGGTTCTGGTTTCGCTGCTGTCTGCCTCGGTGCTCTGGGAGTTGGGTCTTTAGCTCCTCATTACTGAGTATTTTCCTTTTGCATAAACCTTACATATACAAGCACACTCTCAAAGACACCCACATGTGCTTGGATTTAAGTGCTTACAGATACACTTCTAGATAGATAAACCCTAAAGTTTGCTTTGGATGTCACCAAACACAGGTTGTAAGCAATACTGCATATTTTTCAGTGATATTATGAAAACTGTTGGTTGTTTGTTCCTGGAATACTTTTTTGGTTGATTTTGCTGTTCTATTTATATCTTTCCCTGCAGGTGTAGAAGTAGACTCAGAAGATCTTGTACTCCCTTTTTATTCTACTGTATTTTGTCAACTTTTCTCCATTTTAATGTTTTGCCTGATCCTTTTTCTCTTCCTTCCTTTCTCTTTTACCTTTCCGTTTCTCTATCTATTGAATTTTAAATAATCCCATAACAATATCCAATAAGGTTTTTGGCATGTATATCAAGCAGGGCCCTGTGGCGGAAGCACTAATGCTCCTCTTGTGAAAGTAAATCTGTTGGGCTCTCTTTGGCATTAGAAAAGCAACTGCTAGTGCTACACTGCCAGACAGGACACGTAAAAAAAGAGAAAAAAGGAACCAGGCAAAAAGATATGATTGCTGCATCTCTACATTTTTCGTAATTTTTATCTATAGAGGAAAACTTCACCAAAGAGGAGAATAAGTTCAGAGAACCTTGATAGCAGTTTCTTGCAGGTTTGATTTTATCATTGCTGTTTAAGTTCCTGTGTTCTTTTGAGACTAACCAGAAAACCAACAGTTTTTATAAAGGGCATTTTGCATTTCAGATAGTTTTTGTTTCTGAGCTTGTGGTTCTTCCTGCTTTAATGTTTCTGCATTTACCCCACTAAGACATACATGTTAAAAAAAATCCCAATGAGAAGAACTGGTCCTTACCGACTTCCACCAGAATAACTTTGGGATCGTTTTGCATCAAAGCATCATGAAGGCCCACTTTCTGCTCGTACAACAGCTGATTTTGATCCTCTCGGAACTGCACCGTTTCCTTTGATTTTCCACAAGATGAAAGGATGATTATCAGTCTTTGGCACTGGTGTACTGCAGCAGTGATGACATCATGGACCGCTGTAAGACATTACAGATTACAAATAAAACAAGTTGTAAGCAATGAGTAATGCCCACTCTGTAAATGGACAGCAGCCTTATATGAATAACAAAGAAATGTTAACAATAGGGAGTTCCCTGCTTCCTGTGGCTGCCATTTATCTTAGGTTTCTTAGGAAATTTGTGACAAATTTCCTAAGAAACCTAAGGCAGTGGCAGTTTCAGACTTGTAACCAATTAAGAATCTCAGGAGTCTTAAATGGGAAAGGTTTGTTTATTCACTTCACAGTGGAGCGTTTTTACTTATGATGCACAGATATGGCAGAAAACATCCGGAAATGTTTTTTCTTAGTTCTTATCTTGTTATGTGCCTCATATGTACTTTAGTAACATTACTAATTCAAATGTATCTGTTGAACTTGGGAATGCAGATAATAGTGGTTTTTCAAAGCAATGTACGGTGCTTTGCAAAAACATTCAGGTTTTCATGTTGGACCAACACAAAGTAGCCTACAACTATGAAGTGGAAGGAGAGGATACATGTTTTTTAACGTTTTTCACAAATAAAATCTCAAAAGTCATTAAGGGTATGTTTCTTCCAGTTTTCTACATCATTACAAAACAGACTAGTCAGTCAGATGGGTTGGAGAGTACAGCAACTCTCTATATACGTCTAAATCAGTTTTGTTTTGGGCTTTGACTATGCCAGTCTAACAGCTCAATATGCTCTGATATTTACCATTCCATTATATCCCTCGTTGTGCGTTTTAAACAACATTTTCACTTCTAACAAAATGTGAAAGTGCTCAAAAGGATATTAACTCTTAGCAAGAAGCAATTTTTTACTGCAATTCTTGCTGGTCAATTCTTTAGATGTTTTAATTTCAGACATATTATTACTTGTATGCTTTGTTTCACCAGTGTCTATATTTGTTTGTGCCCTGTGTTCCCGTTACGCAACGCTGCTGTGTTCCTGACCTTCTCCCGGGAAATCATCCCGTCCTCTGATGTAGAGGTAGTAGCCATATTTCTGTTCCAGCTCCTGAGGCAGAATCTGCAGGGCAAAGCAGGCAACACCATCCAAACTCAGCATGGCAGATTGGCTGACACTCACATAGGCATCGTAATGTTTCCCATCTGGAACTGTTAGAACACAGTAATTATTGTTGGTGATTACATTTGCAACTCAGTTTCTTACTTTGTTGCGGTAAAACAAACAGTTCCTTTAAAAAAATGCATACAGTTTAAACCAGATATTTATATACGTAGTATGGAAGACAACCTTTCAGTTAAATCCAACTAAACTGTTGCTTGTTTAGCTCACGATGAACAAAATTATTTATATTTGATAAACCAGAATGAGTTATATTTTCTTCAAATCCAGGTGTTTACATTATTCCTTCTTGGTATTCATCAGAATTTCTGGTAAACTATGAATTGGGTCAGACCTTTTGGGTATCCTCCCACAAACAATAGTTTGTTGAAATATGGGCCCATTCATCCTGACAGAACTGCTCTAACCAACTCAAGTTTGTAGCTTCCACACACCTTTTCACAAATGTTCTATCTTTCTGAGATCAGGGCTTCGTGATGGCCACTTAGAATAATGGCTTTGTTGTAGTTAATCAACTTTGTAACTAATTTGGTCACATACCCATGTTCATTGTGAACAACCTTTAATTGCCTGGGTGATCTCTTGGGCTGTTGCTTAAATATTACTTAATGTTCTTTCCTCATGATGCTATGAGGTTTGTGCTGTAATCTTGATTCTCTAATAGCAAAACACCTACACTATATGATGCTGCCACCACTGTACTTCACAGCAGGGATCCATTCTCAGATTTGTACACTTTTTTCTTGTTCTCTCCTTTCTGCTCCTATTTTTTCACCTTTTCTCCCTTTTAGCATTTTGTCTAATATTTTTTCTCCTCTACTTCTCTGTTTTTGTGTCCACTGCACATGAAATAGTCCCAGAATAAAATCTAATAAAGCTTTATGCATATGTAAATCAAGCAGACCACTACAGCAAAAGCAGTAATGCTCCACTTGTGAAAGTAAAATTTGTTGGGAACTCTTTGGCATTAAGACAGCAATTCTTAATGCTACACAATACATGTTAAAAAAGATATGTACACTTTTTCTTCCAAATGTAAACATGATCATGAAGTCAGTCAAACACTTCAATCTTAGTGCCAGACCAAAATAGGCATATCTGAAAATGTATTTTGCCTTAGTGCGTTTTTACGGAGCCCGTCTGGTGTCATGGACAGAAAAAAGTTTACAAGATGTTAAGTCGTGGCCACGTGTTACTAATGCGTGGGAACGAGATAGATAAGATAAATACTGCCTTCAGTTTAGCCTCCGGGCTTGAAGTTCAGTGGACGCGAGTGGATCCAGGGATGCAATGATTAACTGTACATCCTTCTTTTCCGCTAAGTGACGGTAAAAAAAAAAACACTTTTTGGTATCGTCTGGTATCAGAATTTATACTTAATGATAGCAGTATGAGGCGGTGAGGTGAGTGGATTTTCCCCAAGATTGGTGCGCTGTGCGCAAAGAATAAACAGTGGGAAAAATGCACAAATAAAGACTGTAAAGGGCTCAGTTAGAGGGAAGATGAGGAATGAGGGGTCTGAGCTGAAGCCCCTGATGTTACAAGTTTCTTAAAATGACCCTTAAAGGTGCGCACCTAAATTACATGTAACGAGATTTTGCGCACCTGAATTCAGGCAGCACAGCACGTCTGTTTATAAGAACGAAACTTATAAACAGAATAAGTGGTGTTTTATACTGCATCTGGTTAGCAGGACTGTTTTCTGATACAGCCTGCAGCCATGAGTGGTTCTGAATGAAGGCTTTATCTGGCATCCGCTCTCCCCACTTCCCTCCTGTGTACGCAGTAACAGACATACTGACTTACTTTCACCAGTAGTTAAGACAGAAAATTATTTATAACTCTGATCGCTCTTCCTGCTACTCTGTTAACATGAACTGCAGCAGGAATAATTACTGATAGCCACAAGCTGTGAAACAAGCTTAAACAGCTCCACAGAAGGCAGGGCCTGAGCTCTGTTGCGTGTGAGCGTGTGAAGTCAGTGAAATGCGTGTGTCACACGGTCAATGCGTGAAAGTTAAGAGCTCTGGTCATTACCACTCAGTGTTCAATTGCAAGAGATCGCAGGATGTCATTATAGTTCATTCCAAGCTTAAAAATAAAATGAAATCAAGTCTATGTTCTCTATGTTTCTTGAATGTATGCTACACCACCATAAAGCAGCTCGCTCACAAATAACTTGTGGCCACGACTTATCTATCTCGTTCCCACGCATTAGTAATGCGTGGCCACGACTTAACATCTAGTAAACTTTTTTCTGTCCATGTCATCAGACAGGCTCCGTACATTTTTAATCTGTTACCTGACTTTTTATGTTGCTTTCAGAGCAATTGATTAATCCTATAAATTGTTTTTCACCCAATGTTGACATGAGAATTGCTCTATTGTGAAGGACATGCATTCATCAGCTGCAGCCAACATCTCCACAGGCCCTTTTGCTTTTGTTATGCTGTACAAAAGCACAACTACATTAATTGCAGGGACAGAATCAGTCTCCTACCGGAACAGTTTGATAGCTCCACATTCCCATGTTTAGATATGCTAATTGTTTGAACTGATTAATGTGAAACTTTCAGTTATCTAGAACCTAAACCCATGGACCAACCCGACTTGTGGAGGTTCTGTAATGTTTATCTTGATATTTTGCCTCAAACTCAAAATTTTGCCTCAAACACACAAGGATGGGGTGTGTTTGAGGCGTTCCACAGATGTGCCTACCGCTGATCTACAATGCTGCCATAATATTCTTAGTGTGTGTAAATTACATTTTGCTTTCATTATTCTGGTATTAGCAAATATTAATAATTTTGTTCATCCTAATTGAACTAAAAGCAGAAAAGGTTTAGTTGGTTTTAAAGTCAGACAATGAGACAAATGAAAATCTTCAGACAAGAAGTGTATGATGCAGAAGAAAAAATGCTCACCTTGTGGTTTGGAAAAATGTGTATTCAGTTTCCTGTATGCTAAAATCAGATCGAATTGACAGATAAAAAACAAGGCCGTCAGTAGCAGACAGGTGATGGGAGCAATGAGCCAGAGAGCCACGTTTGTGTAGAATGTGCTGTAGTCAGCTGAAGAAACAAGGCAGACAAATAAACAGTCACTCAACGGCATTAAGAAGCATGTAAACAAGAGTAAACAAGTTCCTTGGCTAGACTGGTTACCAAGCAATTACTCTGTGTATCCCAGACATTTCAAGTGAATACCTTCTTGTAGCCGGGCCTCGCCAAGCTTCTCTTCGGCCGGGCTTAAGATGTGGCAATTGATAGGGACATTCAGGAACTCCCGTCGCACTACAGGGATCGACAGAATGGACTGCCCATAGACTTGGCCTTTATCATGAATACTAGAAAAGACAAAAAGTCCACTCGTTCAAAACATGCACCCTAATAGTTACTGATTAAGAAGCAGAGTTTCTTATCCTGCCATGTATAGTATGTAGGTGAATCAAAAACACATACATGTGGGTCTAAATATGACATTATGTATAATTAATAATATTTTGTGGTCTTTTCTTTGAAGTTGTGATGTATCTGTGCATGTAATTTTCGAGGCAACCCCATTTTGCATATTGTTGCGCTGACCTGCCAGCACGTTGTTTGTTGGGTCGTGAGACAAATAAAATGTACAAGCGGCGATCTTCAGTTGTGGCAGCATAGGCTACGTTGCCACATTTAGAGATAAACCAACCATCTGAGGATGAAACCTCAATGGACGTTCCTGGGTGGGTCAAAAAAAGGGGAGGTGGGGGGGAAGAAATTGTGTCTGAATTGATCAGAAAGGTCAGGCTGGGATCACTCAGAGCAACTCCAAGCACTCATCAAGGGCAGATGTTTATCACCACAGACAGCGAGTAAGCATGGCTCAGCATGAGATTACACAATATTCGGTCTATTCTGTAACATTTGAGCGTAACTTAAATTCCTGTTTATATGATGTCTCTAAGTTGTGGCGTTCGCGATGAAGAAATTATAAAGTTCTCTATAAAAATAAAGAAAATCAGCAATAGCCAGGTTCAGCTTGAGATCACATTGAACAGCAGATGTGCAGGAAGGCCATGCTGTGTTATCTGGCTGATGCATCTTGTCTTTCTTTGCTTTTGAAACTCAATGCAACAGTGTGGTGAGGACATACGCAAGAACTGTTGCACATGGAAACCTTTACCTAAGGATTTAGTTTACGCTTGCAGCTTCCTGTTTGTTTTATCTAATGAGAGAAACATTTACACATGTGTTTATCCTGTTTTGATATCATCCCCCTCTCTCTGTGAAGAGATTCACGACAGCTTGAGAAGATGCAGAGACTCACAATTTCCAGGAATGTGTCAGCTCCATGTGGTCACTAGTTTCTGTGCCATTAATAGTCCAGAACATGAAAATCTCTGGATCCTCGCTGAAGCCGGCGTAGGCTAAACACTGCAGTTCTGCTCTCTTTCCTGGTTGTGAAGTAAAGCGGAAAACCAAGCAGAAGATGAAAGATAAATGTGCTCTCATACCTAAATATGGATGCAAAGAGTCAACAAAATAATGGGCTTAAGGACCAAAGTCTGAATATGTTTAAAGTTAAAATCACAGTCCATTTGCACCACTGTTGTAGAGATCTTAAAGTTTTTGTTTACTTACCTACTTGCACAATGACCACATCCTTTTGAGGGCTAACAACGTGGAGCTCTGGAAAGACCTCTGGAGGACCTAAAAACACATGGAATGTTTAACACAGCAGAAAGCTGTCTTCAAAACTATTTCTCCCTTTAATGTGACATATTTCATGTTCAATAAAACTAAAGAAAGCACTCTTTGTTGGGAGGGAAGAAAAGAAAGAGATAACCTGGTGGTATAAAAGTGTGCATGTGCTTAAACTAAAACTCTGTTGCAGCATTTTCTTAATTAGGTTCAGCATTTAGGTTTCTTGAGTTTAAACATGGCATGAGCTTTGGTGGATCCTACCAACTCAAAATAAAGCTCACCTCTTGTAGTGGAATGAAATTTGCTTAAAAAATGAAAATGATCTTAGAATACAGAAATAATCACAGTGTTTTTATATAAATACAGCAGTGCAGCAAATATAAAATATATAAAATCCAAACTTGGAGAAAACATGAATAAAATTTCAATATTACCAAAATGGCAACAGTAAATGATTGATATGTTTTGTGAGGATTTAGCAGGATCATAATGCAGACAGGAACTCAGACGCTGCATAATAGAAACAAGGATTTAGTGACAAATAATGTGTATATAATAATATGTACAATAAGGCACAAATAGCGAAGTTCAGGCATGGAAGTCAAACATAAAGTATATATGCTAATCTGGCAAGCCAGATTGATGTATAGAACATTTTGCACATTATTAATTTGCGTCTGCTCCCTTTGAATCTGTTCAAAGAAAGGAGGGACATTCAGCAGAACTGTCCGAATTGATTTGAGCGAAGCAACACCTAAAGCCTGCCTACCAAAAGTTGGTTTTAGCCAATCATAGTATCAAATGAAAATATAAGCAGCAGGCGCCATGAGAAACCACAACAAGTAAAGTTAGTCAAGACCTGCTTCTTTGGATAGTGACACTTGTGACAATCGTGGATTCTGACAAACCACATGTGACAACAGCAGCTACGCACACTTCCTCCTGCACTGGCATGTTTGCTTTGGTTCAGCTGGGAGCTTGGCATCTCTTGCTTTTGTCATGGCTGGTACGTCCTTCCTTAAAACATAACACTGCAATGTGATTGGCCCAAATAGCTTCTGGTTCTTTACCGAACGGTTGAGGCCGGAGCGGGGCAAGATGGATTCTCGTTTGTTTGTCAACACATTAATACCGTGAGAGAGTGGTGAGTGGTGGCTTCGTGGTTAGAGCATTGTGATTGTGTTCTGGAGGTTTGGGGTTCAACTCCCATAGACTGCCACTCTGGATCCCTGAGCAAGACCTCTAACCCCAGATTGTTCACTGGGTGCTGTGATAGCTGCCCACTGCTCCCTAAGGAATGGGTTAAATGCAGAAGACAAATTACAATAAATATTTTTTTCTATTTCTTCTAAATTTAGAAGACACACAGATGGTAATATCAGAATCCAGCAACTGACAACGACAATCGGGCAGCTTATGCAGAGGGTAAAAGTGGAGAAAAGCATGGCAACACAGGGGAGAGTAATCAGGTGGAAAATGATGAGCAGCTGAGATCAGTGAAGGTCTCCATTTTTCAACACAACTGATAATCAGAGCCTCCATTCAAATCAATGAAATAATTGATTCTGCTAAAGAAAATTCCAGTTTTGAAAGCCTTCAGAATTAAACCTGAAAAGAATAAAATATGTGCAACCTAAAGCTAGCAAGAAACAAAAACCCCTTCTCACAATCAGATAGATTGTGTGAATGTATGAGAGGTAAATGGTGGCCCCTTATTGTCAAGCTGTTGCATATAGACAGACCTTGACCAAATGAGAATGAATGCTGAAATCAGTTCAGCAAAGTTGAACTGATGTATATGAACACTTTTCAAGTGTTCATATACATGGTTAACAAAGTTATTCAAGCTTATCACTAAACTTTTTTTTAAATGTCTTTGTTCTTAAATATATAAACAGATGTCACATTAAAGGTGAGAAAAAGTTGCATCATATAGTCACATGTCTTTATGTTACAAGAATTGTCCACTTGAGATGAGCTGTACCGCTTTTAGCAGTCAGCTGGATGCTGCGTGCTGTAGTGTAATTCCGGCCATCTATGGTGATGTCTATCAGGCAGGTGTATTTCCCCTCCTCTCTTTCCGTAACAGGCGGCAGCCTCAATGAACCTTGTTCTTTCAGATACGTGGACCCCTTATCCATCTCCATCAGGTGACAGTCCTGTATGCAAACAAATAAAGGGTTTTAGGGGCAATTACTTTTTCACCCTTAAAAAAATAAATCATTATTAGAAAATGCATTTTGTAATTGACCAGGTTATCTTATTATATATGTTTGAACTTCTTTGAAACATTGAAGTGGGACAAAGAAAAACAAAAAAGCTGCAAAAATCTGTATGGGAGCGAATGCTTTTCTTCAGCACTATACTGGACAATCATAAACCTTTTTGGCTACATCTAATGCTGTGTGTCATTTAAAACTAACACTGCAGCTCACCCTGAACACATCATTCTCATGGCGAACCATGGTAGCGGCTTCATCAGGCTGTGGAGATGCTTTTCTTCATCAGAGCAATTAAACTGATCAAAGTTGAAAATATGACAAAAAGACCTAAATAAAGGGTAACCTGACAGTGACTACAAAACACTTAAGACCAGGACAGATGATCCCCTTTCAGCAAGACAATAACCCTGAAGATACAGCTTGAGTCAACTTTTGCATGACTACTCTATGTTTTTTGTTTTGGCAGATGCTTTGAACATGGCATTGACAGAAGGGGGCAGTGTTGCACATGCCAGGAACCATTAGTCAAGATGCAAAAACCACAAATCAGAGTTTTGCTGTCATCCACAGTTATGAAACAACTGTAAACTTGCTGACACCAAAGTTCCCCCCTCACTTCCTGACACATTGTTTGCAATTGATGACTTGATAACTTGTGGTATTAGAGCCAGTGCATTGCTAGTCTGATGTATGAGTCATGAAAACTATCTAGTCACATTAGACAATTTAGGGGTGCAAAGTGGTGTCAGTTGACTGCATGGTTTTCTGTTGACATAAAAGTGGTAGAAACACCACTGTGAGTCCTGCAGAGCTGATTACCTTCATCCATCGTATTTTCCTCGCGAGATTCAGTCGGAAGATCTCTGCCTGTTTGCACTCAAGACCTGGTTGTAGTCCCTTTGTAACTGTAATGTTCTCATTTGGATCAGGGCAGTCTCCTCTGGACACTAAAACTCTAAATATTCTTTTTGATGATCTTGTGTTATCCCTGCAGAGAAAGTAACAAATACTGAAAAGACTTGAGGAAAAAAAAGTAAATTATACTGTGGGGCTTGTGTCTCTGATGTTATTCATTAGATTGCATGAAAAAAAGGGTGATGAAAGAAAATGTCTGTGAGGAGTTTTCAACCTTTTTTCACAGACGTAGCTTCCATTATGGGTCATCTGCACAGGGCGGAACCACAGCAACCCGTCTCGGACCTCTACTCCAGTCGGTAGGCTCTCATTACCACTGTCCCCTCTGCTCCACATTATCTGGGAATGAGCATCAGCGGGGTGGCATCTCAGCAGAAACAAGTGACCAGCACTCACATGGTAGGTGTCTGCCTCCCCCTGGTGCTCTAAAAGAAAAGGGGCAGTGCACATAAGCTTTTGGTTACTTACTGCTGCACGTACAAGTAGTAATAATAATACAAATAATAATACTAATAATATAAGATGAGATGATTTGTATTCGTAGCGCAAAAGCTAAGGACATTCAATTATATTTTAAATATATAAATGCTTCTTGGCAATATAGAAAGCCTGTTTATTTCCCCTGTCATGGTGATACATCTGTAAGTAAAATACATTGGTGGGTTGAGTAGCATAGCAGGGTGTGCCCATAAAAAAACAGTTAAATCATCTCTGCCAGTGCCAATCAGCTTTTGGTGGAGGCAATGTGATGGTGTGGCACTTGGCCCTTTCTGGGGAAAAAAGATGCTGTCATCATTGGAGGCATAAGTGAACCGCACATATGCGGGTCATACGAGTTAAAAAATGTTGGCTACCAAACAAATCGGCTATACCCAACCCCCCCTGCCCCACCCCCCTGGTGTGTATATATACCAGCTAAATACATGCATTTGTGATGATTAGAGGTGTGTGGTGGTCTTCCGCTTCTTTCATGGATCAAGTCGATTCTTTCATTCATCTCACGGTCACATTTATCTTGTGTGTGTGTGTATGTGTGTGCGTGCGTGTGTGAGTGATGGTCAGACGCGATCTGAGTGTCTGATCACAGTGGATTGACTGACAATGAGCTCTATAATAAATTAAAACATAGCCCTGAAATAATAAATACATATTTTTTTCTTCGTATCAGCTGTAATTTTATGTGGATTCAGCGGGTTTCTTCCTCGCGTTTGTTCCGTTGTAAAAGAGAAGAGGACAGACTCTCCAACCTTTCTACTAATACTGCTTTCTTTCAGCTCACTTTGAGGTCTCTATTTTTCAATGTTTCAGCTGTTCTACGCTGCTTTTCTCGATTGAAGCGAGTTGAATTGAAGCCCCTAGGATGTGGTCATCTTCCAAAAATGATTAGTATTGCGGTTTTTGCCATTGTAATTTGCACTCTTCCTGTCCAACCAGCCTGGAAACTGAGCTGTCTCAGGCAAAATGTGACGTCATTTGAGAACGGCCCCAGTAGCACCACCATACGCTGTTATGTCACTTCACTCTCGTTAATGTGGCCAAAACAGCACTTTATTCAGAGTAACTGTGTTTTGTTACCTAACAAGAGATACCAAATGACCCAAACTGCCAGGTGGCAGCAAATCACCAATGTGGAACAGTGTGTTTCAAAGTAAAACGTCAAGTTTACAAAAATGGATGAAAATGACAAAATCACCAGCAGAACACCAATATGACCATGAGAAAACACAGAATGCCAGAGGAAAAGATCAAATACACATGACAACCATTCGTCCATTTATCATCTATACATATTTAGGTTGTGGAGGGACTTGTGCCTATTTCCAGCATTCATTGGGAGAGACATGATGTACACCCTAGAAAGGTTGCCAACAACCATGCATGTACACACTCTAACCTTAGGACAATTCAGAAATGAATTAACCTAACAGTCATGTTCTTGGACTGTGGGAGGAAAACGGAGTTCCCAGAGTGAGCCCACGCATGCACAGGGAGAACATGCAGAAAGATCCCAGGCTGGAATTCAAACCTTGGACCTTCACTTCACTAGCACTTTGAATCATCTTACTTCTGAAAGGTGCTTTATGAATAAACCTGCCTTGCCTTCTTGCCACAAGACAATAGTGCCAACTCTACCACAGAGTAGCCTACAAAACAACCAATTATGTAAAGCCACTTAATCTAGGTCACTTAAAGAGGGCAGCGAAGACATTCAAGGTAATCAGAAACTGAGAAAAACAACCACACAAAAGAAAACACTTACCAGACTGTAAAGGAAATGAACAAACAACTTTCAATATGCACATTGTGCATAAGAGAAGAAATTGCATAACAAGTCAATGGCGTCATGTTTATTTGATCTTTTGGCATTCTTTGTTTCCATATGGTCAAATGGTGTAAAATAATGAGACAAACAATTTTTACACCAAATATGTGCAGAGGGTGACTACACATTTTCACAGGCCTGTTTACTCCTTCTCTTAATTGGATTTTTTGTAATTTTCCATTAAAGCTCGAGCTTTACATTTACTGTGGTTTTCTACAGAGTTGCAGAACCGTGGAGTCTGAATAAAAACCCCAGCAAACTGTGCAATATATTATATGCAATCCGCCAAATGCAAGCTGATTGTTACATATCTGATACAGTAAATATAAAAAGTCCACATATCCTCAATGCCAAGTTTTTGTGGGGGAAAATTAAGACCCAGAGAAATTGTTTAAGTTGTTTAAAGTAGAGAGAATCATTAATCAAAATTCTGAGGTATTTCAGATACTAAATCAGTCTTCAAATAATGTAGTGATACAGGGAAAATCTATTTAATTCAGTCAGAAAACAAGATAAATGTTTTTTTTTTTTTTACTGTGAATTTAGAACTAGACAAAATTTGCTAAACTATATTAAAGAATAGTTGGAGCAGATGAAGTACCTGCTGAGGTGTGTATCTAAAATAATTATTAACATATACTGTGAGGTGAATAATAACAGTGCTAGAACTGATCCCTGCGGAACAGCTTTGACCACAACAAAGTAGCATTAGGCAACAATTTCAGCTTTCACATACTGAGTTTTTCTATCAAAGAGGTAAAAATGCATAAATAAATCAAAAGGGGGTTCTTCAGTAATGTTCGTATTAGTTTAGAACAGGGCACACTGGTATAGCCATTTAATGGTAGCTTTTTTAATATATTCTCACTCTTATGGATGTGTTAGTTTTTCAATTGAACTTGACATGTTTAATATTAAAGGAGATACTATATCACCTAAAAATACTTATCTTGGTCTAATCCTGTTCCTGTTTTCCTTACCGTAATTTTTTTTATTTATTTTAATAGACATCTGCACAGTTGTATATTAATTTAATCTGTGTCAACCTTCAGAGTAAATACAGGAAGTACATACAAGCTTAATCATGAGAAAACATGATGAAGCTCCAGACAGTCAGAGATCCATGTTCACAGCAAATGTTTCTTTTACACTTGTATCAACAAGCAGTTTACTGACCTAATTAGTAAATTAGCCATTTTTATTTCAGTAACTAGATTCACTAAATCAAACACATAAGTTAATTGTACACAGACAGATGTGTTCAAACCTTTTTTTCTGTTGTTTATTAGAATTTCTTTCACTTACATCTAATTAAAAAAATACATTTATAATTAAAATATTCCATTAGACCAATAAAAACATTTTAATACTGGAATGTGGTTTTAATGAAAAGCTTAATGCTTAATATCAGCTTAAAGGTTGTTATTTTTAAAAGGTACTGACAAACCACCCTCATCAGGACACATATTATAATTTATTCATAACTGTATATGTTTAACTGCTCAGGGTATGTATTTGATGTTATGATCAGCTGTATTTCTCTGACTTGTTATTCAATATTAAAAAGGTTAATCTAAAATAATTTTCCAAGTACAAACAGACTCCTATTTTGGTTTGTATAGCACTAGCTGTAACCTTTTACAACTCTGAACCAGTGTTAAATCGAAGCATTTCTTTTGGGACCCTTTTGGAGGATTAGAATTCATGCAAAACCAACTTTGGTCACAGGACGTCTTTCTGTATAAACGGTTTCCATTTTTCATGTTGTGCTGACGTCTTTCGGGCTTCCTGTACATTACAAGAGGGAAAGTTTTCAAGTCTGCACCTTCTTTACTCATTAGAGGAAGCAGCATGAACGAACTGTTTGGTGCAGGAAAGACTTTAATGTACGATGAGAGAAAAATAAGTTAATGCAAGCCAGATATGATAATACCACGCAAAATCACTGATTAATTCAGTATTAATATAATTACGTCTTTGCAGGAAGGTATTGTTTCCTGCAGATGAGGACCAACTGATGCAGAAATTACATGATACTCATGGAAATTTTACATTGTTTACATTTTTGGCTGTTTAGCCTTGTCACTTTATTTTATTATTCTAATTAGATTAGATGATTCTAATCAAAAGGTTTTCTGATGTTCAGCTCTTTGTTTTAGCTGTGGCCGATATTAAAGTGCTCTGTAAAAACAGTTGTTGATGATGATGATGATGATGATGATAATGATGATGATGATTAAATTACACACTGAAACCAACGTGATGAATATATGTAATCTGCCAGACCGCTAATACCATACCAAGCAAATGACTCGCCAGTGTAAGACTCTTTTTTTCTGTGATGCCACACATAGTGTTTGATCATTCTCACACACGGATGACGCAACAACTTGAAAAACCAGTAAGACGACTTTATTGGCAGTTGTTGCCTCAATGTCGCCCTGACAATCTGACACTCCATACACAACAACGACAGGCCCACATCCCTAAAAAACTCCATTCTGAAACAATTCTGTTTTACTTAACTAAAAAAGCTAAAAAAATTTATTCTGTAAGCCATTGACCTAGTTGCACAGATTGATGGATCTGAGTTTTTAAGAATCACTCTTTTTTATGCATAGCTTTTCCAGCTCTTGTTTAAATCATTTGTAATCACTATAGGGTAATTTTGTCCAGGTTCAACCAGTGTTTTTCACACTTCTCTTGAAATATGGGAACCCTCACTCACAGAAAGAAAAATTAAAATGTAATGTTCTGGGTTCTGTTCTGGTTATGTTAGTTATTTTACTCCCCTGTCTTAGGTTTTCTGGCTGCTTTGAGTTTTGTCTTGTCCTGTTAGCTTCTTAGTTTAGGTTTGGTTTCTGATTTATTTCTTGTTTTGAGCCTCTGCACTGATGTCTGGTCTAATTACTTACTCTGCACACCTGCCTTACTCCACCCCTGCTGCAATCATCTCTGACCGGTTTCACCTGCTTCATCCTCCATATAAACTGTTGAGACCAGACATCAGTGCCAGGTTGTCTGTTTGAGTATGGGTGAGTCTCCTCCTGCAAGTTTCTGTTTATTGGTTGCTTTTGGATTTTTGACCCTTTGTCCCCAGAGATCTGAGCCACCCTGTTTCGGTCTGTTCCTGCCTTGTCTGCCCAACTGGACTGTTTGTTTCTCTGCCCTTTTTGGATTTTGTTAATAAATATTATTTTACCGAACCTCTGCTGGTCTAGTTGAATTCTGGGTCCTCTGCTCTGATTCATGACATAAAATGCTCCTTTGTTGTGTTTTTTACAGCTATGGTATAAATCTCAGACTGTATTTTAAGCAACCGGGTTCAATATAAAATCATTCAGTTGGTTTCTGAACAAAATATATAAGATTTTGATCTAGAGAAGGTAAAATGCACACAAGGCTTCTTAAAAACACTAAAATAGCCCTTGGGCCAGATCGTTGTTCACAAATCCATCAATAATCTTAATGTCATCTGCCATCCAAGGTGCACAGGCACCCTCTGCCATATGCAATGACAAAAAACAAAAAAAACTACTTGTCAAACGCAGATGTGTTAACCCCAGGCCCTGCCTTCCTGGGTATAATACCACACTAACCATGTCAAAAACCATTGATAAACAATATATTTTGTTCATGTGTTTAGCACTAAATATTGAGGTGGTGACAGACAGCTACCCAACAGCTATCTAAGAAGTAGGTCCCACACTGGCATTCTGGTTTTGTTTTTCAAGAAAAGATCTGAAATTCACAATGTTTTGTGTATAATGAGACATTTATCCCATACAATTCAATTTAAAATCAAATAAATAAGCGGAAAGGAAAAATAAATAAATGAGCATTAAACTGGTTGGATTAAAATACAGACCATTAAATTAAACCCTTTTAGGAAAATCCCTTTTGATTCAATTTCAGCACGCAGAGTTCTTTGCTGGGATTCCATTCTCATTCTACGGCTTGACTTGACAATTTTTACCCAGTATGTCTGGCAACAGTTGTGAGATTTTGTTTTACCCTTCTTCGAGCTGATGCAGATGTACAATAGGATCTTTTTTGGAGCTGTTGTCACCTCCCTCTAAACAACGACTTTAGCTAAAATATGCAAATCAGATTCTACAAGGACAACTTCATTTTATTTCTGCCTATTCATATTTGATCATTTATGTTAAGTGTGTCTCCAAAACTTTTAGTTTTTTTACTGAAATTAATTCAAAACATACTTCCAAAAAGTACTAGTTTAAGACTGTGACACGTATGAACCTGCCAGATAGCCCCTTTCCTCTTGTTCACATTTCTTCTCCTAGTGGATCTGCTCGTATTTTAGTGGAATTCTATACAGGGCATGTGTCACATTAAAGGTGGGAAAACAGGGTGTAAACAATTTTAACAAGCACTATATATTTACCTCAACTGTAGGTTCAGTTCAATTGGCCTGTCACTCTTTGCTATACTAATGGATTTTAATCCCATATTCTTCAGCACTATATTTAATATTTATTTTTGAAAGATTTTACATGGCTGAATATACTACTTATCTCTGCAAATTGTAAAGATTGACTTGAGATCACAATTTTCGGGACTCTACAAAGAAAGAATAACTCTCTCTTTGGGAGCGTACGGATGAGTAGCACATATGATGTTAATATATTAACATAACTGACAAGTTTTGGTTGGAACTTCTGTCTTCGTCCGAAGGTATCGTCAAAACATATCAGGTATGTTTGGACAAAAAGTAGTATTCTGATAAGAAAAGAAACTGATAACACACAAAACAAAATAGTGAGTAGACGATGTCTATCAGGATTTTAATTATATTCTTAACTTGCTTGCTAAAAGCCTTATTTATCAAAATCATGCCAAAAATATCATTTGAATATCCTGATAGATTTCTGAACTACCTGTTTAGGTGGAACAGACAATGTTTTCTTCTTGCACAATATCTTTGCCTTGAATTTATTGTTTAACATGTCTTTTTAAGAGCTTTATTCTTTTAAGGTTAGAACTTGTGCATGTGGTTATTTCACAAATAAAGTTCTATCTTCATGACTTTTAATCTATTCCAGGTTTCCTATTTTCCTCTTTGTAACTAACTTAAAAAGCAACAGGACTTAAGAAGAGTTTTATTTTTTTCTAACCACAGCCGAAACCGAAATCAGTCAAATATCGGAGTCAGCACATCCTTGGATCCAACTTGTACGACTTGTCGCATCACTTTAGTACTAATAAAGACAGAACCTGGCTCTCCAACTCACTCCTGTGTTAGAAGCCCTTTTCAGGGTGGGTAATCCTCACAGTGATGTGGTGATCAGTACTCACGGTGATCCACAGCGCATGCCAGAGACAGGAGCCCAGTTAGGAAGCAGACCCAGCCTCCTGCCGCCATTGTTCTTGCCTGTGAGACGTTAACAGGTTAGATTCATTAAAGTCCCATGTGTCTCCTTCGACATGGCTCATTTTCTGAGCCACTCTGCCTTTGGACAGGGCTTCTTAACACATTTCCTGAAGAGGCAATCTGAACACTCCCTGTTTCTGTTAGGGAAGTGAAAGATTTTGTTTGTGAAGCTCACACAGGGAAGTCGTCACTAAAACACTCCCAGTAAAGCCCAAGGGAGTTCCACTTACTGGCTTTTATTTGGAAAAGGTTTAAAAAAGGAAAAGAAAAAAGAAATCTCACTCTAGCATTCAAAATAAGAAATGGTCACAAAATAAGTATAGATTATGAATAAAACATGAAAAAAAATTAAAATGCTAACAATTTTCCTATTTTCCTATTGAGACAGCTAAGCAACAAAACAGGAGAGAAACTGCTCCAACTTTAATGACCTTACCTGTATGAGTGTAGAGAATTTGAGACAACCTCTTGCTTGGACTGATTTTGAACTATGGGCTGCAGGGTTTTCCGTGCTGCTGCATTAGGTGCTTTGCCTCAAACCCACTACATGAAATTTCCACTCAGCATAAAAAGTACCACTTACTCACAGTACAGGTGTAGTGTGATGATTCACACCGTCAGCTAAGCGGGGCTTTGGTTGTACAGCACACATAAATGTAGGTTACCTGACCTCAGAAAGTTCAAACATGAGTTTAGAAACCGTGTGTTGTAACAACCAAGAACTGTAGAGCCAGCAGGGCGTCAGAAGGAAGACTGTCCTGATGAAACTCACTTAGAATGATGTAAAAGGTTGTAAAATACAGGAACGTTGCTTTTCAACGGACTGTCTGGGACTGGTCGTTCTAAACACAGGGACACTTTTGGCTGTCTTGTTTGTTTTGGACGGGGCTCCTCATCAACAGGTTTTCTTTGTCTGCCAGTTGTCCAAACTCCCCTTCTTACTTTGTGTCAGTGTTAAATCTATATATATATTTTTTTAACATCATGGCCAAGGGCCTGCAGATTAAAAACAGCCTTTTGGCAAATTCTGTCTTTTTTTTTTTACCTCATTGATTACCTTGTAGTTTATTAAACTGCGCGGTCCCCTTTCAAATAAATGAATCAAATGCTCATGCTCACCTGATGAATTTCTCTCACACGTTCATTTCCTTATGTCTTTGATACATCTAATCTTGATTTGGCATTTTCATTGAGAACGTGCTTTATTGCTAGCATTGCTCGGCCTGTCACTGTCTTGCCCTTCTTCTTCCGCCCTCTCCTCATCCTCCTCACTACTTTCACAACAGCCTTCAACTTCACTTTTTTCCTTTGCAACTTCCTTTTTCTCATTGTCTATCTCTCCGTCTGCTGTAAAGTGGAAATACGTAATCTGCGTCTGATCACTTTATCCACAAGTTGACGCCAAAAGAAAGTCCGAGACATTTTGACAATCCTCTTTTTTATTTAAAAGCTTTGAGACAGTATATAATAGCGACAAATATAAAATGTTTGAGGGAGAATCCTCAAATGATGACTTCACCATCATCACAACAAGCTTTACCAATAGCTTATATTTACATTTTTTTTACATGTTTATGAACATTTTAATAATCATAAGCACTTGTAACAAATAAAATCACAGCTTTAATATTAGAAACATGACCAAGTATGTACAAATGTTTTGCAAATTTTTTCAACCGTATTTACATTTTCCTAATTTACATGCACACTTGGAGAACAATTTTGACACTCTGGACAGTCCATAGACAGTTGTGCTCTTCACAGGATTGATTTCAGTACATGTTGCACAAGTATGAACCCTTAACTACTGAGAAATGTTTTGTTTTTTTCCTCAAGATGCAAAGAGGTTAAAGCAAAATATTACAGAACACTTCCTGGAAATTTGTGTCTGTTCTTTAGCTGCTTAAACATTTCATTCAGTCATTCAAATCTTTCATAAGTGCAACAATGCAGTTTTCTCTGGATAAATCACCCTCTTGCCTCTAACTGGCATATGATACCTAATTTCTTTCCAGAACCTGGAGGAAGGAGAGAGGGATGGTGACATTTTTGAATCCTTTCCACCTTTTTCCTCGTCTTCTCTCCTCCTCCAACTTGTCCTCCATCTCTGCGTCGTCCGGAAAGCCTTCCACCAGCACACAGCACCCTGCTTCTTCCTCAGGTGGAGCACTGACTCTGGGAAGAGGGCCAGCTGAGCTGGGGTGATTTCCTCCAGCTCCACCAGAACCACCTGTGAGGATTGAGCCGGATTAGAACCTCCATGTTATGCATACTGGAAAAATGTCAATAGGAATAAGAGTTGTCATTGAAACATAGAAAAATCCCCTAATTTATCTGTTTAACTTTGATTTGGCTCTAGAATGGACTTTCTATAATCCTTGACAATCATGCATTGACTGCTCTCCATCTCACCTTTATGGACCCCTCCAGAAGTGCTTTGCTCATGGCTGCCATACATTCCAGCTGCTGTCTCGTGTCCAAAAAGACTTTATCACCACCATCGAAATCCACGTTGCTAGTGCTCTCATTGGTACTGCTTTCGATTGGCTCACTTCCCTCACTGATCTTTGTAATGTTGTTGTTGTTACCGCTGGTGCTGCTTGTGTGTCTTTTGCTAATGAAAGTGGAGGCAGTGTAGAGCAGGAGAACACGTCGACTGGCCTGAAGGTTCTCATCCACAGATTCCATGATGGCTGCAGGAAGTCAGAAAGGACAGAGAAACGTGAGAAACAGTGAAGAGAGTGTTTTCTGACTAGGATGCATTATACAAGCCATTCCTTCATGGCACTAGTGTAATATTTTTTATTTTTGTTTGGGCGTCGGCGCTGTAAGGTAAAACTCTGTCCTGGGTGTAATATCTTTTAACCTGACTCGTGCCAGACCTATGTTGCTCCGCCTAGCTCCACCAACATACATCTGGGACATCGCCCATTGAAAGTGATTTGTTTAACCAATTTTATGGTCTGGCCAATCAGGACGCAGGGTTGGAATTTCATAGATGTGACGTAGTGGAGACGCGACCATGACGTGAAACTGTTTTGACAGCAATGGTGGCTCGTCGAGGAAGCAAGCGTTAACATTGATGCTGCTATTTCTTCCGTGTTGTCCAATCTACCTAATATTGTTTCATTAAAAGAACATCAGAGAACGGCTCTGAAGGCTTTTGTTGGTGGAAACCATGTTTTCGTCCTTCTCCCGACCGGATTTGGCAAGTTTTGTTTTCCGGGGCGCTGCAGAAGCGGACGCGCCCCGGAGCGGTTAGCGCGAACCATCTTAGGAGGCCTTTAGTCCTCAATGCGGTCGGCCCGAGATCGACTCCGACCCGCGGCGCTTTGCCGCCTGTCTTCCCCCCTCTTCCTGTCAGCTCACTGTCAATAAAACGCATGCCACTAGAGCCGCAAACACATAAAAAAAAAAAAAAAGGGTTTTGGGTTTTTTTTCTGCGTCGCTCTCATCAGCGTCATGGGTTAGCTTCGGTGTGAGTGGTTGAAATAGCACGTTGATAAAGATGACAGACAAGTGGCTTATCCAATCATATGCAAGAATTTTTGATAAGGCCCAGCCTTCAATAAAGGCAATTCCTATGGCGTTGTCCCAGATGGATGTGAGTGGAGCTAGGCGGAGCGACATGCGTCTGGCTTGAGTCAGGTTAAATATCTTTAGCAGCCTCTAACAATGTTTGTAGTACTGCATCCCAACAGCATGATGCTTCCACCACCATATTTCACTGTGGGTATATTGTGTAATGTGACGTGTTATTTTTCCTCAACCACAAAAAAATGACATTATGCATGTGGACCGGGAAGTTTGATTTTGGTTTAATTTTGTCGCCTTCTCATTCATGTTTGCCGTGTCCCCTACACAACATGATTTTATGTATGTTGGGTAACAAAATACAAACAGTAGAGAGGCAAGCGATAATGATGAAGATATTGAGGAATTAACAAACGGAGGGCACAAAAGAGGAATTAAGCACTGAATTTGAGAAAAGAGAAGGTTTAAGAATTAAGGAGAATAGAAGTGACCTTTATTGACCGTCAGTGGGGAAATTCTCACCAAAGTTAAATGTAAAAAGAGCACGCAGATCCACACCAAGGTAAAAACTATAAAGCACAAAGTAAGAGTTGGAGTCTGAGCAGTAAGGGGAAATTTGCATTTCCAAGAAAAAGACAAAAAACAGCCGAGATTTATTACCAGGATCCCAGGACAAAGGTAAGGAAAACTGGTTCACCCAGGGATAACAGAGGGATTTAACAACACATTCAATAATCGTAATGTAATACTAATGATAAATGTTAATGTATGACTCTGTAGCAGTACATAATGAACAGAACACAAGAAAGAAGCAAGTATGTGAAAACAAAAGAGTAACACATGTATGATAGAGAGTAAAATCAACACATCAAAATTATCTAAAAAACAATCCCTCCCCCAAAAAAATCACACATCATAACTGTTTATGGCTTGTGCAAAACTGCAAAGCACTTGTGCAGCAATGGCTTTTATTTAATTCCACTCTCATATACAGACCAGTTTTAAATTCCATAAATTCCTCCACCTGAGCTGTGGATCTCTGCAGCCCTTCCAGAGTTAACACAGTGCTCTTGCCAGATAAATTTTGCCTGCTATGGTGGTAGGGTTGCATTTATCCCAATATCTTTGCATTCTCAGATGAGGGATTCAATAGTGCTCCAGGAGATTATCAAAGCTAGGGATCTTGTTTTAAACCATAACCCAACATTATCCCTGACCTGTCTGCTGTGTTCCTTGATTTCAGTGATGGGTTTGTTCCATAATTGTAATATTCCGATTATAGTTCTGGTTTATGTTTTTGTTTTTCTCCTGTCTTTGATTATCTTGCTGTTTTGATTTCTGTCTTTAGTTTGTTCTGCTTAGGTTTGTTTGTATTCTTAGACTTGTCCTGTTTGCTCCCTTAATTATTTCCAACTGGTTTTGGTTAATTAGTCCCTCCCTGCTACTGTGTCTGCCCGCCTATATAAACCCCTCTTAGTTTTCTGTTTGTTGCCGGGACTTCACAATCATTTCGTCGTTCCTTTGGTAAGAGCCTTCCTGCATTTTTGTCGAGTCTGACCTATTCTTTGTTTTTTGAGTTTGTCCAGTCGTTTGATGTATGGATTACCATCAGCCTGGATCCGGTCTGTTTTGCCTTTTTTATTCCCTCACCTTTCCTTCATTAAACACCACAAAAAGGATTACTACTGCGTCTGGCTGACTCTGGGTTCATCTCCACACAAATCATCACAATAATGTTCTCTAGCAAACCTTTTAAGCCCTCAAAGAGAGCAGTTCCATTTATAATGAGATTTATAATGAGAGTCACCCAGGTTCGAGTGGTAAATTAGCAAACAAAGCTAGCTTTGCCACGAGGGAAACTTACCCTGCCCCGGCAGACAGTCACGGCCTGCTATGAAGAGTTTGTAGCCACAGGCCTGTTCCAACACTTCGGGCAGTGTTTGCAGGGCAAACTTCTCCACTTCCTCGTTGAATCCGAAGGCCCCAGGATTAGGGCATGCCACATAGGCATCATACAGCCTGCCATCCAGGTCTAATGGTGAAACGTTCTCATTAACAGGCTTGAAGTTTTAAAACACACAACAAAATAGTATAAAACAGCTGGTAGCACAGCTGTGCCACCAACTCTGCCACTGCTCAGGTCACAACAAGAACACAGTTCATTTTAGATAGTAAATACAATCAGACAATAAGGGGATACTTTTCTTTTGTTTGACTTTAAGTAAAATTATTATTTTTTTTATTTTACGGACTTAATGCTAAAAATATTTATGCAAAATTCAAAGCACTTACAGTTGTACTTGCTATTCTGAATGTCAGTGATACTAATACAGGGTTGTGTGAAGTGTTAAGCAGAAAAGGTTATTATATGTAAATCAACTATATATATATATATATATATATATATATATATATATATATATATATATATATATATATATATATATATATTTTTTTATATATAAATATTGAAATTATATAATGAAACATTATTTTCTTGTCATACTGGCCACTATGAGTAAAAGTTTTTTTCCCGTGGATAATGTAAATGTTTGCTTTGGGAGGGAAGCTGGAGTCAAATTGAGGTAAAAAATAATAATATTAATAAAAATCCAGTTAAAGCCGGGGCCATACTGTGTTTTTTACTGACTAATTTTTGCATCCAAGAGTTACGCACATTGAACTCTGTCTTTGCAGTAGTGACATCCTGCCGGTTAAATAACCGCCTGTGGCCCCCTTGAATGAGAGGCGGATGACATTTTATCTGAAGTGCAGGCAGTCCTGTGGTTAGTTTGCTTCCTCTGTGTGTTTTTTTCCTGCGTAAACATGCGGTGAACCGTGAGCTGCAGCCCGAAATTTTATGACTTTGGATTGATGTGTGGGTTTATGCTAAAGCTACTGTATTTTCTTTGTCTAAGGGGGGTGTAGATCGGGTGTTTCCATTTGATTCTGATGCATGATCTGCTTTCGAGTGTCGTAATATACCCAACACATTTTAAGCTGCACACTTGCTGCAAACTGTCACCTTTATTTGTATAGAGGACAGGAAACGCCCTCCTGAACCACAGCACAATGTCTATCCTGAAGATGTAGTAGATGGTGACACTGACGACAAAGAGAACGGTCACACCAACAGCAACTAATCCAATAGGAAGTATGACATTTGGATCTGTGGAGATAAGGCACAAATATCAGATTAAAACTTATTTACATCAAATACATTTGGTTATAGCTCATGTTTCAGGTACTTAAGATCAAAAGAGTTTAGTTATAAATCTGTTCTGTATATGTATTCTAATTCATTATGCTGGTGAAGATTCTCAGTCATCCAGGTCATGGTCATTCCAAAAAAAAGTAAAAAACAAAGCAACTGGACTTGTTTTCCGTAGTTGAAGACGTTTCACTTCCTCTCCAGGAAGCTTTCTCAATTCAAAAGGTCTAGAGTAATGATGAGTACCAAGCTATATACCACTACCAAAACAAGGCCTTGTAATGGCTTAGATAACATGCAAATTCAACAGAAATAGGACCACCCCTTAGTAATGGGCGGTCGTTAAAGACATTAAGCCAGCAGATTGAACCGAAACTGGTCCACTCCTCTGTAACGAGGAGTCGTTAGGGTCGTTATTGGCCTGGCTTAAAGAAACAATGTTTTGATCACCCAAATGAGGGTGAGAGTTAAGGTGATGATTGGCCGGAATTAATCCTATTGCTGGATTGTACATTTTTGAGAGTTGGAACCTAAGCCCTCCTCCTCTGAAAAAAAACAACCTTAAACAGTAGTGGTATATAGCTTGGTACTCATCATTACTCATTACTCCAGACTTTTTGAATTGAGAAAGCTTCCTGGAGAGGAAGCGAAACGTCTTCAACTACGGAAAACAAGTCCAGTTGCTTTGTTTTTTTTTTTTTACTTTTTTGGAATCTAGTTCATTATAATGTATATTGTTTACTAAAATAAAATAAAATACTAAAACATTTCCACAATGTTTTTTTTTAAGAATAAACCTTTCTCAACATCTAATGGAGTTAAAAAATAAGTGTCTTTTCTCTAAAAAAAATTTTTTTTATAATTTGTATTTCTTGATTGCCCTGAAACTGAAAATGAGCAAAAAAACAACAACACACATACTCAAAAACAAAACAAAAACAAAAAGTCTTGATTTTACTTTATCAATGCCTTCATGGCTATGAATCTAGCTGGATAATGCTTTATAACAAATAGGGCATATTGACTTTGTTGAACAAATCCACTGTTGTGTATTTAATCTGTTTTAAATTATGCATATTTAATTTGAGGCACCAGAACAGGAAGTCAGAGCCAAACGGAGGGGAAGTCTATCAGTGGTTCAAAGGCAAATTGAATTTGAAAAGCATAAGCAATCAAATGTTTAATTGTTTTTCCGATAGCATTTGAGAACGGGGTCATTCTACCCATCTCCATCACGTACTGTAGTGTTTTCTACCTTTATAGAAGTTCATAGCAGAATCAACATCATTAAGTCATTATTAAGAACTGTCTGCCATCATTTTAGACCCATAGCTATACATGTGTCTATATTTAGTCTAAGCAGGATGATTTTTAGATCTGGATTTTTCTCTGTATTAGTTGGTATCAGTGCATAAAAAAGTTGCAAATTGCCACCCAACGGCAGTACCTGTTCTAAACAGGCTGCTGCAAACTGGCCAGCTCCTCTCTGTAACTCAGAGGAAATAAAGCTTGTGCCATAACTCTTAGATTACTAGATTGTCTTCAGTGCCAAGCATTGAAAAGCCATTGTGGAGAAATAATTATAACATTTATGATGGAGTACAAATACAAATAGATCTAATGAGATACAATTCTCTTAAAGCAATATATATAGCGCTATGCTTAGCAGAAGTTTCTTTTTTCTCAATAATAACAACATGGCTCTTTGCCAAGGGTGTCACTGTATTATAAGACAGCATCAGTTTTCTCTCACCTGCACCCTGCACAACTTTTCTGCTCTTTATTTACATTCCAGTCCATGGAGACTGGGTCCTTGTCTTTGTTGTGCACAGTGTAAGCACTGTAAGAAATCCTTGCTGTATACCATGGCAAACAATGCTGCAGTTTGTCAGCCATAACTGAAGGGTAATTTCATTCATTTCTAAGGTATCTGGACTGCATGTGATCATTTGTGGTCAAAATCTAAAATACTTCATATGCTACCAAATTGGAAACACTTAAACTGTGCAAAGAATCTTCACAAAACATATATGGAGAGTCATGTGGTCTTTATTCTATTTTTTGAAAAAAAAAAAAAAAAAAAAAGCATGGATTAAGACAAACACGAAAACATAATGAGTCCACTAAAAATAGTTTTATTAAGTATTTAACACACTTTAAGGAGTAATAACATTTAGGACCACAAAGTCGACGTACTTCATGCTCACTACCATTACCTGTTGGTAACAAAGTAAAGTACCCATCTGGATAGCCTCGGGAACTGTGGGCTCGACAAGTATAGTTGAGGTAGAAATCTTCCCTCCTCAGTTCAGAGAAAAGAAGAAGCCGTTCCAACCACACACCCTTGGGATGATCTTGGGTCCACAAACTGTTAAAGTCACATCAGAGAAAGTAGGCTGCATCATTTTTCATCGTTTCACTTGTAGCAGTTTACAGTTTTTACTGACTGCTTTCATGCAACAGTCAGTCCAAGCTCTAAATATTCAAAACAGAGTCAACACACAGGCCTAAACAGTGGTCCTCACAGTCAAAGTGACACATTTTGTTTGCAAAAAGCTGTAACCCTGGCAAAACATTTAAAATATGGATCAAAGCAAGTACTGCCTTCAAACAAGATGACTTGCAACCAAGTATATTAACTCTTCCAATCAATCATGACACAATGGACAACAAAACACAACACTCGAAGCACCATTACTTGTCATTGTAGCCTATTACACAGCGTTCATGCCAGGGCCATTTTTATCTTTCTAAATAGGGAGTGTGAAGTGGCCGGGATGAGGATCAGTGCCTCCAAATCCGAGACAATGGTCTTGAGCTGGAAAAGGGTAGAGTGCCTCCTCCGGGTTGGGGAGGATGTCCTGCCCCTAGTGGAGGAGTTTAAGTATCTTGGGGTCTTGTTCACGAATGAGGGGGAGATGGAGCGGGAGATCAACAGGCGGATTGGTGCGGCGTCTACAGTGAAACAGGCGCTGTATCGGCCCGTTGTGGTAAAGAGAGAGCTGAGCCAAAAAGCTCTCGATTTACCGGTCGATCTACGTTCCTACCCTCATCTATGGTCATGAGCTTTGGGTCGTGACCGAAAGAACGAGATCCCGGATACAAGCGGCTGAAATGAGTTTTCTCCGTAGTGTGTCTGGGCTCTCCCTTAGAGACAGGGTGAGGAGCTCAGTCATCCTGGGAGGACTCAGAGTAGAGCCAGTTGAGGTGGCTCGGGCATCTGGTTAGGATGCCTCCTGCCATCAAGGAGGCAGGAGGCATCCCAAGAGACCCAGAGAGAGACCAGGACGTGCTGGAGGGACTATGTTTCTCGGCTGGCCGGGGAACACCTTAGGATTCCCCCGGAGGAGCTGGCCCGAGTGGCTATAGGCCTCCCTACTGAAGCTCCCACGACCCGACCCTGGATAAGCAGAAGAGGATGGATGGATGGATAAACAGGGAGTGTCAAATTATACTTATTGCAAAGAATTGGATCCATCCATTTTCTAACACGTCTAATCCCTTGTAGGGTCCTGAGGGGTGCTGGTGCCTATCTCCTGCAAGAGGCATGGTACACAATGGACAGGTCGCCAGTCTATCGCAGGGCAACATAGACAAACAACCATACTCACACACATTCACACATAATGAGAATTTTGGAGAGGTCAATTAACCTAACAGTCATGACCTGGGCAGAACCCACACATTCACAGGGAGAACATGCAGCCAGGGCAATGGGAAGGACACCAACCCAGGACCTTCTTGCTGCATGGCAAGAGCAAGACCCACTGCACCACACAACTTGGATTCTGCAGCCCAAGAGTTGGATCCGCAATCAGAAATACCTTTATGTACAAAGTTGACGTTTGTGTCAAACTGTGTAAGAAAACAAAGATAAAATCCATTATAGTAAAAGTTAGGGAAACTGCATCATCAAATGACGGTGTGCTACAAACCACTCATTGACAAGGTGAGAGTGGCGGAAAGGCACATTATCCCAGATAGGTAATGATGAGGAGAGGCAGACTAATTGAAAACTGAAAAGTTAAGGAGTGTCAAGCAGATGTTTCATTAATTTCACATTGACCTGGGTAGCTTCTAATAGTTAGGAATAGTGGATTTCTGTTTGGGCTAAGTAGCTAAAACAATGGAGTTTGGACTGCTCGAATGACATCTGTGTCAACTCTTTTGGAAAAAGGTGGGAAATGTGGCAATCCAATGAGAAAGGGTTAACATAGTTGCATGAGGTACCCTTTGTTCTGCTGGGTTAGTGACAGTAAAAACTGAGTGGATCCCAGTTTCTTTAAGCAGGTCAAAGCAATCAATGAAAACTGTAAACCAGCAAAAATAATGTGAAGATACGAACCGCTGCTCTGATATGTAGATGCGATCTGATGGCTGGGTAGTACGAATCAACTTGTTTCTGACCAACCAAACTACATCAACGAATGGCATTCCAGCACCCGGTACAAACACTCGACATCTCTTTGTGAAATTCAACCCTGAAAGCAAAAAAATAACAAAATATATATTTTTAAACCTGAATGCGTTTGGTCAGATAAACCATAGATTTACCTGACCTAGTTGTATTTTTTTTTTTCATTTGGATACTTAACATGTCTATATCTAGATCAGTAAGTTCAAGTCATACTTGCATACTAAACAAATAGACTTGTATTTATGCCTTTAAAAGTTGCGGTATGCTCTAGAAATGTGTGAGCAACCACTATACACTTGATCAGAATGCTACATGGTCAAAACTGAAGATTGATTTAAGTTAACTTATGATGTTGAAAACCTCATGATCATGCAAAGGTTGTCATTGCAATTATTGAGGCTTGGGGTATGTTGACTTTTTAGTCATTTTATTTGCCAGTTTGAAAAAAAAAAGGCTTTTATAGAAGAAAGCATATTGCTATAAATGTAGGCATTTTCAAGCAGGGTTGTGAAGAAAGGAATATAGTTTAATTTATTTATTTATTATTCGTTTATTTATTCTTTTTCAGGAGTAGTTAGTAGTATTGAGCCTTAAAGACAAAAAAACAACAACATCTATAAATAAAAATTACCACTCTAATTTCCAAATGTTATGTTGACAATGTTTATTGGAAGAGCCACCTTATGGAGATTTGGAAAAGTGTGCGTTGTGATTTATATTTGCATATTAACAGGTAAATGTCACCAGTAAACAAAAAGGAGAAAAAAATCCAAATCAATCTCTTTAATGTCTAAAGTATGTATTTGCAATCAGTACTCCTCAGAAGGAAGACAAGAAAGCTTGTGTTGTTAAACACATATCTGTTATATTGCAAGCATAAGCAACAGAAAAACATGTTTCTGTAAAAAATGAAAATGGTTGCTTACCTATTGTCGCCTTGATAATTTCATTTTCTGGTTCATGAATTTGTGGAACCAGGCTGATGCCATCTGATAAGCCAAAAAACAAACAAACGAAAAACCATGAATACAAGAAAATGCTGAATTTTTTTCCTGGTGCTTTTTTGTTTGTTTAGTACAAATTATTATTTACAGCAAACAAGTATTTTCACAAGTAAAGAAAACATGATGTCTGTTTGTGATGAAATGCAATTAGAGAATGGATCTAACATCATATCTAAAACTCAACCGTATCTTTGTATTTGAGCCATAGCTTTAACCATAGCTCTTTCCCCAGACATTTCAGATATTATGATAATCTTTCTTTCTTCGAGGGATTTAACTGCCAGAATTAAGTTTTACTGAAAACTTGATTGCTACTCAAAGTGGAAAATGTTCACTTTTTATTAGTTTGAACTATAATTATCCTTCCATAATCCATCTCTACGGTTGCAGGGAGTCTTGTGCCTATCTCCAGCCGTCAATGGTCGAGAGGCAGGTTACACCCTGTACAATCCTGTACAATTTAAATAGTAACTGACAGATAAATTCTAACATTGTTTTCAAAAATATTTACAAAAATATATTTTTAAAAAAAGCCCCATTCTGCTTCTTCTCCTTTTTCTTTTTCATTAGCTTCTCCCATTCAGGAGTCACCATAGCGAGCCATCGATCTCCATCTAACCCTGTGTTCTGCCTCTTCTTCTTCCACACAAACTACCTTCATGTCCTCTTTCACTCCATCTATAAATCTCCTCTCTGGTCTTCCTCTAGGCCTGGCAGTTCCAGCTTCAGCATCCTTCTGTCGATGTACTTATTATCCTTCCTCTGTACAAACCATCGCTGTCTGGCCTCTCAGTATTCATCTCAAAAACGTCTACCATGAGCGGTCCCTCTCATGTACTCGTTACTGATCCTATTCCTCCAGTTCTGCCTCTCGTCTCATCCTCGGTCCTGCTATCTCTAAACCAGACACATCTCTGGTCTAACCACTGTCTGATAAACCTTTAATTCCATTCTTGCTAATTCTCTTTTATCACACAACACACCATCAGCTCTGTCCTTGGACAAGGGAAAACAAGTGCATAAACAGACAATAAGCCCTATGCAGCCCACAACAGCCAAGATAAGGATTGCCAAGAAGATGACGTAGGAAATAACTTCACCACCATCCCAACATGACTCACCCCAGACCTCAACAGGCCATAAAGACCATCAACTAACCCCAGCAACAAACTCAAAACCTACCACCCCACCTCAATCCATCCCCATTAAGCCCAGAAGTGCCTTTTCTCGACTTTACCAACGATATGGAAAAAGTTTTGGTTTACAAATGACATCTTCTCTGTACAGCCACCCTGATAAGTGACCTCCTAACCTATCTTCTACACATATAAAGGACGATGAACATGCCTGTGCTCAGGACCTTCATCACACTTTGATGTGTACAGTGGGCCCTAGTTCTAAATCTATCCAACACAATGGCCTCCAGCATAAGCTTAGGCCCCTTTAGGCCCCAATTTATGACTTAGAAGTCATAAATTGCCAGATACAGTCAGTGAGAAACTTGATATCAACCAATAAGTCATATAAACTGGCTGTATTAAACATTAGATCTCTGTTAGGAAAATCACTTTTAATCAATGACCTCATTACTGACCTTAATCTTGATGTTATGTTTTAACAGAAACATGGTTACATGAATTTAATAATGCACCTGTTTTCCGACCAAATTAAATCTCTTTACCTAGAATCCCACCTCAGAAGCTCTGAACGAACCCTTTAATAATACTGATAGAAGGTGAAGTGTGTATCTTCAGGGATTGAGAATTCATTGAACAAAAAAAATAATAAAAAAACAGAAAAAACCCCATTTGAAGAAAAATAAACTAACAGACAGTTAAGGTGGTATTAGCTTCATTGACATAAATGTCTCATTTGATTATTGGTATTAATCCCGTCAACATAAAGGGAAAAAAAGAAGCGTTTCATTCCATCAAGCCCTGTGGAAATTCTCTGACTCCTTTCATAGCGCTTTGTTTTATTACAATGACGGGAAAAGCTCAAAAGCAAGTAATGGCCTGTTGCTTTTCTGTGTTCCTATTGATCTTGCTTAAGAATTTTAAGCTACTCACTTTGTACCAACTGACAGAGGAGCTGATGCCGTAGCTGTCAAGCTTATCAATATAGTCCGACAAAGGGCAGGTCAGGGTGTCAGCCACTCCTTCTGTGAGACGTTGCTCGACTTTTTGTGGCCTTCCACATTCATAAATTGCCAGATACAGTCAGTGAGAAACTTGATATCAACCAATAAGTCATATAAACTGGCTGTATTAAACATTAGATCTCTGTTAGGAAAATCACTTTTAATCAATGACCTCATTACTGACCTTAATCTTGATGTTATGTTTTAACAGAAACATGGTTACATGAATTTAATAATGCACCTATTATGATAGAATCAACACCTCCAAACTACAATTTTCTTTGTGAGGAGACAGCAAAGGAAACAACATTGTTTCCCCTCCTATTCAATATCTACCCCCTTTAGGGGGGAAACACTGGCTATTTGAAAAGTAGGTTGTAGAATTTGTCTCTGCTGTTATGTATAAATTTAATATGAAGTCAATCCAAACTGACCTTTGACCGACGCATCAATGGTCTCCGACACAGATCTGTTTACGCCATCCAGTGTAAACGTTAGAATACAGGTATATGAATCGCTGTTTTCAGTTTTCACCGTGTGAATCGTCATTTTAGTCCTGTCCCGGAAAGTATGGCTGCCTGAATCGTCCAATATGGGGTCACAGCCCTGGTTTGGAGGAAAAGGAATACAAGTTAAACTTTTTATATTTATTAAGAAAATCCCCACTACAGAGAGATAATATGATTCAATTCCTTGACAGTTCAAAAAAAGGAATGATCATCTTTTTTAAGTATACTAGCTGTTGTAGTCAACTCTCATACAGCATGAAATCAGATGTTTACACACACTGCATAAAGAAAACTGTCAGAAATTGAATGAAAAAACATTATTCTTCAAGTCATTTAGAAAACAAACAAAACGATGTTTATTTCTTAAATTTTAAAAACAATATAGATTTTTATTTTAAACTTCAAATTCGGAATACTTTAGATATCCTTCTACAAGCTCCTTACAATAGTTTGCACAATAATACTGCAGTTTCATCCAGGATTTCTTTACTTTGATGAATGAGAGACTAATTTGCATAAAGTCAGAGTGAGAGAAAGACTAAAGCAGACTTCTGGCACATCCAAAGAGAAGTTCATCCAAACCTTATTTTAAAAAATCTTATAATTATTTGTATCAGCATCATAGTCTATGGACCATTTACATTAGCCTTCCCATTTGAAACACCTGCTGTAAAAGGGAATATCAAACATCTGTGTTTACTTTTATGACAAATAGTTACAGTGGGATCAGACACCAATGACATTTACATTAATGGGTTAGTTCAAGAGACTGTGACCTACCGTGGTCTTTGCTGTACAGAACAATAGACTTATGTGTAAATAACTATCTATTGAAAGCATGATAGTTTTAAAACCATATGACACATTTTAAAGGGCTAATTGTTTTAAGATGATAAGAAAATTCTGTCTTGGTTCTGCTTTTATGAGCTATCAATTCTAAAACTATTCATGACCAAAGTGAAGGTAGTGCATACAGAGCTGGTCTGGATTTACTGGGTATACTAGGCATCCTCCCAGTGAGCTACACAGCAACACTTTTGGGACGATACACTTTTTAAAATCTTGATTGACCAGTCTACATATGTCTCATTTTATTGTTTTCCGACCAAATTAAATCTCTTTACCTAGAATCCCACCTCAGAAGCTCTGAACGAACCCTTTAATAATACTGATAGAAGGTGAAGTGTGTATCTTCAGGGATTGAGAATTCATTGAACAGAAAAATAAATAAAAAAACAGAAAAAACCCCATTTGAAGAAAGTTAAACTAACAGACAGTTAAGGTGGTATTAGTTTCATTGACATAAATGTCTCATTTGATTATTGGTATTAATCCCGTCAACATAAAGGGAAAAAAAGAAGCGTTTCATTCCATCAAGCCCTGTGGAAATTCTCTGACTCCGTTCGTAGCGCTTTGTTTTATTACAATAATGGGAAAAGCTCAAAAGCGAGTAATGGCCTGTTGCTTTTCTGTGTTTCTATTGATCTTGCTTAAGCATTTTAAGCTACTCACTTTGTACCAACTGACAGAGGAGCTGATGCCGTAGCTGTCAAGCTTATCAATATAGTCCGACAAAGGGCAGGTCAGGGTGTCAGCCACTCCTTCTGTGAGACGTTGCTCGACTTTTTGTGGCCTTCCACATTCTCCAGCAACTGGCAGCTCCACCACCAGCTTAGTGGACTGCATGTAGCACTGAGAAGGAGTTCTGCAAGAAAGAAACAGAGCAGTGAGGTTTTAAGTTTAGCCTATCCCTTCAGCACAACAATAAAACAGTTTGTCCATCTCATCTGTAATTTCTGGATATTTATTAACCAAGCTAACATTTATTTGTTTTTTTGTTTTTTTCTTTTACTTGATCACTTGATTGCTTTGTAAAGAGCATTTTCTATTTTGCCGTTTTATTAGATTTGGGTCCTGTTTTAATGTAGGCAACACCAGAGTGCCCTAGCACACATGGGGTTTGTTAATGAATAAAGAAATGGTCATTCCTATTTTATAAATTGATCTCACAAATAGCTGTTAGGAAGATGGCAGTTCTTTAGGTTCACATACCTATTAAGCTCCTATTACTTATCAGGTTCACATCTTTTGACATTTGTCCAGTTAAACACAATTGTTTATTTGGTTTATGTGGACTTGGCCTGAAACTAGTTGCGCTAAAACTTCCTAACAATCATGTTTTCTTCCAGGCCATTTGTGTATATAATTGTGGATGAGGTACGTGAAGGAAGATTTTACAGGCGGTTCAGTTGATAATGCCACCCAACGTTTTGTTGCCAATCACATAATAAAATATTACTTCTTTAGCAAAACATTTAAATGCCAACTATCGTTTTAAAAGTGCTCCAATGATTAGGTTGATAACACCTTGCTGGTACGACATAAATCACACTTTTGAAATGATTTTACTCTTAGTTTTCCTTTTTCTGCATAACTCTCATAATCCCTAATGATGAAATATTGATTTGTTTTTCTCAATACAGATGGTTAATGTGACATTTTTTTGTTTGCATCAAAGGTGTTATAGCTCCTCATAGAGAGGATCAAATCCAGCCGCAAATACCTGATCAGGATCCAAACGAAGATATTTTTTAAGTAGTTGGTATCAGATTCTCTGAATAAACTCTGACTTTTTTGAGTCACTCTTCTAAGAAGCTGTGTTGCGAATTCTTGAAAATCACATAAAATTTCTGTGTGCACAGTTGGCCAAACTCTATTATAGACCATACACATTATTTTGTTCATGTAGAGGTGCAGGTTTTCCCAAACAATCTGAGTGGGTTTTTTTGCCCTTTAGATTGTTACGGATGGCTAAAGAGAGGCTGTGTTGCTTCCTGTGTATCAATGGCAGGGGTCAGGAACTTTTACACTCCAAAGAGTCACTCATTTTGCCTCGGTGAAGCTAAACAACAATCACTCAACAGCTGCAAAAGCGACATAACTGGAATTTCTACAAATGCTTACTATAGAGCATGTGTTGAATGTATGGTCGAATAAAATTTTTCACTTTTTAGGATGATTTATTTTTTTTCTGAATTCAATGTTAATAATGAACAAAGGGCAGAAATAACACATAGTTTGTGGCCTAATGAGAAAAATAAATAAATGAAGAGGAAAAATGTTAATTGTTTAGAACATATCTTTCTGTTGCAGACATTTTGCATGATAAATGTTGCAAAAAGATGGGAGGAGCCACTGTGAAGGACTCAGTCATCCCCTGGTGTTTGCCATGACACCTGCACTATCTGCATTGCTCAGAGACTCAATATACAGACTACTGCCACAACCCAAATGCATTTGCTCCTGACGTAAACATGATGTATTTCCGCATAGGTGAGTGGCAGAAACATGTCAGGAAGCAAAACTGACGGGGCTCCCAATACAACCTTTCTGTTGGAAAAAATAAAAGAGCTCAAAATTGTTGCTGACTCAGTAAGTTTCAACTGTAATTAAAACATCGTGCAAGTCCAGCCTGGGGACTTGGAAGACAAACAAACTCGTATAATTCTGCTTTGTTTACTATTTTTGTAGTTTAGCAAAGACGGAAGTATTTCTTTTTCTGTGTTTTTTTAGGGGGATTAAATAACTGCGCATCTCAGAGAGGTTATATTCTAAATAAAGCCAAGTGCATATACATGCACATGTGATTGGATTAATTTATTGTGTGCCCATATACAAGGTGCAATGCAATTATTTAATCCGAAGATATTTGAATCCTATCGTGAAATTTTGTGCATGTAAACATAGCTAATGACTTGCTGATCCACACCACCAGGATCTACAGCGGGTAAGTTCTGAGAAGTCAGCTAAATAGCAAGAACAAGGTCTGGGCAATCAACAGCTGTGCCTTGCCAGTAATCAAATACCCTGATGGGGTAATAAGTTGGCCAAAGGGGGAAATACAGTGACCTTGTTGATATCCTAACACCACTGATGTTAAAACATGAAAACTACTCCCTATGGTGGTTTCCACCTCAAATCAAATGTCCACAGGCTATACACTAAGTGCAAAAATGGGGGCAGAGGCCTAGTGAGCATCAGAGCTACCATTAAAGACAAAACATCTAAGCTCCAAGAATGTATCAGGAAGATGGCCACAAGGGATGAAGCGCTTAGTGAATGTTTCAGACAATGGAAGCTGGAAGACAAGGAACTGAAGGAACCATCGTGGGAGGAAAAACCCCTGCATGGGATGTACCACCAACAGATAGCTGAAGTGGCTGACATGACCAAATAGCTAGAAAGACTGAAGCACTGCTCATGGCAGCACACGAGCAGGTCTTAAGCACCAGAGCATTAGAGGCCCATATCTACCATACAAGGCAAGACTCCAGGTGTAGGCTCTGCAAAGAAGCCCCAGAAACCATTCAGCATCTCATAGCCTGGTGTAAGATACTAGCAGGAAAGGAATACATGGAACGGCATTATCAAGTGGCTGGTATAGTGTACAGAAACATTTGTCCAGAACAACAACAGGAAACGTGCAGATCAAAATGAGAGTCACCTCCCATGGTGGTGGAGAATGACAGAGCTAAGATCCTGTGGGACTTCCAGATACAAACAGACATAATGGTAATGGCCAACTAACTTGACATTGTGATCATTGATAAGCAGCAGAGGACAGACATTGTGATCAATGGGACCATCCCGAGTGATGGAAACATCAGGAAAGAAAACCATTGGCTCAGCGAAGAACCAGAAAGAGCCTGGAAGGTGAAGACAGCAGTGGTCATTGGAGCACTTGGGGCAGTAACCCCGACTCTGGAGAAATGGCTCACACAGAAAAAGCCAAATTCGGAAATCCAGGTTAAGCCCTAAAGCCAGGCTTAGCATAGCGTGATCAATGTCTCCCATCTTTATTCGTTTTACAAAAACAAATCCAGGCTCAGGGAACGTGACTGTGTCAAGCCAGGTGTAAGTAATCCAACTAAATGTGTGTCCCTGCACGGTCTACAAAAGACCACAATCACAGATTCACTGATGCTGAAACAAATGATTTGCTTGCGCAAAACTTCAAACTAAACAAGCAACATTCTTTGATGGAGCCTTATATCATTATAAACTGCTGTCATTATAAAGGAAAACACATTTGTTTGGAGCTACTTGTATTGCAACAAAAAAAGGTAAAACCATTTTCTCTGATCTATCCAATTCTGACTCTAGAGGGCGCTGTTTTGCTGACCTTTCTGTAACTCCTGACCTAGTAGAGCAGAATAGAGGGGTGAACTTTTTTCGGCACACAGCCTTTGCAAAACAATGTTCACCTCATATCAGACTTTAATAGTGCCATTAATTATTTATACAAATATTGTTTGTATTAAAAACACTAAGCATAGACTTTAAAACAAATTGAAAGAAGGTAATGTAGGATATCTGATATGCATTGAAATTACGTATTTATGATAAGAAATATTTTAGATAACATAATATTCTGTTCACTAACAGTTGTTAAATCACTGAGCCTTATGGCTTGTATGCTTTTTTTCTCATTTTGGGGCTGTGAGATTGCATATTTTGTGCACTTTTTTTTCTGTAGGAGTCAGCAAAACACCTCTGTCTAGAGTCACAGAATTTACTAGAAAGTGGTTTAACACTGGGCTTTATTGACAACACCTTTTCTTCTTCATCAGTTGTTCTAATTCCCTCAACACATGTAATAGAGCTCCAGCAGATGACGTCACGCAACCACCATGCACCATATTGGCAGGATAAGCTTGAGACTAATCAACAGTTGTTTAGTTTCGCGACGATGTTTGACTCGCATGTTGTACCCCTGGATGCACAAACCACAGAGGGAAGTTAAAAAACAAAGCTTTTAATCTTCCCTAAGGATCCTGTTAGAAGGGAAAAATGGATTTCTGCCATTAAACGGGCTCGGAGCGAGATGAACAAAACCGAGCGCTGGATCCTGTCACTGAATGGATTCCGCTTGTGCAGTGAACATTTCATATCAGGTAACCTCAGGCGAACGTAATTTAATATGATCTTAATTTTATCTTTTACAACAGTAGTGCTAGCTATTGCATTACATTTTTGTGTCCAAGTTTTCATGGTAATGATTTGCCAACGCAAAAAAAAAGGTTGCAACAGTACGGTAGCTAGAGCTATTTCCTAACTCTGGCCGGCAAACGTTTCCGTAGTAATAGAAAGGCCTGTATAGTACACAACCAAAACTTTAGTGATCATGACTTTTTCTGTATATAATATTGGCTATAATTTCAAATCAGCAGCCTGCATAGGCCTAATTCAACTTTTACACTATGCATGATCCAGTACAGTGCCTGACTGAATAGTCAATCCTACTGCTTCTCATTGTAGAGTGATCTGATCTGTGTTAACTCTTTTGGAAAGGGGTGGGAAAATGCGTCAATCCAATGAGAAAGGGTTAACATAGTTGCATGAGGTACCCTTTGTTCTGCTGGGATAGTGACAATAAAAACTGAGTGGATCCCAGTTTCTTTAAGCAGGTCAAAGCAATAAATGAAAACTGTAAACCAGCAGAAAATAATGTGAAGGTACAAAGCGCTGCTCTGATATGTAGATGCGTTCCAATGGCTGGGGAGTACGAATGAACTTGTTTCTGACCAACCAGACAGTGTGCAATAATAGGCACGAGAGTATTAAGGCACGTTAAGGGAGGGGTCATTTAATCTTTGTGAATGATTCATCTATAACAAAAATCCCCGTAAAACGCGTTATTTCAGCTACGAGTTGCTGTTTAATGTTATAGCTAATGCTAGCATAATTGTGGGTAATTGACTGAGTCTATTTATATCCCTCAAGATTTTTGTAGACCTTTCAAATATGCGAGTCCTGCAGCGTTGGCTACTGGATCAATTGTTTTAAAAATCACACTAGGAGCTAAATATGGATCACTAATTTTTAGTCTATTGAGTTTAGTTGTGTATCGCTGTATATTGCTATGTGAAAGTTGACTGTTCCCATCCATTCCTCTTGTTAATTTCAATGCTTCCTGATCCTAACGATTGGTCACATGAAATCTAGAGCTCTAGCGTCTATTGAAGGCGTTTCTGTCTACCCCAGAGCAACAGCAGTATTCAAAAACACAGTTAAACAGTAGCAATGTCCACACAAATAATATTAAAGTTAATAATGGTATAGGATACATCATAATTTTAAAATAATTACAGTATTTGACTGAATACCAATGTGTATCAGTGGTATGTTAATGCAGGCTGATGAAAATAACTAAAACACACAGATAAGGAATCATAATCACTGACAAAACTCATTGATTTCTTATCAGTTTGACCAATGACTGCACAGATAAAGCATCAGGATTAACTAAGCCTGTCTGTTAGCCTAATCTGGAACAGGTTAGCTGCACAGAATAAATTGCCATGGTAATTTATGTGTTACTGCTTTTGCGAAATCAAGTCCAGGCAGGTAATCTGAAAAATCCCACCTTAATCTTCATTCTTCATTTTGTGAAATAGGTCTTTGGAGAAATAGCAGACTCAGTCCAAAAGAGCACAATTTTAGGAACAGCTAAGATACTAAGAAACCTGAAGCTCCTAGGCCTTTGGTAGAGCTTGAGATGGAGAGCCATCCACCCCAGTCAGGAGTACGAGGAATGGGTAAGCGAGCAGTATCTTACCTCACTACGGTTAAGTATTCCCCAGCATCATCCATAGTTGTGTTGAGGAACCAAAGGGTCTCCCTTAGTACCAGCACTTGACCGGTCTCATTGCTCATCTCTTGTCCTGTCTTTTTGCTGTACCAGGTGATGCTGAATGGGACCGTGGTGAAGTTAAAGACGTCTGGAGACAGCAGGGTGCTATTCAGCATGGCCACATCCCCAGGGACAGAGAACACTCTTTCAAACTGGAGCTTGTAGTTGGTGCAGTTCTCTGCAACGCAAATGCATTAAAAGAAAATGGTGAGTTGTTCAGTGCTCATCTTTCAGACAATCTTATTATAAAAAGTTGATTGTACTACATTGTTGTTGTTGTAGTTTTTTGAGATGTCAAAGTAAATTTAACTTTTTATCACTTGCTGTTTCAACTTGATACTTTGAGTTAAATAAAAAATGATTACACATAATGAATTCAGAATTTTTTTTTAGTATTTAATGTTTCAACTTAATACTGTAAGTCAAAACAACAAAATATTAAGCATCATCAATATAATACACTTTCTTTACCTAGTAGAAGAAACACACATTTCTACATAGTTGTAATTCACTGTATTGAGTTCAAATAAACCTACTATATGAAATTTTCAAGTTAAATAAATTAAAATTTCATATTTGTTTCAACTTAAATGATACATGACAGAAAACAACGAATACTTGGAATTATCAATTTTTTAAATAAATGGCTTGTACTTGTCAGGACTCAGCAGGCAGCGCCAGGCAGAATTCTGCCTGCCCAGTCTTTTTTCCTCTCTCCCTTCTCTGCAGGTGATTGTAGTTGGCAGGTGGGCGTGGCACACACCTGGAGCTCGTTCCGCACCGGGGTTTGGGAGTATGTAAGCGACGGTCTGACAGCTGGAGGATGCCAGAGTGTTAACCTAGTGTGGTACACCTCAGTTGGCCACTGTCTTCTGACAGCTCTCTCTTGTTTCCAGCATTAATCCTTTGTCTCCTGTGTGTCAGATTGTCTTACGCTTGGATCCCACTCCAAGCGCTCCGTCGTGCTCTAGACAACCCAAGTCAAGCTTCCTGGCTCTCATCGCTCTGGATCCTGTTCCAGGCGCTCCCCCGTGCTCAAGTCAAGTCACCTCTCTCTCTCTGATCCAGTGAAGTGGACTTCACTGGATCACCCCTGGTTTCTCCTGCCGTCCATAAACCCAGAGGTTCCCTTAGTGTTACCAAGCCGGCCTGAGGACCTCACCAGATCTCCCCTGGTTCCTCCAGCTGTCCACGGACCATTGCTCCCACCTTCGGTGCTGCTCGGACCCTGCTTCAACACCTCTGGCCCGCCCACCAGCCGCTCTGTCACCTGCTGCCATCACTGGGAGTTACCTGCTGAGTTCGTCTCTCTGCTCATCTCCCCCCTTCTGGGTTCCCATACTCCCTTCCTTTTCTATAGCACTGAGACCCTCTCGTCCACAGATCGAACCAGCCCCGGTCTCGCGTCTCAGTCTGGCGTTCTCCCGTCGTTGTTCTTCCACACATTCTCCCCTATACTGCTGTGTATCAAAATAAATGCCTTAAACTGCTCTCTGCCTCCTGACTGCGATCTGCATGTGGGCCAAACACCTAAAAACCATGACACTTGTATAGTGCTTTACCAAGTCCGACAACCACAAAGTACTTTACACTACAGTCAGTCATTCACGCACAGGCAAGCTACAAAGCAGCCACAGCTCTCCTGGGACAGACTGGCCTACATTGGCGCCCTCTGACCACCAGGTGAAGTGTCTTGCCTGAAGACAGAACGACTTAGACAGTCGGGGCAAGGGATTGAACTGACAACTCACCAATTACAGGACAACTTCCCTAACTCTTGTGCCACTGTTGCCCTTAAGAAGGCTTAAAGGAAAATAAGTAATAATGACATAGTGGTTAAAAATGGAACAAGACATACACAATGCCTTTGACGGACACCCGCCATTTACTCAACGGTCCGCTGTTGTGCTGAATTTTTCCCTCCACAGGATATGTTGTATTTTGTTCTATTTCTGGTGTGCTTCTCTTGCTTCCATGTTTGCAGGATGCTGCTATTTGCCAAAATAAAATGCCAAATGCTGCACTGTGTTTTGGAAACCTCTGGGTTTGAAAGGAGAAAAACTCGACTAAGACATTGTTGATGGAGAGGATCGATTGTTTATAGGGAATGCTACTTCCATCCCATGTGACAAATGAGAATGATTTAGATTGATTTTACAGTAAATATCATACTTATTGCTTCTTTAGGATTATTAAACTTACCCAACACTGATGCTGAAGAATCTCCACGACATCGTTCTTCTGTACAGGCCATTGTTAGCAAAATATTCTTCTTCCGCCGGTGGAAGTACTCCTTTGTAACTCGCCGTAAAATGTATATATTTTTGATGGAATTTGATATGCGACTTAAATGCCATGTATAAATTATTATTCCCATTCTTCGTTTTTGTGTTGGTTTGAAGAACACAGTTTAACTCCAAAGTCACTGCAAATAAGTTTTTTTCTTTAGCTCCAATCTCATACGCTCTTTCTCTCTCTCCTTTTTTCAAATTGATGGCTTACAAATCCAAGTTCAATTAGATCTTTATAAATTCCCAAATAGTCAACACAATTAATAACTTTCTGTTTTATTTTCCCACCTTTTATCCTCTACCTTTTTCCATTTTCTGAATTACAGACTCAAGTTCAATCAACATATACACATCAGACAAATTTCTCAAATAGTCAACACAATGGATAGCAGCTTGTTGTGTTAAAGAAATACAATAAGCGGATTTAACCAAATAAGGCTGCTATGTTTTACAGTGTACCTGTTGGTAACAAAGAAAAGTATCCGTATGAAAAGTCTCGGGAACTGTAGGCTCGACAAGTATAGTTGAGGTAGAAATCTTCCCTCCTCAGTTCAGAGAAAAGAAGAAGCCGTTCCAACCACACACCCTTGGGGTCATCTTGGGTCCATGAACTGTTAAAGATTTAAATCAGAAAAAGCTGGGGACTTAAAAAGCTGCACAATTTTTTATTCAGTTTTCATTGATTGCTTTCACGCAACAGTCAATTCAATCTCTAAATATTCAAAACAGAGTAAACACACAGGCCTAAGTAGTGGTCCGCGTGGTCAAAGTGACACATTTTGTTTACAAAAGGTTGTAACCCAGGCAAAAAAGTAAATAATGTAGATCAAAAGAATGATCAAACAACCACCATTACTTGTCATTGTAGCCTATTACACAGCTTTCATGCTAGTGCCATTTTTTATATTTCTAAATAGGGTGTGTCAAATTGTCCTTCTTGCAAAGAATTGGATCCACAACCAGAAATGCTTTTATGCAAAGTTGACATTTGTGTCAAACTGTGTAAGAAAACAAAGATAAAATTCATTACAGCAAAGTTAGGGAAGCTGCATCATCTTACGAGGGTGTACTACAAACCACTCATTAACAAGGTGAGAGTGATGGAACGTCACATTATCCCAGATAGGTAATGATGAGGAGAGGCAGACTGATTGCTAACTGAAAAGTTGTGTTAAGGAGTGTCAAGCAGATGTTTCATTGATTTCACACTGACCTGGGTAGCTTCTAATAGTTAGGAATAGTGGATTTCTGTTTGGGCTAAGTAGCTAAAACAATGGAGTTTGGACTGCTCGAATGACATCTGTGTCAACTCTTTTGGAAAAAGGTGGGAAAATGCGGCAATCCAATGAGAAAGGGTTAACATAGTTGCATGAGGTACCCTTTGTTCTGCTGGGTTAGTGACAGTAAAAACTGAGTGGATCCCAGTTTCTTTAAGCAGGTCAAAGCAATCAATGAAAACTGTAAACCAGCAGAAAATAATGTGAAGATACGAACCGCTGCTCTGATGTGTAGATGCGATCCGATGGCTGGGTAGTACGAATCAACTTATTTCTGACCAACCAAACTACATCAACGAATGGCATTCCAGCACCCGGTACAAACACTCGACATCTCTTTGTGAAATTCATCCCTGAAAGCAAGAAAGAACAAATGATATATCTTTAAACCTGAATGCGTTTGGTGAGTTGAACCTTAGATTTACCTGACATAGTTTTTGTTACTTGGTAACTGAAAACATGTATATCTTAAGTAGGCTCAACTATTAAAGATGCAGAACAATCTATAGTTTAATTACTTTTTGCTTGCTAAAGAAATGGGCATGTGTTTATGCTTTTATATAATGTGGTATGCTCTAGAAATGTCTGTGCAACCTTTATACAATCAGAATCGTGCACAGATGGTCAAAACTAAAGCTTGATTTAAGTTAATTTATAATGTTGAAAACAAGTATCGCATCATCATGCAAAAGTTGTCTTTGCAATTATTAAAGTTTGGAATATTACCACTTTTTAGCCATTTTATTTACCGATTTGAAAAGAAATTCAAACCGGACAGCTTTTTGCTGTGATTCTGTATGCTGCTGACACCACTCTCTGCTCTCTGTGCTGTTCTAGCAATTATACCCTGATTTCATGCACCTGTGACTTCTCGAATTCGTGACTCTCACCAGATGGATTTTGTTCCACAGAGCTCCACATATCCACCTAGGATTGCTCCATTGGAGAGGTATTTCAGAAGAAGGGGCCTTATCAAAAATCCATGCATAGGATTGGATAAACCTCTTGTCCATCCATCTTTACTGACGTGCTACTTCTACCACTTACATTGAAACCAACATCGAAACTGACACCATCATTTCCACCAACATAAGCCTTCAAAGCCATTCTCTGGTGTTCTTTTAAATAATTAATATTAAGTTGATTGGACATCACTGATGAAATAGCAGCATCAATGTTACCGGATGATCAAATTTCTCTAATGAATAGCGGGGACATCTCTGATTTTGCTAATAGTCTCTGTTGGGGGGTTGATTTGTTTTGCCAGACCTGCAATGTCAACGGGGCAGGAAAGGCATGTTCGGTTGAGCTCTTCTACTATGTAAAAAGTCTACAATGTTTACTATGTAGGGACAGTGGCAGGACCGGATAAATACTCCATCATGATGTAATCTGGGACATTTCCAGGAACAGCTTTTGCTGGGGATAGATCATCCAAAACAGGCACCCAGGGACGTCTGGTCACTGCTTGCTTCCTTGCTGTGAGCCACCATAGTTGTCCAAACTTAAACAGTCCCTTCTCTGATACGTCACATCTATGAAGATCCCGCCCGGCGATCCAGAATGGCTCGTCCATTTTATGTTGTCTTGACATCCCTCTCAATGGCAGCAATTCCAGATGGATTTGAAGACACCGTGTGGAAATTAGCATAACTACATCTATCTGGTGGTAGTCAGATTAACACCTGCTGCATGCATGTTCTATATATTCCTGTCTCCTCCAGAGTGCTCCTCCAGATCTGCTCAACAACTGCCTCTGTTGAAACCATAGCCACTAATCTGTCCCTCTCCCTTACAGAGGGTCCTGTGCCAGAAGTTACCCAAGCCGGTTACACCTGTTTCTCTAATAACTCATTAAAACATCTCTGTTAGTGTCTGGTTTAATTTGGGGTCGATGGTCTGATTCATTACAAAAGTGGCTTTGATACAAGGCAGTTTAGTTATAAATGTAGGCATTTTCAAGCAGGGTTCTGTATAAAGATGTATAGCTTTATTTATTCAATAATTTTCTTATTCAGGAGTAATTGGTAGTATGGAGCATAAAAGTAAAGAACAAAGAAACTATAAATAAAATTCCCAATTTGGTTTCCGAGTGTTATGTTGGGAACGTTTATCAGAAGAGCCACTTTATGTGGTCTGTATGAAGAGGTTTGGAAATGTGTGCATTGTGACTTATTTGCATATATACAGATAAAAAGTAAAATCAAACTCCCTAAAGTCTAAAATTTGTATTTGTAATCAGTATTCCCTAGAAGGAAGACTAAAAATTATGAAAATGGGTTCTCACCTTTTGTTGCCTTGATAATTTCATTTTCTGGTTCACGAATTTGTGGAACCAGGCTGATATCATCTGACAAGACAAAAAACAAAGAAACCATAAATAAAACAAAATGTATGATTTCTTTCTGTTTTTTTTGTTTTTGTTTTTTTTGCTCAGTTAGCAAATAAAGAATTCTACCATTGTCCCCTTTGTGTGATTGTATTCAGTTTTAGAACAAAGTATTATTCACAGTGAACACAAGTATTTTCATGACTAAAGAAAATATGTCTGTGATAAAATGCTGACATTTTAAAACTCAACCATGCCTTCTTATTTGAGCTTTCCTCCGGGATTTTTGGCCACAGCTCTTTCCTCAAACATGTCAGTACTATAATCTTATCAACTTCAATGAATTTTACTTTCAGACTGAAATTTTAATAAAAACTTGATTGCTAAGCAAAGTGACAATTGTTCCCCTTTTATTACTTTTACTTTTTCTTCACCACTTTGCTACACTCAAAGGACCGTTGACCCTAAGTACTTAAAATCTTCAACCATCTTTAGCTCTGCTCCCTCTGTCTTTCACACTCATGTATTCTGTCTTGCTACGGCTAACCCTCATTCCTCTCCATTCCAGGGACACCTCCATCACTCTAGACCTTAACTTTCATCATGTCCATCACCAAAGCAAAGAAGAAGGGGCTTAGAGCCGATCCATGATGCAGTTACACTTCCACCTTGAACTCCTCTGTCACACCTACAGCACACCTCACCATCATCTTAGATCTTTCATACATGTCCTGCACCACTCTGCCATACTTCCCTGCTACTGCAGACTTCCTCATACAATATCACGGCACCTCTCACAGCACTCTGTCGGATGCTTTCTCTGGATCTTCAACAACACAATGCAGCTCCCTCTGACCGTCTCTGTACGTCACCATTAACATCCTCAAAGCAAATACTGTATATGTAGTGCTTTTGCTTGCCATGAAACTCTACTTCTGCTAACGGATGTTCACGTGTGACCCCGGTTTAGCCTCCATTATTCCTCCCCATAACTTCAATATATGACTCATCCTCAGCACTCAGTATAGTGTAGAATCGCTCTTTGCAGCAATTGCAGCTGCTAGTCCTAGGAGTATGTCTAACAGTTTTGCACATCTAGAGGCTGACATGTTTGTTCTTTGTTTCTTTTATGACCAATAGTTCAAACTTACACTGAATGGAGAATGTCTATGAACAGACTTGTTCTCTATTGATTCTCACACTATTATACAAATCAGAGATTTTAATATTCTATGTAATCTTAATTCTACCAGATTTTCTTCCTAGATTCACCTGTGGTTAGTTCAAGCTATCTTCCTGCCAACCCTAACGTAAGTCCTTGTTGCTGCTAAAGAAAGCTTTCCCACAGCATTATGCTGCCACTAATGTCTTTCACTGTGGGATTATGTGTTCAGGATTATGTGCTACTTTCCTGCAACACACAGTGTTTTGCATCAAAGCTAAAAAGTTACTGATATTGATATTGCTGTCTCCTTTGACAGCAATTAAACACAGGTAGTTTCCTTAGGCAAATAAATGGAAAACAAAACTGCCATGAATAATAACAGGGAGTTCAGGATTATTATAGGTGATCAAAATGGTTGTAGGCTGATACAGGAGGTTTTCCAAACTTGAGAGCTTTTTTGATAGCCACAGCATGCTAGCTGCTTTTATAATGATACACAGCAATTCAACGCAGTAACTGGTCCAATGCATCCACTTTTTATAGACCATAGTACTGATTCATTGTCCTCCAAATCAGTAGCTGTCTTAACAGTAGGCTCTAATGGTTTTGTTTTCCTTTTAAGGGAAGTGTAGGATGTATGTCTAATTCTTTTCTTTACTAGTTATTGTCAGGATCCCAAGGGGTTTGATTACTTATTGTTGCTCCGTGTGGATCCTGTGATCTGTTATGTTTTCACCTTTAATATTTCTTATCATGAGATCTTTGTTTCTGTTATTAGTTTAGCTTTGGTTCATTTTTTTTTTGTTTATAGCTTAATTTGGTATCTGTTTATTTTATTTTGATATTTGCCTCATGTCTGGCCATTCTTATGGTTTTGCTGCTAGGTTTGGTTTTCCCTCTTCCGTGCCAGCTCACTACTGTGCCGTAGTTCCTGTTTCCCTGTCAGTCAGTCTGTGAGCCTTGTTATGTCTAATTCAATATGAAGTAAATCCAGACTGACCTGTGACCGACGCATCAATGGTCTCCGACACAGATCTGTTTACACCATCCAGTGAAAACGTCAGAATGCAAGTATATGAACCGTTGTTTTCAGTTTTCACCCTGTGAATCCTCATTGTAGTCTTGCCCTGGAAGGCATGGCTGCTTGAATCATCCAATATGGGGTCACAGCCCTAGGTTGGATGAAAAAGAATACAAGTTATTAAGAAAATCCCCGCTACAGAGAGCCAATACAATTTAATTCCTTGACAGTTCAAAAAAAGCAACCATCATCTTTTTAAAGAGGGATAAAACATTAATTTATCCCATTTTGACCACCTATTTTTATGCTTTATTCCAAAAGGATTGAGTAAAAAGGATTGAGGTTTGATACAATAATTTGCACAATATTAATGCACAGTTTCTTACTCTGACATATTCAAAAAATAAATACAGATATAAATGCATGCTCAATAAATACATAAGCATAAAATAAATGGACAAAAATACAGCAAATAAATTTATGTAAGCAGTAATTAAAATATACAATGAGACAAATGTCAATTTCTCTTGTAATTAGCTTTTTTATTTATTCCTCTTTTTAATAATCACCTCATTATCAATTTATTTGTCATTTTATTGTCAACTTTATTAATTACCTAGCTTTTAAATGTATTTATTTATGTCTATATTTTAATATTTTTGTCTGTTTTATTCTTCCTTTCTATATTTTTACCCCATTTATCTCTTCCATCCTATTTATTTATGCCTGTCCTTTTTCCATATCTGTTTGTATTTCTGCCTCATAATGCAAATGAGGAGGAGACAGTCTTAAGGGGAAAACAGCTCCCTATTGGTTGGTTACCATCAGCCTTCCCTAGCTGGAATCTTTAAACCCTGCTGCCATCATGGCTTCCACTGTGACAGCGGTTGTCAGTGAGCTGAGGCATTTCGCAAATGGATTCGAAAACATTGCTTTAATTCTAGGCTTTATTATCTGTTGTTTGGATGTTCTGACTGAATGGGACAGCACTCTTTTCAATAAAGCATAGGGGGCAACAAGAGCAGTTAAAAAACTTTTTTTAAGAAGAATCTGCACCCCAACGATGGTTTGCCATTATCTCACTGTGTGAGGAATTGGCGCCCAATCCAGCTGCAGGTGCAACGGGGAGGAGCAGATCACCTCTTGGTCCCTCAAATGGATTGGGCAACGAGGCTGCGTGGAATCCACTCTACTGTACGATTGTCTAACAGAGTTAATTTCTAAAGCCAGTCAAACCTAGGGGCGGGATGGGCAAGGAGGTTCAGGAGGACTTCCCAATCAGCCGGTCTTTTTCGGGCTGAACCAGTCGGTGGTTGAATTTTCTTTTTTCCCCTTTCTATCCAATATTGGAACATCACACTGTGATGCGTGGGGGCGAAGGTGGCGCAGTACAACATCAGGCTGAGTCAATCTGATATTTTGCGAGATACAAACGACCCCTCATTATTAAAAAATGCTAGAAAGAAACTGGAGCGAGGTAAAATTGTAAAGAAGCTGGAAAGGAAGGAGAAAGAAATAAGCGGATTAGAGAAAACGTCTGCGGGATGCAGCCTGTGCACAAAATTAACCACAGTTTTCTTTTACTGTGGGACAGCAGTCCATTACTGGAGGGGCAGAGGTCAGCGTGATTCCAGTGAGCCAGGCCAGTAATGGACCGAGCAACATGACTACAGGTTAGCAAACACTACATGGTCATTCCATCCTTGGCATATATTATGAGTGTGTGTTGGATGTGTTCATGGCACACAGAAAAGTTACGCTATACTCTACGCTTTATTAATTAAAATGATTGTCAATCCATACACAGGCTAATATCCTAATAACCATAGGATACATCCTGTCTCTTGTGTTTCTACATTTACTATTTTTACAAGCCCATGAAAAATAGGGGGGGGGGGGTGCAAACATGATGTTGAAAGATGTTGAACTTTCTCTAAAATATTTTTTTAAAGTGTCGTTACCTAATCGTTCAGTTAAGGGGTTACAACAGAAAAACTAAATTTTATTGCTCTCCCCTATTTGCGATTATTTGAACATTGTTTCCCTGATATGAGGATAATCACATCTGTGCAAACGTAAGCGGCGTGGCAGTCCAGGTCCGTGAGCTAGCCTCTTTTCGTTACACAGAAAGATTTACAACAGACGACACGGCTCCATTCACTGCAGCAGTGTTGGCCAAGTACAGTGTAGCTATACTCTTATGTTAGAGTTAGCGGTAAAACTTGAATGCTGACTTAGAATGACCTAATTCTGAAGGCTCCCATATACTTTCACGGACATGAGTCCGCAGACGTCGGCGCGGAGTCCATGCATACTCAAACTGGACTTTGCGTTGACTCAGCGCTGACTGGTTTGCGCAGAGCTAAATTTTTATGAGTGTGTACGCGGTGTCACACTATAAAATGATCGGCGGCAAGAAATTTTCATATTGGACTTATAGGTGATACCGAGCTTGATAAACTGAGCCGCTACAAGCAGGTGATGGCCAGGATATGCGGCATCAAAGTCCCTCTCTCTGTGCGCACTAACAGGGCTGCCTGCTGGAAACGAAACGGCTCTAGATGCTCACCTCGCAAATCAAACATTTTACCATCCCTACCCCTGCTGACAGAAAAAATAGGAATTGTGGGAATTTTTCCACAAGAAATATATAGATATTTCACTGATACGCTCAACTATAAAGGGTAAAAGGTCTTGGGAGAATCAGCACAGAGTCCACGCAGCTCACAGTATGCGCACAGTTTGCCCGAGTCTGTGGGAGCCTTAAGTTAAAGCTAATTTATTATTCATCCAGCAGGACTTGAGGTGGAGCATTAATCTTTTAACATTCAATATTTAGAAGTAAAACTAAATTTCAACACGCCATCCTAATAAAAATGGAAATAAAATGGAAATAATCCTACACCTCACTTCTTGCTGGATGAATATGAATTTAAACAGATGTGATCCCCCTGATGGGAGACTGCGGTCCAACAGGTTAACAATCATCCCACTGTTACTAGCCCATCATCACGTTAATGTTATTGCCTACTTGCACACTATTATCTCAGAATATCTAAATGTACATTTCTGTAATGAAGCCTCAAATCATTGCACAACAGCACCTTATTACCTCATTATTTGTTAGCTGTGACCCATGAAGGACAACTAGTTTATACAAACTTTTAAATAATCATCTTTTAAATTTTTGTATCTTTTGAACACTATAATATGGGGAAAAACCCACTGTAACCCTTGTTCATCACCTGTTTCTTTGTCTGTATTTTATGTGTACTAGTCGGAGTGGCCAAAAAGAAATTTCACCATGATAACCCACAGAGACAAATAAAGAATCTTTGTGATCATCCTCATATTAAACAAACGGTGTTCAAACAATCACGTAGGCTGCACTTTTACGGGAGAGCAATAAGGTAGAAATGGAAAAATGATAGGCAAAAATAAATAGGGTTGAAGAAATAGATGGGCCAAAAACTAAGTAATTAAACATTAAAGTTGACAATTATAATGAAATATAAATAAAAGAGGTAATTATTAAAATAGAGTAATACATAAATAAGCTAATTAAAGGAGATATTTTCATTTACTTTATAATTTAATTGGAGCTTACATTCATTTATTTTTTGTATTTGTGTCTTTATTTTATGCCAATATATTTATTGAACATGTATTTATTTCTATATTTATTTTTTAAATATGTCAGTCAGTCCTCCCTTTTTTGGTCTACGGTTTCCTTACTTTGGTGAAAAAGACTCTTACTTTGCAGAAATATCAGTGAGAGAAAGACTGAAGCAGACTTCTGGCACATCCAAACAGCTTCAGCAACAGAAGTTCATGCAAACATTATTTTACAAAATCTTATAATCATTTGCATCATAGTCAATGGACCATTTACATTAGCCTTCCCATTTGAAACACCTGCTGTAAAAGGAAATATTAAACATATGTGTTTACTTTTATGACAGATAGTAGTTTTAAAACCATATGACATATTTTAAGAAAATAAGTGTTTTAAGATGATAAAAAAAAAAATCTGTCTTGGTTCTGCTTTGAGCTATTAGTTCTAAAACTATTCATCATAAAAGGGAAGGTAGTGCGTACAGAGCTGGACTGGATTTATCGGGTATCCTCCCAGTGAGCTATAACACTTTTCGTAGGATAGATTTTTTTTTTATCGTTCATTGACCAGTCTATAAAAGTCTCATTTGATTATTGGTATTAATCCCATCGACATAAAGGGAAAGAAGAAGCATTTGAGTCCATTAAGCCCTGTGGAAATTCTCTGACTCCGTTCGTAGCGCTTTGTTTTATTACAATAATGGGAAAAGCTCAAAAGCGAGTAATGGCCCATTGCTTTTCTGTGTTTCTATTGATCTTGCTTAAGAATTTTAAGCTACTCACTTTGTACCAACTGACAGAGGAGCTGATGCCGTAGCTGTCAAGCTTATCAATATAGTCCGACAAAGGGCAGGTCAGGGTGTCAGCCACTCCTTCTGTAAGACGTTGCTCGACTTTTTGTGGCCTTCCACATTCTCCAGCAACTGGCAGCTCCACCACCAGCTTAGTGGACTGCATGTAGCACTGAGAAGGAGTTCTGCAAGAAAGAAACAGACCAGTAAGGTTAAGTTTAGCATATCCCTTCAGCACAATAATAAAACAGTTTGTCCATCTCATCTGTAATTTCTGGACATTTATTAAACAAGCTAACATTTATTTGTTTATTTTTTTCAGTTTTTTTATTTTACTTGATCGCTTTTCCAGAAAGAACATCTTTTATTTTGCTTTTTTTTATTATGTTGGGGGCCTGTTTTAATGTAGGCAACACCAGAGTGCCCTAACAAACATGTTTTTTTTTAATGAATAAAGAAATTGTCATTCTTAACTTATAAATTGATCTTCCAGGTAGCTGTTGTTGGGAAGATGGCAATTTTTTAGGTTCACATACCCAGTAAGCTCTTCGTCTGATAAAATGTAGGACAATTTAGCCAAACCATAATGTCAGAACCCCATCCTTTCGCGGTACGTAAAGGAAAATTTTACTGCCGGTTCAATTGATAATACCACCCAAAGTTTTATTGTCAGTCACATATTAAATATTACTTTAGCAAAACATTTAAATGCCAACTATTGTTTTTTAAGTGCTCAAATGATTAGTATGATAACACACTGCTAGTACAACAGCAGGGTGTTATCATACTACACTTTTTCCCACTTTTGAAACGATTTCACTCTTAGCATTCCTCTTTCCTCATTGTCTCTCATAATCCCTAATGATGAAAGAATGATTCGTTTTTCTCAATACAGATGGTTAATGTGACTTTTTTTGTTTGCATTAAAAATATTATAGCTCCTCATAGAGAGGCTCAAATCCAGCCGCAAATACCTGATCAGGATCCAAATCAAGATATTTTTTAACTAGTTGGTATCAGATTCTCTGAATAAACTCTGACTTTTTTTAGTCACTCTTCCAAGAAGCTGTGTTGCGAATTCTTGAAAATCACATCTGATTTCTGTGTGCACAGTTGGCCAAATGCTATTATAGACCATACACATTGTTTTGTTATTCTAGAGGTGCAGGTTTTCTCCAACAATCTGAGTGGGGTTTTTTGCCCTTTAGATTGATGTGGATGGCTAAAGAGAGGCTGTGTTGGCTGTTTCTTCTTGTGTATCAATGGCAGGGGTCAGGAACTTTTACACTCCAAAGAGTCACTCATTTTTCCTCGGTTAAGTTAAACAACAATCACTCAACAGCTGCAAAAGCTACAAAACTTGTTTAAAGGGCATGAATTTCTATAAATGCTTACATGTCTTAAATGTATGGTAAAATAAAAATGTGTTATTTCACTTCGGATTGTTTTCTTTCAGAAGAAAGAAAAAACATCAAACCTTTAAGGAGAATGTTAATTGTTTAGAAAATGTATTTCTGTTGTAGACATGCTGTTGCCTTGCAGCAACAAGGTTCTGGGTTCAAGTCCAACCCTGGGTCTTTCTGGGTCTAACTGACTGTTTGGTTAATTGGTCTGTCTAAAATTGTCCTTAGGTGTGAGCGTGTGCGTGAATGGTTGTTTGTCTCTGTGTTGCCCTGCAACAGACTGGCGACCTGTCCAGGGTGTACCCCACGCTCTCGCCCATTTACAGCTGGAGATGGGCACCTTGCGATCCCAAGAGGCATGGATGGATGGATGGATGGATGGATGGATGGATGGATGGATGGATGGATGGATGGATGGATGGATGGATGGATGGATGGATCGATGGATGGATGGATGGATGGATGGAGATTACAGATGCTGAAGCAGCAGAAAGCAGTTGACGGGGAGACAACAGATCCCTCACGGAGGAGTCAAGAGGCTGACATACTTAGACAGAATGACTGATTATGGGTAAATGGGTCATCTTGGTCATATCCACAATATAGTGTGACATTGTCCACCAATACATCATAATAGCACTGATGTCATGCAAGGGTGTACACACTTGGTTCTATATAGTGCTTACATAAGTGATAACTGGGACTCTCACTTCCGGATCTTAACCTGTCCGCATGGTTTCATGTATGAGAAGCATGAAGCTGTAAACATTCCTCTGTCTTGTTAGATTAAATATGTTGGAGTATAGTTTCTATTTCAAGAGTCTTTTTATTACTACTTAAGTTTACAATAGAGATGACCACTTTTTACAGGTAAAGAACCTGTCACGCTTAATTCATCACAATGTCACAAGCTGAATCATCAAGGAGGCATAGCAACATGAAGTTTCCAATTTCACCTCTATTTAGCAAACTGTTCTTGCAAAAAAAAAATAGAAGCAACAGTAAATTGTGACTTTATTCAAGATTTCAGCTGCATGTGTTGAATCAAACATATGCAGAAACGTGTATCTAGAAACAAATGATAAAGCCAAGCATGTTTTACTTTGAGCTTTATCTGAACATTTTTGTCACAACTTTCTTTACTGAGTTAACAGCAAAACGCTGACCTGCAGAAACTCCAGCTAGGTCAGAAATCTGACTGAGGAAAATTACAATCCGGAACATCATTGGTGAGTTAAGAAAGATATAATCACACAAACAACATCTTTCAATACAGATGAAACGCGGTGCATTCTGTACAGTGCTTTAAGATTTAAACCTACTGACTTTATAAGCCCAAGCAGTTTTGGTTCTATAAGCTTTAAAGTAGAAAGATTGGGACTTATCAGCACAGGAACCAACGTATATACTTTGCAATGATCAGCACTGAAATGGCCGAAACACAAGTCCCTACTAAAGTTCTGCAGAGGACCTTGTTATGTATTCTCCTCCTGGCAGTATCTTACCTCAGTACGGTTAAGTATTCCCCAGCATCATCCATAGTTGTGTTGAGGAACCAAAGGGTCTCCCTAAATACCAGCACTTGACCGGTCTCATTTCTCATCTCTTGTCCTGTCTTTTTGCTGTACCAGGTGATGCTGAATGGGACCGTGGTGAAGTCAAAGACGTCTGGAGACAGCAGGGTGCTTTTCAGCATGGCCACATCCCCAGGGACAGAGAACACTCTTTCAAACTGGAGCTCGTAGTTGGTGCAGTTCTCTGCAACGCAAATGCATTAAAAGAAAACGGTGAGTTGTTTAGTGCTCATCTTTCAGTCAATCCTATGTGCTAATTTCTGTTGCATATCATCACACATGCATTCAGCAGGAAGCTCATACTTTAAGCTCAAATGTGAGTCGTCACTTCTAAATTGTTTGCGATTAAATCCAAATGAATAGCTGTGAACGTCCCAGACAGCTGCTCAAATCCGAATTTTTAGCCATGGTTGGGTGTTTTCAGGGATGATTAAAACTAGTTGCTCAACATTATCAACTATGATTTTAAACATACTTTTTTAAAACATACTTGTCATAGGGTGCAAGAGAGCACATTGATCCTAACGTGTCATCTTTATGTAATTACAATGCCATATTTGCTTTGATCAGGTGCATATTTTAAGAATGTCTTCCCGTAACACAAGATACTAAAACCTTATAAAGAACCGTTGGTGGGCGCAAAGAATTAAGGGGATAGTAAAGAGATCTTCCAGCCTCAGTGTCCAGAGATTAAACATCAAAATGTGAGTGGAAGCATGCAAAAAGCTGGTGAGCAATTACAAGAGGGGTTTGATGGCTGTCATACCAATAAAGACTTCACAATATATTATTGAGTTGGCTATAAATAATTTTCATGCCACGTTTTAACAAAATTTTACAGATATGTTTTCAATACTTATTGGCTTTTTAGAAATGCTGACATGTTGCATTTTTGTCCACAAGAGGGCAGTGAAATGCTTCCATATGAGTGAAGGTTACTGACTAAGCAAAAAACCTGTGAAATTTCAGACTTGTATTCAAATACCTAAACTTGTGCAACACCAGCACCTTTTTTGTGTATGTGTGGTTTTTGTAAAGCCTACAAATCAAGATACAGAGAGAAAACAAACCTTCGTGCACTAGCTCAGCTGCTGCCAGTCCTGCACAGATCCATGAAATCCAGAGGGGCAACAGAAGGCTTTCCAGTGATGAACTCAGGCCCATTGCTGAAAATAAATTGAAACATATATGAATGCATAATTCTAATGGACCCAAGCAGTAATCTAAATATGAAATGTCAGCTAACAGCTTTCTGCTCCGTACAAAATATTTTCCGACACACTTGTTTCTCTTCCTCTCCCTGCTCTTGTCGCACTCATCCCTCCACCCTCCCACAGATGACCAGTACTCTGATACAGCAGAAACCACTGACCAAATGCTGAGTAATGATTTCAAATTGGAGCCACGGCAACTACTTACTATGTGAGCATTTACAGGATTTGATGACAAATGTACATCGAAAGGGGGGAAAAAAACGTTATAAATGATAGAAATTATTTGCCAGTTTTAGGCACTGTGAACCTATAACACCAGTTGTTTTATACAAAGAAATCAACAATAACTGTATTTTTTGTCATTTTTTTTTATCTCTTTATTTGCTGTCTAAAAACTCAAAAGCTTTCTAAACTCTGATGCTAAAGTTGAACTGATTGCTCTCAAGATTAAAAACAAAATAACAATAATTGGCCTTTATGATAGACTTTTCCTTTTTTCCCACCACCTTCTATTTCTGTTTGCTCAAACAAAAACAACTATGTAAATACTAACACAAGTTCAAGTTAGCAGCTTTTCTAACAACATTTGTCTTTTTATTTCCTTTTCATAAATATCCACCAGTTTTGCTTTAGTAGTCTGACACTTTGGAGGACAGTGAAAACCTATTTGGCCATTTGGGTTTGTTTTCTTTTTCAATTAGGGTTTGAAACTGTAAATTAATAAAAAGGCAAGGCAAATTTATTTATATAGCACAATTCAGTACAGAGACAATGCAGAGTGCTTTAGATGATTAAAATATAGGAAAATAAAACAGAAAAAAAGAAAGCAGAAATAAAATGTAGAAACATAATAGAACTTTAAAAACAGTTGGACAAAAAACGTTGAACTAATGATGTTTCAGCAAAACTGTTTAACTAGACCAGTCAAAAACAGTCCTAAACAAATGTGTTTTTAATCCTGATTTAAAGGAACTCAGGCTTTCCGCACTTTTACAGTTTTCTGGAAGTTTGTTCCAGATAAGCGGAGCATAGGAACTAAATGCTGCTTCTCCGTGTTTGGTTCTGGTTCTAGGTATGCAGAGTAGGCTGGAGCCAGAAGACCTTAGGGGTCTGGAGGGTTCATACACTGATAACAAGTCTGCTAAGCCATTTAGGGATTTTTAGACTAACAGAGGTATTTTAAAGTCTATTCTCTGAGATACAGGGAGCCAGTGTAAGGACTTTAGAACTGGGGTGATGTGCTCTACTTTCTTAGTCTTAGTGAGGACGCGGGCAGCAGCGTTCTGGATCAGCTGCAGCTGTCTGATCCACTTTTTAGGCAGACCTGTGAAAACACCGTTGCAGTAATCTATTCTACTAAATATAAACGCATGGATTAGTTTTTCCAGATCCTGCTGAGACATTAGTCCTTTAATCCTAGAAATGTTCCTCAGGTGATAGAAAGCCAACCTTGTAATTGTCTTTAGATGCTTTTGGAGGTTCAGGTCTGAGTCCATCACTACTCCCAGATTTCGGGCCTGATTGGTGGTTTTTAGTTGAAGCGACTGAAGCTGTGTGCTAACTTTTGATCTCTCCTCTATTGGTCCAAAAATTATTACTTCTGTTTTGTTTTTATTCAATTGAAGAAAGTTTTGACACATCCAGGCATTGATTTCTTCTAGGCCTTTACTCAGTGCCTGAACTGGTTTATAGTCACCTGGTGACATGGTGATGTAAAGCTGTGTGTCGTCTGCATAGTTATGGTAGCTGATGTTGTTTCTTATGATCTGAGCTAGAGGGAGCATGTAGATATTGAAAAGGAGGGGACCCAGGATGGACCCTTGGGGAACCCCACATGTGATTTTTGTCATCTTTGATGTAAAGTTACCTACTGATACAAAAAAGTCCCTGTCCTTTAAGTAGGATTTAAACCAGTTGAGTGCTGTACCAGAGAGGCTGACCCAGTTCTCCAGGCGTTCTAACAGGATGGAGTGATCGACAGTATCAAATGCTGCACTGAGGTCCAATAGAACCAGCACGGTGGTTCTTCCACAGTCTGTATTTATATGGATGTCATTGAACACCTTGATAAGGGCTGTCTCTGTACTGTGGTGAGCATGGAAGCCAGACTGGAAAACGTCAAAGCGGCTGGTCGTTGTTAAGAAGGTGTTTAATTGTTGAAATACAGCTTTTTCAATAATCTTACTGATAAAGGGGAGGTTTGAGATTGGGCCTGTAGTTCTGGAGTAGTAGAAAATCTAAATTGTTCTTTTTCAGCAGTAGTTTGATATTTGCTGTTTTTAGGGACTGCGGGGAAACACCTGACAGAAGGGACGTGTTTATTATCTGAGTCAACTCAGACGCTATGACAGGCAAAACTTTCTTAAAGAAAACTGTGGGTAGAACATCAAGGCAGCAGGAGAAACTTAACTGCTGCATGATCTCCTGTAAGCTTTTGTGGTTTATTTGGCTGAATTGAGACATTTGGTCAAGATCAATTCTAGTTGGAGTCAACTTTGGTACTGAACTTGATATGTATGTACAAACTGATCCTCTGATCTTTAGGATTTTCTCAGTAAAGAAGTTTGCAAATTCATTGCCATCCCTGGTGGAGTGGAGTTCTGAAGCCACGGACACAGGAGGATTTGTTAGCCTGTCAACTGTGGAAAATAAGACACGAGCGTTATTAATGTTTTTCTTAATGATCTCAGAGAAGAAAGATTCTCTTGCATTTTTCAATTGTAAGTTATATCTGTAAAGTCTCTCTTTATAGATGTCATAGTGAACCTGGAGTCTATTTTTTCTCCACCTGCGTTCAGCTTTTCGACATTCCCTTTTTTCACTTCTAACTGCTGGAGCATTTCTCCAAAGAGATTTTTTCCAGTTAAACCTTCACTTTAACTGGAGCAATGTAGTCAATGATGTCTGAGACTTTAGAATGAAAGTTATCTACTAGCTCATCTACTGAGTTGCAGCCCAAGGTTGAAGTAGCAAAGTAAGCTTGAATAAAAGTTTCTTTGGCATTGTCCTTAAAGGTGCGTTTTCTTACGATGTCCCTTTGGCTAAATGTGTCACTGGAAATGATGCTTTCAAAGGTAACAGAAAAGTGATCAGATAGGGCAACATCAGTTACATTGACCTTAGAAATCTTTAGACCTTTAGTGATGATCAAGTCTAAAATATGTCCCTGTTTGTGTGTTGGCTGTTTAACATGTTGAGTTTAACCAAAGTTTCTAAGTGTGTCACACAGTTCTTTTGCACTTCTGTCTTCAGGGTTGTCAACGTGAAAGTTAAAGTCTTCCACAATAATTAAACAAGTTATAATTACAATTCATTACAATTTATAAAAGTGAATAAATTGTAATGAAAAATAAATAAAATTGAATAGCTAAAGTAAATCGGAATTGGAAGTGCATCTGTTCATTGAATGTTCAAAGTACTATGAATCTTTATTTAGAAAGAAATACACATTGGTTGGCCTATTCATGAGCATACATCAGCAATTACACATGTTTATGGGAATAGGGCATTATTAATATACCATGTAAGGTGGTATATGCTAGAAATGTGTAAACCACTATCAGTGAGTCTGCCCGTGAGGTGGGGCACCGCCGCGCCAAGCAGTGTCCCACTTTGTCCCTCAGAAACATACCCCTTGTCCCCCTTTGGGCTTATTAGCAGGTGGTCACCCTAGATTATTTACACCCATCCAGCTGGACATGCTTGTGCACTAAACGCTAACATCCTGCTGTGCAGGTGACTTGAAGACTTGAATTCACAGCATAAACTGCATGTCCTGGAATCTGTGGTGCACCTCAGGGTAAAAGCATGAATTGTTGATGGATTTTTGCAAACCATCAGCTGTCATAGCTGCTGGTTACCATGTGGTGACTAGACATTGCTGAGCAAAGAATTAAATTTAGGTCTTCCTGCTGCTTGGCCCTCACTAGATGTCACAGGTGCTGCCCACCCCAACAGGTGTGCCTTATGAAAGTGATGCAACTTGGGTCAGGATGAGTAAAGAATGGGTTGTTATCCAGTTCAAACTGCAGCTGATGGGAATTTGGAGTATCTGAGGATAACATCTTATTTCTATTCTTATTTGTTTGCCTCCCGTTTGCTGAGATGTCGTGGCAACCTGGTTAGTGTACGTGAACTGTCGCGCATTAACGATGTCATTACTTCCCTCCCCTCCGTGCTAAAAGAACGTACTTTGTAGAAAATAGCTGTAAAAAACATGAAAACACATTGGGTCTTTAATCATAGTTCTGCATCTCACGGAAAGGTGCCACAAGTTAAATCAAACAAAAGCTTTTACGAAGTAAAAAGGGAAACATTGAACCACAGAACTGTGTGAAACTTCTGTGGGGAGAGAATAAAGGGGAGAAATTGATCTAACCACAGCACTCACAATGCTCAACCTTCAGGGAAATCCACAGATAGAGAGACACTGATGGAAAGACTCGTGCGGACGTGGGGGGACTGGTGGTTAAGCAGCACTAAATGTCATGCAAATGCAGTAGTTTTGTGGTTTCAAGGCAAGGCAAGGAAAAAAATTATATAGCACATTTCAGTACAAAGACAATGCAAAGTGCTTTACATGATTAAAATATAGGAAAATAAAACAGAATAAAAGCAAGTAGGAATAAAATGTAGAAACAAAAAAACATGGGAGAATAGAAACTAAAAGCAAATATTAGAAACAAGTGGACTACAAAGTTGAACTAATGATGTTTCAGTAAAACAGTTTAAGTAGGACAGACAAAGGCAATCCTAAACAAATGTGTTTTTAATCTCGATTTAAAAGAATTCAGGTTTTCAGCACTTTTACAGTTTTCTGGAAGTTTGTTCCAGATAAGTGGAGCGTAGGAACTAAATGCTGCTTCTCCATGTTTGGTTCTGGTTCTGGTTCTGCAGAGTAGGCTGGAGTCAGAAGTGGTCTGGAGAGTTGATACACTGATAACAAGTCTGTGATGTATTTAGGTACTAAGCCATTCAGGGATTTATAGACTAACAGATGTATTTTAAAGTCTATTCTCTGAGAAACAGGGAGTTAATGTAAGGACTTTAGAACTGGGGTGATGTTCTCTACTTTCTTAGTCTTAGTGAGGACGCGGGCAGCAGTTTCACACTCATCTTGCTTCTCTTTTTTTATTATTATGTTGTTGTTGTAGGTCTTTGAACACACTGATTAAATTCTAAAGAACATATAATGTATTTGTTCTAAGGGACACATTTAAATATTCCAGAGACTGACATAGGGATATATTGAACGTTACTCCTAAAAAGATACAAAGTACAAAGTACTCTCAAGTCTAAAAGAGATCAGGAACAGTGAAAGATCTTGTTAAAAAGAGCAAACAGTGACATACAGTAGGCAAGTTGGACCTAAAATGTGGGAGCTGGGGTCTATCTCATTTAATGGTAAGAGAAATTCACCCTGAACATATACAAAGCCAACTCACAAACAATGTAACCATGCATGCTCAGATTGAAGTTTGAGGCCAATTCACAGTCAACAGTTAACCTGATGTGCATTTTTTTTTTTTTTGGCTTGTGGGAGGAAACTGAAGCATCAAGGGAAAATCCACAACTGTATGGGGAAAACATACAAATCTCACCATAATGTTTATGGCCTCATTTTGGTTTCTTTTTTGGTCTGAGCTGAAGTTGGTTTATGTGCATGTGGAATGTAGGAGACACACTATGAGAAAAAAGGAAGAACATAATAGAAGCTATATATGGAACAGTTTTCCTGAAGCCGAGTGCAAAATGGAAAATTAACAATGTCAATTTCTCAATGTCTAATAAGAAATGTATTTTGCTATGTTAGACCAGTTTGACAGATCTCAGAACTCAATCTTCCAGTTTGAGATACAGGGGTTTCTTTTCCCCCCAGGCTACATAAGTTTTGGAGTGACGTTTTTGTAATATTAAATGTTTATGGACTAAAACAATTGCATGGCGTCACTGCTGGATTTAAGGTTCAGATTATTTCCCTCAGCACAGTGTTGAGTGGATGCTTTTACATCCCTTTTGGCTCAACGTTGCATCCTACTCCTCTAGAATTTGGCTAACTCTCCAAAAATCTTATCATGGTGTAAGGATATCCTTTCACTCCTAGCTGTAGAAAAGATCTCTTTAACAGCTGGAAACTCTTCTGCTTAGTTTCTCTAAGATTAAATTCCTTTATTGAATATTGCACCAATTTAGACTACATATTACATGCATGCATGGATTTAGTAACCATTTGTTAGGAACACCTTGTCTGGTCGGGTCCTTCATGCCTTCAAAATGTGTTGTTGGAAGTATTCCTCAGAGATTTTGATCCTACATTTGTTGCAGTTTTTTTGTATGCATATTCACAATGTGAATCAACCACATGTTAATATCTATTAAAATACCATCTGATGACTGTGGAGGTCATTGGAGCAAGGAACTTAACTTCACACAGTTCACCAGTTAGATTGTTGTATGTAAACGTTCGAGAAGATCAGCTGTTTGTGACCTACAGATCAGCCCATTTAGCTGCAGCTAATCCTTGTTGGGTTACCCCAATACAATTTTTTTTTTTCAAATATATCAATACTAAGAAGAATACTCAATACTACTTTTGGTGCTGCAGCAAAACCATTAAGAAAGGGATAATTCATCCCTCATTTAGAGAACTATAAGTTTCACTTCCCTATTTGGCCAAAAAATAGACAAGATAATAATTGCTTAATTGTTAATATCCTTTATGATTCACTCGTGCAGTTATTTAATTTTATTATCATAGCTTATTTTTTTGTGTCACTGTGCCACTGTATGTGTCTATTTGCTTGTCAATTTGCTGATGATATAAATAAATGTCACCACTGAAGGGCAAATAAAGGATCATTCGCAATTAAAATGAATTGTGTTTCACACAAATATGAACTGGCTCATACAAAACAGATTTTTCACAGCATAAACATGTCAGGATACTGGGGTTGTGTCTGTTTGCACTTGTGTTCTATGATTCGGCCCATAAAGATCACCGTGATCAACAAATTGTTAACGATTCCTGGATAGAAATCGCAGTCACTCTCGTAAGAAGGTACGTGTAGTGGGGTGTAGAATGGTTGGTGTAGGACCACAACACTGCCCTCTAGAGTCTCGGAGAAAAGGGCTACTTAAGAGGAAAAGCCACACGGAGCATAAACGCTGCAGACGTTGTGTCCGCACATCTCTTTTCTGTGCAGAACCTACGTGCATCAAGCATAAAGCAACCTTTAAGCTGAATCTGTGCTCCTCGTCTGTGCTCACATTAGTCTACACACCCACTATGTGCACCTACGACTTCTGGATTCTATCTCCTTGACTGACAACAATAAGGCTCCTCATAAACCTCCTCCTCCTCTTCTACCTGTCCGCCCTCCAACTACCATCTCCTCTTTGTCATCCAAGAACTGCTGTACAGACACTACCCCAGGACTCTGCTCATCCCCCTTGGTGTTTCCACCATCAACTACCACTCCTTTATATTTCAAGATTATTCATCAGCTGTTCCCACCGCGCACATCTTCTTAGTGGCCTTGCTTTCCTGTGTACCCATGCAACCTTTGGATAAGGGCTACAATCACACTGCAAAGAAAAGCGACCCAAATCTGATGTTTTTTCCCAAATACGACCTATATCCTTCTTTTTCATGGCAGTGTGAGCTGCCCAATTCCGATCTTTTCACACCCACAAAAAAACAACAACAACAACAAAAAAAACTGATTTGGGCCACTTCCATATGTGCTACTAATTTAGATACATATCGGATTTCTTTCAAACGGTCATGTTGCTGTTGTAGTAGCACATAGCGCTCCATAAAAGACCATCATTAATATCTGTGCTGCTTTCTTCTTACCTTACCTAAAAATAAAATAAAGTAAAATAAATGAACATATAATTCAGTGCACAATGTTAATAGATACTATTTTACTTTATTTTATTTTTTTGCTGTAACTGTTGAGGAAAGAGCCGGAGTCAGACAACATTTCACCAGCTGAGAAGAAGTCTAGTTACACTCTGCGGATGCATCACTCTGACTTGGATGGCTAGGAATCTATAGAAACATCCAGAGTGATTGCACAGTCACAGCATACTGCTCTTAGTTTAACTCTGGGACAAGCTCAGGCAGAGCAGAGCAGAGCGTGGGAAGAGCGCAACCAGTTCAGCGGGTCACGGTAATGAAGATATATTAAGGCTGGTTAAAGAGAGAGAGAGTGGAGTTGAATGCCTCACATGGAAAGGAAAATTGTAAAAAAAAAAAAAAATATATATATATATATATATATATATATATATATATATATATATATATATATATATATATATATATATATATATATTATTGGGACGCAGAAGCTCAACATTGCCCTCTCTTGTGGAAGTGAGGGAAAGATTATGAGGTTGATACAGATATCATTAATCTGTCTGTTTGTCATCGTCAAGGACGTAGAGCTGTGGAAAATTACTTATTAGTTTTATTGAAGTTTTTACTGGCAGGACTCTCTCACCCTGATGACATTTCCTATTCATCCGAAAACACACTCATTTATTCTCCAAAGCGGTACATGTCCAGAAAATGCTTGCATGGCAGAAACCACACACATGCTGTTGGGTAATGGGCCGCGCTAACTGAACAAATTTGTGCAACGTTTGATTTCACGACGGCAAACCGACGGAAAGGTGTTTATTTCTGTTTGCCTTCAGTCGAGTGTTAGCCCGGGTTGGATGTCCTGCCGATCTGCTCGGCCAAGCGAACTTTGTCCATCTGTTTGTGAGACAGCAGTTTGAGCACAGGTCCAAGGTCCTGACAACATCTAGGCAACTGATAACAGACAAACACGTGACGTCAAGAGCTTTACAGTCAGCTCTGTGTCATGTTCACAAGCTCAGAAGTTAAATATGTGATTAAGATTGAATTTGGTATTACTCAAAAAAAATAAATAAGAATTTGGTATTACTCATTGTGCCACAGAGATTTGGTCAATTTGGTGCAACACAGCACTTGATATTGCTGAGAAGTTCAAAGTCAGACGAAAACAAAAAGTCACATAATTTTTTATTTTAACTATCTGAATAAAAGTTAGCATTTTAAATGTCAGTGCTTTTTGTCTTTTGTCTGAGTTTACTCTTTCCTGACCTTGCCGTCAGGACTCAAAGGTATAGTTCTGATTTTCTCCAAGTTGTAAAAGTCCGCTTTAGTCTTTGCCCCTTTCAGACATGGTGTTAGGTTTAATCTCTGAGCCAAAGAGAGTTACCTGTTAACCATGACCCCGCTCCAATAATTCTGATCTACCTGCTTAAATAAATGTGGGAATTATTTTCCTGATTCAAAAACGCTAACATGGGACAAAGCACAATCCTGGAATTTCTTTTGCATGAGGCTATTATCAGCTAACTTAATGTCAACTCCTCATATTACTGGAAAGATGGAGAAGTGCTATACTAAGCAATAATCTATGATTTTTAAGGGAAGAGGATTTGATTCCAAATGACAATGGGGAATTGAAACCTCAATCCTTAGTTCATGCAATACAAGTTCCAACCTGCTCTGAACACACCCTGTCTGAGTCTGCAACTAATACTGCAAGAATCTTTTATAAGTATATCAGTGTTCTGTTATTCCACCTGCTTTCTAGATTCCTTAAAGAAAGGAGACATTTTTTTAGACAGCCTAAAAGGCAAACCAACATGTTTGTTTAATTCTTGGTCAAGTTATCATTTCTTGTTTATCTGTCACAACCAAAACAGACAAATAATTGAAAGTCAAATAAAATGAATGCGCACGGACAACTTTTCTCTGCCTATTAAGATGTTGGCCAGCCGTGTTTCTATTTTGTGCAGAAAATTCTTCAAACCTCTTTAGGTAGCGTGTCATCATAACATAGCTTTTCTCTGGGTACTCCAGCTGTCTCCCACTGTTACATTCATTGATCTCTGTAAATTGAGTAAGTGTGTATGTTTGATTGTCCTGTATATGTCTGTGTGTTGCCCTGAGTTGGACTTATGGCCTGTCCAGGGTGTACCCTGCCTCTCTTCTAATGACCACTGGAAATAGGCACAAGCCCCCACGCCACCCTGCAAGTGGCTATAGACGATGGATGGATAGAGTGTTTTTTAGCACAGCCAAGTTATTCAATATTCATGCTTTTGGAGATACCAATAGCCACCACAGAAAACAGTAAAGAAAAGTATTTTTGAACCGATTGTACTTTGATATGACCTCCACATACTAATATATTTCAAAAGATATGGATATTTTGGAATATCTTTGGCAGACATCTCAGAAAGAAAACTCATATTACAAAAGTATTACACATTGAGTGATAAATTGCAAGCATTTGTGATTGATGATTATGGCTTACAGACAATGAAAACCAAATACTCAGTGTCTGGAAAACTTAGAATATTGCAAAAAAGTTCATCATTTGAAACTCATGGCATCACACCCTAATCAACTAATCGACTCAAAACACCTGCAAAGGTTTCCTGAGCTTCCAAACGGTCTCTCACTCTGGGGCAGCAGGGGACACAACCATGGGGAAGATTGCTGACTGGACAGATATCAAGAAGACGGTCATCGACACCCTTCACAAGGAGGGGAAGCCACAAAAGGTCATTGCTGAAGAAGCTGGTTGTTCACAGAGTTCTGTATCCAAGCATTTTAACAGAAAATTGAGTGGAAGGTAGAAGTGTGGTAGGAAAAGGTGCACCTGCAACAAGGAGAACCACTTCACAAGAAGCGGACTGAGGCAAGAGTTGGTGCATCAAGAGCCTCCAATGTTGCATTCCTTGTGTCAAGCCACTCCTGAACCAGAAACAATGTCAGAGGCATCTAACCTGGGCTAAGGAGAAAAGGAAGAGGACACTTTTCAGATGAAAGTAAAATTATGCATTTCATTTGGAAATCAATATCCCAGAGTCTGGAGGAAGACAGCACAGAATCCATGTTGCTTAAAGTCCAGTGTGAGGTTTTCATATTCAGTGATGGTTTGAGGCGCCATGTCATCTGCAGGTTCTGGTCTGCTGTGTTTTCTGAAGTCCACAGTCATTGCAGCCATCTACTATGAAATTCTAGAGCACTTCATGCTTCACTCTGCAGACAAGCTGTATGAAAATGTTCATTTTATTTTCCAGCAGGACTTGGCAGCTGCTCACATTGGCAAAGGTACCAAAAGCTGGTTCAGTGACCAGGATGTTCCTGTTCTTGACCAGCTCGCAAACTCCTCTAACCTGAACCCCGTAGAAAATCTATGGACTGTTGACAGGAGGAAGACGAGACACTAAACCCCACAATGCAGATGACCTGCAGGCAGCTATCAAAGCAATCTGGGCTTCCATTTAATCTATGCAGCACTACAGGCTGATCGTGGGTTTTCTTTACCTGTAAGCCATAATGATAATATAGTACAAGAAATAAGAGCTTGTAATATTTTACTTTGTCTATAATGAATCTCTATAAAATAACCATTTCACTTACTGAAATGACTGGCACAAATATTGCACTTTTACACAATATTCAAATTTGTTTTACATGTACTAGAACGTGTCAACTGCAGTTGTAGTAATAGGCTTTTGAAAACTCCTACTGCTACAGGACCACACAGTTGCATGTTTTTCCTCTACCTTGAATGTCTCTAGGATTCACTGGGGTCTTTGTGTTTTGTGCTAATCCAAAGAATAAAAATGACCCAGGTACAGAAAAAAAACAGGTAACAGAGACAAACACACGGTCCGGTCATCTGATGTTTCACTTTCAAAGTAACCCCCCCCCCCCAAGACTTTTACTATAGCATCTTATTTTTCAGAAAGTTTGCCTCCCTCATAAAAATGTTTGATTTCTGTCTTTCTACCTGTCAGACAGCCCAGTTACTCCACGAACACAGGCTTTGTTTTTCTTTTAATGTTGCTTCTCTCTCTCATCTGTCCTGCATTCACGTTTCCTGTGGTTTGCTGGTGGGCCGCTTGTCACTTTTTTCTCACTTTTGGGTTTATTTCCTGTTCTTTTTAAACGCCTCGGTTACCCATGATGAGAAATAGATTTATTTCTCTCTGTTAGACAACATGGTTTGAATCTGTTCCTTTTTTAGCCAAGCCTCACTCCAGATCTTTGAGCTAAAGATGCAGAGACGGAGTAGGGATGGAGCAAAAAGTGTTCAGCTGTTAATCTCCTGTGGACACAATAAGAGAAGAAGAATGACAAGAACTGGACTGGCTTTTAGATGAGTAATTACCGCAATCTCCGTAACTGAGATTGATGGATTAAAGACTGCATGAGTCATTTTGCACTAATAAAAACAACACGACGGGTTCCCCCAGGAGTGGCGCAGCATGAGAACTTAGGGCCGTGCAGAGAACACTGGTTACAATGTGTGAACCGAAAGCAGGTGGCATATTCTTGTAGTGAGATGTTTATCTGCTTTGGTTTGTGGTGAGATGCTCCGCGATGTTTCTGACTGCCTGTGTTTTCACACCTCTTTCAACATCAGCTGCTCTACCCCGTTATGCAAGCTACTGTAAATTCAACGAATTGAAATTCAAAACACATTTCTAATCAAGATCAGTCAAATTCCTCTGATCTTAGAAAAAAGACCGTACCGACATTAAATAATTTTTCCCAACATTGTTTTTCGGTTAAGATGACCAAGAGTTTAGTCATAAATGACGCCCACTAATGGTCCACTGAACAACAAGCTCACTTGCTCTCCACATGAAGTGGCAGTTACAAGCAGTAACACGGCTTACAGTTTAAAATGCATGTAATAAAGTATGCGCTTACTCCAAAATTAAATGACTATTAAAGAACAAACAGGGAGCACAATAAAAATCTATAGCACTATTCAACAATCCAAAACAAATCTAAGGCGACCAAAGGTTTAGTTTAAAGTGCTGCATAACAGCTTGCTAGACATGCTTCATAGAGACAACGTTGCTTAAGAATAGGTAACATTTACTACAGTTCCTCTATCTACAACAGCAGGAGAAAGGAAGTAAATCTTCGCATGTGGTTGGACTTAGAACACACTTTTAGAAGCACACAGAGTCAACTCTCAGCCATCAAAGTTGTTGTTTTATAACCTCGCATTTACACAAATAAAGGGTGAAATTATGTGATCCACTTACTATAGGTGCCTGAAATGTCTAAAATAAAAAAAAAAAAAAGATCTGTAGCCTCAGATGAAAACTAAATAAATGCAAAGTATAGTGACTCACCTAAGAGCAAGCAACACACGAGGCAGGGAGAGACAGGACGGATAAGAGAGTTTACACGGGACGCCACAGCAAAGAGAGGAAACCTCACCTCTGACCCATGCGTGCCGAGTGGAGTCTCCACCATGAGGCTCAGCCGATTACTCATCAGCTTGGTCCCACCTCCAGGGGATGAAACAACGCAGAGAGAAGGAAGAGAGTGTTTGGATTGTCCCTGGACACTCTCTACTCACCTTCCTTTTGCATTTCAACACACTGATAAAATCACTGTAAAGCCCAGCACTAAATGAATGACCGACCATAAGCCCGCCTAAAAATAGCTTCTCTCAGACGAGTTCAATAACAGCAACCAATGTGTCATGACCACAAAAAGAAAACATTTACCAAACTCAACAGATGTTTTCGTGTGATATATACAGTTTTAAGGGCAAACGTCATTACATGTCACCATTAAAACCCCATATCTTCAAAGCATGAAGCAAATTTCAAGATCTCCACTTCACCACATCCACTGTTTTTCAAAGCAGATAAGTAATATTAGTCTTACTGTCTTAGTCTAAACTTTCTAAAGAGAATAGGGATGAATGTGTGGTCACCTGTTGGCAGAAAGGCAGAGTAGCGCAGGAAAGTTCTGAGTGATGCATTCTTACTTTTCTATGAATTTTACATGCAGAAAAAGGGGTAGAATTTTTAAAAAGCGAAGAGGACAGAGTTTTCTCCTCACCCGCCACACCATTTTTTTTTTTTTTTTTTGTCACTAGGAATATGACACAACCCAAGGTTGAGTAATGAGAACACACAACACTTCATGCCATGGTGACAGAAAATACCTATAGGAGAGTCCGTTTGTGAGTATAAACTTCCTCAAACAAAGATTGTTTTACTGTGACATTTACTTTTTAGCACGATTCAGTAGAGTATTTTTTTTTTACTTTTTTTGTTTTAAATCTCTATATGCTAAATGCAACCTCTCTGAGTTTTAAGGCAAACTGACATTTTGTAAAAGCTCCCACGACTTTGAGAACTACCAAAACTAGAAAACGTAAGATCACAGGGAAAGCGTAGGGCTCTAAAAGAAACCAAACGTTTTATTGTTCTCCAGAAGTGTACAGGTTTGTGGGTTTCTCCATTGGATTGAGGACTTCTCAGAAAGCAGCGCACATTTGCATTTAGTTATGAGTCAGTCACCACCATCCGCAACCCACTGGTAAATGTCACATTTTCACACAAGATGTTCAAAGAAAGTGTGAACCTACCACAAGGTGACAGTTTACCAAATCTCAGTTTGCAAGCAAATGCTGCCACTTTTTCCCATTTCATATAAAAATAGAAACACAACGCTGTTACTCCTTTCAGACAGATATTCATGATTCAGGGGCCCTAATTATGCTGACATCTGTTCTCACTCACATTGTTGTCAGGAGGTATTTGCTGAATATAAGAAGCAATAATAAACAAAAGAAATGCATCATAATCTTGAAGTAAAAAAGATTCTCTTCCTAACATTTCATGAAAAGCAAACAAAGAAAATCAACAGCAGACAGCTAAGCAACATTTAAGAGTGAAAGAACAGTTTGCACAGAGTGATCGAGACTAAAAAGCTTTTTAATCTTAAGAAAACTATGCATCAAAGAAAGGGATTTAATTTGAGCTTCTATTTGCTGGGAGGGTGTGTGAATATATGTGTCATGTGATCCAGATGTATGATGTAACAGGAACATCCAGGTACAAATGGCAGTGGCTGTTCCCATCATGCATTTTGCAAGTTCTCCGTGCTGGTTTATGACCTTGATCTGCTTTAAATAACCAGGCCCTAATTTAATGACTCTAAATCTAGCTATAAATTAACTCATTGCCTATACATGTTACAATTTGTTTTCCATTCCTTGACTGAAAAGACAATTTCTCAACAAAACCTAAGGCAAGCATTAGGATACATCTGATTTTCACTCTTACCTTTAGACTCACCACAAAAAGACTCTTTTGGAAATTTTGATGGGACTTGATGGTGATTATTGTTTAAACATAGTCTAGTAGTTTCATCAGTACAAGGTGCAAGTAAAAGCTGAATGTGATGGAATGTAGAAATAAATGCTTTATTTATTGTTTGAACTCCAAGAACAGCACTACGACAGCTGGGATATACTTCAGACCACTAAGATGTATCAAGACCAAAGGGGAAAAAAAACATGCAGCAATGGAAGAACTTTATATAATGCCTTGTTAATCAGTAAAGGACATTTAACTTTTTCACATTTTGTAACTTTATAGCCATATAAATCCATGTATTTTTGGGGGGTTTTATATAGTTAATCACAAAGTCATGTGTGTCACGTTTTTCAAAAGGTTTTACAAATAAAACCCTGAGCAGTGTAGTATTTGTATTCACCCAACCTAAGTCAATGCTTTAGAGATCCCCATTTGGCAGAAGGTGCAGCTGCAACTCCTTCAACGTAAGTTTTTACCAGCTTTGCATATCTAAAAACTCCCTTTTCTGCCAATTTTTCTTTGAAATAAGGCTCTAACTAAGTCTGATTGTTTAAAGAGTGTCGTGAAATCAGCCATGAAAGAAATAACAGTAAGACTCTAAAGGCTGCCACATACTCAATGAGGGTTATTCTCGCTCCCGCTGCAAATGACGTCATTTTGTTCTCTAAGTCCTGTCTTGGGGGTCTCCCTGCATGTTCTCGACACAACGTCTAGGTGGAACTTTTTTCTCAAGGGGTGTCCGACTGCTGTACTGTGATTGGCCAGGATTTAGACAGGCGTGTTTAGGTTGAAGAAGCGGAAATGTCTCATACATCTGTGGAACTGCAGTTATACAGGCAGGGCAGTCCCGCCCTCATAGCACCAAATGTCGTGATGTTCCCAGTTTTTACAAATAGCGGCAGAGGACACGTGAGCTATTGTGTCTCTGCTTCTCCACTTACAGCTCTCCGTGTGCTCGGCTCTCTCTGCCCCCCTTCCCCATCCACCCGCCACATGTGACGTGATGTAGGGCTGACCTCTGCAGCTGAGTAACTTGGGCACTGTGTATAGACAGAGCCAAAACAAACTTTTTTGTCATGTTCTTCCCACCCCTGGTAATACACTGCATTACCAAACAAAGCTGCACTAGGAGAGCCCTACATAATGCTGAGCTTCCTCAGGTCAAACCGTTTTCAACCAGAGAACCAGCTTTTACCCTGAGAGTCGCTGCCGACTTGAACTTCCTTCAGTCGGATGCCACAAAGTCAATCGAACGAACACAGAGGAAATGGCTTAGCAGAAATGAGCAGGGAAAGTTAAAATGGTTTACTTTAATATGTTTTAATTTTGTTTTTAAGGTTTGACTGAGGTTAAGACCTGAAGCTCACATGTTAATTGACCTGCTAGTGACCTTTGCAACAATGCTATGTTGATGTGTTTTGGGTGTGTTTTAAGGTTATGACGAACGTTATTTCCATAAGGGTTTGGTACACCGATGAGACATGTGTCTTCCAGTCTGCTCATTACAACAAAATATAGCTTAAACGTCATTTAAATAATCTCTGAATGCCCGCAAGCATTAGCCACTATTAGCCTAGTTAATAACTCGATACTTTCCCTAGTTAAACATAACTACGGCTTGTTTAGACTTAATGCTTGTTCTCATTTCGCTCCACCATTATCAGATAGTGCTACGAGCATTAGTACAGCATTAATAGGGAATATTAATGTCGATTTAATGGTAGTTTGTGTTAAGATTGACTTATCAAACTAATGGCGACATGACCCAGATGTGCACTGACACCACATCATTTCCGGTCACTCGTCGGCTACAGCGCCCTCTAGCTTCCTAAGTTACCAATTAGAGTATTAATTATTGCTGAAAGAAATAATTACATTAATAAAAATGTCCTAAAGGTTATTGATTTTTATTTAGCAAACCCTTTCTTTGAAACGCTGTTTCTTCAAATATTGTTTTATATAACTCAGATTTGCATTGTGAATGTGTTGAACACTTACAAAATGTTGTTCTAAATTAGTTAAGGTCATTTAACTTCATTCCATATTCTTTAAGATGAATTTTGGTTCTCTAAGATCTGCAGTGAACCCAAGATTCACTGAATTATTCTTATGATTATGGTTATGAAGTGTCTTTGTTCGTCCTTTTGTTCTTTTTTGTGTATATAGTTCCTTTTGCTCAGTAGTATTAGTTCAGTTTCTATTTTATAGGCAAGTTATAGGTAGGTTATAATAGTAGCTCCTGAAGTGGCTTAATCTAGGAGAGAAACACAGCTAAGCAATGGTACTAGAGTCATTAATCAAAGACTATTACTGACCATAATCTTGATTTTTTTTTTATAACAGAAACATGGTTAGATGGAATGAGACACCTATTCTGATAGTCTACTCACTACAGTTTCCCTTGTGAGAGCAGCCAAAAAGGAGAGGTGGAGGTGTGGCCACCTTTTTAGTGAATCACTAAAAAGGTGTTTCTGGGTAAACTTGATTATTTAATATCTGCCTCTCCAGGTGAATAAAAATTCAGGAACATGGCTTGAGCCCTACTCAGGCAATGTTTCTGAACTTGGGCCCCCAAAGCCCAAAACAAAACTTTTCCAATGACTCAGTCAGCCATCCATCCATCCATCCATTTTCTGATCCGCTTTATCCCTCATGGGGTCGCGGGGTGCTGGTGCCTATCTCCAGCGTTCCTCAGTCAGCCAAAGAAAGCAAATCTTTAAAGCAGCACTGTATAACGGTTAGCCACGATGGGCGCTAGATCTGTAACGTCCGGCTTTAGTGCCCTTGAAGGCCACTGGCAACACTGCAGTGTCGCAAAGTTAAACAGTTTCTCTTTTTGTTTTGGAATCTGATAACAGATCACTTTTGGACCAGCAGCTAGAGAACTCATGGATTTACTTGAAAAGACAAGGCAATATTCCCCCCTCTAAACTAAATCCTACATCAGATAATCTACAATATGTGACCCACCACAGCTAAACTATGAACAAGTCGGCAGAGCACAAACTGAGAAAAACATGAAAAACCTTCAGTTTGTGAGAAAATTGTGATTTTCATTTTATTGCAAAACATGCTAGTTATGAAGTGACCCCTCAATACTTTAAATTACCATTTCAAAGGTTTTAAAATGATAAACTTTGTGTTTAAAAAGGGGGATGTTTTCGGCTTAAAATCCCCCTGAGCTGTATTTACATGTAGGGGTGTGGAAAGCCGCGGCTCATTTGTATGTCGAATTTGTGTGGCTGCACGAACGCTTTTGTTAACGCATGTCGGCCAATAAGCTCTGTGGTTCAAGAGAGCAGATGGCTACTTATGCAGCTGCTTAACTCTGTTTGAAAGAGATGCTGAGTTTCTTTGACTTGTGAAGAAGATGGACCGACCTGAACGGATCTCCAAGAGCGAGGCTGTGGCTTGCTCAGCGCTCCACCTGTGACCGGGATGCAGACTCAGGAATATTAATGTTCTGTATCAAGAGAGCTGAAACCGAACAAACTGATGAAGCCACTGCATAACTTTGGCGAATATTCATAGTTTTCAGCTGACGTTAACCAAAAATGAGGAAGACAAAGAACACTTTGGACTACGGTGCATTTGTGCACTTACGATACAAAGTTTGCGGTCTTGAACCGCAATCTTTCTCCTAAGGATGGATGAATGGATTATTTAGCCGCAGAAAGAGAGCGGCAGAACATGGGACTCATAGGACATGGGGATGGTTTGAAAAGTTTAAAAAAAACTATTATGATGCATCATACTGAAATTAAAGCCGTATAATTCAACCTTCCATTTTAATATTCAAACATGATTTAAGTGGCAGATTATTTTAAGGGTTTTTAAAGCAACACAGGACTTAAAAATATGTATCTCTTGTTTCAGCCATAGGCTTAGCTCAATAGTACGAAAAACATGGTGTATAGGTGTGAACATCTCCAGTCATTCCTGCATAATCAGCAGACACGCACATCACCAGCCACTAAACTCTGGTCTTTGAGCTAGAAATACACAATCTCCTCTTTTGTATGATTGATTGCTGCTAAACCTGGAAGATTGCTCCATGAGATTATTTTTTATTGTAAGGCAATGAGAAATGTTATCTTAACAAGTGTCCATATAATGATTTTTGAAACGCTCCATTAAAAATACAGAATGAGCAATTAAAAAGCATCAATACCATTGTGCATGATGCAACTTGCAGACACAAAAACATGCAGAAAAAAAAATTTAAGATGTGGGAGGTGTTACTACAAGGTAAGTAATTCAAATCAACAGCTTCTGTTAACATCCTTCTGGCTTGGGGTGATTCTAAATAAACTGAGATTTGTTCTCTCCATAATCTTCTTTGCAGAGAGCCAACATTCAAAAGGTCATATCTTTTTCAAATTGTATTTGATTTCCACACGTTTTACTTCATTGCAAACTTAGAGTCTACTTTTTTCTGAATCTGTAAATAACTCAAAACTGCCCCGGAAAGACTTGTTCATGATTTTGCTGTGGCCGGTCACATATGTTTGATCAGGTGTCATGTCTTTTTGTTACGGCAGGACTGTTGAAAGCTAGAATGGGTCATGTGACCTAGAGTGCTGCTCATTCAGTGACGGATCCAACAATCTTAAGTTACATAAGCAAGTTTTTGAGAAGGGCAGTTCGCACAGAGGATCAATACGCACCGAGTGGTGTATATTGACCAGAAAAATCATTTAAAGGAGTCTTAACCTGGCATTTTGCATATACTATCCTTCTGAAAATGTCTTTAAATTCATGTTTAGTCACTTTTAGGAGAGAATTTGTTTTTAAATAGAGCTCATTCTGACCCTTTTTCATACCCCTTTTTATTTCTCGCTAGGGTATGCATAGGAATTTGACTCGCATGTGCGTGCGTTCATGATTTGTTTACCATTGTTTCGCAGTGTCGGCATTGCCATGAGTATCTGTGCATCTCTCTCTTTCTCTCTCATACACACATGCACACACGCACACATGCACACGCACACACACAGACACTGCAGTTGGCCATAATAAAAGCTCATCGCTTGCAGTGGCGTCCCTGACATAAGCAGGGCACAACAACTTAACACCTATTAGCAGCAACTCGTTTTTTGTGACGCATACGACCTGACTTTGATCAATTTCAAATTAAACAGATACATTAGCATAAACCAACACAATAGAAATTCCATTTTATAAAAGCTAAATGTAATTTCATTTCATATATACAATTACAAATAAAGGCTCACTTCTACTCATTTATAGAACAGAAATGTGTCACATCAATCCTTCAATGAGCTAGCAAGGACAAACAACACTAGATTAATATTTGCCTTTAGTTAACATTTTCCTGTTTTATTTTATTTTTTAAGTTTTTTTACTTGCTTTTATTTTGTTTTATTTTCCAAAGTTTTAATCGTTTAAAGCAGGTTGCATTGTACATATACAAATAAATCTGCCTTGCCAAGATGGTCGCACACTATCCGGCAGAACCTAAATGTAACATGTTCAATTCTAATATTTTGATTTGACGATCCAAGCTTGGGGCCAGATGATTTGTGCCCCACGGCTGTCTGTCTACTGAAAGCGTGTTGGGCATGCACACTGCGATTTCTGGTGTTCATTATTTAAACAAATGGTGGTGGGCCCGCCCCAATATCAATGCACCTCAAAAGGATTTAGCCTACTGAGCTTGTTAGTATTCTGGCAGACTTAGATATATAGACACAAATGTTTATAAAAAATTTTTGTTGGTATGGGAATCTGTCTTTTTTACAATATTGCTCTACAAAGAACGATCATGTCCCACTGATTATCGCGAACATAGAGTTCCCCAGCGACATCTGGTGTGGCCTGGCCCCACTGGCTCCAAACGCAGAGACGCCACAGAGTGAGAGCAAGCAGAGAAGAGAGGACCCCGATAAAAAGTTACACAAGGAACAGCAATTACCGAATGAGTCCCTGTTGGAATCATCCCTTGCTACAATCGCAGGTTTGATGCCATCTTCGTCTGGTAATGTCCCAAGTTATCGAAACACTCGGGAGCAAAATGTGATGCGCATACAGAGAGTTGCAGAAAGAGTTTGTAGACGAGAGGCAGGCGTGGCTTACGTTTGCGTGCCGTAAACCTAGGAGGAGCACCAAAACCGCACTGAGTAAAGAGTGCGCTCTTGTAGGATCTTGTGGTTTGTACAAACACAAAAAAAATCTAGTCACATCCACATTCCTGATGTTCTGGAAGGTTTTAACTGAGGCCAAACACACAAGTTTTAACATGAAAAAGTCTGAATTCCAGGTAATGACCCCTTTCATATATCTCAATTCAAAGGAGCTATTCGTAAGATTTTAACTGCAAAATTTACCAAAATCATTCTCACTTGTCACCCAGGATGGAAGAAACATTGCCTATAAACAACTGGTCCTCTCCATCAACAACATTTTTGTCTTGTGTTTCTCCTTTCAAACCTAGAAGTACGGTCCGTAACTACTTTGGTGCAGTGTAGCCTGTATTTACTTCCTGGCTCCTTAGCCAATCATATAAGAGTTCCCAGGGTTCCCAAAACAGAGCGAAGCACTTGCTATTTTATCTTGGCAAAGGAGCAGCAGCCTGCAAACTTGGAAGCCAATAAGAAACAGAACAGAATACAACATCATAAACCTGTCCTGTGTTAGGAAAAATTCAGTGGAGTTTCACAACAGCAACACACCGTTTAGAAACAACATGTTTGATTATTGTCAGTGGTATGCAGCGCTGTTCTACTGATTCGAGCCACTAGGTATCATCATCACTTACTGCTCCTTTAAGCTAATATTTGGGTCAAAGTTTACACAGTGCTGCTTTTAGGGCACTGCTAATTAAACCTCTAACCATATTTACCCTTGTACAACACAGTACATGAGCTAGTAGCTAATTTCCAATCTTTCTGGGAAGAAAAGATCTCCGTTGAGAAGTGCTCCACCAGCTAGAAGTGAAAAAAGCTAAAATAGCTTTACAAATATAACTTACAACAGTCATTTCTTCTCTAAAATCATCAGCTAAAACATTAATAATGCTCGTATAGCCCATGTTTCCAGTAAGAATTTTATTTTTTGGCCAACTTCTTTCTGGGGTTGCTTCCTATCATTTCCTATGTCATGGGGGTTACAACGTTTCACTTCCCCTTCCTCTGCCTTCACTGTGGCTGTGGCAAGGACCTGTTAGCAACCAAACAATCACAAACTCTGATCATTTCGGCATTTGGAACAATATTTCAGCGGTCAGGTTTTTTTTTCATGGACTGAAACAATTAAAGTGTAGCGAGCTACCCTGTACTACCTGTGTGGTAGGTACAGAACCAGTTTGGTATTGTTCTCCGGAGTCTTGGAGGAGGATTTGGATTTTTGGGACTAGGTTTATTCGTCGTTGTGTTTGAACAGCATCCATCAAGGGGATCTTGGACAATGTTTTCCTCTTTCCTCCTTGCCATTAAACGGATTGCAAATTTCTTGTTTTTGGGAGGAGTCTTGAAAAATTGTTAAATTTAAGAAAAGAACGCAAGTCTACAAGACTCCACTTTTTGCTTTCTTTGTTATGTTTTTTCCCCTTAATTTGGGTATTAATCTTTAATTTATTTTCAATTTAAATCTTACATTTGTGTCCTTCTTTTCATTTACACATCAGGCTCCTTAAAACAACTATTCTCTGATGCGGCTAAATGTTAATCTTTTGTAGCATAAGGAAGCCGTAGTCAGTTTATAGTCCAAGCACGTTACACACATACTTAATTGCCACAATCGACAGTTTAATAAACCCTCCTGTGTCTGTGGCATCTGAACTCCACCCAGGCCTGCTAATGAATTTGCTCATTTCTTTACTGAGAAAATCCAAAAGATTAAAAGGGGCAGTCTGTACATCCATATCAAGTTTAGCAGCAAAGGAAGAAATTGTACACCAACTAAGCTCCTCCTCATGCTACCTTGATATTCTGATGACAGGTTTCTTTAAGAAAGTTTTGCTTGTCATAACATTTGTGTTAGCTCAGATAATAAACACGTCCCTTCAGTCAGGTGTTTTCCCCCAGTTTCTAAAAGCAGCAATTATCAAAACAACAACTTAGACAACTTACTACTTCAGAAAAAACAGGCCCATCTCAATCCTCCTCTTTTTCAGTAAGATTATTGAAAAAGCTGTGTTTCAACAATTAAATACCTTCTTAATAATGATCAGCAGCTTTGATTTTTTTCCCAGTCAGATGTCCTTGCTCACCAAAGTGCAGAAACCACTCTTGTCAAAGTGTTCAATGAGATCTATGTAAATACAGATTGTAGAAGAGTCACAGTGCTGGTACTATTGGACCTTAGTGCAGAATTTGACAGGCGATCACTCCATTTTATTGGAGCGTCTGTAAAACTGGGTTGGCCTTTCTGGTACAGCACTATGTATGGCACACCTGTAACATACAGTGTACTTATGAATCATCTGGTATTTTTCCAGTAACTGGTTTCAGGGACAAACCGTAACTTCATCAAACAACTGGTTTAAATCCTACTTAAAGGACAGGACTTTTTTTGTGTCAGCATGTAACTCTACATCAAAGACTACAAAAATCACATGCGGGGTTCCCCAAGAGTCCATCTTGGTCCCCCGATATCTACACAGACTCCATAGCTCAGATTATAACAAACAACAACATCAGCTACCATAACCATGCAGACGACACACAGCTCTACATCACCATGTCACCAGGTGACTGTGAAGCCACTCAAGTGCTGAGTAAATGCTTAAAAGAAATCAATGCATGGAGTCTAGTTCAAGACTGTTGGGAAATCATTTCAGATAACCACCTCACAAAGCTCATCGAGGAAAAAGCCAAACAGTATTGAAAACAAAGGGGGCTATTTTAAAGAATCCATAAAAGATATTATTTCACAATGTTTGGTTTGCTGTGTAATCACAGATACTTTTCTTGATGTTTTCACTATGTTTCTACAATGTGGAAATAAATAAAAATAAAGAAAAGTCATTGAATAAAAAAACTTATGTCCAAACCTTTGACTGGTAGTGTTCATCACTAAAACAATAAAACAATAAGATAAATATGTCAAAATAAGAAATCTGAAGAAAAATAAAATTACAATAACAAGAAAGCAAAAATCCAGTTCAAAAGAGAGAACTAACACAACATAAGCTTGTGAAACTCTACTAAAAATAATGGCCAATGAAAATAAATAGTTGGGTTTTCAGGTGTTCTTTACATTTATTTTGAAACTGTCATGAAGTGCAGAACTGCGAGTTGCCCTGTCCACAGATTCTCCCACCTGACCAGCTGATCTTTGCAGCTCCTCCAGAGCTACCATGCACCTAGAGGCTGCTTCTCTCGTTAACACTCTCCTTGCTTGACCGATCTGCAAATTTTGACAGATGGTCATGTCTTGGTAGGATTGCAGTTGTACCTTAGTCTTTTTATGCTCAGAGGATTAAAAAGCTTTCTGTGAGATGCTCAAAGCTTGGGATAGTTTTTGATCCCAACTCTGCCTTCCTTGGTCTTTATCAGACTGTTTCTTCTCTAATTTTCCCTTGAAAACATCAGAGATCCTCTCAGAACAGCTGGATTTACACTAAGATTAAATTGCAAACATCCAGAGTCTTTTTTCTAATTCACTGCCTTGTTTTGTTTGGGGGTATTAGAATGAAGGGGGCTGAAAACAAATGCACTCTACATTTGTCAGGTTTTTATTTGTGAAAACATTTAGAAGACTTTTAATCTTTTCCTACCTATTTTCCCAGTTTTTTCTATTGCTTTGCATTGGTCTGTCACTTGAAATCTGGATAAAATGTCTCAAGGTTTGTAGATATAACGTGATGAAACATGGAAACCATTAAGGGCTATGGATAGGTATACAAGTTGCTGTATTCACAGTTTTCAAAGGGTTTAAAGGTACATTTCTCAAAAGATGCAGTTGGGTGCAAATCCCTGTGATTTGACTCGAGTGTCTTAAGTTTGAGACGTTGCTCTGTGAATTTCTTAGTTAGGCCCGAGCAGCGAAGCGCTGCGAAGGCCTATTGTTTCTGTGTTGTTTCTTATTATTATTATTAGGCCCGAGCAGCGAAGCGCTGCGAAGGCCTATTGTTTCTGTGTTGTTTCTTATTATTATTATTATTATTTTTATTCTGCCCCCCTAAAGAGGGGCCTTTTTGGGGGCTTTATCATATTCAAAAACTCACCAAACTTTGCAGATGCATGGTGACTGTTTAAAAATTTTGTATTTTAAGGTCGTCACAAAAATCTAAAGAAAAATGCCTCAACGGCGCCACCTAGAAATTTTCAAAGGACCCTTTGCTATTCACTTACTTCATCGTAGATTAATGAAATTTTGTACAGTTGTAGATCTAAGCAAGACGCTCAGAATTTACAATAAACGTCATAGTGCAAATATCACAGGAAGTCGGCCATTTTAGATTGAAGGTCGTAATTTTACCTCATTTTTGACGTTTACAGCATTGGTATTTGATCGAACTCGTCCTAGGGATTTCGAGCGAGCGGCTTCAAACTCGGTCAGTCTGATCATAAGGCATGGCCAATTAAAAGTTATCAAAACGGTGAGTTTTTGAGCATGTTGAAGGGGCGTTAGCAGGGGTCAAAGTTCACCTACTCGCCACAAAACAGAAAACTGTTATATCTCCTACACAGAAACACACAGAGGCACCAAACTTTCTGTAATTGATCATCATCGGGTCTTTTACAATATCCAATGGTCAAATGATGACATCACTTAGGCCACGCCCCCTGACAACAGGAAAAACTGTTATATCTCCTACACAGAAACACACAGAGGCACCAAACTTTCTGTGATTGATCATCATCGGGTCTTCTACAATATCCAATAGTCAAATGATGACATCACTTAGGCCACGCCCCCTGACAACAGGAAAAACTGCTATATCTCCTACACAGAAACACACAGAGGCACCAAACTTTCTGTGATTGATCATCATCGGGTCTTCTACAGTATCCAATGGTCAAATGATGACATCACTTAGGCCACGCCCCCTGACAACAGGAAAAACTGTTTTATCTCCTACACAGAAACACACAGAGGCACCAAACTTTCTGTGATTGATCATCATCGGGTCTTCTACAATATCCAATAGTCAAATGATGACATCACTTAGGCCACGCCCCCTGACAACAGGAAAAACTGTTATATCTCCTACACAGAAACACACAGAGGCACCAAACTTTCTGTGATTGATCATCATCGGGTCTTCTACAATATCCAATGGACAAATGATGACATCACTTAGGCCACGCCCCCTGACAACAGGAAAAACTGCTATATCTCCTACACAGAAACACACAGAGGCACCAAACTTTCTGTGATTGATCATCATCGGGTCTTCTACAATATCCAATGGTCAAATGATGACATCACTTAGGCCAAGCCCCCTGACAACAGGAAAAACTGCTATATCTCCTACACAGAAACACACAGAGGCACCAAACTTTCTGTGATTGATCATCATCGGGTCTTCTACAATATCCAATGGTCAAATGATGACATCACTTAGGCCACGCCCCCTGACAACAGGAAGTGTCATGTTTTATTGTTAGCAGTCGCTATGTTACCCCTCTGAGCTAATCAACATGAAACTGTGTCCACAGACATGTTGCTGTGTTGTGGATTCCAGGCCCAACTGGATTCCATGTAGCAGTGCGGCATGGTGGCGTGGCGAAGTCACCTGAAACGCCGCTGCCATATGTCCAGACTTCCATAGGGTATTGACAAATTTATTAAAAAGTAACTTAAAATTACCTTAAAAGGACAACATTTTTAAAAGTCAAAAGGCTTATTTGATGCTTTGAGAACATCTCTTCTATTCGGCTACAAAATCAACTGGATTCGATGGAGCAGGGCGGCGTAGTGGCGTGGCAAAGTCACCTGAAACGCCGCTGCCATATGTCCAGACTTCCATAGGATATTGATAAATTTAATAAAAAGTAACTTAAAATTACCTTAAAAGGACAACATTTTTAAAAGTCAAAAGGCTTATTTAATGCTTTGAGAACATCTCTTCTATTCGGCTACAAAACCAACCAAAACAGGATGATCTTTTAAGCTATAAGACCATTTTTAAGATGTCAATACATAGATTTTAAGCTGGTGGGTCGCCACTGCCTCCGGTGGCCAAATGCATCGCTGCATCAACTGATCTGCACCAGTTTAATCTCGTCATGGCAAAATTATTTTTTCTCTTCATGTGTGGCCCTAATACTCCATCGTAAGAACACCGCTGTCGTTACCGCGGGTCCTGGGGAAAAAAAAAAACGCTGCTCCTGGGGGGAATTTTTGATTATGCTCACGCATAGATGTGTAAAACTTCACATTGCAATTCAGACAGGTGCAGACTGAACCGTGCAGTTCATTTTAAAGAGGCAGTTTTGGCGCATATTCCGATAGAAACGGGCTGCGGGGAGCCTAAGTGTGTTGTCGTGGGCGTGTTTACCCGCTGCAGGTAACCGCTGTGAAACAATCAGAAAGATTTCCCTGATTAATAACATCTTTATGGCGCTCATCTTTATTGTTACTATGTGCTGCTTTACCAGTTCTCTCTCTCTCGCTCGCTCGCTTGTCATCGGACAAAAATCAAACTGCTCCGTGTTTGTATTTGAAATTGTGCGTCAGACTCAGATTTAGAAGTGTTGTTACGACGTTTGAGCTGTAACTGCAACCGTTTTTTTATATATATATATATATATATATATATATATATATATATATATATATATATATATATATATCTGGTAACTTTACTGAATTTGCAGCTTAAGAAGATTGGGTTTGACAAACAACACCAACTGTCCCCTCAATCCAGTGCACACAATACCACAACAGACCTCATCACGCTCTACAGTACATCAAGAAAACTAAATCAACTAAAACAAGTTCACGAGTGCACATGAAATGAAGTTAATCCATATTTGTGTGTCAGGGTGTCTAAGCATTCTCCAGAATTTGACATCTCAGCAGAGCCTGTAATAATTATAGAAAGTAACATTATAGTTGTTCTGCCTTTTGTTAAGACAGCAAGGAAATCATGTTGTGAATACATTACATAAATAAGATAATAATTCTTAGGCAAAAACAGTTAGAAAAGTTTTGGGTTCATATTTAATCAGAGTGAGACATCACAACTTTGTTAGATCTCTATGTGAATTATGTGAGATAGTGAGTGCTCTCACCTTAAAAAAAGATCTTTGACGTATTTTGCTCCGGTTAAAAGCTGCTTTTCAGCGATGAAGCTAGGGAAACTGCTAATGTTGAAGTTGAATTTGTTCTACACGCTTCTGCCTTGGAAAAATATTCGTCTTTTTACAAAAAGAATGTTTAAAGCCAGATTTAGGAACAAAGGTTATTCAGAGAATGCAAGAAAAGGAAGCTTTTGTGGGGAACTTTTGTCCTAGCTGTCTAGCTGCATATGGCCCCAGGACAGCACAATAGTTTTCTTGAAGTTTAATTTTGGAGAAGTAGAAACAAGTATTAATTTCAAAAGGTAGGTAAAAAAGGAAAAAAGTTTTTACAAAATCTTAAAATGTTGGATAGTTGTTATTTCCATCTTGCTGTGAAAATTGGTGAAATATTATCATTTTTAATGCTTAGATATAAAATCGCAAGGCCATTACTAAAATTGCCTTTTGTTGAAAATGTTTTTTGGCATGCCATACTTTATATTTATAGGTAGCCTAGATGTGCATAATAAAAGAGTGGAACTAAAACCTGGTCTAAAATTATTATGGAGCTTTAACTTGCTAAGAGTAATACTGTTAGATGATTATATCTTTAAAATGAGATAACTGTCTCAAAAAATGTGATAGTTTATTTGGTCTGAAGAGATGATGCAATTCAATGTTATTTATATAGCGACAATTCATGAAATATGTCATCTCAAGGCACTTTACAACGTCAAAATCAATCAGATTATACAGATTGGGTCAGATTATACACATTGGTCAAAAATTCCTATATAAGGGAACCAGTTCATTGCATCAAAGTCTTGACAAGTGGCATTCTCTCTTGAAGAAGCGTAGAGCCACAGGGAGAGTCGTCTGCATTGTCCATGGCTTTGCAGCAATCCTACCTCCTTAGCAAGCATGAAGCGACAGCAGGAAAAAAACTCCCCATTAACGGGAAGGAAAAACCTCCAGCAGAACCGGGCTCAGTATGAACGGTCATCTGCCTCGACAGACTGGGGGTTACAGAAGACAGAGCAGAGACACAACAAGACAGACAAAAAAGCACAGAAGTTCTACATTAGATGGTAGTAGCGGGTGATCTGTCTTCCCTGGATGAAGCCACAGCTAACAGAACGCCAGACCAGGTGTGCCTACTATGAAGAAAAAAGAAAAATCAAAAAGTTAAAAGCTGAAATTACAACAGTCATTCAAAATTGAAGAACAATAGACCCTGATGTCCTGCAGTAGCCTAAACCTATAGCAGCATAACTATAGAGGTAGCTCAGGGTAACATGAGCCACTCTAACTATAAGCTTTTTAAAAAAGGAAAGTCCCAAGGGCCAGCTTCTAGTGGAGAAGTTCAAGTATCTTGGGGTCTTGTTCACGAATGAGGGGAAGATGGAGCGGGAGATCGACAGGCGGATTGGTGCGGCGTCTGCTGTGAAGCGGGCGCTATACCGGTCCGTTGCGGGCGCTATACCGGTCCGTTGTGGTGAATCTGCACCAGATTTTTTGTGAGTCGTGGGGGAGCGCTGCCGAACACGTTCGTGTAAATCGCCCAGTGGACGGGCGGGCAAAATGCGTGACAGCATCTGCGGTGGCGGGCGGCCGGCGGTGCGCAAATCCCAGCGGTGGCCAAGGCCGGAGCGGCGCTTTGCTGCGAGGGCCGCTCATCACCGCTTGCGGTTTTAATTATTATTATTATTTTTATTCTGCCCCCCTAAAGAGGGGCCTTTTTGGGGGCTTTATCATATTCAAAAACTCACCAAACTTTGCAGATGCATGGTGACTGTTTAAAAATTTTGTATTTTAAGGTCGTCACAAAAATCTAAAGAAAAATGCCTCAACGGCGCCACCTAGAAATTTTCAAAGGACCCTTTGCTATTCACTTACTTCATCGTAGAGTAATGAAATTTTGTACAGTTGTAGATCTAAGCAAGACGCTCAGAATTTACAATTAACGTCATAGTGCAAATATCACAGGAAGTCGGCCATTTTAGATTGAAGGTCGTAATTTTACCTCATTTTTGACGTTTACAGCATTGGTATTTGATCGAACTCGTCCTAGGGATTTCGAGCGAGCGGCTTGAAACTCGGTCAGTCTGATCATAAGGCATGGCCAATTAAAAGTTATCAAAACGGTGAGTTTTTGAGCATGTTGAAGGGGCGTTAGCAGGGGTCAAAGTTCACCTACTCGCCACAAAACATAAAACTGTTATATCTCCTACACAGAAACACACAGAGGCACCAAACTTTCTGTGATTGATCATCATCGGGTCTTCTACAATATCCAATGGTCAAATGATGACCTTGCTTAGGCCACGCCCCCTGACAACAGGAAGTGTCATGTTTTGTTGTAAGCGGTCGCTATGTTACCCCTTTAAGCTAATCAACATGAAACTGTATCCACAGACAGAACACATGTTGATGTGTTGTGGATTTCAGGCCCAACTGGATTCGATGGAGCAGGGGGGCGTGGCGGCGTGGCATATTCACCTCAAACGCTGCTGTCATACGTTTGGCTCTGAATTCATCGTAGAGTAATGAAATTTTGTACAGTTGTAGATCTAAGCAAGACGCTCAGAATTTACAATTAACGTCATAGTGCAAATATCACAGGAAGTCGGCCATTTTAGATTGAAGGTTGTAATTTTACCTCATTTTTGACGTTTACAGCATTGGTATTTGATCGAACTCGTCCTAGGGATTTCGAGCGAGCGGCTTGAAACTCGGTCAGTCTGATCATAAGGCATGGCCAATTAAAAGTTATCAAAACGGTGAGTTTTTGAGCATGTTGAAGGGGCGTTAGCAGGGGTCAAAGTTCACCTACTCGCCACAAAACATAAAACTGTTATATCTCCTACACAGAAACACACAGAGGCACCAAACTTTCTGTGATTGATCATCATCGGGTCTTCTACAATATCCAATGGTCAAATGATGACCTTGCTTAGGCCACGCCCCCTGACAACAGGAAGTGTCATGTTTTGTTGTAAGCGGTCGCTATGTTACCCCTTTAAGCTAATCAACATGAAACTGTATCCACAGACAGAACACATGTTGATGTGTTGTGGATTTCAGGCCCAACTGGATTCGATGGAGCAGGGGGGCGTGGCGGCGTGGCATATTCACCTCAAACGCTGCTGTCATACGTTTGGCTCTGAATTCCACAGTTTTGGGCCAAGCTGCTTAAAACTCATTTGGATGCATCCTTATCCACCCCCCAACAGGAATCCATAACAAACTTTAGTGAGCAGGACTTAGTTTCTCCATAGCGCCACCAAGCAATTTTCAAAGGACCCTTTGCTATTCACTTAGTTCATCGTAGAGTAATGAAATTTTGTACAGTTGTAGATCTCAGCAAGACGCTCAGAATTTACAATTAATGTCATAGTGCAAGTATCACAGGAAGTAAGCCATTTTAGATTGAAATCTGAATTTTGACACCATGTTGACATGGTATCAAATACCATCATCATCAAGTTTGATCATATTTGATCAAACTTGTCCAGCAGGGGGCAGCAAGAGACCACAAATAAACCCCAAAGGAATTTCTCTTGGTAAGTAACTGATCTTAACTCTTTGGTTTCCTTATATATTTAAGTTGAACAGATATACAAATCCTGCTTGAAAACTGACAAACTTACTCTTGTTCAATACATTTCAGTTTTTATTTATATAGCGCCAAATCATGAAACATGTCATCAGGGGTGTACTGGGACAAAAAAAATCGGCCCTGGCATTTTGGATTAGACTGGCCCACCACATTTTGTTGTGTACTGAATGTGTATACCAACTGTACAATACCTTGAGGTCAGGTTAATGGAAATTAGTGAGAGTGGACACTTAAAATACTTCTAAAATCTTAATTTATTAACACGGTAAAATGTAAACTCCATCACAGCACAGCAACTATTCTTAGATCAGAGAGAGAGAGAGAGAGAAAGAGAGGTGTCAGGGTCAATCACACATATTATCACGTTACATCATTATAAGAAGTTATTGTAAGTTGCTCATCAGATCTATTTAGTCTTCCAGATACTGTAGGGTAACATTGGACTAATGTGCACTCACTGTGTAAAAAAGGATGCCAATGACAAAATGAACCAGAGAAAGGCCTCACTTATCATGGAAAGAAAGAAAATATTTAATAACATAATATAAATTTTGATTTACTCAGTCATTTGTAATAAGTATTTTATTTATCTAATTTCCTAATTTTTGATCATATTTTCTTTAAAATCGCAGACTTTTTGCTATTTTTCATGTAAATCATGGGATTGTGCAATCCCATGTTAACTGCGCTGACTTCCATTCTGTGAATGCATCTTCCTGTCTCTAGATCATAAATTCAATTGTTCAAACAGTTATGAACAGATTTTCCACAATTTAATATATGTGGATTACGAATTGTGTTTTGGTCATCAAACTGTGTGCAGATAACATGTTTTCGTGGTGCTGGCTGATCATAAACAGCAAAGAACTGGTTGTAGGTGAGGTCGGCAGTTCCTTGGCCGCTAGGCAGGGGGCGCTCAAGGTGCACCGCTCGTGATCCCCAAATAGTAGAGTCAAAACAAGTTATGGATGTATTATTAGCGAGTTTTGCTAAACAAGTAAAGCACTAAAAAGACTCTAAACATACAGCTGGAACAGGACTGATAAGGGAAGGCTTTCCTCCCTGGCAGTGAGCTCCACTGAGACTGAGAGACTTTTAAAACTGAAGAAGATAAAAAGAACTTTTACCGGAAAATGATGATATTTTTGTTCAGAAAGAGCGCCGCAGGGACTTAAATTATAAGTAGAGGTAAGACAGCGATACTTATTCATGTTTTGTTTTTGTGATAAAATGTGCGTAATGTGGGTTATAGTTTTAGAATGTGTTACAAATGCAGAAATCCATCATAACTCATAAACTGTTACAGTCAAATGACAAATAATTTATTTTTATTTTTTCATCAAATAATCAATATTTTTCCATGTCTCTTGGTGAATTAATTTGGCTCAATCAGTCTCCTTCAGCACTTTGCAACGAGTCTACTCTGTAGAGTGTATATATTTGTAAATCTGACTCTGATGACGTCAGTACCTCACCAGCTATGAACCCTACCGCACGTCACTGATTACAACCACCACCACCACCATAATCTGCCTTGACCGACTGGGGGTTACAAAAGGGAGAGAAGAGACACAACAAGACAGACAAAAAAGCACAGAAGCACACATTGATCCAGTAATCTGTTTACATTAGATGGTAATAACAGGTGATCTGTCTTCCCTGAATGATGTCACAGCTAACAGAACGCCAGACCAGGTGTACCTACTATGAAGAAAAAATAGAAAAAACAAAAAGTTAAAAGTTGAAATGACAACAGTCATGCAAAATTGAAGAACAATAGACCCTGATGTCCTCCAGCAGCCTAAGCCTATAGCAGCATAACTATAGAGGTAGCTCAAGGTAACATGAACCACTCTAACTATAAGCTTTTAAAAAAGGAAAGTCCCAAGAGCCAGCTTCTAGTGGAGGAGTTCAAGTATCTTGGGGTCTTGTTCACGAATGAGGAGAAGATGGAGCGGGAGATCGACAGGCGGATTGGTGTGACGTCTGCTGTGAAGCGGGCGCTGTACCGATCCGTTGTGGTGAAGAGAGAGCTGAGCCAAAAGGCCAAGCTCTCGATTTACCAGTCGATCTATGTTCGTACCCTCATCGATGGTCACGAGCTTTGGGTCGTGACCGAAAGAACGAGATCCCGGATACAAGCGGCCAAAATGAGTTTTCTCCATAGTGTGTCTGGGCTCTCCCTTAGAGATAGGGTGAAAAGCTCAGTCATCCGGGGAGGACTCAGAGTACAGCCGCTGCTCCTTCACATTGAGAGGAGCCAGTTGAGGTGGCTCGGGCATCTGGTCAGGATGCCTCCTGGACGCCTCCCTGGTGAGGTGTTCCGGGCACGTCCCACCGGGAGGAGACCCAGGGGAAGACCCAGGACACGCTGGAGAGACTATGCTGGCCTGGGAACGCTTTGGGATTCCCCCGGAGGAAGTGGCCCAAGTGGCTGGGGAGAGGAAGGTCTGGGCCTCCCTCTTGAAGCTGCTACACCCGCGACCTGACCCCGGATAAGCGGAAGACGATGGATGGATGGAAAAAGGAAAGTTTTAGGATTAGTCTTAAAAGTAGACAGGGTGTCTGCGTCACGGACCAAAACTGGGAGTTGGTTCCACTGGAGAGGAGCATGATAGCTTAAGGATCTGCCTCCCATTCTACTTTTAGAGACTCTAGGAACCACCAGCAGACCTGCAGTCTGAGAGTGAAGTGGTCTGTTAGAAATTACTAAAGTTTTTACACAACATACACATGTGGAATATTGCTAACGTATTACTTTAGCAATATTCCAATTGCTAAAGTGTTACTTTTACATTATTACTTTTGGGTGTGTATCCACCAATTTAACTGTCAAACTTTCATAAAAGCTGTCTTAATGCAAGAAATGAAACCCTTAAACACATGAAATAATAAACTTTAAATAACTAAAAAGGTTTTGTTAACTTTTCACATGAAGCTGGATTAACAGCTAGTAAGATACCTTTGATTAAATTTGTATACTAGTGTTTAAACCAGGGGTGTCAAATGTACGGCCTGCGGGCCGGATCTGGCCCACCAAACGATTTAGTCTGGCCCGGTGGCCAAATGCATTTTCATTATTCAACGGCTGTGTCTCCTCGGTGCATCGACCGATCTGCACCATATTTTTTGTGAGTCGTGGGGGAGCGCTGCCCAACGCGTACGTGTGTTTTGCATGGTAGATGGGTGAGGAAAATGCATGACAGCTTCTGCGGTGGCTGGCGGCGGGAGGTGCGCGTACCCTAGCGGTGGCCCATAGGCCAGAGCGGCGCTTGGCTGCGAGGGCCGATCATCACCGCTTGCGGTTTTAATTATTATTATTATTATTATTATTTTTATTCTGCCCCCCTAAAGAGGGGCCTTTTTGGGGGCTTTATCATATTCAAAAACTCACCAAACTTTGCAGATGCATGGTGACTGTTTAAAAATTTTGTATTTTAAGGTCGTCAGAAAAATCTAAAGAAAAATGCCTCAACGGCGCCACCTAGAAACTTTCAAAGGACCCTTTGCTATTCACTTACTTCATCGTAGAGTAATGAAATTTTGTACAGTTGTAGATCTAAGCAAGACGCTCAGAATTTACAATTAACGTCATAGTGCAAATATCACAGGAAGTCGGCCATTTTAGATTGAAGGTCGTAATTTCACCTCATTTTTGACGTTTACAGCATTGGTATTTGATCAAACTCGTCCTAGGGATTTCGAGCGAGCGGCTTGAAACTCGGTCAGTCTGATCATAAGGCATGGCCAATTAAAAGTTATCAAAACAGTGAGTTTTTGAGCATGTTGAAGGGGCGTTAGCAGGGGTCAAAGTTCACCTACTCGCCACAAAACAGAAAACTGTTATATCTCCTACACAGAAACACACAGAGGCACCAAACTTTCTGTGATTGATCATCATCGGGTCTTCTACAGTATCCAATGGTCAAATGATGACATCACTTAGGCCACGCCCCCTGACAACAGGAAAAACTGTTATATCTCCTACACAGAAACACACAGAGGCACCAAACTTTCTGTGATTGATCATCATCGGGTCTTCTACAGTATCCAATGGTCAAATGATGACATCACTTAGGCCACGCCCCCTAACAACAGGAAAAACTGCTATATCTCCTACACAGAAACACACAGAGGCACCAAACTTTCTGTGATTGATCATCATCGGGTCTTCTACAATATCCAATGGACAAATGATGACATCACTTAGGCCACGCCCCCTAACAACAGGAAAAACTGCTATATCTCCTACACAGAAACACACAGAGGCACCAAACTTTCTGTGATTGATCATCATCGGGTCTTCTACAATATCCAATGGTCAAATGATGACATCACTTAGGCCACGCCCCCTGACAACAGGAAAAACTGCTATTTCTCCTACACAGAAACACACAGAGGCACCAAACTTTCTGTGATTGATCATCATCATAACTTAAAATTACCTTAAAAGGACAACATTTTTAAAAGTCAAAAGGCTTATTTAATGCTTTGAGAACATCTCTTCTATTCGGCTACAAAACCAACCAAAACAGGATGATCTTTTAAGCTATAAGACCATTTTTAAGATGTCAATACATAGATTTTAAGCTGGTGGGTCGCCACTGCCTCCGGTGGCCAAATGCATCGCTGCATCAACTGATCTGCACCAGTTTAATCTCGTCATGGCAAAATTATTTTTTCTCTTCATGTGTGGCCCTAATACTCCATCGTAAGAACACCGCTGTCGTTACCGCGGGTCCTGGGGAAAAAAAAAAACGCTGCTCCTGGGGGGAATTTTTGATTATGCTCACGCATAGATGTGTAAAACTTCACATTGCAATTCAGACAGGCGCAGACTGAACCGTGCAGTTCATTTTAAAGAGGCAGTTTTGGCGCATATTCCGATAGAAATGGGCTGCGGGGAGCCTAAGTGTGTTGTTGTGGGCGTGTTTACCCGCTGCAGGTAACCGCTGTGAAACAATCAGAAAGATTTCCCTGATTAATAACATCTTTATGGCGCTCATCTTTATTGTTACTATGTGCTGCTTTACCAGTTCTCTCTCTCTCGCTCGCTCGCTCGTCATCAGACAAAAATCAAACTGCTTCGTGTTTGTATTTGAAATTGTGCGTCAGACTCAGATTTAGAAGTGTTGTTACGACGTTTGAGCTGTAACTGCAACCGTTTTATATATATATATATATATATATATATATATATATATATATATATATATATATATATATATATATATATATATCTGGTAAATTTACTGAATTTGCAGCTTAAGAAGATTGGGTTTGACAGACAACACCAACTGTCCCCTCAATCCAGTGCACACAATACCACAACAGACCTCATCACGCTCTACAGTACATCAAGAAAACTAAATCAACTAAAACAAGTTCACGAGTGCACATGAAATGAAGTTAATCCATATTTGTGTGTCAGGGTGTCTAAGCATTCTCCAGAATTTGACATCTCAGCAGAGCCTGTAATAATTATAGAAAGTAACATTATAGTTGTTCTGCCTTTTGTTAAGACAGCAAGGAATTCATGTCGTGAATACATTACATAAATAAGATAATAATTCTTAGTCAGAGGAAATCCAAGGCAAAAACAGTTAGAAAAGTTTTGGGTTCATATTTAATCAGAGTGAGACATCACAACTTTGTTAGATCTCTATGTGAATTACGTGAGATAGTGAGTGCTCTCACCTTAAAAAAAGATCTTTGACGTATTTTGCTCCGGTTAAAAGCTGCTTTTCAGCGATGAAGCTAGGGAAACTGCTAATGTTGAAGTTGAATTTGTTCTACACGCTTCTGCCTTGGAAAAATATTCGTCTTTTTACAAAAAGAATGTTTAAAGCCAGATTTGGGAACAAAGGTTATTCAGAGAATGCAAGTAAAGGAAGCTTTTGTGGGGAACTTTTGTCCTAGCTGTCTAGCTGCATATGGCCCCAGGACAGCACAATAGTTTTCTTGAAGTTTAATTTTGGAGAAGTAGAAACAAGTATTAATTTCAAAAGGTAGGTAAAAAAGGAAAAAAGTTTTTACAAAATCTTAAAATGTTGGATAGTCGTTATTTCCATCTTGCTGTGAAAATTGGTGAAATATTATCATTTTTAATGCTTAGATATAAAATCGCAAGGCCATTACTAAAATTGCCTTTTGTTGAAAATGTTTTTTGGCATGCCATACTTTATATTTATAGGTAGCCTAGATGTGCATAATAAAAGAGTGGAACTAAAACCTGGTCTAAAATTATTATGGAGCTTTAACTTGCTAAGAGTAATACCGTTAGATGATTATATCTTTGAAATGAGATAACTGTCTCAAAAAATGTGATAGTTTATTTGGTCTGAAGAGATGATGCAATTCAATGTTATTTATATAGTGACAATTCATGAAATATGTCATCTCAAGGCACTTTACAACGTCAAAATCAATCAGATCATACAGATTGGGTCAGATTATACACATTGGTCAAAAAATTCCTATATAAGGGAACCAGTTCATTGCATCAAAGTCTTGACAAGTAGCATTCTCTCTTGAAGAAGCGTAGAGCCACAGGGAGAGTCGTCTGCATTGTCCATGGTTTTGCAGCAATCCTACCTACTGAGCAAGCATGAAGCGACAGCAGGAAAAAAAACTCCCCATTAACGGGAAGGAAAAACCTCCAGCAGAACCGGGCTCAGTATGAACGGTCATCTGCCTCGACAGACTGGGGGTTACAGAAGACAGAGCAGAGACACAACAAGACAGACAAAAAAGCACAGAAGTTCTACATTAGATGGTAGTAGCGGGTCATTCAAAATTGAAGAACAATAGACCCTGATGTCCTGCAGTAGCCTAAACCTATAGCAGCATAACTATAGAGGTAGCTCAGGGTAACATGAGCCACTCTAACTATAAGCTTTTTAAAAAAGGAAAGTTCCAAGGGCCAGCTTCTAGTGGAGAAGTTCAAGTATCTTGGGGTCTTGTTCACGAATGAGGGGAAGATGGAGCGGGAGATCGACAGGCGGATTGGTGCGGCGTCTGCTGTGAAGCGGGCGCTATACCGGTCCGTTGTGGTGAATCTGCACCAGATTTTTTGTGAGTCGTGGGGGAGCGCTGCCGAACACGTTCGTGTAAATCGCCCAGTGGACGGGCGGGCAAAATGCGTGACAGCATCTGCGGTGGCGGGCGGCCGGCGGTGCGCAAATCCCAGCGGTGGCCAAGGCCGGAGCGGCGCTTTGCTGCGAGGGCCGCTCATCACCGCTTGCGGTTTTAATTCATTTTTTTTTTTCTTCTGGATTTGGCTTTGGGGAAAAACGCCACAGTTAACCAGACACACTATATATCAAGAATAGCTTAAGTTGAACAGAGTTTGGCTTTATCAAAATATAATTAAAATGGAATAAGTTTGGCGCTTTGTGACCGACGGGATCTAAACTGAGATTCATTGTAGCTTTAACAGTAGTCACTAGTCAGCACTAAACTGCAAGCAGATGCAAACCCTAAGGACGTCCCACATGGTAATCCTGATGTAAGAGGGTATGAAAAGGCAAAGCTTTTCACTCATAAGTCATGCTTTTTCTAAGTCAATGATGTTTAAAACTAAGAACTCACCAGCCTGGTGTTATGTCAGTCCCTGTCTAAAGGTACTCGCCACCTCAGGGTCCATTAAAAGCCACTAAAAACATCTTTTGAGGGAGGAAAAAAAAAAAAAAAAGCCAAGTCGCGCTCGTCCCAGTTCTTGCTTCCTCTTCTGCTGAGACTGAGGCGCATGTTGCAATTTCCTTTCCTGGAATCTTTTGAAAGGCAGCAGATGTACTAACATGTTGAGCAACAGCTGGGAGGAGAGCAGCCTGGGATCATGCTGTTCATGTTTTACACCATACTCAGCTCTTACACACCACATATCAGACTTTATTTACCCCCCCAGCACCACAGATGAACCCGCGTCACAGGGCTGGAATAAACAATCTGATCCGTTTCCCACCTTGGTCTGTCAGACTCACGGTTTCCAGTATCTGAACCCAGTGTGCCTTTGGTCTGTGCCTGTCCTCCCATGCCTCTGGTTTGTAACAGAGCACGTAGAGACCTCTTGTGGTTGGAATTAGAAATCACACAAACTTGGAAGAACTGCAAAGAAGGGACTGACATAATAAGCAAGTGCCCACTGCTTGATTTATCATGTCATTTATTAAAAATATTATATTTGATGTTTAAATTTTCCATTTATCTGTTAACCTGGGCAATGTTTTATCAAATTCTTGTATATGCTGTTGGCTAAATGACAGAAGGCCTCCATGTAATACTTGTATTTGTGGGTGGAGGCTTTTCTTTTTGAAGTGCAGATGTTCTATCTGTGTCTATGTATGGGCCTACTGCAGTTATTCCTGTTTTCTAAAGCTATGAAAGAAGTATGAACATTTTGGTTCAAACTGAATGTGGACTGACTTTGATTGATTAGTTTTTCTAAGCATGTCAATGTCAAGTGTTTGGTGTGTATTATTTGTTTCTCCTTTTTGTCAGTCTTTAAACCTCCAGTTTATTTATTTTTTTCACAGGTCCTCACACAGTTTGAACACAGCTGGGAGGATAACATGGTAAAATTTTTACATTTCAAATCTTAAATGCCTGCATGGAGTCTCAGTGAATTAAATATTTCCCAAGCCAATTCAGTCACACTGTGAAATAAAAATATGCAGGTTTGAGGTTACCGTTCTTGTCTTTTTATAGTTGTATGTTTGCATCTACCTCTGACATTGTGGGTTTTTTTTATATTGGATGCATACAGGGCAATTATTGCCATAATATTTGTATTATGTGTATATGTACAGCTATATACAACAATCTCATTGTCACTTCAGGTAAAAATGCATTAAAAGTCTTTGAATGCATTTCTCAGAAGTATAGCCATACTAAGTAAAATTCTGAAAAAGAAAACAAATTATAATGCTTTCATGGAGGGGGGATCCAAATTTACTAAATAACTGCCATAAGTTTCTAAGCTTTGCTAGATGATTTCAGATTTATGGGCCCTTTTCAAACCTGTCTTCCACTCGTGGTTAATTGTCACCTGAAGACATTTCTAACAAAAACCATCCAAATGTTTTCCACCTTGTGTTTGCTTGGTTTCCAATGGTCACTAAAGGTAACTGTCCTCACCTGTGATCTACTAGCTTGCAATAAAATGTTTGCAAGTCAAGTTTATTTGTATCGCACATTTCAGCAGCATGGCAATTCACAGTGTTTTACATCCTGAAAACATAAAAACATAAAACAGATTGAAACAGGGACTGGTTGTGAGAAAATCTACAAACATAAAATCTTATCAAGTGAAAACATCAATACACATCAAATTTGTTCAATTCAATTTTATTCATATAGCACCAATTCATGAAACATGTCATCTCAAGGCACTTTACAAAGTCACATTCAATTATATTATACAGATTGGGTCAGATTATACAGATTGTTGGTCAGTGTTCCTGTTATGAGCCCAAATAAACTCTAAACAGGTGGGATTTTAGTCTTGATTTAAAGAAATTCAGTGTTTCAGCTGATTTACAGTTTTCTAGAAGTTTCTTCCTGATTTGTAGAGCATAGGAACCAAATGCTACTTCTCTATGCTTGGTTCTGGTTCTGGATAGTCATAGTAGACCAGAACCAGAAGATCTGAGTGGTCTGGGGGGTTGACATAGCAACAGAATGTCTTTAATGTATTGAGGTGCTAGGCTCAGTGATTTATAAACTAACAAAAGTATTTTAAAATCTAGTCTCTGCGCTACAGAGAGCCAGTGTAAGGACTTTAGATCTGGGGTGATGTGCTCTGTCTTCCTGGTTTTAGTGAGAAGGCTGCAGTTGTCTGATTGATTTTTTTTGGTAGACATTTGAGGACACCATTACTGTAATCAATGTGACTAAAGATAAATGCATGGATGATTTTCTCTAGATCTCGTTGGGACGTCAGTCCTTCAATCCTGGAAATGTTAGAGGTTATTGAGTGTCTCTTCTCTGGACAAACACCTGCACGTTTCATCCAGTGCTGCACTGAAGCTGCTGGTCTCTGAGCCACAGGGAAAGCACAATAATTAACAAAAGATCTACGGGTAAGAGGTAGGTGAACTCCATAACAAGATTAGACTATATAAACCTATCCGAGAATTTGGATATGCCAATAAGAACCCACAATTGACGTGAAAATTGTTTAACATGCAAAGGAAAAACATTTGACCGAAAATACAGGGATGTCATTAGGGAACCAAAGCAGAGAAGTCGTTTTCCCCTAAAGCCACAAGCAAACATGCTACATGCAGAGAGGAATTAACAAGTCCTATGATGAAAAGAGCGCTATTTGCTTGTGTTCTAGGGATGTGTGAGCTACAAAAGGCACAGAAAACCTGGTCAAATCTGAGGACAAGATGAATGCCTCAATTTATTGGATTTACTGTAGGAAAGTTTGCTCAGCAGCATCATTGGGCCACTTTGTACGGTTATCAAACATGCAATTAATGCAAATTAGCCCTAAATCTTCAGTTTGTTGGCCAAGAAGAACAAGCAGCTCTACCAACCGTCTGGCAAAATAAATTAGCTTATGCAGAACTACCATAGCAGACTTCAAGCAGTCACTGATGTTAAAGGTTTAGGTTAAAGGTCCAAATTACATTAATTTAATAGTTTCTGGGGTCAATTTGATTTAAAACCAGCAAGCCACCAACCAATCAAACATGAGAGAAAAATTATTGTATAGTCTTTTTTATATTCTCTGCAAAATGCCAAAAGAAAAAATTACAAACAAAAAACTACACACAAAATAATTTAACTTTTACAAGGATGTGTGAACACGTGAACACAACTGTAATAGGCTTATATGTACATAAGGACGGACCATTCACATAGAAGTCATTTGATTCACTGGGTTATTTTTTTAATGGATTTTATTCATCATCAGCACAAAGCACAAGAAAAAGTTGAGAAAATGTTGCAGGAATATTACGTTCAATAAAAAAATAGACACTCGGAATGTTCACTTTATTTCTGTCCTTGAAATGTTAAAACATAAAAATTCAGCAAGAGATGATATGTTTTCTGTAATATACAATGTCTCCCTGAGAACATTTGCTGTACTTTTGGGAGAAAAAAAAAACATGCCAATGTATCAGTCATATTTAATGTTTTTCTACAACAAATCTGCAGAAAAACACACGTGTGTAACATTCGGTAACTCTGTCACTGAGGTAGTCGCTTCATTTAATTTACCAAACAAAACTGAGTTGGACTGACGCGGGTTAATGTAAAGGGACTAATACCGCCTTAAATGACCTACGTGCAAAACCACAGCGAGCTGCGACCTCATTAGCAAACAAGCATTTCTCAGTGGTGCTGATGAAAGTGTTTTCATTGTAACATCTTCCTTCTTCCTCGCCAGTGGCCGGTGAATTCATGACAGAAGACCTGGTGTGTGTGAGCCGTGGGAACTCCAAATGCCATGTGAAGAGGGCCACATATAGCATGGTCGACACAAAGACTATTTAAAGGAGCGTTTCTGTTTGTTGGAGGGAGTGTTTGAAGCAAAAGCTAGACTGAAAAGGAGCTGCTCTGGCGGGCGAGAATGTAATCCGTTTTCTTTGTAGTCCTTGGCTTGAAGAGGACATAAACGAAAGCCGAGATAACCGCCAGGAAGATGGACACCATCACTACAGCCACAACCAGCCATGTAAAGGTAGTATCTGGGGGAAAAAAAGACAGAAAATTAAGGTTTTTCTTCTGTTAAAATAATGCAGTGGAGTCTGATACAGTTGGAAGCGTAATAAGCGATTTGGCTCCTCAACAACACTGTGCCCATGGGCAGGTTTGTGCCCGGTTTGGAGAATTAATGAGGCCGCTCACCTTCCAGTTGAAGCATTGTAACAACTTCCTGTCTCCCGCCTGCGTTCTGAGCGACGCACTTCATCTCCGTCCTCGCGTCTTCCTCCGTTATAATCGAGATAACAAGCCTCAGTTCAATCTGGCACCTTTCAGACTCCAGGGTTACCCTAAAAGCAGCGGGGCAAACACAGCCAAGCAAACCCATTTAATGCATAATATTAGATCCGATCACTCTTCACAGTGTGTTGTTTTTTTTGCCAAAAAGAGCTATACTGTTGTTTACGGATGGCCATTTTGAACTATACAACGAGTTGAAGAGAGTTCACTGAACCTCCCTCCATTGGATGAAATAAGAAACATTATGATTATCTTACATAAAATGTTCTTACATAACATTAATCTCAGTGGGTTGTGTGAATTTATTTCACACAAGCCAACAGGTGTTTTCTCTCAACATAACGTTATCCTTTACCTACTAGGTGGGTAGTAGTGCAAGTGAGTGCTGGCCATGTTCACACTGACCAAAGGACTACTCATACACACAGGCGGCAGTTTGTATGCTGTTGTTTTTTTTTTTGTCATCAGGATTCAATTGTCTGTGAGCAAAATTGTTATTAGACATTATGAGTTGTGTTAAATCTGTTGTGTTAGATCAAGCCAGAGCTGAGCCGGGTCATAGTTTATTCAGGACTGTCATAGGACCCTAATCATAATTGACGTATTTCTAACAAGGCAGTTATTTTGCAGTGTAAATATCCATCTATTTCAAATTTCCAGATTTTCAACCATGCTAACAGTTTAAAATCTTGCAGATAGGGTTCATGTTAGCATTTTCATCGTTTTTATCACCTTTCAAAATTCACTCTTTTAAAAACATACAGGTAATTTCTGAAATTTACAAGTTTAAATGTAGTTTTCTTCTGAATGCATTAAAGCAGTTTGCAAATTCTCCTTTTTCTCCTCTTAGAAGAGAGGGTCTAAAAAAATGTCAGTGCTTTTCTCTGAAGACTTCGCCAGCAGCTATTATAAGATTTGATTTTTGGTCTTTTTTACACTTTTGGGTTGTTTGTAACAGTTACCTTCTCCCTCCCTGCAGAGCCCGCATGTCAAGGTAGGACAACTCCACCGATTGGCCGTTCACCAGCCATGTGACCACAGTTGAGTCTGCCAGTTGACATTCAGTGAGCACATGACAGAACAGCTCCAGTCCTGAACCTACGCGGTGAAAACACAAGAACATCTGCATTGAAGTATTGGTTGAACCAATCTGAGCAGAAAACGGGAGACTTGATGGATCGAGAGAAGCGGTCATTACCACGCACCATGAGGGCTTTCAAATGTGGTTCCATTAATTGGCGAGACAATCATCGGTGGTTTCACTGCTGCAGTTAGGAGATGAAAGATAGACACACGGGTCAGTTATATCTAATTTGTTCCCTTCCCAAGGAAAGCCGGATCATTAAAGGATTGCGGAAACCAAACAATGCTCACCACTGGCAGTACTGAGAGTGCTGGTGCTGGATTGAGCTGGACCTGGTGTGGTGACATCAGGCACGGATGAAGTGAGTTCAGGGTCTGAACCTGGCAGACAAAGCATAGAGAAAAAGAAACTTAAATGACAGATGTTCTCCTCCCCCCCAACAGCAGTCAGTCCTGAAAACATCTGCAGTGCCATTCAAATACATTTTGTAGCATTCCAACCTTAAACATCAGCATCTTTTATAGCTATTTTATATGACAGAGCAACAGAAAAACTGCTATTTTCACACTGAGTTTAAATACACACCACTAGACTCTATTGACATAGTTGTGATTTGGAAGAAAAATGATAAATGTTTTTAACCTTGTTTTTTTTTCACAGAACATCTAAAAAGCCAAGTTTGCATTTCATTTGTATTCCCTGGATGGTCACACTGTAGACCCGCCCTATCCTGCAACTAACCAGCAACTACAGCTGCATGGGATGTGTTCCTATCAGCTTTGCACCATCTAGACACTGAGATTTTAAAAACAGCTCAGGTCAGGATGGATGGAAAATATCTATGAATTTATCTATGAATATCTATGAATATAAAATTTAAGGTCTTACTGCAGATTCTCAATTAGAGTTAGGGCTGGGCTTTGACTGGGCCATTCTGATAAATGAATGTAGCCCACTTTGATCTAGACCAAGGATTACCAAGTCCTGCCCTAAAGAGCTACATCCTGCAGCTTTTAGATGCTTCCCTTCTCCAACACTCCTGAATCGCCCTAATGTCTCCTTACCATGCCTTTAGAGAGATAAAGGATGTGCTGATAAGGGTCATTCAGGTGTGCTTTTGTAGGAATGCATCTAAACGTTGCATATCGGTAGCTGACGAGGTAAGGATTTGGGCACGTCTGATCTACACCGTTCCTTTGTAGCTCAGTCTGTATCTTTAGGGTTGTTTTCCTGCTGGAAGGTGAATCTCCACCTAAGTCTCAAGTCTTTTGCAGCGTCGAACAGAATTGTCACGTATTTAGCTCCATCCATCTTCCCATAAACTCTGAGCAGCTCCTCTGCCTCTCCTAACAAACAGCATCACTGCATGATGCCGCCACCGCCACCACGTTGCACTGTGGGTATGGTGTATTCAGGGGGTTTCCCACATGTTGGCTATGTTCCCTATCACGCACGTGGGAAACCGCAGTGGTGACTACTTCTGGTTTTCAACACTTTAATGCTGTTGTTACTCATCTGTAAAGGTCAGATTTGCGCGACTACTATCGCGCAAATCTGACCTGTAGCTTAGCCCTATCTTAACCCTAACCCTAACTTTTTCTTACCTTCATCTTAACCCTGACGCCATGTCAACATGATTCGGTTGACATGGCAGGTGGTAGTACAGGTAGTTGTAGCAGCAGCGGGTGGTGGTATAGTACCTGAACAATGCTTTGTGCGATACGATACCTAAGATGTGTGATATGGTCTTGTAACCTTAATGTTGTATTAAACCTTTCCACAACTTTAACCCTTGTGACCATGTTAATTTTGCCGACCAACATTCCCTAAAAAAAACACTGAGGCTTTCACAGGACAACTATTTTAATACTGAGTTTAAATACACACCATTAGACTCTGTTGACCAATGAGGTGAGTTTGGAAGGAAAGTTTGGACAGCTCTATGTGTAGGATATTAACTTGTTAAAAAAAACTGGCAATTTTTTTTTCCTACTTCGTTGTTGTTTGGCAGTTTATGTTGGTCTGATGGATCAATTTGACAAATATACATAGAGGTTTGTGGTTGTATTTTGACAAAATATAAAAAATTTTAGGGGTATAAAGAGTTCTGCAGAGCAATTTTCTGTCATCTTGTATCAACAAACGCTGTTGCTCTTTTTTTTTTGTAGCTTTGTAGACTTAGTGTAATGTGTCTACTCAGCCAGCAGAGGACAGGCCACCCTTATTCTCTATTTGCTGATCAGACCAAGGTGACGGAAATCTTCTTTTTAATAAATTAAGGTAAATTGACTGAGAACGAGATTTTATTCTTTGTTTTCATAATTACTGCTTGTTTAAATGAAAAATAAACGTAATACAGATTAGTTTATTTACCCTAATCATCCTTTCATTGAACAGCTCCCAAAGTATTACACAGAGCTGTAATCTGGCCTACATTCCTCAGGAAAAGGTTCATACATGAATGAAATTGCGCAACACCGACCTTTGACATGGAGCAGGAAAGACCGGCTGACTTTGTACTGCTGGTTGTTGATGAGCACTGTCAGCTGGCAGGTGTACACTCCTGCATGAGAGCGCTTTACCGCAGGGATCATCAGAGTAGCCCTGCCCGGGCGAAGAGGAGCGGGGCTGGAGTCCTGGTCAGAGAGGAAGGTGCCGTTATTTTTAAATAACGTTTCAAACTAAAAGAAAGGAAAAGAATGACGGCTGTAAGGTGCATTCCCTTACCTTGTACCACTCTATTGGTCTGTCTGTGTTGTTAAAGCAATCCAGGGAAGGGCAGATAAATTCCACTTTCTCTCCCACAAAGGCTGGCCATGGGTATGACAGCTTTTCAATGTCGACAGAAGAGGACTCATACACATGCAACGTGATGCTCCCAGTGACACAGTATGTTTCATTTCTGCACAGAGAAGCATAGAAAGAGGTCAGATCAACAAAGATGATGCTGCTAGTGGCAAAATCAGACCTCCGTTATATAAAACATATATATCAGCATTTAAAAAATTGGTCAACAAGGCAAATAGGTGTTTTATCATAATGGTTAAGTATATAAACATTGGGATGTTCCAATTCCTAGCTCTTGAGCGTTATAACAAAAAACACAGTTTTTCTATCTACTTAATCCAATGTCAAAAAAGATAGAAAAAAAATAATCATGACTTGAGCAAGTTTAAGCAAAATTACCTTTAGGAGAAGTTTTTACTTTTACCTGAGTAATATTACATTAAACTAACAATCGTTTTATTTAAGGTAAATTCGGGGCTACTCGAGCCACCAGGAGTTCTAATCAGACATTTACTGATTAGTATATATATATATATATATATATATATATATATATATATATATATATATATATATATATATATACACACAGACAGACAGACAGACAGATAGATAGATAGACAGAATAGACAGAATAGATAGATAGATAGATAGAAAGATATATAGATAGATAGAAAGATAGAAAGATAGATAGATAGATAGATAGATAGATAGATAGATAGATAGATAGATAGATAGATAGATAGATAGATAGATAGATAGATAGATAGATAGATAGATAGATAGCAAAGAATATTGATTAATCAATGACCAAAAATAAAACCAAGAAGAAGGACTACCATCAAACTGTACCTGTAAGTGCAGGTGTATTTCCCTGAATCTGAAGGCCGGGCGGGAAGGAACCACAACTCTCTACCCTGCTGCTGGACCCGGCCCTCGCTCCGATACGTCGTCTGATCTGTTCCGTTGCTCCTGCTGATGAGATACTCTGCTGGTGGTGGGGCGATTTTACGGACTTCAAGAACTCGCATGAACATCGGGAAGTGGAGGATTACAGCCTCGCCCTCCACTCTGAAAATCTCCACCTCTGGCGACACCTTGTAACAGCCATCTGCAGAAGAAGACAACACCCCAGAAGTCTAAGTACTGCTGCAGACAACATTTCTATGGCGTTATGTACAAATGCCTTCTTTTTAAAAGAATTACTAGTTATTCAGATTATGGGTTAGGATTTTCAAGACACTTTTTAGAGGATGTAAATGGGGAAAACTGAGGCAACAAAAGATATTAGCTTTAAAAGCAAATTCATATTGTTTAAATTCCAATCTTCATGCAGGGCAGTTAAGGACTCCAATGAGCCCTTTGAATGATCGTTACTGAAAAGTGTTTTATAAATAAACTTGCCCTGCCTTGGAAGTGGCCCCATAGTCGTTAAAGCCCCAAATCTTCAACCCTTTTTCTTCTAGGTTGACAACCTTACCCCATATACTAAGTCTAAGCAATAGACCACCCCGTTGTTACATTGAGCCAAGGCTGGATTGGTCTATATTTGCCCCAGGTTGACAAAAACAAATCAAATTGGGGTATTTACAACACAACCGTGTTGGCTGAATCTATGTAGTCCTTTTCTAGTCCTACTGACCGCTCAAAGCTTTACAGTAAAGCCACATTCACACAATCACACACTCATACACTGATACACAGATTCGTAGACAACTTGGGGTCAGGTGCCTTGCCCGGACGCACATCGATATGCAAGTGGGGGAAGCTATCCACTGAGCCAGAGTCACCTCATAGAGTGCAGTTTAACATAAGAACTCTAAAGGACTAAAGTAATACCTCAGAAATAATGAAAGCACATTTGGTTATACAACAACCCCCCCCCCCCCATAAAATTCATGGAGCGTTTTACATTTTTTCAGCAAAAATATGAATGACATCGTGCGAACAATATGGTAGAAAATAATATTCACCTTCCATAGGAAGACGGGGTAGCAGAGGACTCCCATGAACACCTGCGGCAATGACCAGGGCAAACATCCACGGCAAGCAGACCATGACGGCAGTCTGCGGGGACACAAAGACCTGAACTATAAGATCCACTGGCACAAGGCGTTGCACCCTCCTCTTCTGGTCCGACAGCGCTGGGTTTGGTCAGATGCTCTTTGTGGAAAGTATTAATGTTAAATCCGTAAGAGAAAGGCTAAAGCAAAAGAGAATATAAAAACTCTGGGTCAAGAATGATAGAGGAGAAAGATGTTATATTCGCCTCAGTTATCTCCCTGGGCCTACTGGGATTTGTTCCAACTGGGGTTATCCCACTTCTTTTATAGACCGTATAAACGGTGACATCACAGGGGTTGTTGATCTGCTGGCACTCCCACACTTCAACTTAACCACAGGGGTTTACCAACACCACCACCACATGATTAGTCATATTAATGTGTTTAGTGTCACTGTAACAAAGGTCTCCAAAATCAGGTAGTAATGATAAAACCAAGAAAAGATGTTGATTTTATGTCTGATTGAATAACTTAGGTTGTCTTTTATTATTAAAAAAAATTGTCAATAAAGATATCTCCATTGATTATTGAGATGGGTATAAATACGTTTCACGTGCCATCTTTCATTAAAATGTAAATTAACAGTAGTTTTTCAACATTTTAGAGACCCCTGTCTCATTTTCTATAAGAAACAAATTTCATAGTTGAATAATAATTGTAGCATAGCTGTAGAACTATGACATGTACTACCACTACTACTAATGTGATTTCAAATATTTTCTCAATCTTCACATGATCATGTGAAGTTGGGTTGCCCTGATCCAAACACGGGTATCAGCCAACGGTTAGTGATCTACTCGTAGTTGCCCTGTTGTTGTTTGTCAGTCATGACCCCAGCAAAGCCATGCAGCTGCACTCTGCACAGCTAGTTTTTAAAAAGCGCTGCTTATTTTCATGTTTTCGGCTTTCAAAACGGCAGCGGGCGATGCACGTTATTTTGATGATCTTGCTTTTTCTAATCTAATATGTCTTTCTCCCTTTAGAGAGAAGTTCACGGTGAAAGACAGACTCCTAATGGTGCTGCAGGTTTCCTCCTGCGTGTGTCATGTGACCAGCCCTGCCCAATGAGCTCAGTGGGAGACGGCTGCATTGAGAGCAGCTGAAACACCAGTCACTAACATTTTCAACACTTAAAGCAAACTGCTAAGTTTCTGAAACAGGAAAACAGCTTTTTCTCAAAGCTGACAAAACATTAGATAAGAAAGTAGAATACAGCGGCAACGTGTTTTGGGTGAGATGTCTCTTGGTAAACATGTTAAATGAGTGTTTTAGGGGTAGATCGTAGTAGTTAGCTGCGGCGTATTAAGGCTGACCTGCAGAAAATCCATTCAGGACAGAATATCAGTCAGGAAAAAACGACTGTGGGACCCCTTTGGTTACCTGACTCCGCCAGATAGATTTGCTCCGCATATCCATCTGGAAACCTTCCGTTGAAGTAATTTTGGGAAGGGGCGAAAATACTGGTTAGCTGATTGGCCTATGTTGGTGATAGACGGGCCAAATGAACCAATCAGATTCGTCGTCGCTCGTAACAGAGCGACGACGAAAACACAACCACAAACCAAGCTACTCTTGCTGCTGCAGGTAAAGGCTCGTTAGCTCAGCAGAGAAATACTCTGTAATTCCGATAAAACTTGCTCGATAGCCACGCTAACGCTAGTTTCATCGGCTGAAGCCGCCATGTTCTTTAGACTGAACTGACGCGCTTCCCGTTGCGTCACACCTCAACCCGCCTCAAAGCCAACGCTGATTGGACGTTCGTTTGGTGAACGGCTCCAAATTTTCTTCAACGGAGAGTATCCAGACTGATCTGCGAGTGAAACCTTGAAAGCTCGCGAGATCAGGATGGTCTCACGAGGCTACCCCTTTGGGTCCTGAATGCCGCTGTCGTTGACAAAAAGCAGTACGCAGTCACAATACTTATGTAGACCACACGCTGCTGAGGAAATATGACAAAGTCACATCACAGCACTCTGGAGACGCTAAATTTCTGCATGGATTTACTTTTGGTAAATCTGACATGGCATCAGATTGAGAATCTGCACCAGCGGATCTTAAATCTTAATTAATCTTAAATCTTAATTACCCAGATCTGCTTCTGGCACATGAAAAACCTAATTTGGACCTGTGAACACATCCATATCCTGCTATGTCTCCTATTCTTTATGTCACAGTATTCGTAGAAACTGTGACGCTTTGTCCTTTTTCTTCAGTTTTAGCAGGGTGTCCCTTTGCGGAGAGTTTTTTTTTTTTTTCACCACAAAGTCAAAGCGTAATTTTCATGGAAACCTGCTGATTTTCACTTCTGCTTTCCTGCTTGTGACTACAGCGGGCAGCAGACAGCCATCACCACCTTCTCCCACAGACCCTGCATCACGCTGGCAAACGTGATGCGCTTTTTCCTCAATGAAGCCCTGGTTTCGTCGTAAGAGGAGTCCATTCAGAAAATAGTGTTGTCACTGGTGTTGACCCATTCACATAGCTGTAGGAGTGCCAATGTTGTAATTGAATTAACACGTGACTCATGAGCTTCTGTGACATTTAAATTCTGGCATTAAATGGAAACTTTGCTGACAGATAGTATCTGTATAAGATGATAAAGATGACGCTAAGATTGCAGCTGAGGATCAAAGAACTTTGATTTAAATTCTAATTCATTGTTTTAATATTATATTTTAAGTTATTTATTTTAGTTTAATTATTATATAAATTGGCTTTGGGCATTTTCAAATGATTTATAATAGAAAGGAATTTTAGAAGTAAATTTAAATCTGTTCATACATGGATGAAGCATGCATAAACCTATTTACTGTGAATATTGGTTCAAGGCTTATTGGTTCAAGGCTTATTATTGGTTCAAGGCATATTATTATTATTATTATTATTATTATTATAAATATTTTGCCAGTTTTTAATGGATATTCGTATTTTGGAGTTTATCACTAACAAACTGGTACCATAAAAATCTAACATTCCTACCTATAACATACATTCACTGATCAAAACGTTAATGAACCAGATTTAGGAATTTTCAGATTTAGAAATACCTTTATTGTCCCAAAATGGGGAAATTCAAGCTTACCCTCTAGAATAAATAAGATGAATAAAAAGCTAATTCAAAGTTAAGCTGTGAAACAGAAAAGACTTATCAGAAAGTGGGGCAAAAATACTGCACAATTATTAATAGATAATACGGGATGTTCAGGTAAAAATGCAGCATTCTTAAACCACAGCAAAGCCAGAATAAGCATAGAATTTCAATAAAAATAAAAATGAGAAAATAATTAATAAGTTTAATAATTGGAAACTAGTTATTAAATATTCTCAGTTTAGATTCAAATCAATTTAGTGAACATTTTGTATTTAAATCATTTTAATTTACAGGCTTATTGTAGACTGAGAATATCTCCTTATAGTCTAGTTCTAAGTGCAGGGCAGATGAATGTGCACACACACACAGATACGATTAAAGAAACAATGAAGGAGTACTCACAGTCTTTAGGTGGTTCTGGAAGCGTACTGGTCCTGATGTGGTGTTGGCATGGACTTCTGTGTGAAGTGACCGGTGTCCTTTGGGCTCAAGGGGAACCTCAGCTCTCTTTTCAAGGTTCCCACCCCTCCTGAAGTGGAAATTTCTCATGTTTCCCAATGTAACGCAGTGTACTGCACAGCTCAACACTGATGTGTGCTGACTCCTCAACACACACATACACACACTTCATAGACAAAGTCATTTATTGTTAGAGAATATTTCTAGATTCCCTTCAGGTTAGTTGTGGGAAAATGCCGGGGTTGAGTCTCCAGACTGTTCAATGCTGTTGCTCTCTGGCAGGTGGTCCTCATGACGTTGATGGTGGACACCATTATTTGCTTTAGCACGAAAACACACTCATACATGTACACACGGAGGGGGTTCTCCCACTTGGCGATACAGAATTGTTGTCCCAAACCTAGACCCAAGTAAAAAAACCTAACCTGTCAAATGTTTTGGATGTATTGTTATTGATAATATTGAATTTAGACATACTCTGAATGGAGATCTCTGACAATTTGTCTGTTAAATTAAACCTTCTGTTAATTTCTGATGAAATTATTATTTCAGAAACGACATCATTGTGACCTCTAGACATTGATCCCAGGCTTGTGTTTATTCGTATTTGAAACCTGCGCCCACTGCGCAGTTCAAGCACCTTATGGAACTAAACTGATCTTAAAACAGCATTACTGAATTACTTTACTACTTGAAAAGACAAAAAAATAATATTTGGTTTCTGGCAAAAAAAAAAAAAAAAAAAAAAAAAAAAAGTAGTATGTCCAGCAATATGCCATGCTTCCAAAACATTTTTTTTTATTTCTAAGCTGGTTAAAATTTTTTAAATAGTCTTGAGAAATGGGCTTCTGAGTGGAATAGGTGAATGCAATGCTTGACCCATCCTATCCTAACCTGTCATTGACCAGATTTTGTTGCACAAGAGGCCTTTATTCACCAGAAGTCTGACAGGACGATGGACAGAAAGACAGAGAGAGAAAGAGAGAGAGAGAGAGAGAGAGAGAGAGAGAGAGAGAGAGAGAGAGAGAGAGAGAGAGAGAGAGAGAGAGAGAGAGAGAGAGAGAGAAGGGGAAAACACGCAGTAAATGGTTCAGAGTTTCGGATGAAAACTCTGAACAGTGGTGCAATGCTGTCTGCTCTCTTTCACACACGGACCGTGTGATGTCACACCTGTCCCTAACATAAGTGATAAATTATCAAGCATGAAACATAAAAGGCTGCTTAAGAAGACTGTAAAGTTACAACAAATGAATGGATTAAACTATCTAACGTGTGACGGGAAATCCACACATTGCCCTCTCAAATATTAGGTTGGAATCTTTTTTAATTTATTTTAAAATGGCTTTCCAGGAAAAAAAAGTGGAAAAACATGTCATGTCTCACCGCAGTTTTTGGACAGTGAGGAAAAAAAGGCAAAGATAATGATGACAGTTATTTTCTAAATAAGGCGGGTTGTAGGTTTTCGGTGTTGCAGAGAGAGCTCTGTAACTTTAGGCTGGTTCCAAAAACAATTGATTTGAATTCTATAAAAATGTTACAGTTAATATCATTCCATTTTTAATTCATCCACGGAAAAGATACGTTAGTTTAATTATAGATCTTAAAGAGAAATCGGAATGAGTTCACACCAGCTTTAGCAGGTCGGAGTTTTAAATCTCTAATACTGTCATCCGACCCGTTAATTTATAAGGCCAGCTGTACGTCATGAAGTTTTAAAACAGCTTTGATGATTACATATTGCGATTTAGTGCAAACAGCTGAGTCATTTCATCCAGGGAGCTGAGGATTTGTTTTGGTTAACGAGCCCAATAAGTAAATCTCACAGCCTATAAAGAGAGCATACCTTATGACTAATAAACAATGCGTCCGAATCATTGGCACGCCCTGCCTTTTCTCTCTATGTGAGATTTTACACTTGCACAGGGACGGTATATCTGTCAACCATTCAGTCGCAGCAACTACAGATGTCGCAGCATGAAGACGACGCTGAAAGTTTTCATGTACCGTCATCCATTGTGCCTCTCCTTTGGCTTTGCCTGCATACAGGATTTGAATCAAGGTTTGTCCTAAATGCTCATTGGCTAGAGGGAGTGTTGTCTGTATGTTTTTTTTGTTTCCATGCCAACCAACTATTTTTTTTTTTTTTTTTGGGTGATGATAAAAAAGGAAATCTACTCCTAAAAACTAAATTTTCTCACAACCATTGTATACAAAACAGTGTAAACAATTTTACATTACATGGCTGTGTAATAGCATGACTCACTGCTCTGTCATCCTCCTGCAAAGCAAGGATGGTATCCACCATAATGCTCTGTTGTATGTTGGCCCCTTTGGCGTGACATAATAAGTCTTGACTGGACATTCTCCTGTGTGGACACTCATGTGTTTGACACTTCAGTGATGCAAGCTGTGGGCTGCCATTATTGCTATTGGAACAACTCCAACAGCAATGCATCTGTAGCAAATCCCATCTGTAACTTCAGGCTGATCTAATCTAATCTGAAATCTATCTGCAGTGTGTTTGATTTGAGCAACTTAATTAGAAACTTTAAATGTTCTTTTTTTAAAAAAAAAAAAAAGGTCCCGATAGGAGTTCCCAGTGCAGCTACACAGTGATCTGCACTGAGGATTTTTACCTAAACTTTGCACCAGTGAAAGATTAAAAAAAATGACATGTATTTTATTTTGGTTGTCTGTAGAGATATGGGATCAGTTTGATCCAATGTTGGTATCGGACCGAATGAGCAAGACTCACTGGCCGGTAATCTCCACATCGACTCTCCACTGCAGGAACAAAGACAAAATGGCAATTAATTATATTATTATTATTAGGTTGTTTGGTATGTTTTACATTTAGCAGATTACTTATGAGTTAAACGTAGTACATCCAGAACTCTGTACATAGGCTCTATGGAAGAACAACAAGCAGCTCCATGTAGCAACAGCAAAGCTAGCTGGATTACAGACTGCTTTAATACATTTGTTTTAATTTCTAACATCTATCTGCCGTGGAGAATAGAGGCTTTAGAAATGTTGGCCACCTTTTGGAAGACTGCATCACAAAGTAGAATTATCACAATGTAGAAAATACAAAGAGAGACTGTTAATAGATATGCTGACTGTAGGCTAACTGCTAATAAAGCCTGATTAAAACAGTTTATACCACGGTCTGGGTGAATACTCGATTCTGATTGGCTGCAAGGTGTGCGTTAAAAAGTGTTATAGGACACCTATAGAAAAAGTGCCGATCAAATAGCCTTATTGTTATAAATTATTGCGCTGGCTAAAACTTTGGCTGGTAAAGGCAGGACATGAAGATATTAAGTACTTTTCTGAGCTGCTTCTTGTCAAAAAAACGTATGATTTTATCGGTGAAAAAACAAACAAAAGTATTAATAATCGAGTCCATCAATTTCTAATAATGGACTCCTCGATGGGCATTATCCCACTTAAACCACGGTCACTTAAACAAATTATTAATATTTTAATGTTTTTTCACAAGAAGCGACTGAAACAAAATACGAAATGAGCTATTTTTGCCGATTTGTTAGCTATGCAGTTTCATTTCAGTTGAATTTAACATCATTCAATTTTATTTTTTTGCACTTTCAGGATTGAAACACAGGGATCATCTTTCTCAGTCCTACTGACCGGAGAGTCTCCTTTGAAGGATCATACTGCTTTAAATAGTGAAGGTATAAACTTGAAACAAACATGCACAGCACAGGCCTTTCATAAGAACATTGTGCCTGTATTTTTAACACCCTGGGGTTAAAAGGTGATCCACACAGCGCATATTCTGCTTTCAACTCACAACTGGCCATTGAGAAATCAGAAGATGTTGCATGTTTTGGGGAATTCTTCCGAGCACCTTGGCGTCTGATATCCGGATGCTCAACAGCACAGGTCAGATGACTAAATAGTTTGATAAACCCGTGTCGTGTTTTTTCCCCTCTGCAAAGCAATCCATCTAAACAGTAGTTATAACTTCAACTTTTCGATCAACCCCCTTTTCAAATGAAAGTTGAATTAAACTTTTTTCATCTTCCAGTCCTGAAGTCCCGTCTTTTTCTGGTTCTTCTAAAGGAACTTAAGCAACTGGTTCCCTGTTGGTCACTTTCCTTTGAGCGACAAAAATCATATAGGATCTACGTTTCCTGTCCAAGAGTCATGGAATCATGTCAAACAGATGACAATTGATGACAAGAGTTGGACTTTAAAGGATATCTGGTAGGGTTAAGTGCAAAAGTTATGAGTAGTTTTCATCTGACTTGGAGACGAGAATCCGGAGCTGAATCTCATTCTTTCTAAGAATCCCTATCATATTTGTCTTCATGAGGACAGTGGCGGTGTGGTCGTTTTTCTTGACAAACATGTACCGCTAAATAAAAGGTGTTAACGTGAGCAGCCAGCTGAGCTGACATCTCAATCACTGCTTGTAGTTTACCAGTATTGGTTCTGTGTATCTCGCTTGTGAATACACTTCGGGGAAAAAATACAGTTTAACTGGAGTTCAAGAATGATGCAATTAGGGCAAAATAATTACCGACAAATAATCACCACACTTTTTGCATTTCATTTCGAAATACATCGGACCACGTTTTTCCAGCGACCTTTCCTCAAGAGCGGATTTAGTTGCATCTAAATCTACATCTGATGTATTTTTTTGAACATTTCTTAATAGAGCAGGCATTTCCAAAGAAAGAAGGACCCACGTTCCTTACACATGGCCAAGAGTGGAGATTTTCTAAAAAGAATTTTTCAATGCAAAAAAGAATTTTCAAACTGGATGGTTTTCTTTTTTAATAAGGAAAACCTGCAAAGACCTTTTTAGGTGGTGGATTGACAGTAATCAAGATTAATTTCAAGATTGCATTACTTACGTAACTGTTGCTTATAAATATATATATATAAACGGAACATACTGTTACAATACAAGCAGTACTTATTTGTGGACTTTTGCACGAGTCATCTTCAAAACATTTCAATCTGGAATACTTCTCTTTTTTTTTTTTAGCCAAGCCAAGACACCCAGTCAACCTGAAATCAGACATTGTGGCGCCACATGTGACTTCTCCCTGAAGTTAGGATTTACTGCACAACCGTGGCAATTTTTTTTAAGCAGCCTGAATATAAATAGCAGATTTGACAATACCGCTGTGAAAGTCTGGACTACTGGGATGTAGTGTCTGTGAAACCATCATTCTACTAAACTTGTGTTGTATGTGAATCTGTATTAAATTGTTAATTCAGTCCTTTAAAAATTATGAAAAAGAGTTAGTTAGCCAAGAGGTGTCGCAAAACCTCTTTTTTTTTTTTTTTTACGTCCGCTTGGGGAACAAACAAGCAGCACAGATCACTGACGGACGATGCACTCAAAATTACTTTTAAAGTTTATTCAAAGAAAACAAAAAACGAAATCAGGAAAATACATGACTTCCTGTCATACAGAGAGGACATAAGTTAGAGAAGCATGGCAGAAACAGAGGAAAACACATCGTCTCACATCCAAGCCTGCAGGGAACGTTACTGCAACATTAGCATGGTCAAGTAGCATCATGGGAATACCTGAAATGAACAACGTGTGTTCTTTATTGTTTCGAATGTAGGTTGCTTAGTGGGGAGATGGTAGAAAACAATAAATATCCAATTAAAAAAAAAAGAAAACGGGCTCAAAAAAGCAGAACCGAGGTGAAAGGAACCAGGTTGCATTGAACATAAATACCGTGATGCACACATTAGTGTAACAAAACATTGCCTCTGTAAACATTTTCTCCACCTAAGGTGAGTGTAATAATATTCAACCACCGCAGTCGCATATTTACGTGTACATAGACTTACAGAAACAACAAAAACCTAGTACGTTTCTTAACTACCTCTAAAACGTAAGAATACACAATGTTTCAAGTGTTTATTTAGATCTTTTTTTTTTTTTTAAAGAATATCCAAGAAGTGGTTTTAATAACAATAGATTCACACGTTTTTAAATGTTGCCCTCTTGGCACTTGTTCCAACTTTAACCTTCAAGCGGAGGCTTTTTTTCCCCCCTTCAGCAGAAATCATATCATCGCTCGCCTTTTATTCAACCCATTACGAATATTCATTGTAATCACATTATTTTCACAAAGTCAATGCAGCCGCTCCCCAAGGTCTTAATGAAGTAAAGCAAACATGGCGGGAGCCTCGGACTACGGCACTGGGCTCCGAACAGGCTCTCCATCAACCTTGGGAGGGAAGGTTTGGGACATAAGCTACGTGACTGGCAGGAACCTGCTGAAGTGTGTGTAATGGTTGTTGTCAGGAGGGGAAAAAAAAACACGCTCAACAGAACCTTGTTTGCTTCCTGATGAAAACATGTTTGAGCATGAAGTCAGAGCACAAACTGAGTTGTCCCCCTTTTGGAGCGGAAATGTGCAACTTTTAGAAAAAGTCTGTGGAAATGGAGGAAACCCCAGCTGGACAGGACCAGCTGATGGAGATCAGCGCTGCGACAAACGTACAGACATCTGAAATCTAAGCAGGTAGTGGTGGGGAGGAAACACAGCAGCATCTTTATAAGTCAGGATATTGTCAAAAAATGTATTTCGGTAATTCAGTTCAAAAAGCCCGACTCATACATTGCTTAGATTAGATTGGTTATTTTAATCATGCCATCCATCCATCCATCCATCCTCCAAACCGCTTATCCCTCATGGGGTCGCGGGGGTTGCTGGTGCCTATCTCCAGCGTTCACTGGGCGAGAGGCAGGGTACACCCTGGACATGTCGCCAGTCTGTCGCAGGGCAACACAGAGAGACAAACAGGACAAACAACCATTCACGCACACACTCACACCTAAGGACAATTTGGAGAGGCCAATTAACTTAACAGTCATGTTTTTGGACTGTGGGAGGAAGCCGGAGTACCCGGAGAGAACCCACGCATGCACAGGGAGAACATGCAAACTCCATGCAGAAAGACCCAGGGGTGTACTCGAACCCAGGACCTTCTTGCTGCAAGGCAACAGCGCTACCCACTGCGCCACTGTGCAGCCCTGTTAATCATGCCTTACAGCTAATGAATGCCCAGAACCCAGCTTCTCAGTGACTCTGAATATTGAATAAGATTAATGAAAAAAGGGATTTAAAAAACACAAAAATGTTATGCTACAGTCTACACAGTCATGACGCAGACTCCTGGTTATACAGTTAACACCATCCAGACGGACGAGTAAGCCAAAAACTTAGGAGAAGCTAACTTTTCACAAGGAGCTGTATGCAAAAATATTAACGGTAAGTTAGAGTGGAAAGAAAAGTCTGATGGGATAAAAAAGTGCACATGCAACAGGGATAACTGCAGCCTTGAGATGGTTGTGTGGACTTATGTATCCAGGAATCTGAGTTACAGCCGCAGCATTTCTGGTTGTAAGTCACTCCTGAAGCAGAGACAGAAGTGTCCTACCTGGGCCAATGAGAAAGGGACTGAACTGTTGCTCAGTGGTCCATAATCCTTTTTTCAAATGAAGTTAGATTTTGCATTCAATTTGGAAACAAAGGTCTCAGAGTATGGCGGAGGAGTAGAGAGGCACAGAATCCAATCTGCTGGAGGTCCAGTAAGACGTTTCCACAGTCCGTGATGTTCTGGGGGGGGGCGGCCACGTTATCTCCTGGCTAATTTTAGCTTTTCATTAGCAGCAAGCCACAATCATCCAAATCAACAGACATACAAAACTGCGTCATGAATTACGGAAATGGATGAACTTTTTGATAACATTCTAATTTATTGAGACTCGTCTGTACAGAAAGAAAAAAAAAAACGTATGTTTTTGTCAAAACAAAGACAAGCGTGAGGGAAAAAAGAAGCTCTGCTCCGTGTCGCCCGATCGGAGACACTTCATCACAGTAATACTGAAGTCCAAAGTGTTAGTTTTGAAGCAAAGTTTTAGTCCTCGGGTTAAAGCAAGCTGGACTCTCAGGATGCCAGAAGACGCTCCTCAGCGCTGACACACTGGGGACGGCGGGGATGGGGGTGGGGAGGGGGGATGGGGGGGCTGGAGTGTTGCCACGGCTGCAGAAAAGGAAAGTATGTCCACACCTGACGCAGAGGCTCTGCTGGTGCAGCTTTTATTCACTTTAACTTGAAATTGAACACCTAGAATCGACCACTTGTGACAAAGATACGAAGCGAAACATCATCTCATGCCTTGGACCACCACACAGTAAGAAGTCTCTCTACATTCTGGACACTTAGTGCATTGAGTACATACAAATAATAAGAGATGGAAGATGAACTGAGCCGAAAGAAGGAAAAATGGAAGTAGGAAGTCCGCCTCCTGCACCTGAAACACACTCGCTGAACCATGCGTTTGCCTCTCTGCCATGGGATTTCAATCCGCCCGACAACATCGAACTCTCCCACCACACACACACACACACGCGTACACATGCTAAACACTCTTCTGAAGCGTCAGTCCATGGATGCCTTCTTCTCTCGCGGAATAGCTTTTCACAGCACGTCAAGTTTCTCACGGGGGAGTTCAGGCTGTCCCAGTCGACAGATGAGAGTTGCTTTGATTTGATTTGTAAGACCACACCCACGCCGCTTTCTTCACGTACGCCTCGCAAAAGGAGGAAGCGAGCGAGTAGTGGCCTGCGGCTGAATGTGCGTGAATGGAAAATAAAAGCTTAAAGACACGTTTAACTCCGCTCTGTTACACCTCCTCTATGAGAATTCATAAAATACTAATTTGAAATCCATCCGCCTGATCGGTCCTTTCTCTCTCTCGCCATCATCCCGGTTACTTTAAAGCACGTCCCACACGCCCCCCTGTTGAACACCAGGTCTCGCCCACCTGCTTTCGCGGATCCAGGGTTTCGCAGCTTACCCCCGGATGGATCACCCCCTAACGCGGCACGTCGGCCGTATCCGGCCCGAACCCTACTTTTATTTACAGCGCCGTAGCATAAATAAGACAAACTCTGACCTTGAACTCAGAGGGTGGAAAAGCTCCCTTACAAGAGGCAGGCTGGCAGAAAACAGAAGCAGTAGAAGTGATAGTAGCGTTTGCAAATACTCCTAGTTAAGAGACATCGATGTTACTGACCAAGTCGGGAGCACGGAAACGAAGCAGAAGTTCAACATCGATCCCATTGTAACATGACAAGCACCAAGACAGTTGAGAGGAAAACGCGACGTTGTCTGTCCTGTTTTCTTGAATTCACAGTTGGTTCTTTTCTACCTCCTTTTAACGTGTAAGCTATTGATTTACTTCGGTGAGCAAGTCGTATCTTCCGGTATTTCTGAGAGGCAGCGACTGTTTCGGGTAGTCGCTGCGTCGCGGGGGTTGAGCCCCCGGGACGAAGGCCGAGCTCCAGAGGCTGAAGCTGTCGCTGTCGTTGACCGCTCTGACGGGCCAGTCGGCTGTCGTGTTTGTCGCTCTTTTCGTTGTCCGAGGATTGACAGAAACATCAGAGGTGGGTTCTGAGATCCAGTGTTAGCGAAGGTGGGGGGACGATGCGAAGGATGAGGAGAAGGAGGAGAAAAAAAGGAGGGCAGGCCGTGGACCTCTACCAGCTGAGAAGGTTGCTTCGGCCCAGAGTCATGAAGTAGACCTGGCTGGAGCCTCCGGGCCGGACAGAGGCGAAGAACACCTGGAGGAAACAGACACGGGTGGGGAATTTTAAGGAACATCTTATCTCATAATTACCAGTTTAAAATCATTACGAATCAACCTGAAAGGTGCCGTATACTCAAATCAGAAATACTTTAATAATCCCAGAGGGAAATTAGTGCTGAACAATACCTGCACAATGTTAACCTACTAATACTGTGGTGAGCAGAAAGTCTTGTGGCTTCCTGCAGAGAACTTGCTGAGTGAATGAATGCTCATGTGGAGAGGGAGATGAAAGGAAAGCAGGCGTAGACATGGAGAGCTGTTTTACAGTTCAGAGAGTTTTTCATAAAAAAAACTTTAGGAGTTGTGTTTTGTTTGTATTTGCTTTACGTTTTTTTCGGAATATGAGACGGGTTAGATAATCAGAGCGAGAAGCACCAGACCGATTAAAGGAGAAATGAGTGAAGTTTCATTATTTTAGATGGACAGAACCAAAAATCAGTTTTCTTTCTTTTAGATGGAATGTGGTATGACGTCACATCATCTCTCTGTGTCTATGTAAAGCCTCGTTTACATAGCCAAGCCGGCCACGCATGCATATTTGACCCGCCACAGCCAAACTATGAACAAGTCGGCAGAGCACAAACCGGGGAAGACGTGAAAAACCTTCAATTTGTGAGAAAATTGTGATTTCCTTTTACTGCGAAATGTGCTAGTTGAAGTTATGAAGTGACCCCCTCGATACTTTAAATTACCATTTCAAAGGTTTTAAAATGGTAAACTTTGTGTTTAAAAAAACAGAATGAGCAATTAAAAAGCATCAATATCATTGTGCATGATGCAACTTGCACACACAAAAACACGCAGATATTAAATACTTTTACCAATTTCTTTAAACAGTTTAAGTTTTTTACTTAGTTTTTTTGTTTGTATGAGTGTGTGACTTTGCGTTACCATTAAATTTAGTGTTGTAATGTGTTGGACAGTTGAAGATGTTTGTTCAATGCACAGATCTAACACAAATATTGTAATGCAGAGCTGTAAATTATCTTTAGTTGAACAAAATAGTGCTGTGAGTTGATTTAGACCCTCTATTGACAGGCGTTGAAGATGTGGGAGGTGTTTCTGCAAGGTGTGCAAAGTAATTCAAATCAACAGCTTCTGTTAACATCCCTCTGGCTTGGAGTGATTCTAAAGAAACTTTGAGGCTTGCGTTCTCCCTAATCTTCTTTGTAGCATACCAACATTCAAAATGTCATATTTTTTTCATTTTATTTGATTTCCACAAGTTTGATTTTGTTGGAAAGCTCAGAGTCCACTTTTTCTGAATCTGTAAATGCCTCCAAACGGCCCTGGGGAGACTTGTTCATGGTTTTGCTGTGACCGGTCACATATACGCACAATTTAACGTTGCAGTGACATTGAGACCTGGAATCCTAATGTCCAGACAAAATGTTGTCTGAGCTAGTCCTGGATGTCTATAGTTTATACTCCATTTTTAATAGATCTTAAATTGTAACTAGAGAGACTCTTCATACAAAGTCAAAGTATTCCTGAGTATTATTCTCTGCCTCACGTTTTTATTACAATATTAATGCCATCCACATTGAGTAAACTGGATATTTTCCAGTGTCTCAGTAATAAAAGCATATCAAACCACTATCCACTTTTCCTGTAGCATAGGCCAAGGTCAGCGATGACTGTCCCCAACTTTTCTAATAATTATGAGATATTTTCTCATGAGTTCCTGATCTCATAATTACATAATCTTTTCTTGTAATATTGAGATTAGAATTTCCCATCTATGACATATTTCTCATATATATAACATCTCATTTGATAATCATGTTATCTGAGTTATGACTTCTTTTCTCATAATTAGTACACCCTGATCTCGTAATAATTAGAAATAATTTCCCACAGGTCAAGTGGTAACAAGCTTTTCTATCCTTTCCTGTGTAGACTGCCATAACTTAGGGTGCAAAGAGGAAAAACCTTCAAACAAAAAAACATGTAATCTATAATCTTAACTGGGTTTTAGGACAAACGGGAAGTAAGTAAAAGAAGAGAGAAGAGAAACTTGGGCAATTTACTTACATGCTCAGCTGAGCCACAGATTGAATGATTAGAAAATAATTTCAGTTTCACAGTATACATGTCTGATGCTCTGCAGAATGTGTTGAATATGAGTATTAGAATGGGATTCATTAATCCCCAGCGTTTTCTCATATAGCAGGTTGAAATCTGGAATCAAATTTGAATTCATCAGCAGAACATTTTGGAGGTGTTTTGGTGCAACTCTGGAATGTCCTGCAGTCACAGCAAAGAAAATGTGGTGTAATGGGGACTCAGTACTCATAACTTATCACAGCCGAATTCAGACCGCTTTAACTTTCTTGGATTTTGTCACTTTATGACCACAAACTTCGGTGTATCTTATTGGGATTCCGCGTGATAGATCAAAGTAGCTCATTATGGTGACACAGGAAGCAGATAACACATGATCTTCAATGTCTTTACAAATAATAGCTTCAAAAAAAGGGTTGGGGATTTGCATTCAGTCCTTTTTACTCTGACACCTGCCTAAGTAAAACCCACCTGTGTGTAATCTGATCTCAGTATAAACCCAGCTGTTCTGTAAAGATCTCAGAGGCTTGCTGGAGAACGTTAGTGAACAAACTGCATGATGAAGAACAGGGAACTCAGCATATGAGTCAGGGAGAATGCTGGGAAGAATTTAATAATCTGAAAATGTAAAGAGGATGGCACAGCTGCAAAGGTGACAATCTGTAGGGGCTGCAGGAAGTGGATGAATCAAAGAAGGGGCCAACAGGCCCATGGTAACTCTGGAGGAGCATATTTGTTGTGCACTGCACACCTTTATGGAAGCGTGACAAGAACAGAGTCATAAGTTCAGTCTGCAGCTAGAGGCCATGTAGGGAAACCCAGCAAACGTGAAGGAAATTGATCTTTCCGGATGAGACCAATGTAAACCATTCTGGTCTTCCACGATAAAAGCTGTGTTAGCAAAACACTAACGAAACAACAATGAGTACACCGTTCCCATGGCGAAACATGGCGGCCAGATCTGATGGGAAGATGGATGAAGCTAATTATAGCACAAACCTGTTTGATGCTCTGCTTCCAGCAGAACAATAACCCTAAACTTACAGCCAGAGAGTTAATGTCATGATCAAGATCATCGCATAGAGAAGGACCCAGTTACAGTCCAGATGTCAAAACAATGGAAGATTTGTAGTGAGACCTGAAAACTGAAGTTCACAGAGACTTTCAAGGCTAAATAGTGAATTTCAGATCTTTATTTGGTAAACCAAAGGGAAACCATTTATCACTTTCCTTTAAATTCCCAATGAAAGGCTACTCAGTTTCTCTCCATCATAAAACCTCAACAAAATACATTGAAGTTTGATTAAAGGTGAACCAGATTAGAGGACAGTGATATTTTTGCAAGGCACTGAGGTCCTCTGGTTACACACTGAACCTCTTTTAACCTGTCAAGGTTTCTTTCATCATTAATATATATATATATATATATATATATATATATATATATATATATATATATATATATATATATACACACACACACATACATATATATATATATATATATATATATATATATATATATATATATATATATATATATATATATATATATATATATATATATATATATATATATATATATACATACACACACACACACGCTTTAAATCACCAACCGACTTAAAGCTCAAACAAGAAGTCAAAATCTCAAACAACAAAACTATGAAGTCTTACTTAATACAGTCGTCATCATGGAGTTCTCACCTTATCATTTCTTTCACAGAGGAACTTGAGTCTCTGGGCTCTCTTATGCATAAAGACTCCGTCCAAATGACCAGTCTCCACTGAGCGGATCTCTATGGCCTTCTCCCCCCAACCCATGATCTGGTTGGAGCGAATGTAGGCTGAGGAGAGGTCGACAAGGTAACAGGCTAGTGTTACTAGACGGAAACATGTGTAGGGTCCAGTTAAAAACAAAGTTTTAAAAGCAGATTAAACATGACTTAAAATTTATGCAGGTAGATAAAAAGGTTGAAGGGTGCACATAAATGCTTGTTTGCTGTGAGCGACTCACCCACTGAGGTGGGCATCTCCCCCCACTGCAGCACCACGTCCTTGGTGATGCGGCCGTAGGTGTTGACGTAAACGCCCTCGTCCTCGTAGCACACCAGCAGCTCGATGCCATCGGTGTTAGGGAGAATGATGATGGCGTGAGACTGGATATTGTTCTGAATCTAAAGACAGATCATTTAGAAAATGTGTGTGTTAGAAAAACGAAACACTGGTCCGACAAACTTTATAATCTGCGTGCATTCAGGAGCCAAACAAGTGCAGAGTTCGCCATGTCTGGGAAGCCTTACGTGGGTCGGCAGGTAGATGTCATAGACTGCCCCGGAGTCGACGTCCACAGCGTGGAAGCCTGAGCAGGAGCCATAGATGACCTTTAACCTTTGCCCCTCCTCCACAGTCAGGTCGACCAGCAGGGGCTTGTGCACCAGGTCACCAAAAGACTGTTGAATGCAGACCAACAAACATCTGTTCAGTTTTTTACAGCGAAACATTTTGCCACAGCAGAGGGGATCAATTATGCTCTTGTAGTTGTAATTCACAAAAAAAAAAAAAAAAAGAATACATACAATACTTTATACAAAATAAACCCTAAACCTTAACAAACTAGTTGCTCAGCTGTTAGTTACAGGTACTTCATCAGCTCTCTACCTTGAAGGCCATGAACTTGTGGTAGGGTTTGGGTGCCCAGGCATAGACTTCCACAGAGTTCTTCAGAGCCAGAACCAAGAACTTGATCCTCTCGTATTTTACTGGGGAAATAAATTGTTTAAATGAAACATTATAAAGACACAAAAGAAGAAAACCAACGTGAAAGCTTTTTTGGTCGGGTCAGATTCCTAATCTCTAAGACAAGTGGATTTATTGTTCTGATAAGAAGCTGACAACAACGTGGAAACGAAATATTGACGGAAAATGTGATCAATTTAGGGGAGCGGTGGCCTAGTGGTTAGAGCAGTGCGCTTGCGCTCTGAGAAGGTTGCAAGTACCCGGTTCAATCCCCACAGCCTGCACTCTGGGTCCCTGAGCAAGACCCTTAACCCCAGATTGCTCCCCAGGCGCCACACAGTGGCAGCCCACTGCTCCCCAAGGGTGATGGGTAAAGATGCAGAAGGGAATTTCTCCATTGTGAGATCAATAAAGTTCAATTATTATTATTATTTCCTGGATGGACTGATCATACAACATACTGTACATCTTCAATGCAAATTTTTTGTCGCCGTTAACAAGCTTGAGGTTTAATTCTGGCTGGATACTCTGGCTCTTCCTGGCAGAATGATGGGAAATTTTACAACTGCTGTAGTCTGGATATGTGTCTGGAACATTATCCAGTTTTCAACCATCTGAGCCAAACGATCATCTTTACAGGGGGAAAATTGGTTTTATGGTTCACTAATAACTAGTATGAACCTTCTGATGCGGGAACACAGGTACCACTGTCAGCCTTTAAGCAAGAATAACAGTGACATGAGCTTAGAGGGGCCTTTCTGAGATAAAACATCTACTGTAAAATCAACACCTTCAAGCATGGACGTAACGAACGGGGTGTACGGGTTGGACATGCCCCCCCCCCCCCCTTTCCAATCTGTGCCTTAAGCAGACTCTGCCTTGGATCACAGATGAGAGCTGAGCAGCGCTTCATGGTGTGTGGCCGCGCACGCGTGTCAGCAAACCAGCAAAAGCCAGGAAACTTTTAACAGTTTTTTTTTTTCCAAAAAAAAAAAACACGTAAGTTTAGTAATACTGTTGCATGCATGATGCAGATAATGTTAGCTAAATGATGATTCGGTAATGCATGCCAGTATATCATGTTAAGCTAGTTAACAAGAATACGCTATTGTTACCCGTCTTACATCCCTCACTACTTAGCTCATCATGGCGAGACTAAACACAACCATATTTAATTCCTGTACAGAACATGTGCTCATTGTGGCTTTCCACATAAAAAAGAACAAAAACAAACATATTTATTGCCACAATAGCAGAGTCAGGGAGGGCAGAAGCGGTGGATGATGATGCTGGGTCTTCACAGGTAAGGAGAGGTACAACATGCTGAGTACAATATATCTATCTGCAAGGAGAAACCAGGCCGCTATCAGGAGAGGGTTTTCACAGATATTTCAGAGTAATTCTCATTCACACTCTAAAATGTTTTTATTCTGTATTAGGTAGCCAAAGCAGAAGGCCATGTGAGAGCTTGCAGACAGTGACAGAGCAGGAGATGGAGCTTTGATTTATTTGCAAAATATTTATTTTCAGATGTTATTTGACATCAACATTATTTGCATTTTTAACGAAAGCAGGAATATGACCTGCTACCTTTCTTGATCTTGATAATTTTGCACATCTGGATTTTAGTATTGTCACTTTCTATGTTCATGCTCATAAATTAAATTATGCGGCTTATTACCGTTACCTTGTCACTCCCATTCCATATCGTGTGATAAGTTTGTGCCATGTTCAATTACTAATTTATGTACAATTCCTATAAGCAAATAATTACAATAATATGCCGATAGGAAGTTATTTTTTTTTACCAAACATCTCATGTTCAGTGTTTGGCCCCTTATGATCTGGATACTTGCCATGCAGAGGTCAGAGGGTCATTGTGTCGACTCAACCAGAGTTTGGCAGCTAAAACTTTAGAATTTGTTAGTTTAAAGAACTAAAGTCGGTCCCCCAGTGCTGTACTGAGACTGTTAGTGATTATGTGGTTCCTTAGCCGCCAAGTAGAGGTGCAATTGAGAGTGAGAGGCTAATAAATCAGTCAATAGACCTCTGAAAAAATATGTCCCCCTCACTTCTGAGATGATGGTTACGCCCTTGTCTTCAAGCATCACTGAAGTTTACAAGTGGCCACATGAACACAACAAATGTGTTGCTAGATAAAGATTGAGATTCAGCCACAGTAACAATAACTTGGTATGTTTGGGGTCAGGTTGAGGCTTTTAAACATAAGGATGTTGTACCAGCTTTCAAACATTGTTGCAGCAGTATGATAATGAGGGGTTGATTCACTCTCACCTGTACCAGTACATGACAAATACTGTAGGTATTAATTAATAAAAGACTTAAGTCAAATCCTTTAGTTTCACCACAAACCAACCGCTAGATGGTTTAATCTTGGACACAACTGGAAGCTCCAACAGGACATTGATAGTAAAAAGTCCAAAGTTAATATAACATCCATGTCTATGACAGGTGTACATAAACTTCTGACGAGAGCTGTATGTTTGAAATGAAGACGCCGTAACTGCAGGAATCAGCACTGGGCACTTCTGTCCATCAAACCATACTGTAAGGGAAGAGATGCCATTTACCTCATTCATGAGTTACACTTAGCTGTATGTACAGTATATTCTGCGTAGAAAACCCAAAGGCACAATCCCAAAGGTATTTGTGGGAGTGCAAACTTGAGTTTGCATGTCCTAACTCTGAAACTAGGCACTAATGCTCCAGATAAAGTTGCTCCGATCATATAAAATCTCTGCACTGATGCAGCTCTCCCACATTTAAACTGGGTGCAATGCAAATGTTTATGGGAAAGTCCACTAAATAAGCTTTGTATTCTCAACCCCAGTGCTGTTTGAGTTTTTTTTAGATTGCATTATAAAGGAAGTCTGCTGAACATTGATGGCAATTATGGCACAGTAGAAAAAGAGAGAATAAACCAACTGGCGGTTACGCGGGCTTTGCAAAAGAAAAAAAAAGAGACGGCAAAAGATGCCCCTGAAGGTGGAACTGTTCTTCATATACAGTGATGGCGAATATTTTTTGAAATAATTCCTATAACCAAAAAATATTTCTAATATGTCTAAATGAATCATGCTATTTGACGATTTTAAATGTTCAAGAATCAAGACAATGTTACAACAAGATACCTGTGGAGGAATGTCAAAATGGCCAATATAGGTCAGATAAGATTCACTGAGCCATTTCCTGCACTGAGGGTAAGACGATGTACAATGAGGAGGCGAGAGAACGCACAGAACAGCACGCCGCCAATATCCATGTCTCCTTGAACACTTTCCTTGTGTGCGTGTGGCCGAGGAGACGACCGCTGGGACTTGACCCAAAAATTGGTGCAACATGCTCCTTTCTGGTCCTGGTAGGGGTGTTTGTGTTGCCGTGTATTTGGTGTAATCTGCTTTGTGAATTCAGGAAGTTGCAGGTTTAAAACGGGCATAAGAAAATTAGGTGAATACACTGCTTTAGGAACTCTCTCTTATGATGCATTAATGTGTCCCAATCGCAGCATTCAAACTTTAAATAGAACATGAGGTTAATTCAGTCCATTTATTCCCAAACGTAGCCGATGTTGCAGGGGCATTTGTGTAATTGTGTGATATGAACAATTTATTTTTGCAAAAGACAAGATTCCTACCTTTAAGACTTTCAACAATACAAACAGTTATATTTTACTTATCAGGACAAACAATAACTGTCTTTGACTGGAGCCCAGAAACGTTTAACAAACCATTTAGGAGGAAGAAATTAAGCCTCAGCGGCCACTTTACAGGGTTGTGCATTTGGTTGTGACATATTCATTAAGGAGTCCCCTTCTTTCCACATGCTTTAGTTCAGGAAGTAAATTAATATGCATCAAGCCAAATCTTTGATAGGAAATGGATTTGTCGATTGACGGCTCCAGTAAAGAGAGTGGAGTTTCCAACAGGAAGTGCTAAGTGGCACCAAAATCACCATGGGCATTCTGAATTTTAGACAGGACTGAGTGGCTACAAGCCTTCCTGGTTGCCAGTGAAGTAAAATTTCTTAATCAAGGGCTTTCCTTCTGTTATGTCTGGGTGACATGCTTGTCTCGGACACATGAACCCACTCTGTATCATCGCATGAGTTTATAAAGCTGGAGTACCCCGTTTGAATCCACAGGTATTCCAATCAATGTCAGATGAGACAATATTTCATAAGGCAGGGATGGGGGTGAAATGTTGCAAATATGCGGTCAGTGTCTTAGATCAGGGTAAATATATTAGTTGCACCATAGCAAGTCAATATACTACACACAATTTAGGAATTTTAACTTAATCGTGCCCCTAAAAATGTGGAACCAAGGCTAAGGCGTGCGTGCAATAAAAGTGAGTAGACTAAATAGCATCCCCTACACACACTGACAAAGCCCTTAATGTAACTCCTGCTACATCAGAAAATAGCTTTGACTGAAACTAAGCCACAAAAAAAGAGCACCATACAGATCAAACTCCTAATAATCCCTAAGATCTCAAATAATCTCACGTACCAACTTTGTAGTGAACACAGCCTTCCAAATCGCCTACGGTGGTCCAACCCTGTTTCTTCTCCACCTCAGGGTCATTGTGAAGGATCTTGTTCCTCAGCCAGGACAGGTAGTACACACGCAGCTTGTTCTTTTTACCTGGCATAGAGCAAAAAAAATTGAGAGGAGAAGCAACAGATTTCTATTACTTTAATTCAATTCAATTCAATTTTATTTATATAACGGCAGTTCACGACATATGTCATCTCAAGGCACAATGCAAAGTTAATTCAATCAAATGATCCTGACAGATTGGTTAAAATGTGTGAAAGGAGGAAAGGAAATCCAGCAGACTGCAAGTCAAACTATTTTTTGCATTTCATCCTATCTCTTCCTTTTTCTTAATTTGAGCTCAATGTTTGCTTCATCTAAGCTGTGGAATTAAAGCACAGCTTACATAAATTATATTGATTTGTCGTAGTCCTTAAAAAGTGCAAAAATCTGAATATGCAGGACAAACCTCAAAGAAAAACAGAAAGTGGTATTAGCCAGTAACTGATCAGTGCATTGCTAATATTAGATATTTACAGACGTGCTATGCATTCATCCTGTGTTTGCCAATAGTAGATCCAGAGATGTTATAGTTTAGGGCAGGAAGAAAAAAAAACATTCAACAGTGGCATTAAAATATTTGGCAATTGTAAAATTGTTGCTATTAGAGCTGCAAAATATAATGAATCACAGTTGCCATCACAATATCAATGTCTGCAAAACTGTATCTGCAAGAGACTACTTTGATGCAATATTTAGTTGACTACATATTTGAAAGTGCCGTGCATTAAACTCCTGCTGACCAATAAGGTGTTTGGCAACTTTCACTGTTCACAACCATTATGACCTGATCTGGGTTTCTTCTGAATGCAGACCTCAAGAAAGTTACAGACTGCAGGTAAGATATGAACCTTTTAATTTTAACCTTTTAACAGAGTCACCTTTGGAAAATTACCAACTATCCATTTATAAGAAGATTAGCAGCTCTATAACCACAGATAACAGGACTGACAGGAAGCACCAGGGTTTAATGAGCTGATGTGACAAAGACATTTCCTGGTTTACAGGTTGGATGGTCCAGACGCTGGTATTTCATTAAATAACTGGGATCATGTTAAAGGCAACAAGTTGAAAAAACACAAATGTCGCACACGAATGGGAGGAGAGAAAAAAACCCAACCATTAGGACTTCCCAGGGTTTTTTTTTTCTTTTAGAGACATAATGTCTTCTCAGGTAAGAAAGTTAGAACTATTATATTGGTATATTATATAGAAATATTATTTGAAATAATGTTTTATATTGAGTCAATGGCCATTTTTTTTGGGGGGGGAAACATAGCTACCATTTTAGTTGGTCAGTAACGGAAGGGGCAGACTGGCACCTTTCCTGGTGCTCCTTATGGTGGCCTGGTTCGTTGGCCCGGTCCAGTTTGCTCAGCGATCTTAATGGTTTGGGTCGCTCTTCATAAACAATCCATGCCTTCATGCGCTGGCTTGCTCGGGTCTCTGCCAGAATGATTGCAGTTGTGAGAGGGAAAAGACAGACACACACCCCTCCTGTCATTTTCTGAGGAGACTGATGCTCTCTGTCACAGCAGCGCTGTTACCAGCAACTTTTCAGACCCCTGTTCCACCCATTTATTCATTTTCAAAAAGAAACTTCTAGTCTTTTTTTCTGTTTTATTGGCAACTTCACCGTGAAAGCAACATTTGTTCTCCAGATACATGAGGGAGCCATGATTGGCTTCTGCAGTCAGTCTCACAGACAGCAGCCTCATCCTGGCTGTAAACCCGCTGAGGCTGCAGGCAGGTAAAAGATCCACAGCGGGGTCTGCAGCCAGAAAGAGGCAGCAGCAGCTGACTGTGAGACTGAAGTGGAAAGAAAATCACGGCTCCACCAAGTCACCAATAACACAGAAAAAAGACGAGCCAGCCAGCGCAGGAACGCCATGCATTGAGGCGTTTAGGGGCGACTGTGGCTTGATGGGTTGAGTAGTCGTCTGGCAACAGAAGGTTGTGGGTTCGATTCCAGCTTCCCCTTGCCACATGTCAATGTGCCCTTGGGCAAGGCACTTAACCCCAAATTGCCTACCTAGCTGCGTCTCGGTGTATGGGGGGTGTTGGCCTAGTGGTTAGAGCAGCGTGCTTGCACTCAGAGAAGGATGCAAGTACCCGGTTCGATCCCCAGTCACGGCACTCTGGGTCCCTGAGCAAGACCCTTAACCCCAGATTGTTTCCCAGGCACCACACATGGCAGCCCACTACTCCTCAAGGGTGATGGGTTAAAAGCAGAGAACAAATTTCGTTGTAATGTATGTTTCAATGTCAATGAAGATGATATTACATTGTTATCAAGAGTTATCAAGTAGTTGGTTGGCAATGAGGCGGAGTTGACTGGATTTCGTTATTTCTGCTGAATGTGCGATCCTGACGCAGCAGATACAAATATTGTCAGAAGTAAAAGATTTCTGTTACAGCATCTTATCTTTTTAGCACAAAGAGGGCCAACTGCTGGTCCCTTTTCATTCCCAGGGCAGAACGGAGCTCCCTCCATTGGTTGAAAACTGCCTCAATAGTTTTCCTCTGGTTTTAATCATTCGCCAATCTGAGTCCAATTTGCCCTTTTTGAGATTTTTTTTTACTCTTTTGTGGAGTTTGTGATGGGGTCTGAGAAGAGCTTGTTGCTGGTCTTTTGTGGTCCATCTCTGAAACAGTCGCTGTTCTCTAATGCCTCAGTGGCAGCACAGACTAACAACAAAGTAAGAGTTGAACAGCAGTTCAAACCGTTTGAACGAGAGCGCTCAGCGCGTCACACGCTTGCCCAGAGGATTCGGCCCAAATCTCTCTCTCAGACTGACTAATGCGGGGCCTATAGAGGCAACTGTGGTATATAGAAGATGAATCATTTTACATGTCAGGCAACTGTAAGGGCAAACATGGGAAAGAAAATAAATAACATATGACATCAAAACATGCGCAGTTGCACCTTTAACATGTGACTCACATGTCACTTTATGTCTAAATGATTGCAAAAAGCATAGAAATATCAGAACCCATGTAAGACAGAGGGCTTGGTGGCGTCTAAGCCTTTCATTACTTAATATTTAATTTCAGTGATCAGAAGCTATTTCTAGAATCAGATGCTCTCCCTGAAAAAAAACAAAAAAAAAAACACTGTTTTTTTAAAACAGCCAAGTTGCACTATATTACATTTGGCCTTTATTTACGTTGTGTCCGGGCAACCTTATTACATCAGTCCGTCAGGATGTGGTCTAAGATGGCAGAGGAATTTCTTGTCACGATACATACAGCTAAACATGCTGAAAACAGTCCATGACGTCTTTTTACATGTCGGAATGCAAATGTGTTTCACAGAAGGACATGGACGCGTGTGCAACTCTGCGGCGTTTCCTTCCATCATGGAAAAGCTCGGCCGTGTGTCAGAATCGCAAAGCGTACGCACACGCCATGCTCCTCACGCAACATCCGTTTAGCTCAAAATATATGTTGTGACACTGCGTGTAGGATGTTGAGAAAGAGGAGAAGTAAGGATGTGAATGCACTTTCCGTCTGAAAAAAAAATTGGGTTTAAATTGGGCTGAAACTCAGGTGTCTTTGCACCTGTTTGTTTTGTGACAACTCTCCTGTTTGTAGTGCTGATTCTTGCACATTTTGCTTGCACTTGCAGAAGCGTATGGTTCATTATGTGCAAATAGTTCAAGAAGACAAGCAGTCTGGACAAAAAGAGTCAGAATAAAGAAGTGAAACTAGCTTTGAGTCTCAAACTCAATTATAGCTTCTCTGTATTTTCTCTAAGATTTGGTTTGTCTCATTGTCCAGTTCTGCAACTTTACTGCTAGGATTTAGCTGCCTAACATGCAAAATCTGTTGTTTTTTTTTTGTTTTTTTTGCAAGAATACACTCCAGTGAGGATGTTTACCTGAAATAGTGACGAGGACATTGAGTCCCTCGAGGACATCCATCTGCTGGAAGCGCCTCCGGTTGATCAATGGGTAAACCTTTCCCTGACCGCTGCGATCCAACAGCATCAGGCCGCTCTCTGTTCCCACCAACAGGTTTACGCCTTTAACACACAGACAGAAACGCACATGAAGTAAAGCATCCCAGCTCCTAATCCTAGATGGAAGAGATTTTGTGAACTAGCAGGCTTGGCTGTAGGATCACAATACAATGAATCTGCTTTGTGTCGGGTAGGACAGTGCTTTGCAAAAATATTTATTCAACCTTTGAACTGTTCAATGTTTTGTCCTGTGACAACCATTTACAGAAATGGACATTATCAGGGCTTTAGGTGATAAACCAACACAAAGATGTGCCTGATTATTAAATGGTAGAAAAATGATACATGGTTTACACATTTTGTTTCTGAATAAAAACTTGCAATAGATGCACTCCACGTGTGGAGTGCATCTGTTTTTCGCTTCCATGGAGTCAATGCTTTGGGGAGCCGTCTTCTTTGCATGTACAGCTGCACGTCGTTTGAGAAATGTCTTAATCAGGTTTGCAAAACAACACGCAGAATTTTTATCCTGATTTTATGAAAATGCAGAAAGGAGTTTCCTGATCAAGTTTCAGTTTAGTTGAAAGTTAAACATGTGATGTCTGAAAACCTTTGGGCACCTAATTCAGACACTGATTCCTGAAACAAGCCCAGACACTCCTTATTATAATATTTTGTTATTTCCTTTTTGCAAAGTAGCTCAAGATCAGTCAGAGTGATTGGAGATTCTCAGTGAAAATCAGCATTTAGTTCTTGACACAGATTAGTGATTGTATTTAAACCTGGACTGGGTTCTGCTGAAGTAAAGGATTGTAACTATCCCAACTGGGCTTTCCTCAAAGCAGCAAGAAACCCAAACAGGACTCCAGCCAGGCAGCGGGTTAGAAGGAAGACCCCAAACCCAGAGCCAAACCAGTAGTCCCTCTCTTATGTTGCAGGAGATTCAGAGAAACCAAAAGTTTATTTTTCAAACATAACCTCCCGGTGGCTTTCAAACCCCATAACACATCAGGGCAAAGACTGGTTCACCCCATAGATCTGCTCCCCCCGCACCAACAGAGTGTGCATGCTGGTAAGTAAAGAGATTTTAGTGAAGAGCAACGGCCCGTCATTAAACAGGTGTGGTCACCTTGGGGTCAAATGTACCCCCTCTTACAATGCTGTTATTGCAAGCATGACTCAGCCCCAGGGAACAGGCACTAACGATCTGCTGTTAGGCCGATGGTCCTCTTTTGCATGTCAACAACCAGTTTTTGACAGTCACAGTTAAACTTGTTGATCCCCCTTACAAAGGTACTGCTTATAGGCTGAGTTTACTAGTCTCTAGCAGAAGACACAGAACAAAGCAGGACCCATCCAGAAGACATAGCCGATTTCTTTTTTTTTTTGTACTTAGCATTCTTTTTTGTCAACTTCTAGTAGTTTTCTAAAATCTAAACAGTTTTTTTTATAATGGATCAATGTGGCTAATCAAAAGGGGTGAAAATAATCTAAAATGTCAAACATAAAGCTGGCTTTTAATGACAATGAGTTGTTTCCAACACTTTGTCCTGCAAGTCAGCTGCAACAGCAGTGATGTCACTCTATCAGGGCTTTGCTGACACCCAGTGGTCAAAATGGAAATGAGCATTTCTGCATTTCCACTCGCAACTACTTCTGTCTCCGACTTCTACAGAACAAACAGGCAACTAACCCACTCATCTGAAATAAATAAGGCTTTGTGTCTTACCCCAGAGTGCGGCGCACAGGATCTCAGAGTTAAACCTCTTCTTGTACTTGCGAATCTCTGGCGTGTCGCTCTGAGGGCGGGTGTTGACCGGGTTGACGTTGACCACAGACCCTTTCCGGGACGGATCTGCCCTCAGCGCTTCCGCCAGCCGAGCGTCGTTTGCGTAGCCTAGGAGGTCAAAGGGAAGGGCTTAGGTAGGATGGTGAAGGAGTTTACCAGACGGGGTGAGGATCAGTCACATTGTCAGTGTTAGAAAACTGCATTTTTCACACTGGTTCTTTATAAGATGTTAATACAGGATTGTATGACCGCAGGATGAACTACAATGAAAGGCAGAAAAGCTGGCCTTAAAACAGCATCTAGAAAATTGACTTGACTAGAAGATTATCAGTTTGATATGGAAAATACTGCTCTTGTTATCAGAGATTAGAGACAACAGCAAGTCACAGGAGTCAATGTTCTCATTTGTTTCGTATAATGAGAAATGTGTTTCTTGAAACCTGTCTAAGGTGAGCTGCTGGTTTCATTTTCTGGAAAAAAATCAACTCAATGAGCAATCTGAGGTATTTCAGAGGTCACTGGCTGGTGACCAGCAGCATTAGATGAGGTAATGACTCAGTCCTGAACAGTTGGCCGTGATTACAGAAGCATAATGATGATGGAAACACAAGGACCGCTGTGTTAAGAGTGTTTTGTTTATAAACTGGGCTGGATTTTAAACTCTATGAAATCAGCATAGTCCAAATTATTGAGCTGAGTATCTAGGAATAATTTCTGGAAAGGTTTCACACGCTCGGTTTCTAAACTTTCAAGTTGAAAGCACCTGGTTTTGATTTTGGTCCCCCTGAACTAACATCACAAGTGCGCTTGAATAAAGTGAAAAACACTGAACATGCGGCTGATTATTGAGGATCTCTATGATCATGGAACTGTGGAAACTCTCTGTTTGACCTACTCAGACAAATCTAAAGTAAGGGACGGACCTCAAGGGTCAAAATAAGCTCGAATTCCATCCCAGACAAGGCTTTCTACTAATCTAACAGCAACTAATTAACAAGGTAGGCACATGAACTGCACGTTATTCGGTCAATAGTTTGCTTTTTTTATGTACATGACTTAAACGGCAGTATAACATATGTTAAATCAGTCATCAGCATCGTCATCATTTTGCCAAAGACTGTATCACATGCAGCAATTATTTGCTCATTTACTCCAAGTAAATGAGCAAATTTACTTGCCAAATTTAAAATAAATCTGGAGTAGAAGCCCACACACGATACAGTATAAAATCCCCAAGATGCTAAAAGTTTTACAGATGTTTGGAAGTGCAGCTGGAAATGAGAACGAGAAAACTGTGGATATTGCAATCATATTTGGTTATCTTTTCTAAAGTTTATACTATATTTATCTTTAATGTCTGCATACTGTGATAATGTGAAACAAAAGGTAAATCATTGTTTGCATACACAAACTTGGCCGCTGAAGATGATCCTGAACTAATAATATATATTTAAAAATAAACCAAATTGAATGTTCTCCTGTTTCATAAACCAAGCACTTTGTGCCAGATTATGTATTTATTAATAACTGGTGGCAAACAGCATGCCGTGCAGTATCCAGGTCTTTCCCAAACTGTCCCTTGGTTGCTCCTTGGCAGCGCACACCCAGAAAAAGAGGAGTGGACAGCGTCTGGATTGACTTACAGTTCAGGCTGTACTGTCAGAACTTCGGATCTTATTGCTCATGGGAGCATTCTAGACTTTTATGCATCTTCTCTTCATTAAATTCAATTCAGTTTTAATTCAGTTGATTTTTATGGTGTTAATTTACAAAAAAAAAGTCTCAAATTCAAATCTCTTTATATTTCACAAGTCAACTCAATTAAATCATACAGACACATTCTTAGTCAAGTACATTCTTTCCAAATTGACCCTAATTATCAAACAATGCTCTCAATTTTAGTTCATTATTCAAATTGGTTAAAAAGTTTTCTGTCTAAGGAAACCCATTAGATTACATCGAGTCACTGAATTCCAGCATTTGCTCCAGCAGAATAAGCATGATGTGACATTGGATAGTCGCTTGCATTGTGTCATTGAACTTGCAGCAATCCCTCATACTGACTATGCACGTAGTGAAAGCGGAAAGGAAAACTCCCCTTTAACAGGAAGAAACCTCCCACAGAACCCTGAATGAACTCAAAATTAACCTTTTTCTATATATTCAGCACCCACTGCCTGTGTTTGTTCTAAGTGCTACACAGTAAGTTTCTAAGATCAGATCCCTTAATATCACTTAATAATAAGACCTTTGTTATGTGATTTCTACTTAGAAATCTGGACCTATTTTTCTTAACAGACACCTGGCAAAGATAGCAGTGTATTCTCAGAGATCCTCCTCCCAGATTTTCTCTTCTACAGTAATCCACATGCAACAGTGAGGTGTGGCCAGGCTCAATCAATAGCCTGGCCCGCTCATCAGCTTGGACATACACTAGATCTGGTCGTCTCTCGTGGACGTGCTGCATCTGTAAGTGAGGTTTCGGACATTTCCCATCTCTGGTCACTTCCTTATCCAGTTTGACCTCCACCTACGCCAAAGCCTCTTACCTCTCAGCGCTGCCGTATTGTCACCTCTTCAACTGCCAGCGACTTTGCTGCAGCATTTTCAGCCTCTGACATTCTCTCTATATCTGTTTTAGCATCTATTATGTGCCCTGTCTTCTTTTCACTTTACAGGCTCTCAGATGTTGGACTCTTGTTTCCCCTCTCAGGCAAACGAGTTCCAAATGTAGACCTGATCCAGGGCTTAATGACACCACCCGTGCTTTGAGATGACAATGTAGGCAGGCTTAGAGACGAGCAAAGAAAGCAAAGACGGATTTGCACACACCACTGGGCATTTTGAGAATCTTGCCAGCTACTAAAAACATTTAACTGTCTCAATATTAATCATCATCTCTAATGGGTACCAGCCCTAGAGTTTAATTCAGTATTATAAATCCTGTTGTAAATCCTTTTACTACCGTTTTCAGTGATGTTTTGGGATACACCTGCAATGCATTCCAACAATACTTTATAGAAAAAGTTTGCCTTTGAGAGTTTTGATCCCATTTCTCCCCTTGAACAAAAAAATAAATAATCCATCCAGCTGCTAAATTTAATCAAATGCCTTCTAGACATCGCCCCCACTAGGATTCTGACAGACGTGATTGACACCATTGGACCCAGCCTTGTTCTCTTTATAAATACTAGTCTGAGGATTGTTACTGTCCCCATAGCCTATAAGTATTCTTTGGTTAGACTGCTCCTGAAAAAAATAAGCCTAGGAGTAATAATTGATGTCCTTAAGCTTGACGAACTGGTCACAGCAAGCTTTTTTCAGTTAAGGCTGTTATCAGAACTGAAGCCTTTTCTACCACAGGCATTTCTTGAAAAGGCTAATCTTGCCTTCATTAGCTCAAGGCTATAAATTTAATCTGTTTTTCTCTTTTGTTCCAACTTGTTCGAATACACCAGACACGTAAAGCACTTTGAGCATCGTCCGAATAATTAAATAAAGTACTATATAAATCAACTTTGATTGATTAATTGACCTGACTGAAATAATAATGTTTTAAAGTGGCTGATAAGCCATTATTAGAAGTCTGGTTTAATGTGCAGACCGCGTCAAAATGACCCAGACACCTACCGACATTGTTGAGGGCGCTGCCGGTAGATGGAGACACTTGGAGGAGGCGTGGGTCGATGAACGGCGTGAAGGACGAAGAGGACTTGTGTTTCTGCATGTTGTTACTCGACTGGCTCTATACGAAGGTACAGGAAGAAGTATTAATGGTGATGGAACACCACAACTCTAGATGGTTTAGATTTTCAGGAACCAAAAATAAATACTGCATTCGGAAAGACTAGTGAACGTGACACTGTACCAAAACATGCACACGTCTCTGTATGTTTCATGCAAACACAATGGGCAATGCAATTCAGGGATAAAATACAATATACCAACAAAAAAAGGTAAAAACAGTGTTGATGAGTAAAAAAACAAAAAAAAACAAACAATATTTGGACGTGGTTGACAAACTCAAAGACGACGACACGAGAGGGAAACAAATGTAGCTATAAAAAATACGTGTTCCATGGATTGAAAGCATACTTGCCGTCAGATTGTTTAGTGGCTTGTGTGCTATGACCTACTGTCTGGGCAATGTAAGAACAAAGCCTGTCTGCTGAAAATAGGCAACATTAAGATGTACGATGAGATATACAGTAGAGCTTCCAATAATCTTTTATTATGTCTTAAGAAAACCTTTAGGCAATAAACCATTAGAGAGATCATTCACTGAAGAGAATCCTAATTATGCTAAAAAACTTTTTTTAATAATATTTATTCATATTTCCACATTTTCTCTCAAGGAGTGGTCAAGTGGGATGACTGCTAGTTGCCAGTAGAGGGCACTTTGCTAATTTAGGGACATCAAAATACTTGGATTTACACTGTAGATCATCAAGCCAACTGATTCAGAGTCTATAATTATTTTTTAATCACTCTGTTCACCTATGCAAATCAAAACATGTTGCCCCCTGGCAAATGTGAGTAAAAAGAAATGTTTTACTATAGCAGGATAATCTCACATTCACAATTGTTCAAAAGTACAACATTTAACCTTTGTGTGCACTAATGTGCACGTTCAGAAACAATTGTATATTTTTTTAATAATAAATTCACTGGTGGCACAACTATTGGCACCTTGAACAATCCATTTAAAATAAGCGTTAATGAAGCAGTTCTCTATTTTGTAACTGAAGTGGATCTTAATAATTAATCCATGAACTACTGTTTACTTTTGGTCTCAATTTGACATGATTTCATCTTGCCATTTCCACTAACTGCCAGGTTAGTGCCATTTGGGGACACCGTGTGAACAAAATAACCACAAAATGCCAGGTACATGTACACTGGTTTTTCAGTATGGTTTGCAGAAAAAAAGACTAAGATTGAGACTTGCAGCACAGATAGTCCAGGTGGGGTTTGGCATAAAGCAAATAATCAATGTGTGTGACAGCGCCTCGTGCCCACTGCATGACGGAGGATCTGTGATGCTGCGGGCCAGTCGTGTCTGAAACAGCTTTGCACTTTTACAGTGTCTGTGACTCTGTTTTATACACAAATCTGGCAGACACTGCCAGGAAACTTAAAATATGCTGTTTTTAACAGGACAATGATCCCAAACATATGGTCGTATCAACCCAGCAATTGTTCATCAGACACAAAGTTCAGCTTCTTTTACAGTCATCTCTGTCTCCTGAGCCACACTCGATAGGAAACCTGAGTGAGCTGAAAAGAAGCGAGCAAAAAGAAAGGATCCAGGGGTCTGGAATTTTACTAGAGAGATGGTGCATAAAGGAACGGTCAAAGAACCCTCTAGATGTTCGCTCCAATCAGGTAAAATATTACACAAGACTAATTACTGGTATCGACAGTAGGGGTACCAATATTTATGCCAACAGCTGTAACAATTTTTGCTTCAAATGGGTCAAGCAATAATAATCCCTAATAACCTCAAAACCTTTTCCCACAGCTGCATGTACTAAAAATAAAAATTTCTAAAATTGTCTTTGTCAGATAATGCAACTGCAATAAAAGCCATAATTAGCTAAAAAGCTTTTGAAACATCTGTACCAGGGGACCCAACAAGTTGCCCATGCCTGTATTACACCTTTGTCTGCCCTCCTCACACGGTTGGTTATGCCGGGGCTGGATGACATACCTCTATAAGGATGCCGAGCTTCTCCAGGGGACTCTGGGGGGACATGGTGGAGGGACTGGCGAGGCTGGAGGAGGAAGGGGAGTTGGATGCAGAGGAGGAGGGGGAGGAATGGTGGCTCTGCTGGATCAGGTCTGGGAGGTGATGGATGCGGCCAGGAAAGCCGTTCCTGTCAGGGTGCTGCGTGGGGTGATGGTGGTGGTGATGATGATGGTGGTGGTGTGGGGGGCTCGGGGTGTGGAGGATGAGTCCCTGTCCCGACGCCGAGCCAGGGCTTGGGGGGAAGCCTGCAAGCAGGCTAAGGGTCTGCGTTTGGCCCGACGCGGGGGCTACACGCTTTTTGTTGTCACCTGCACTCTGGAAGTAGAAAGAGGGGTAGACAGCTGTGGGTCTACATGTGTTCCTGGTGAGCTCAGGGGAAGGGAACGTGTTAGCTGGAGTGAAGGGCAAGCTAAAGTGGCTATTCTACAGGTGGAAAGAAAACTCTTGTTAGTAGTTTGTTATTTGGTTAGACAGTGTAGTTAACTTTGCTCATTCTTGGCACTGTTAAGCTGTGTTTCACAAACTACATTTCTTGTCAAATGATTGGCGAAGTTCAACGTTTACCTCTTTACATGTTTCACATTTTGTCATGTTACAACCACAAACTTCAATAAGCTGTGTTTTTCTAGGATTTAGTGGAGCACAGCAAAATTAAGTAGCGCACAATTGTGAAAAATTAAGAAAAGGCTACAAGGGTTTCAACGTTTATTTCAATGTTACATTCAAATAGAAATCTGAAAAGTGTGGCCTGCGTTTGAATTTAGTCCTATTCTTTGACATTCTTAAATAGCATCTAATGAAACCAGACAGAGCCCACCAGTGTGTAACTTAATAAATCCAGCTGTTCTGTGATGGCCTCAAAGGTTTCTTAGAAAGCATTAGTGAACACAACCATGGAGATCAAGGTCAGGGATAATGCTGTGGAGATGTTAGTTTAGCAAATCCCCCAAGCTTTGAACATCTCACAGAGTACTGTTCAATCTATCAGCTGAAAATAGAAATGGTAAAATACAGCTGCACACTTACCAAGAAATGATTACCTAAGCTAACTGCCGTTAATCAGACAATCACCCAAGAGGCCTTTGGCAACTTTGGAGGAGCTGCAGATATCTACAGCTCAGCTGGGAGAATATGTTCTCAAGACGACTATTAGATGCAAACAAATCTGCCCTTCATGTCAGAGGGATGTAAGGACAGCTGTTGTTGAAAGGAACGCTTTGGAAGTCCAGTTTTCAGTTTGGACCAAGTCATGCAGGGGACACAGCAAACGTGTGGAAGGAGAAGATGTTGTTGTAAGATGAGACAAAAATGTAACTTGTGAAATGCTGTGTGTGGAGTCTGACTAATACTGCCAAAACCACCTAAATCCGCTCAGGACAAAGACCCTAAACATAAAGACAGAGCTACAATAGAAAGATTTAGATCAAAGCATGTCCATGCTAGAATGGCCTGGTCAAAGTCCACATCACAATCAAATTGAGATTCAGTGGCAAGACCTGAAACTTGATATTCACTCCTCTCAACCTGACTGCCAGTGTAATATTTAGGAAAACATACATAAATCACTCTCTATTTGTTCAAAACCGGCAAAGAAAACTGTCACTAAAGGTGTAGTATTAATCCAGGTAGGTTCATAAAAACACATTTTTATTTAAAAACATTTTGAAACTGCAAATGTTTGAGGTTGTAACATGAAAAAAATTGTGGTACTTATAATGGGTACTTATATATACAAGTTACTATAAATGGACCTGCATTGAATAAATGACTCAGTTTCATTGCTAAATGTGTTGTTAGTTTGAGTTTAAATAAAATAAATCAGTAAGAAGCTATTAATCTCATTAGGCTTCTGCTGTCACCAAGGTACACAGGAACAGAAAATAATCGGCAAATGTACAACGGAATGAACGAACACTGGGGATATGAATAAAAACAAGGCATGATGAAAAAACAAGAGGCGTGCAACAAGTAAAAGGCATTTTGCTTTTGTCTCCCTCCTCCGCCGGTACCTGTCTGACCACCAGCGTGCTGTCTTTGCACCGAGTCGTCCCCGCTTCGCTCTCACCCTCGTCGTGAACTATCATGGTTTTCACCGACTCCGTCTCTCCGTTACTCAGCTTGGAAGAACTGAAGGAGAGAAGAAGCATTCGACCCAAAAATGAATCACAGGCTGCTTTGTCTAGTTCTCTCTGGCGCTTTTGAACTGACGGCCACCGTTTGCCTCGTTCGGTACGTACACAGCTTTGGTGTCCTCCGGACCCGATGTCGACTCCTCGCCTGCCTCCTGGTCCACCTCCTCGTCGTCATCTTCATCGGTGGTGTCGGAGTCTTCGCTGGAGGACGAATAATCTGTCACCTTATTCTGGGGACGGACATCATCCACTGCACGCAGCTCCTTGGCCAAAGCCGTCAGGTCCTAGAGATCATGAAGGGGAAAGAAGTGATTCGTTTTCACCAAACACGTTTTATCTCCGTTTATCCGAGTTTTTGTCCCCCTTTTAACGCTGGATGTTAGCAAAGATGACAGCAGATTGTTTTTTTGATCGTCTTTATAAGTCAAGCAGGAAACTGAAGACTGCTGGAGAGGAAGTGGTTATAGGAGGTAAACCAGCCAATGAGAAGCCAAACAGAGGAGCGAGGAGAGAAATGACCATACAGCAGACAACTGATGCTCTTCAAGCCGCTGGAAGGGGGAGGTTAGTGAATTATTTTGAATGATTAAACAATAAACAGAGCTGCAAAGATGAAAAAAGGTGAATCACTATATCAATGTTAGAGAGAGCATGGGTTAAAATGGCAGCTGTGCGCCAAGAGAGTCCGGTGGAAAGGATTCAAACAAGCAGTGGAAACCAGGTCAGCAAAGAAGCTCAGTCCAGCAACCTCAACAATCATATTAGTGTCTGACTGGATCACCCGTGGATGGAGAGCAGATCACAAGAAACTAAAAAAAAACTACTCACACACACTTCAGATTTCAAACAAACCCAAAGCACAAGGTTCAAGATCTAAGCCAGCTAGAGAGCTACGCCTCTGGCTCCGAGTCAACTCTCACCGCTGGTTTGTTCGGCCTGACCAAGTCCCTCCTCTCCTCTGGCTTTTTCCCAGCGTTCTCTGGTCGCTGGAGGGGCGAACCCTCTGATTTGGAAGAAGCTGAAGAAGGTGGTAAGATCAGGGGGAAAAAAAAAAAAAAAAAGATCTTAAAATGTGCATGTGTGTTTTAACGTTGCTTCTTTACGAAAGTGGGATTATCCACAACTCTGCGTCTGCCTGCGGTGTGATTGGTGTTAAAAGTGCTTGTGGACTCACAGCGGGCCCTGAACCTCTCTCCAGAGCCGCATTGAGAGCTGGAGTTACTGGAGCTGCTGGAGGAGCTGGAGCCTCCGCTGCCGCTACTACCGCTGGTTTTGGGAACCAGTTTCTCCACCCGTTCCCACAGGAGCCGAGGCTCTGCTGAACTGCAGAGGCAAGAGAGGCAGCATGAAGCGACGGCACACAGAGAGAGAGACCCTCTGCCCTGCTCGCACTGGGATTTGATTTTGAAACCTGTATGTATGCCACAGAAAGTTATTCATGTCCTAGGAATTTTTTATTTTTTTTGATAATTCCACATTTAGAAAGTGAACAATTAAGCCTTTAGCATGAGATAATATGGAACGAATACTAGGAAAAAGTCACTTATTGCCTTACTTCTATATTTTCTGACGCTGAAAATATAAAGCGCTGCAGATAAGTACTTTGCAATGATCCTTAAAGAGCAGAAAATAAACAATGGGAGAGAAAGATACTTGACATTAAAAATGGTATTATAGGGTTGTTGCAGAAAATCTAACGCTGTCAACTGTTGTCTCTTTTAATAACAAGTTTCAATTATCTAAGTTTGGGGTTTTTTCCCAACGGCAATAAAGTTTTCATTCTTTTTAAGGACATTTTAGATACATAGATGAAAATAAAAATCCTGGAGTTACACTGCTGGACAACATCCAAGTTCCTCCACTGAAATCGTATATATATATATTTTTAAAAAACAGCTTTAGGTTCTTTAAGATCTAATTTGTTTTTGTTAGTTTTTTTATTGACAGTACCTTCCACAAGTATTGACACCCCTGATTAAAAGTTGCGCAAGAAGCCTTCTAATAAATGCTTGTTAATGAGGTATTATGTCCCCAAGATCCCAAACTTTGCTGCCGTTCTCAAACAGTGGGGTTTACATGCCCCAAAATTAAAATTTGGATACGGTTTAATATTCAAATGTGGGACTATGGTTCTACAAAAGATGATCCCTTGATTTTCAAGCTGCATACACATCTTTACCGGAGATGCCAATAATCGTGGAAAGTGGCGCCCTGACGTATTCTTCTATAATAAGTTACCAGCAGAGTCTTACTGGATCCAGTTATTCTTATATACATTTATATATCAGTATCTCTGTAGTTCAAAGCTCCACAATAACGTTTAATAATAAATGCACAAGTTAATTAAACAGTATTGTTTTTAAACATACATGTGCATTATGTCAATATGTTTTTATTTTCATTTTAAACTATTGCCACAATGGAATATATTTTACATGGACAAAGAATAACCCTGAAAGATTTATTAAAGTCCTGTTCAGGCTTCTATTTTAATGTGATTTTTTTGTGCTGACTAAGAATAGAATGCGGGTTTGAAGTAATGAGGAAAAAAGCATAATAGATTAAAAAATGCGAGGCAAAAAACAAAAACAAAACATCAACAACATAAAAGCTAAAAAAAAAATCCTCCACTTCTCCGTTTACCTGCCAGCATTTCGGAGCACGTCCCTGTTCTGTGGGGCGTTGCTGTGGTGATGAGGCGAGTCTCGCCTCGACAACACCGGAGACCTTGATGTTGTCCTTACAGGAACCTTTCGTGATAAAAACAACGACCAGCTTACATATCAACACTCTGCACGCGTGGCGGTGGCTCAGTTTTACAGCATTTTACAGAACACACGGGTCAGTCGGTCAGAGATCCAACAACACAAGCTTGATCATGTCAGTATATGATTTTGAGTCCTGGTCATTGCTATAGTTATGAAACACATATCTTATATGCACTGTTCCCTCATCAGTAAACCCATATCTAGACCAGTCGCCATCACACAATCTGAACCAGTCCTTCTCCTAAACACAACTAGAGCGACAGTGGGAAACAGCAGGGTCACGGCACTTACTTCATCATGACAAACAAGAACATTTTGGAAAGTCAGAGATGAGTTTTTGAGGCTCATCAGCCACGCAAGACAAAGCTTTCTGAACTGCTGCTATATTTTTAAAAGCCTAAGCCGAAATGAAAAGGCAAACCCTATAGAGTGACGGTGTTCAAAGTAATTCTTGTCACACTTCCAAGAGCTAAAATGACTGCAGTCTCCAAACTACTCAGACCGTACACAGGAACATGGCAGGGTGCTGATTTTGTTTATGACAGGTTTTCTGTCCGCTGGTGGAAAACTATCTTTGGCTCTGTGGACTGGATTTAGGTCTCCGTGGGCAGAGCCAGAAGCGTTCTGCCTATACTTAGATCTATGTTCACTGGTGGAGAAAAAGGAGCCTTTTTCCCTACGATGTAGCAAAGTAGGAGCTGTTGCACACATACCTTGTGTGGTTTTCACATCTCTTTGTGGTCAGACAGCTAAGTATGGTCAGAAAGGAAGTGGTGAGACAGACTGTCCAAACATGTCTCCGTATTAACCTTTTTTTTCCTAAACCACAAGTTGTTAAAGATTGTTATGGTTGTCATCACTAGTATGTAGAGATTCATGAAGAAACGGGCTGGTGAATCAGTAAAGGCACCATACATTAATGGTTCCAGGTTACACTGACCACAAATCTCTGTACTGTGAAAGTGGGGATCAGCGTGTATGTAATTAAGGCTGTTTTGTCAAAGTGGTCAAATTCATGAATTTTACCACTGATAACAAGAAGGCTGAACAAATTACAGCAAACTTGCTTGCTTCTGTTCTTTCAAGCTCTCCACCTCTGTGAAATGAATTTAACGTAAGAATATTTTGAATAAAATATCTGAATCTGAATCAGTTTTCGGCAACTCAAAGATATAAACCAGAGAAACCTTCATCAAATCTCTAATCGGTGCATCTCCATCGGTAAGTTAGCTTTCTTTTGGCCAATGCTGATTCAGAAATATTCTCTCACTTTCCAAACAGGGGGAGTCTCTCAGCAAATCTACTGAGGATCACTTAATAAATATGTCAAAATGTCCAAATTCTATTTTTATCTGAATAAATAATCTTCTTTGGGAGAACATTTGTCTTTAATAACACAAAAAAATCCTAAGCTTGTTAAAAAATTTACTTTTTTGAGACCAGGACTCTCATCTCATTGGATCATGAAACATAAAAGTCACGACTAGGCGCCCGGCTACCACACCCCCACGGGGGGGGGGACCCCTCTCTTACTCTCGGTGGAGCGTCTTCTGACGGGACCTTTTCATGGGGCATGGGTCTGGACTGGGGATGGGCTTGTGGCTCTGGGCGGGCAGGCGTTGATGATAAGAATGATGGTGATGATGATGAGGATGGAGGAAGATGGTGTTGGTGGGATTCAGGGCTTTTGTGCAGCTGGTGGTTTTCAAAGCTAGGTGTTAGCGGCTCTGTGAAGGAGTGCGACCGGGACATGGCGGGTGGGGTTGACGCGGATGAGTTTGGCGAGGCCACGCTGCTGCTGCTGATCTTGAGAGCAGCCAGATGGGAACGGACCTTTTAGACGACAAGACAGAACACAATGGGGAGCACGGATCAGTCTGCATGCAGATAACTCAAACAAGGAAGGGGTGTTCATTCATCTTTAGGGCTTGTAAGATCGGAGCGTCTATAAAACAGCTTTTTGTAAAAGGGCTGAGCTCTGTGACATGATCTGCAATTATAGCGCTCTGGGAATGTATTGTTATCCTTTGAACCTTCCTACATATTAGAATTATATAATTGCAAATGTAATTGTAAATCCCTAGAATTTCCTGTGATAGTTCATAATAGTGAAATTAAAGCGTGGCCAGAAGCCCAGCTACAGCACAGCAGAGAGGGAGGCTGCTTTTGTTGAACTTTTCAGGCTACGTTCAGGTTCCTGTTACCGTCAAGGTTTACAGCGTTCTGCTTTAGCGTGCGGGACTTTTCTGCCACTTAGGGCCCAGCAGCTCCTGTTTCATTCCGACACTATGGTCCTGTTGTAAAAATGGCATCGATAAAAGAAGAAAGATATTGTATAATTATCACCTAAATTAGAGTACAAAAGACTTTATAGTGAGGCTCTCCTCTAACTCACATTAGCTGCAATGCCTCATCTGACAGGCCATCGTCTATATCCATAATCTCCTCTCTGCAGCTGGTAAGGATTAAAAATCTGATACTATAATTAAATGACAGGTTTAATGCAGCGTTCGCGAGCAGAGCCAAACGGAAAGCAGTGTAGTTAACCTTCTCGCGCACTGATTAAATCCAGCCCGGGCTACGAGGAGACTTCCCGGAGATCGGACACTTTCAGTTACAGTCTTGGTCAGCTGGGATCAAAGTATTTCTGAAACTCCTTCCTTTTTCCCTTTTTTTTTTTGAGTGTCAGTAACCTTTTAAAACCCAAGAGTACGCTGACACAACTTGCAATCTGACTTCCTATACTCAAGGATTAAGATTACGTCTTGTTTAAAGAAATACCATGGGATCAGCTAAAAACCACAGCAGATAAAAACAGCCGTAAGCTCTGAGCAACATGAAGCGTTGCAATAGCTGCTGCTAAAGTGTGTTATGTAACAATAACACCCAGAGATATAAAAATACTTCTGACACCAACATAGCTCCAAACCTTTACAGACGCCCGCAAATAAGACGGTAGAAGTCTACTTTGGTCTCGGCCCTTCTCAGATAAGCTGTTAGCTTTAGTCTCTGGGACCCACCACATTTATAAATGATGGTGCAGGTAAGACTGTCAGGATTCTCTGTGTTGGCTGCTAACTCTACTCCGCAGGTGTGCCTAGTTGGCTGAGGAGGCGTGGTCCACACCTGCAGCTCGTTGCAGGCGGCTTCCTCTGGCTTCTTAAGCAGAGCACTGGCAGATGGAAGACGCCGGAGCCTTAACCAGTCGTGGTACGACGTGGCCTCTGTCCCAACTCTCGGAAACCAGCTTGTGAGTTTTTTGTTGCTCATCTTTTTGAGTAATTTTTGTACCTCTCTGTGCTCCAGATTTTGGTGCTTGGATGCACTCACCTGTCTTGACGCCTCGTCCGAAGAAACAGACCAGCAGACCTGTCGGCTCAGATTTTGCTCTGGCGCTCCCCTCATACTTCCTGGAAATTACCCAGCGAGGGCTGAGATCCCCTTTCCCGGATTCTGTTGGTTCTGTGCTCACTCTGGTCAATCCATCTGTCAACCGCTGCCGATGAGGTCATCTCGGATTCCTCACCAGCTACATCTGCCGCCCTCAGCCACTAGCCACCTATCTCCATCAGAGTAGTCACATAGAGTTCTCCTGACGCTACTTCTTCCCGGTTAGGTCCGCCCTGCCTAATGGTAAGCAGCGCAACTCTTAGTTGGTTTTTCTGGCTTTCATTATGAAGAACTCACGTGCTCTCTCTCTTCCAGTCTCTCCAGCCTTGACGTTCTGACCCAGCCGTGTACCAGTAGTCCGTCCATAAACCTGCTTATTTTTCCTTTAATAAAAGAACTTAAAACTGTGTTTTGCCTCCCGTTCGTATCTGCATGTGGGCTCGTCATCTGAAAACCATGACAGAAGAAGGCTCCGGCCACCAAAGTCCAGCGGATACGTTCGGGCGGCAGTTAGCCGCACATCAAGAACAGATGCAGACGTTAGGTTTTGCTGTGAACTCCACTCAGGAACAACTTCAGAGGTTAGCCGCGCAGGTTAGCTTACTAGTGGACACAGTTACTTCCGCGAAGACGTCACTTGTCACTCAAGGTCTCGCAACCCCGCCTTCCGACGCTCCGAGCATGGAGAATCAGGCTTGGACTCCACCACTTGAGGGCGCGTCACCTTGTCCGGAGAAATTCTCCGGTGACGACGGAAGTTGCGGAGGTTTTCTTTTCCAGTGCAAGCTGGTGTTCAAACCGTTCACCCCAGACTTTCGCCTCTGATGAGGTAAGGATATCTTACGTTTTACGCCTGTTAACGGGTAGGGCTCTTAGGTGGGCTGAGGCTAGATTCCCTGATTGTCAGTCATTTGGGACAACTTTTCAGGATTTCATTACTGAGTTTAAGACAATTTTTGCACCGGAGTTGGATTCGGCACAACAGTCTCGACATCTCCTCACCTTGAAACAGCGTGGTCGTCGAGTTTCAGATTTTTCTGTGGAGTTTCGTACATTTGCTGCGGTTGCAGGTTGGCAGCCGAGACCGTTAAAGGCAGCTTTCTTTCAGGCTCTAGACGAGTCATTAAAGGACGAATTAGCTCGGGTAGAGGAACCAGAGGACTTTGAGGAGTTTGTCGCGCTAGCTATTCGCTTGGACTCTCGGTTACGCAGCCGAAATCGGGTTAAGTCCAACCTTGCCTTGCAACCATCCACCTCCACAGCTTCTTTCCCTATCAGGAGGGAACCCCGTTCCTTTACACCTCCTCCCGAACCCATGCAGTTGGGGCAGGTGGGTCCCTCCAAGAAGGAACGTCAGCAGCGATTCTCAGAGAACTTATGTCTTTATTGTGGAGGTGATGGTCATTTCCTCAGAGATTGTCCTGTTCGGCCAAAAGATCGAGTCCGCCGCTCTTAACGGGGGGATCGGTGGACAAGTTGGGATCTATTCCCCGGGAGACTGTTAAAGTTTCATCTGGTTCTCGTTGTTGTCTACCTCTTACTTTAATATTTGACCAGGAGAGTTTTGATGTTTCGGCTCTAGTAGATTCAGGTTCTGATTTTAATCTTATTGATCAAGCGGTTGTGGACCAGCTTCGTGTACCTGTGGATCATTTACCCGAACCACTCCAGGTCTCATCATTGGATGGGCAAAATTTGACCCTTATTACTCATCGCACACGACCTTTGGAGGTGATAGTTTCCGGCAACCATCGAGAACAACTTTCTTTTTTTGTCTTCCCGGTTAAGCGTTCACCTGTGGTTTTGGGTATAGCTTGGTTAAGGGTCCATAATCCGCAGTTCAATTGGGCTGAGTCCCGATTAGAGTCATGGTCACCTTCTTGTCATTCCCGTTGCTTGCAGTCTGCTCGACCCGTTGTGGTCTCCTCTTCCCTAACTAATTCCGGAGACGTTATTGATCTGTCTCGCGTTCCTGAGGATTACCACGACTTGCAGCAGGTCTTTAGTAAGACTCAGGCTTGTTCTCTGCCCCCACATCGCCCATACGATTGTGCGATTGACCTGTTACCTGGGGCCCCTTTACCGGCGAGTCGACTCTATAACATCTCCAGGTCAGAACGTCAATCGTTGGAGAAGTACATTGGTGAGTCTTTGGCTACGGGGTTAATTCGTCCTTCTTCTTCCCCATTAGGGGCTGGGTTCTTTTTTGTGGGAAAGAAGGACGGAACCCTTCGACCCTGTATTGATTATCGAGGGCTTAACCAGATAACGGTCAAGAATAAATACCCACTTCCTCTATTATCATCAGCCCTTGAGCCAGTCCAGAATGCCAAAGTTTTCACTAAGCTCGATTTGCGCAACGCTTATCATTTGGTTCGGGTGAGACAGGGGGATGAGTGGAAGACAGCTTTTAAGACTCCGTTAGGTCACTTTGAGTACCTAGTAATGCCTTTTGGCTTGTGTAATGCCCCAGCAGTGTTTCAGGCATTAGTGAACGATGTCCTGCGGGATTTTTTGAATGTTTTTGTGTTCGTCTATTTAGACGATATCCTGATTTACTCTCGTGACCTAGATCAACACAAACAACATGTTAGGCTTGTTCTCCAGCGGTTGCTAGAGAATCGCCTGTTTGTAAAAGCTGAAAAATGCGATTTTCACCAGACTTCAGTTTCTTTTCTCGGTCTTATTTTGGAGGGGGGGCAAGTAAGATCAGACCCAGAAAAGATTAGAGCGGTAACAGAGTGGCCAGTTCCTGAGTCATGTAAACAGCTTCAACGGTTCCTAGGGTTCGCTAATTTCTATAGGCGATTTGTCAGGAACTATAGTCAAGTAGCTTCCCCGTTACATGCTCTTACCTCCACCAAGGTTCCTTTTTTCTGGAGTCCTGAAGCCGATGAGGCGTTTAAGAACCTTAAATCCCGTTTTTCCCAGGCTCCTATACTAGTTCACCCTGATCCTTCCAGACAATTCACACTTGAAATAGATGCTTCCAACACTGGTGTAGGAGCGGTCCTCTCCCAACAGTCTGAGACAGATAATAAACTTCACCCTTGTGCATTCTTTTCCCGTCGCTTGTCCCCTGCTGAACAGAATTATGATGTAGGCGATCGGGAATTATTAGCTATTAAGTTAGCCTTGGAGGAGTGGCGGCACTGGCTAGAGGGATCCGAGCAGCCCATCATAATTTGGACAGATCACAAAAACCTCTCCTATCTGCAGACAGCCCGCAGACTCAACTCTAGGCAGGCCCGTTGGTCATTATTCTTCTCACGATTCAACCTCACCATAACCTACAGACCAGGCTCCCGAAACATTAAACCCGATGCGCTTTCTCGTCAGTTTGCTCAAGTGGAACAAGAGAGACAACCGGATTTAATTCTTCCTCCATCATGCACAGTTGGAGCTTTGCATTGGGACCTAGAGGACAGGATTAATCAGGCCCTGTTATTAGATCCGGATCCTGGTACGGGCCCACCGGGATTAAAGTATGTTCCCCGATCTGTTCGTCCTGAGGTTTTACGTTGGGTTCACGATGCCAAGTTTTCCGCCCATCCGGGCATTTATAGAACCCAGTCTCAGGTGTCTCGGCGGTTCTGGTGGCCATCGTGGACCAAGGACGTCAGAGACTACGTTTTAGCCTGTCCTGTCTGCGCCCAAAATAAGTCGTCTAACCAGCCGCCTTCTGGGTTATTGAATCCGCTTCCGATTCCCAAACGTCCATGGTCTCACATAGCTGTCGATTTCGTTACTGGACTCCCTGTTTCCCAAGGCATGTCAACTATCTTAACTGTGGTTGACCGTTTTTTCCAAGTCCTGTCATCTCATACCCATCCGTAAGCTACCTAACGCTCTCCAGACTGCCCAACTCCTCATTAAACATGTTTTCAAGCTCCATGGAATTCCTGTTGACATTCTCTCTGACCGGGGTCCCCAGTTTGTTTCTCAGGTCTGGCGGCACTTTTGCTCTGCTCTGGGTGCCCGTTACACGCTCACCTCCGGATACCATCCTCAAACCAACGGTCAGACTGAACGAATGAATCAACAATTAGAAACCACCCTCCGTTGCCTCACGTCATCTACTCCTTCCGACTGGAACAAGTTTTTGCCTTGGGTAGAGTATGCCCTGAACTCTCATATCACCTCAGCCACGGGACGTTCACCTTTTGAAGTTGCATTAGGATATCAACCACCACTCCTACCTTCAGACGAACTCAGGATTCCCTTCACCTCCGTTAACGATTATATTGCTCGCTGCCAGAAAATATGGAAAGAGACAGTTACAGCCCTCACTCGCACCGCAGAGCGGAGCAAGAGGTTTGCCGACCAGCACCGCAGACCAGCTCCCCATTATCGCCCCGGTCAGAGGGTTTGGTTATCATCCAGAGATGTTTTGACTAATCCATCCGCCAAGAAACTTGCTCCCCGGTTTACAGGTCCCTATGAAATAGAAACAGTCATCAACCCCACCACTGTCCGCTTACGTCTTCCTCCTCACTCTCGTGTTCATCCCACTTTTCACGTATCCCAGATTAAGCCTGTTTTGGACAATGATTCTTACCCTCCTTCCGGACCCCCTCCACCCTCCCAGGACAGTCAGAGTTCTCGCGTCTCCAGGATTGTAGATGCCCGTCGACGTGGAAGGGGTTACCAATACCTCGTGGATTGGGTGGGTCGCAGCCCGGAGGATCGCTCATGGGTATCTGCAGCCACCATCGCCAATGAGGAATTGATCCGAGACTTTTGGTCTACTCAACCCAGCACATCTTCGTCTGGGCCGCCAGGAGGCGGCCGTTGAGGGGGGGGTAGTGTCAGGATTCTCTGTGTTGGCTGCTAACTCTACTCCGCAGGTGTGCCTAGTTGGCTGAGGAGGCGTGGTCCACACCTGCAGCTCGTTGCAGGCGGCTTCCTCTGGCTTCTTAAGCAGAGCACTGGCAGATGGAAGACGCCGGAGCCTTAACCAGTCGTGGTACGACGTGGCCTCTGTCCCAACTCTCGGAAACCAGCTTGTGAGTTTTTTGTTGCTCATCTTTTTGAGTAATTTTTGTACCTCTCTGTGCTCCAGATTTTGGTGCTTGGATGCACTCACCTGTCTTGACGCCTCGTCCGAAGAAACAGACCAGCAGACCTGTCGGCTCAGATTTTGCTCTGGCGCTCCCCTCATACTTCCTGGAAATTACCCAGCGAGGGCTGAGATCCCCTTTCCCGGATTCTGTTGGTTCTGTGCTCACTCTGGTCAATCCATCTGTCAACCGCTGCCGATGAGGTCATCTCGGATTCCTCACCAGCTACATCTGCCGCCCTCAGCCACTAGCCACCTATCTCCATCAGAGTAGTCACATAGAGTTCTCCTGACGCTACTTCTTCCCGGTTAGGTCCGCCCTGCCTAATGGTAAGCAGCGCAACTCTTAGTTGGTTTTTCTGGCTTTCATTATGAAGAACTCACGTGCTCTCTCTCTTCCAGTCTCTCCAGCCTTGACGTTCTGACCCAGCCGTGTACCAGTAGTCCGTCCATAAACCTGCTTATTTTTCCTTTAATAAAAGAACTTAAAACTGTGTTTTGCCTCCCGTTCGTATCTGCATGTGGGCTCGTCATCTGAAAACCATGACAAAGACATTCAACTTTTTAACAGTATCTCCCTTAAAAAGTCCTGTCCCTTTAAGTCTATAGTGGAATTATAATACTCCTGGCACGGTACTTAATCCCATCATTGATATATGCTGCAAAGAGTGAAAATATTACCGTGTGTCCACTGTATGCAGGCGACTGGCCTAACACCTTTTTTTTTTTTTGGTGTCATGGCTCTTAACACAATGCAGCAGAACCAAATGCCTCTCCTAGATGCATTCATGCATCAGAACCCAGATGGTTCATCTATTTCCTACAGATTTCTATAGGTCAGCTATTAATTTGACAGATTAGGGTTGCAATATAAAGTCATCTTTAATTTACATCCCATCTCAAGTTTCAGCTATAATGGTACAGACTATGTTACAATGTCATGTCTTAAGAGCTCTCTCCCACACCAAAATTGTAATAACAAAACTTTCAAGTTGTGCAAATAAAAAAAAACTAACATAGGCTGGCATGCAAACATGCGTTCAAAATCAGAACAGGACAGGTCGCTCTGCATGCACACAAACACTGAAGGGGGGACAAACTCACAAGAACCCACCTCTGGTTAAAGTTAGGATCCTGACTTTTACTTAAATCGTGAGTAAAGTCTTCTGCCTCCATACTCAAGTAATGTTATAAATAAAGGTTTAAGGTTATATGTGAGTATATGTGAGTAATAAATGGACATGGACACATAGTACCTAATAAAAAAAGGTTTCTAATCTAATTTAGAGGGTAAAAGTTAAAAAAAATGTAATCAATTAGTTTTGGTAAGTAATTTAGTGAACAGCCAGTTAACAGGAGAAGGTGGATTATTCTGCTTTACATTAAAAGTTAAGGTCTAATAGCCTTCCAGTGAATTATATAAACATCCTGATTCTACAAAGCGACAGCATTGTTTCCATATTAAATCTGTGTGGCACATTCAAGCAGATTGCCTTTAATGAGCTGTGGTTATTCAAGCAAAGCTGGTTCAGTCCCTCGTTGGGAAGTGACTATTACAGCCTGAGTCACTCTGATGCATATCTGGAAGCCTGCAAATTATAGATGTTGTTGAATACCAGCACGAACACGTACCGTACACGAAGCAGAGAGGCAGCCAAAATACAGGGCTGAGACGTAAATATTAAATATTTCTTTACCCTCAAGCCTTCCACTCCCATTGTAGCCTTACAGAAGCTGATGTGTGAGGACTAGTTTACAGCAAACCAGGCTATTTTCAATACAATGCATTTCTGTAGCATGACTGTCTTCATTGAAACAAAAACCTTTTTCTGTGAATCAGTTTGACAAGCTTAAGTCTAGTGATGGGGAAAAAGAATAATATATTTTTTGCATCAATATAAACAAATATCCTTTCATGGGCTTCACTAGCAGTTCCTGGCATTGTCGTGCCACAAACTCCCTTCCTGTAAATGAATAAATCATTAGTTTGAAGATTTAAAGGCTTTTCACAGTACACAGTTCACAGTGCAGTTATTTTGGGGAAGCTGAAACAGAAGTGATGACAGCGAGCCTCAAAATGGAGAATTTCAGCAGGAGCGCATAGTTCCACATGGATCCTTTATCCTTCAAGGACCCTCGAATCCAAATGAAACAACCGAAATGTAGTTAGCTTAAATCACAATCCAGAAAGAATAAATGTGAACAAAAACAGCACCATTAGTCAAAATATTATTGTGATTTTCTTTTTTTTTACAGTGACAGGAAAACATTAAAGTATTTTTGAAATTTCTTGAAAAAGAATAAACTTAAAAAAGGCTAAATAATAAATCTTAAAGGTCAAATATGACATTTTCCATCCAGAAAATCAAATCTAAAACCTAATAGTTGTGTGAAACATGAGTAAATAAACATCAGCATTTTCATCATTTCCAAAGCAGATAAATACAAAACATAGTAAAATAATAATAATAAAAAAATTAAAAAACAACTCTAAAGGTGTTTCTTTTACCTTGCTTTTTACTTTACTTTCATGAGTCTGAGTAGAAAACGTTACCATCCACAGATTTTAGTCACACTAGAGTTGCCGAAAGTCTGGTCTGCCTGTATCATTGAAAAAGCATCCCGCCCCGATTTATAAAGCGGAATAAAATGTTCTTAATTTTTTTTTCTTTTCAGAGACTGTTGCGCTAAAACAATTTCCTTGAATTTTATTCACACACAGCTTCAACCCCGTATTCCCCTTGGGATAATGGCTGTTTTGGTAAAAATGTCTTTTATTATTACATTGCCTTATTATTCATGCAATGTAATAAAATTCATAAATTATTTAACAAGGATCATTTGCAGATCCAAACAAGTTTATATATTGAGAAATAAATATGTTAATTTGAAAAATGTAGAGATTTTATTAATAAACTAACATTTATTACTACATAGACACACAAAAGCACCAAAAATAGGTACCGTTGAGTACCGGTACCGTATCAGTTCAAACGTGAAAGGTGCCCATCCCTATCCACATCACACAAAAAATAACTCTGTGCCATTATGACTGCATGACAAGGTATCAGCAAGCTCCCACAACCGTCCAACACCAGCTGCAAACCAAAGGAGGAATAATCCCTGACAAGGAGAACTTATCGTTACCTGTGGTTCCACAGGCCGGTGCATTGCGGGCGCCTCAGATGCGGCGTTGCCATTAGCGTGTGAAGACTCTGAGCGCGGTGGGACTGGCGGCTGCTGTGGTTTGATCTGAGCTGACTGCGGAGAACCCTGGATGTTCTTCCTGTACCGCTCATCAGCCTGAGGAGGACGCACAGAAGCTTCAGAAACTGCAGTTTGGATCTGTCATTACTTCAAGAGAACAACGAAGGCAGATATCATAAAAAAGCACGGTTGGTTAGTTTATTTCCCCACAGAGAAAAGGGTTATTCACACTAGCAATAGTACAAGCACATCAGAAAACACAGAATTTCTAATAGGTCAGCTGAGTTATTTTCACTGCATAATTCCCACAAGTCAGCTAGGACAAGAGCAACATGACCAGCAAAAGTGGCATGCTATATTTCATAGGAAGAGAGAGGTTAAGACATGTACATTAGGCTCTAAAGTACTGATTCCTAGAAGACATTAAAGAGATAAGTTGTCAATTTAAGAGAGTTATTTTCTATAGTATGAAGTTTATTTGATTTAAGATGATATATTTTCTTCAAATGAACAAACATCATTTGTACCTTAAAATTATACGTTTCAAACACATGTCCTCAACTAAATGAGTGGTTTATTATTTACCAGGTATTCGTATTTCCGCAATTCAGTATTTGGAATCTAAACAATGCCTAAAGATGCCATTCTGTGTAAGTATGAAAATGAAAACATTTCTTTGGTCCCTCTGACCATTAATCCCTGCTGTCTAGAAAGAGTTCCTTGTAGAGAGATCTTGAGGCATATTATTGGAAGATAATCAGAAGGCGTTCAAATTACAGGCCTCCATAAAGAGAGTATGACATTAACAAGCACATCTGCGTCTATAGAAGCTATAAAGCGCCAAGACTATTACTTTAATACAGGGTCACTACAAGGGATTAAATAAAGCAGCCAACGTCTTGGGGATGATTTGGTTTTCTAAACTGCTTGACTGGGTCTTTACTTTCATTATCAAAATAATTTTTCCATTTTCCATTGAGGATCACCCCAGTAAACATTAGGTTTAACAGTAGTCAGCAAGACAGATTAAAGTTAGAACATATATGAATTTTTTCTTGTGTTTGATTGAGGTTTGCATTTACAGATTTGATTTTTTGCCACATTTGTGTCCTTTATTGGGATTGTTGCTAGCAGTAATACAGGCATGGTTGCCTTGTAAGGTCAGTGTCAAATTTGCTCAATAAAAGGTAGAACTTAGGCTACGTTCACACCGCAGGCCTAAATGCTCAATTCCGATCTTTTTTTGTGAAATCGAATATTTTTTGCGTGTCCGTTCACATTTCCAAATATATGCGACTTGTATGTGATCTCCTGTGTGAACTGCATTCATACGCCTTAGTGTCCCACATGCGCAGTAGAGGACGCGATGACGTCATACGTAGCAAAGCGTGCTCAGTGTTTGCAGAAGTAAACATGGATCGTAATGCTGCAGCGTATCTTGCGTTCTTTACGTTATTCTCCAACCGGAGCCAGCACATTACCAACACAATCTTTTAAATAAAATCGAAAAGAAAGAGCCAAATTTTAGTGATGTGAGCAGCTTTACTGATACGGACTTCATTCATAATTTTCGAATGGCAAAGGCAACCTTTATGTGCGTCTGAATGGATCTCTTTAGCGCTCTCACGTAAAAACGCACATCTTCGGCGGCCATATCAGCGAGTAAACGCGTTACCGTGGGGCTGTATGGACTTGCAACAGGTGTTTGTTACCACACAACAGTCAACCTCTTTGGCATAGCCAGGTCCACCGTTAGTGACGTTTGTCGAGTATCAATGACGTACAGGTCGGATAAATGCGACCCGGCTGTACAGACACAGGTCGCATTTGAAAAGATCAGATACGTATCGGATTCAGAACCACATATCCAAGTGGCCTGGGTCGCATTTGAAAAAATCCGATCTGTGTTGTTCAGACTGTCATGAAAAGATCAGATACAGGTCGCATATAGGCAAAAAAAAAAATCTGAATTGGGTCACTTCAGGCTGCAGTGTGAACGTAGCCTTAGAATATATTCCCCGTTTGGATTATTGGTTATTGATAACATGGCCTCTCGTTTTGCTAGGTCACAAATGAGTATTTTTTTAACAGTATATAAAATGAAGAGTCAGCAGATATTCGTAAATATTATGGTAATCTTTTGTTGTAGGTTCAGGTTTAGTGTTACTAACTGTATAAGAGTCTAGTTTCATCATTAGGGTTGTGAGTTGTAGGAAAGAATAACACGTCATAGTCACCAAGCCCATCTACCAAGCATCCACCCATTCAGAAGCAGGAGTCAGCCACAATATCGGAAGACAACAGACCCAAAGCAGTGAGTTCACGCAGGCAAACAAAATGTTTTAATGCAGTCAAATGGAAGGTGTTTAGTTACAAGGTTCACCTCTCTGACCGGCTCAGAGTCAGGTGTGGGGCCCTGTTGGTCAGCCACGGGAAGCTTGGGTTCTGCAGTTTTTTCCAGGCTGGAGCCCGGGCTGGGCCGCGTCTTCTCATTGTTAATGCTCTGTGGTTGTTTCAATGCATCCGGGTCAGGCGTCGGCAGGGGCTTTACCCTGTCCGCTTCGAGGCTCTGTGGAGCTTTGGTGTTTTGTTGCTGGTTTGTTTTACTACTGTCCAGGTTCTGGTTCTGGTTCTGCTGCAGGGACAGCAGATAGGCCTGCTCCTGCTGCAGCTGTCTCTGGAGCTTCTGAGCCTGCCGCTGCTCCTCAAGCTCCCGCCATTTATACTCCTGAGTACAGGGAGGGCGGAGTTGAATAAAAACCAGTTACTGAAAAGAAGCTGGTTTCACCAACTCTTCTGTTTAGTGCGTTTTTTTAATAGAAGACAGTAAAATAACTTTACTTCCTCTGTGACCCCCAAACATTTACCAAGAATTTATGATGATCAGGGTTTATTTACAAGTTTCTCTTTCAAATGCAATGATTGCTCAGCTATAGTTGATTAAATCTTTTAATTTAAAACTGAGCCACTTTTATCCTAACCTGACCCTAGCCATATGGATGTCGCTCCGCCTAGCTTCACTCACATCCATCTGGGACCTCTCCCATAGAGAGTGATTTCTCCAACCAATTTTATTGTCCAGCCAATCAGGACGCAGAGCTGGAGTTTCATAGATGTGACGTAGAGGAGAAGCGACCGTGACGTGAGACTGTTTTGATAGCAATGGCGGCTCGTCGAGGAAGCAAGCGTTAACATTGATGCTGCTATTTCTTCCGTGTTGTCCAATCTACCTAATATTGTTTCATTAAAAGAACATCAGAGAACGCCTCTGAAGGCTTTTGTTGGTGGAAATGATGTTTTCACCCTTCTCCTGACCGGATTTGGCAAGTTTTGTTTTCCGGGGTGCGTCCGCAGCGGACGCACCCCGGAGCGGTTAGCGCGAACCATGTTAGGAGGCCTTTAGTCCTCAACGCGGTCGGCCCGGGATCGACTCCAACCTGAGGCGCTTTGCCGCCTGTCTTCCCCCCTCTTCCTGTCAGCTCACTGTCAATAAAACGCGTGCCACTGGAGCCGCAAACACATAAAAAAAAAATAAAAAAAGTTTTTTTTTTCCTGCGTCGCTCTCACAGCGTCACGGGTTAGCTTTGGTGTGATTGGTTGAAATAGCACGTCGATAAAGATGACAGACAAGTGGCTTATCCAATCATATACAAGGATTTTTTATAAGGCCCAGCCTTCAATAAAGGCAATTCCTATGGAGAGGTCCCAGATGGATGTGAGTGGAGCTAGGCGGAGCAACATACAGCTGGCTAGAGTCAGGTTACTTTCATCCACCATTTTGTGTAAATTTTTATTAACCTAGAAATATTTGACCTATTATAAGAACCTTACTGTTAGGTACCGTATTTTTCAGACTATAAGGCGCACTTAAAAACCTTAAATTTCCTCAAAAATGAATCCAGTACGCCTTATATATGATTACGGTTGTTCTTATTCACAGATTTTATGTGGTACAATGCGCTCAAAAACCTGTTAAAATGTGTAAGTACGACTTTGGTTAGCAAAGAAGTCGCTCCGCTCAATAGATATTCGGAGCATTACGGTAGACTGTGCCACTACCTGATTGTAACGACTGTAATGTCTAAACCAGAAGTGCCTTCATGTACGGCAGCCCGCGCCTACGAGGTAGCAACAATAAACCAAGTAAGTTAATTCAATATAAAAGTTCACTTTACTCTGGCCTTATGTTAGAAACAGGGCAGTGTAGTCCAACTACTCTGTCCTCCGGCAGAGACTGATCGCTCTACCTTTCAGGAGGGGTGGAGTGATATTACACACTTGGGAAGAATATTTAATGCGCCTTATAATGTGGTGCGCCTTATGGTCCATAATATACGGTAGCTTATTTTCATAGAACCTAATGAGTTCATAAACTGACTCCCCAGGAAGTGGGGACCACAGACAATAATGCAGAGGTGGTGATGCTCACATCCTTGCATTACATGAAGATTTCCGGTCACCCCCCCAAGAGGAACAAAATCTTTAAATAAAATACATATACACACACAAAGTAACCCAACATGTTTTCAGAAGACCAGCAAGACTAGAGTCAAGGGAAACCCTCTCTTCCTGTTGGATGACTGGTTTCCTGATGACGACATCTTCATCACTGAGGGCCCTATAAACATCCCAACTTCCCCTGCAAACCCTGAGAAAACTCATAATGTTTTGACCTCAGCATTAAATGGCTCCCCGGGGATCTCTGAAAACCAAAAACTAACTCCAATATCTCCGTTCCATTGGAAGGGAAGGTAGATGGAAACACAAACCATGTCTAATGAAGGACTAGTGCCATCCAAGTTACCAGCGTAATGATATCAAACATTCAGAGACATACAGTTGGACGCAAAGTCAGATGGAGATATGACAATAGAACAAAGAAACCGTTGAGCCAAGGGCAAAAACTGCTTCTGTCGTTATTGTTAGTATGAGATGCCAAAGACTCACCAGAAGCATGGCCTGTTCGTGGAGGAGCTGCTGCTGCAGGATCTCCAGGTGCCTCTGCTCCTCCTCCAACTGGCGCCGGATATACTCCTGCCAATTAAACATATCAATTACAAGCCAGAAAAACATATACAAGAAAAAAAACTTGCATCAATACTGACTGTATTGATGCGAGTAAAATTTGTTAAGAAGCTCTTCACTATATGTCATGGTAAATACTGTTGGATGGTATTTTTTCAATTACATATTCACAAATTTTTAAAACTAAAATGGATGAGATTTCTCTACAAATGAGAGGCCACGTTAACTTAGATTTATCAATCTACTAATTTACGCAATTAGTAAAGACCAGCTATAAAATATTAAAAAGGATCGCTTGCAAATTACTTTTTTTAGTCATTGTTAGGTGAGATGCAGTGTATAAGTGAAAAATAGAGCAACAGCAGCATGTACCAACATTTCTATATGGCCAAAATTAGTCATATTAATTACAAAAGATCACAAGATGTTCATCTTCAGAAAATTTGCAAAAAAAGTATCAATAATTCATGACTGCAAAAGAAAAATTTAACCTTTGTTGGAAACTACAGTTCTTTAAGAAACCAAGCACTGTTAATGAGTAGGTAGTTTGCTATAAAAGGCTGGGAGCAAGTCATTGTTTTGCAAATCCTGAGTAAAGGCATGAAAGTCCCAAGTTGAGTCAGTCAAAACGGCCAGCAAATTGAAAAGATAATGTGCAAAATGATCCATAAGAAAGAAAATAACCAGATTTCTATACAAAATAAAAAATATTTTCATGACAACAAATTATTTATACAACTGTATAAACATACATTTTGTGATCAAGTTGACTTTATAAGACATGATTACGGGTCCGTGATCTGCAAGCTTGGAGGCGCTGACTTTGTTTCTCGTTGATTCTTGTAGCATGGAGACCTGCCTCACACACGCAGTGATGAGACCTTCATAATTTTTAAGGAAACAAAACACTGCCATTGTGACTTTAAGGAAGACATGGTGGTTGCCCTCTAACTTAGAATATTTTGTACTGAGTCCTTCACCCAACAAGTTACCCACATATTTATGGCACCTCTGGCATCCCATACTAATGTCGATCTAGCCACATTGCTTCTGAATTCAAAATCTTAATGATGGTGCCTAAACATTGATAGGGTCAGGCTGTGAGCAGCTTTTATTTTCTTTTTCCAACTTTAAGCAGACCTCCTTGCTGGATCACAGGGCCTCTCTAAAACCGCCAGTCGTCATTGTAGAATGCAGAGGAAAAGCGGGCAAACAACAGAAAGATTAAAAAGGGGGGAATTGGGGAACAGTGGAGGTTGGATTGTGCACCTAGCATGGCTTTATCGCTGCGAGCCTGCCGCTTTTCCCTCGTAACTCACTTTCTGTTGGGAGTCAGATATACGGTCCTTTCAAGTGAAAGGTTTCAGGTCCAAGTGAAGTCTTGAAAATCTTAGATTTTATTAAATGATTAAGTCAAGTCTAAAGTTATTAAATTTGGGAGCTCTAGCAAAAGTTAACAAGTCAGTGTACCTTGGACCTGTTGGAGAGAGATTCTCCCTCAATTCTCCTTTTCCATATAAATCTTTTTTTAAAAAAAACTGGCAATTATAAGCCAATACGTATAGTTTTAGCTTAATATTTCTTCATTTGTATCTAAATAACGACAAACTTATTGAAACTTTCCTCTTTTGTTTTATTACCTGCTCTCGGTCGGCCCTCCTCTTCTCCTCCTCAGCCCTCCTGCGCTCCTCCTCCTCTTTGCGACGGCGCTCCATCTCCTCGATGCGCCTCTTCTCCTCCTGCTCCCGTCGGCGCTGCTCGCGCTCCTGCTGCCTCCTCATCTCGCGCTCGCGTCGCTGTTGCTGTAGGTGAACATAAGCGGCGAGTTACACCAGGGTTACACCAGGGATCTCCTGCTGGTTGGTGTTTAGGCAGACAATTTCTTCCTGCAGGATGTTACAATGGTTTACACACCCTGCCTTTAAAAGAAAGCTTTGTTAAAAGAGAGGAGTTATTTAATGTATATCAAATAAATAAGAATGCTTAGGTTTTTAGAGGGGAATAAAAAGGCCAATTAAAAGCTCATCGAGTACTTTTCTTGGGCCCACAGAAAACAAACAGGGTTAGTGAAGTGTGTAAATGTCAGTATTTGTACTTAATTGATTTATTGTTAACACACAATTGCACAAGGACATTCAAAGTGCTCTTAGCGGATACTTTGTAGTCACACCATTAAAAATGACTAAGCAAGTTTCATTGTATGCAGTTTCTACGCCTCAGTGGAGACTAATGCAAATGTTGGATAGTAACTAAGATGAGGTAAATGTAAGCAAGAAGTTGCGCTGTCTCATACTCCTGCATTTAAAACAAACTTCATGGTCCATCTATAAGCTCTATCATTAACAGAGACTTAAACCTCTGTTGGGAAACAGTCATCGACACTTCAGGATCGTCGCTCATTTTAAATGCTACTTCCTTTCATGATTCAAGTTTGTTAAGTCTTCTTTTAGGGCTAAATTGTGTTTATTTTTTTCCCTTTTGTACCAAAAAGATTTCATCGATCTATTGTCTTCCACTCTGCAGTCACCGTTAATTTTTCTCTGCTCAAAAGGGGGGAAAACCAGACAGGCTGATGTCGACTGGCCAAAAAAGGGCCCGTGTTCAAACAGATGAAATGTGATTACAATCATTTATTTCTTCTCTGAGGACACTTTTTTTTTCAAAATCTATTTCATCCAAAAAATGTAACGCCTAGTCATACGGCAAGAATGTTGAGGAAACAAGAAAGTAGTTGTAAAAGTGTGTCACCAAAATGCAGATATTCCACTCTGCTTATATATTCTTTCTATTATTACATATTATATAGCAATTAGCTTGAATGCAGTCTTTAAGTTTTCCCTCATAGCCATTAGGTAACTAATCAGCTACAAGTTACATTTGTTTTCTGCCTCACACAAAATGTATATTCACAAGCTAACAGTGTATACAATGTCTTGCAAAAGTATTCACACACCTAGAACATCTACATTTTGTCATATTGCAACCACAAACCTGAATGTATTTTATTGGGATTTGACTTAGCACACTAACACAAAGTAGGGCAGAGCTGTAAACAGGGGTGAAATATTCTGTCGCGTTCAAACTCCAGACATCTCTACAGAAAGGACTCTGATATTTCAGTAAATACATACTGTGTGTAATAAATGTCGCTCTTTGCGCAAATGTCAAACCTAATTTGCTATAATTTTTTTATCTTAATGTACAAATAAATAAATGCACAAAACACAAATTAGACAAATTATTTGTTTAAATAAGTGGTTGGGGAACATCTCAGTTGAGCAAACTAGTAAGTGTGCTCTCTAGTGGTGATTTATATTTATTTTAAACTTTTCATGCAGCTTTAATCAAAACGCTCTGTCACATTGTTGTTCCTTGTGAAAATCCAAGTTAATTGTGACATATTTTAGTAGCTTGTATGCTTTGGAAAAAGAGTTTTGAAAATTAGCAAAACAAAGAACAAGAAAGCACCTGCAGAGGTTCCACTGTGACCTCTTAGTTAATCGTGAGAACGCTGAGGCGGCAGAATCCATCCTCAGTCCAGCAAGTTTTAAAGACTGACCTAAAACCCCTCGTTGGTTTCATTTGAAACTTGTTTTGTTGCTTTTGAGTAAAATCCTTTCCCGTGCCGTGGAAAATTGTAAGATTTCAGAAGGAAAATCAAGGTGTTTTGAACAATGTTGGCTAAGTTGGGAGGAAGAGCGCATTTGATCAGGGAAGGTATCGGTTTGTTTAAAGCAGAATATATAAACACACTACATGGAGCACACCTCCTCTCTATTTGTTTGCTCACCTCCTCCAGCCGCCTGCGCTGCTCCTTCTGCTGCTCGATTCGTTTCTGCCTCTCAGCCAGCAGCTGGCGCTTGTACTCCTCCTGCTCGCGGAGCTGCTGCTCCTGGAGGAGCTGCTGGCGGCGCAGGGCCTCAGAGCGCTCCTTGTTCTCCTGCTGCAGCCGGATGAAGTCGCGCCGCAAAGTCGACTCGCCCGGCACGTTGACTATGGAGCTATATAACCACAGGAATAATGAGCGAGAATATAAGAAATAAGTAAAACGTGTGGAAAAAAGATGTCACTTTAATGAAACCCACAGTCTGTGTTCCCTTATGACTTTAGGAGAAGATGTATGATGTTAAGCTTTAAACGTTTGTCACAGTTTAGTTTACCCAAACATTTCAGAATGCTGTAAATCATTGAGGCTACACCTATAGATTGATCCATACACTTTTGCCATTTAACATATTGGTGCTATATCAACCACTAAAATAAAGAAAAATATATCTACTTTTTCTGGAGAGGAGTTCTGCTGTGTATAAATGTTTTAAAAGTCATTTTGACCTATTAAAGAACAGGAGAAACTTAAATCATTAAAACACATTGAACTCTTTGAACGTTAACTACTCGCTTCCTCTGTATTTATAGGCGGGAACCGTCAGGGCCCTCTAACCCGCTCTGGAGCTTAATAAAGTTGAATAAATAAACATAATTTTGTTATTTGCTGGATGCAGTTGTTTGATTAAATGTGACCACATAACGTAGATACTTCTCACATCAAACATGGTGGAGAAGACAATGTTCTTTTCCATTTGAATATTTGGCTCTGATTCTAATATTTTTTTTTATTTTGTATTTTTCAAAAATGATTTTCCCTTACTTTGATCTTTTTCACATCCATTTATCAAATAGCTCACAGCACTCACACAGCATTTTCATACTTTTTTTTATCTCAAGGTGGTAGTTAATTTAAACATAGAAAAGCATGAATCTACTTTTTTTTTTCACTTTTCAAACCCTACTAAATTAAATGTCTGCTAACCTGGGCTCTCCTTCTTGTTCAGAAGCTTCTTCCTCCTCTTCTTCACTGCCACTGTATTCATACTCCGTCTCATCTGTGAATCAAGGAAAACCAAATTAACAAATGTTAAAAATTTGATCTCAAATCTGCAAACTATAAAAAATGTATCCGTCTCTGTCAGTCGTCCTGCACTAAGCCCATATTGCTGCTTTCACAAACTAACCTTTCTCGCCCCTCTTCTTCTTGGTTCTGTCAATGTGGTCCTTGAGCTGGATGCGGACCTGCCTCTCGTTGGGCTGGTCCCGGATGAAGGGGTGCTTCAGGAGTTGCTCGGTGGGGGGGCGCTGAGTGTAGTTCTTCACCAGGCAGCCTTCGATGAAGCTGAAGAACTTCTTGGACCTGTTGTTGGGGTCAAAGGTCATGTTTGGAACCGAGCTGTGTTCACACAGTCACCGAGGAGTCTGATTGTTTATTTAGGAGAAAGATTAAACAAGTTAGCGCACCATTTTTTGGACTTCAGTCGAGGAGGAGGGTTTCTGGGAATGAGGAAGAGGGCTCTCATTGGATGCATGTCACACAAAGCTGCAACAAAAAGCAGAAGAAACCAAAGATACCATAAATCTGATCATTTAAACATTTTCGAAATATAACCTGCAGACCATCAGAAGCGGACTAGAAACATTATGGCTTGCTTAACAAATGCATTATGTTTTTACTATATATATATATATATATATATATATATATATATATATATATATATATATATATATATAAAGAGAACTAAAATAGCCAATGTGTACTCACGGGGAGCTCCCTCGGCCATCTCTATGGCTGTGATTCCACAGGACCACAGGTCACTCTGGAGGACAGGAAACAGGGTTGGTGAAACAGGTCGAGCTCAGACACAAGTCTAGGCATGTTTACATGTCATTTCATATCCCGAATTACAGGCATTTTACATTTTTAAGCCTCCCTAAATAACTTTTTTTTTTATCTGGAGAATAATTAAAGATGTGGTCAAAAAGGATAATGAAATTTAATGCAAACTTTTAGATCTTCTGTTCGATCTGCAGTCTCCTTACCCTGTAATCATAGGTAGCATCAGGGTTTTCATCACAAGCGATAACCTCCGGAGCCATCCAGTAGGGCGTCCCAATGAAGGTGTTCCTTCGGCCCACTGTCCTGTCCAGCTGAGCACTCACACCAAAATCCACTGTGGATAAAGGAAAAACAGTTGAAATCCATCACGGGCAGGTCTAATGCTTTGTACTCAACACTGTGTGTGTTATCCACAAATATATTTATATAAGTGTGTTCTTAAGTGGTGTTTTTTTTTTTTTTTAAGAACTTTGATCTAACAATGGTATTTTTGAAAAGATCAGAATCAGAAATGCTTAGATGGCCTTGAACTGAGAGCTACTCTCAGTTCAAGGCCATCTTTTGAAAAATACCATTCCTCTTGTGTAAATAAATGGAGCTCTAGTTGGGAGGCATCTATAGCGGTAAACTGCGAACACCGTCCTCAGAGTGCTTCGAAAATTAAAGAGGTATTCTTAATGGGAATATTTTCTGTCAATATTTCAGGCTAATTTACCTTTCTGACAGCTAAAATGGGAAAATATGTGTATGAAAACAGATTTATGAGGGAGCTCCAACTGGATTAAAATACATTTTCTGAAAGCAAAGGGAACAGAGGAGAAATAAACAGATGGAAAAAAAGCAGACAAAGACCATGCTGAAAATGTTAGATGATGACATAATCAGTATGGTAATTACTACATGAAGTCATGCTCCATGTTTTTCTATTGCTTCATTTCATTTAAAAAATTTGAATAAACAAGAATATTTACATTTCATTAATAGTTTTCAGTGTTTAGTTGCTAAATTATAAATATGAATGAATGATTTCAGCCTTAATGTGGGTGAACTAAACAACATAGTTGTTCTAAAGTTGAATATACAATACACTAGTGTAGCAATAACTGTTTCTTGCCTATTTCTGTAAAACAAGTATTGACCGAAGAGTTTTGAAGCTGTCTAATCTAGGGTTAAAAAAATGTCAAACGCTGCCAGAGAACCTGAGGAACCCTGTTATGAAAGTTCAAACTATTTTAAAAGAAGGCCGAAATGCTTTACAGTCACTGAAATGTCAGTTCTTAGTTAAATAATTATGTATTATGGTTTCCCCTAGTTGTAACTGCTGCTAAACTTCAGTGTTGAGCCCTGGGTGTAGAAGTCAAGATGCTGCTCTTCTACAAATCTCCATCCTGCCCTTTTAAACTAAATCCCAAAGTGTTTCATTGTGGCTGCAGTGGAAACACGTGGCTTACACTTGGTGTCACAGGACAGCAATCAGTTGAGTTCACATAGAGGGCCCTGATCATAAACCCTTAATCTAATTGTAAACAATTAAACAAATAAGATAAGATGGAATGATGGAAGATTCCCACCGATTTCAAAATAGCGAAGTAGGAATTTTATTAGATTCAATATTTTGCCTTAGATGGCTGCACTACGTGTGGGGAAAAAAAAAGTCTAACGTTCATGAAACAGAAAGCATTTGGTTTAGTCACAGGACCTGGTAAGATGCGGTGCACGTTATCCTTCTCAGCTTGAAGGTAAAGGCTCTTACCCAGCTTGACTTCAGCGTTTTCAGTCAGCAGCACGTTTTGTCCCTTGATGTCACGGTGGATCACGTGGTGAGCGTGTAAGTGAGCTAATCCCTGCACAGACACAGAATTTAAATGACAAAACATAAGCATATCTTTAAAAAAAAAACATTACAAAATCTGTGACTATTGTAAATGTAGTTTAAAACCAAAAGGATTATTTATGTTGTTACATTATGTGTATGTGGCTATGTGAAATCTCATAGCCAGAGCTTAAGAACAATGCAGAAAAGAGTGTTGGTAACGCACCCTGAGGATCTCTCTGGAGATGTAGGCGATCCAGTCCTCCTTCAGTGTGTTGCCCTTGGTGTTTTTCACCAGATCCGTGATTGAGCCGGCACCACAGAACTCCATGACAAGCTGAAGGGAAGAAGATACGTTCAGAAGTAAGATTATCTCCCAAACAGACTACTTTTTTTTAAATATAATTTATAGACGCATGTCATAAACTGAGACATCAGCTTATCCTTTGCCTTTAACTCCTATAAACCAATAGTAACAGCATAAATACAAACACTTTCTGAGGATCTTTTAACAACTGGTTGTCAGAGAAGTGAAAGGCTAATGGAAACATCATTTCCAACCCATTTACATTGTGCAGTGACTGATACAGGAGGCAGTGGGGATTTAAAAAAAAATCCATGATGAGAAGAGAAAACTAAGTAGCTGTAGTAAAAGGAGCAAGCACTTGATAAAGACATTGTTGAGGTAGTGGCTCCTTTAACTAAAGTCCTTTACTTATGTTTGACCTTTGGTGCCATTTAATATTCTTCTGTTATCAGACTATAATTTAGTGTTTTATTAGTAACCGAAGGGTTTTAAAGAGCCAGCAGACTAATTGTGATGGTTGTTTTCCATAGCTGTGGTGCATCAAGGTATTGGCTATTGATCAAAGTTGAACAAAATTAGTTGGAAATTCAATAAACCCATCTTCTTTATTATAAATTAAAAAAAAACAGAGCAGACAACAGCGCTCCTTAAGAAAAAGCTAAAAATATGCAAGATGTTTTGAGTTATTTCACAATTGTGTGTTTGATACATAATCCTATATACTTTTCAGTCATAGTTTTGATGTCTACTGATGTAATGTAGACTCATGACAATTAGGAAAAGCCATTGAGTGACAGAGTTGAGTCCAAACTTTTAACTAGTAGTGAATCAAGAAATGTGAGAAAGAGCAAGACTTTCAGGAGGTAACAGGAAGACATAATGACGTACAGCAAAGTTGCTTTCTTTTATCCTTTTAAACTTTCAAACTTTGTGTCTCATTAAAACTGATGGATTTTAAAAAGTTTCCAGCCTATATTAGATCTAAGAGTTCAACAGATTTCTATATTCATCAAGGAATACACAAGGAGACCACTGTTTTAGACATGCTAGCCATGCTAACAGTGCAAATCACCAGTATAAGATCCAAAGGAGGCAAAAATGTGAACTCCATAATAATTTTTGTCTTTGTTTTGAAGTATTATTGAAATTCTGTAATAATTGCTTTCACCTGATAACTGCTTTCACCTGATGTTGTCTCTGCTCTTAATCTCAGTTGAAGAAAATCTGTATCAGATGGCCAAAGGTTTGCTAAATTCTGATTGGTGCATTTCTACTAACAGAAGAACATGCATGAAAGTGGGAAGAACTAATTTACCATCTAAAACCATAAAGCTATAACACTTAAAAGATTATTCTATTGTTATTCTGACTCAGCACCTTCTATTTCATCAGAACCTTAGAGTTTAAACCCGTCATGAAGTTGTATACTTGTAGAGCTGTTTTCAACTATAAACTGCAGTTCTAAAGTATTCCAGAAAGAGTGATGAATAACAACATTTGTTATCTGGAGCCTCCAGTTACAAATTCTAGCGCAGCTCCTTTAATTGTCTCCTTTGTAAAATCTGAAAGTCAGTGTGTCAGACATTATGTAATCCCAGCAGCTAATTTTCCGGGTCATTTACGGGAGTAGTTTGTCCTGGTGGGGGTTGCTGCTGCATTCTCTTTTTCTGTTGACCAGAGTGCCTCTTTGCGCCCTTAACACTGGGAATACTTTCAGATGCATTGTTATTCAGTATACTCTCTGCTTTGTTTTTCACCTCCTGTGCTTTAGACAGATGCTCCCCTGCAGCCTTCACACAAATCACATTTCAAGCTGCGAGAGAAGCAAATCCTGCAAAAATATTCTATTTGTCTAGAACGTCTCAGGCATTCATGTTTCCAATCAGCTCATACAGATAAATGGAAAAAAATAGGAAGATTTATTTTTTTGTGTAAAATATGATTTCTCAATGACTCATCCGCTGCTTTCATTTGTTTTGTACTGTTTTAGTAACTCCTATATCTAAACAAGCCCTTACATTTTTGCAGATGAACCTGGCATTATAAATTACTTAAAAGCTTGCGGTGCTTTCTGCATCTACACGTTGATCTGATGATGCACACTTTGCTTTACGAGCACGCTAAGTGCTCCACTTAGGGGAGGAGTTGTGTTAAGAGATGGTCAGCTAGGAACACAATCATCATAAAACTCACATGTACTCGGGCCTTTATGTCTCATTCGGACATACAGAGGTTAAAAAAGCAGCTGTAAAAACAGGCCCTGCTGTGAAGTGAAGGAAATACTTCTCACAAGGATCCTAAAACAAAGTAACTCTCTCTACGTAATTGGTTTCCCTTATTGGTATTCATACTTGAAGGGCAATGTGTGTTCTTATAGTCAAAAAACATCTGCAATATCAACCTCACATCAGACCTAAGAGTTTAGCTGCTGCCACTATGTTTCCTGTCTTTCCATGTATGCATACATATTTAAAAACAGGATTCGTGTTTCTAAATCTAAAAAAAAAAATAAAAATCAAAGAGGACTTTGCCAAACATTAAGCCCTGTCACATCTTTGATGTCTGTGTACGGCTTTTTAATGGGCTCCCAGTTGGAATAGTGCATGTGTATAGGGATGAAAAGTGAGGAATATGTGGATGTTGTTGCACCAGGATCGAGTATGTTTCTTATGATTTGATCTGTGGTGTTTCTGCATTTGGGGCAAATGGGACCTGGCCACACCAGATGTCTGTGTTCACAATAATCTGCGGGCCAGGATCGTTCTTTATAGAGTAATATTATATAAAAAAAGACAGATTCCCTTACCAACGAAATTCATTTATAAACATGTGTGTCTACATATCCAAGTCTGCCAGAAAAATGACAAGCTCAGTAGGCTAAATCCTCTTTAGGTGCCTTGATATTGAGGCCGGCCCCCCCTCCCAACGTTTGTTTAAATAACGAACATCTGAAATCGCAGTGCGCATACCCAATACACTCTTAGTGGACAGCAGTGGGGCACAAATCCTCTGGCCCCAAGCTTAGATCGTCCAATCAAAATACTGGAATTGCACGTTATGTTTTTACGTTCTGCTGGAAAGTGTGCGACAATCTAGTGTTGGTTGTCCTTGCTAGCTTGTGGAAGAATTGATGTGAATCTTTTCTGTTCAGTAAATTAACATTATTATTGAGCCTGTATTTGTAATTTTGTGTATAAAAATGTAATTATATTTAGCTTATATAAAATGGCATTTCTAGTGTGATGGTTTATGCTAATGTATCCGTTATATTTAAAATTGATCAAAGTCAGGTTGTATTAATCACAGAAAAATGCTAATAGGTGTTGAGTTTATGTGTCCCACTTAACTTATGCAAGAGTGTTATTTTTATGTTTGTCTTTATAGTTCAGGATCAACTGTCTGGAAATTTAAAAATGTATTGCATATTAGTGCACCCAGTTGGTCAGTTAATTCTTAGCCTAATTAGTGTTTGGAGTACTTTAGCTGTTATTAGACACAGTAATTTGCAACCTGAGATTCAAGCATTGAGCATTCTGAAGTGAGTGAGTCTTTTTCTGCACAGAATGAAATAACATCACGTAACGATTGGGTCATTGCTCTGACATCTATAAGTCACAGTTGCGTTGATCGTATAGCAGTGGAAGATACATGTGATACACCTGATACATACATGAGACCTGTGATGCACATGCAGTAAAGTTGACCAAGTTATGTTTTACTGTGATTTCACCATGGCGTTGAAATGAAAAGGTGTGTTTACACACGTTTGCACACACGCAAAAGTGTGATGGAGGTGTAAAGACCTTTTAAAAAGCTGCTGAAATCTGTAAAATCTCAGTTAGTATTGACAATCTAGTGTCTGACTATAAAGGCTCTGAGTCAGTTCATTACTTTACAGTTTATACAAGCTTTTCGTAATTGCACACTGCCATTATTATTCCTACCTTCTTTAATTTTTAACCACTGTACTTGACCCATTGTGTATCAGTTTATTTTCTGGTTGTTAAATACGATCCATTAATTATGGAGATACTTGTAAAAATGTGCAAAATGTCACCCTGGCAGCTGCGAATTAATGAATGTTCATTGCTCTAACCCTGGCAAATAAATATCATTTATATATATTCACTTAATAACCTGTGGTTACAACTCTAATAAAAAAAACATTCTCATTGACCAAATCTATTTTTTATGTTGTTTTTTTACTTTCTTATAAAATTTTGTTTGGTTAGGGGTGGATTTCTTTGTTAAACACTCCAATCTGTTCAAACAACACTATTCCATTATCAAAACATTTGTCATGGATTTTTCAATGACAAATAATTCGACCTGCATGTCAAACAGAATAACCGCAAAGAAGTGGTTAAATCAGAATTTCCAGATTCACAATGTACTAATGATTTCCTTTTTACTGACAGTATTGGGGGTTTTTTTTATACCCTTTTTGCTCATTTTCGCAGACTATCTGCATAGCATTTCATGAGAATATAATAAATTAATTATTGGATCATTGCTATAACATTTGTGTAGCAAATAGGTTAAATAGCTTAATGCTGCATTTTCTGTAAGGCTATTGAAACATAAGGCTTACTGCAACAAAGTGAAAAGGCTATTAGTAATTAGGTCAACTCACCCAGAGTTGGTCATCGTGGCCTGGTGGACTTTTCTTGATGAAGGCTCCATAGTATGTAGCTATGTTTCGATGGTGGGAATACTTCTTCAGCATGTTGATTTCCAGCTTAATTTCCTCCTCTTCATCCTATGAAAGAATAAAAGAGCTATGTCACTGAGAAGGGTAACAGTTATTGATTGTATCACAGCTCATATTACTAATGTCTATAATTTTTGTAAATTAACAGACACAAAAAAAGAAAAAAAAGCATCTGCTTCTTTGTGTAAAAGTCAACCTTGGATGAAACTTTTTTTTTTTTTTTTTATAAATCTTCCGTCATGCGTTCATTTGAATGTTGTGTGCCCTCCTGCTGTACTTTTGAATAGCATGACTGGACCTTTTGCTACGTTGCAACAAAGAGCATTGGTCAAAGCTATAAGTTCCCCTAAATAGCAGTTCTTTACTAAAGACAAAAAGTGCTTTATTACTAACTACAAGGAGCGAGCATGTTTTTCTGAAATTCTGGCTTGTTCCACTGTGATAAGCCAAAAGCCACCATTTACAGAGAGAAATGTTCTCTTCTGTATGAAAGCTTAAAAGAAAAAAAATCCAGCTGTTTTTTTGTGTGCGTGTGTTTATGGAAAATGCGTCCAAGCAAGGAACCAAACTGTGTAGCGTCATTCAAACAAGAACATGCAGATCCAGCTGAAACTCCTAACGGACCCAAACAAACCACCCATTCCCCCTGTCACAGGCTCTGGGTATCACATATAACGTAACAAGATCAAGTGATTATTTCTCCATCACTCCCACGTCACTGAAGCCTGGAGACACAGTTCTGAGCGCTTCCCTACATCCAAGCTTAATCAACTGAACTGGCAGATGTGACGTGACATTTTTCCCCCTTTATAACCGCTGTTTGATTATCAGAAGCAACCAAAACAACAGCTTGCACTGCCTGCTGAGCAAACTGCTTCAGCATTGGATTTTCACACCATACCTTGGGACCTTTTGGCATTTAACAGGACTGATGTTACTTCTCTACGCCTCATGCTTCCTTTGCTGTTGTACTTGCCGGCTCTTTATAATAGGAAATAACCCTTCCCTTCAAACACACACGGTACCCTCAATTTACTAAACGGAATCTCTTTTAAATTTCTGTTCCTTACATCTTTCTAGAAGAAGCTTCCAGCTGTTCAAAGACACGACCTGATTAACATCCAACTGAAATAATCTTTTAAAGTATTTGTTTAGCTGAACATTAGGTTGGGCCATGTTACGGTATCAATGTATGCCAAGGTTTGAAACTGTTTTAACACCACTAAACTTTCCCATCTAACTGTGTAACTGTAGAGCTTAAAATCCTTTCAAGGGGAATCTATCAAAAGTGCTGATATTACGTTGTTAGATGTTTGTTACTATACAAAGAGCAGAATGGCAAAAGAGAAAACACGCGGCACAATAAACTAATTTACTTCATACAAATGTATATATCGATTGAGGGTATCAAAGCGTCCTGATTTTTAAAAGTTTTTGTTTCAAAGCTAAAAACTGTTCTACAAACAGCTCCAAGGGCTGAAACTCTGATTAATGAGATACAAGAGAAAGAAATATGTTTTGTCTGTCTTAAAATTAATCACTCCTGTTAGAGTAATACTCGTTTAAAACTACAGTCAGCAAGCTACTAATGGCAAATCTGTTGAGCAGAGTCTACTCAAGCAGATAGCAAGACAAATCCACCCGCTAATATCACCATCTATAATTTTCTGAGCAGTAGGAACCTTAAAATTATGACTAAACTAGAGGGTTCTTTCTCTATATGTTGGCTTAAATCTGTGCATCTAAATTAAATTACCTACATCTTATAGATATGGGAACTGTAAAAATCATGTTATAATATTTCAGCAGAAAGGGTGAGACATCTTGGGTTTAATGTAATTAGATCATGTTATATGTCATAGTGTGGAACTATTGGAGTTAACACTAATATTGTGTGCCACTGTGTTGTCCTTTGATGGTCTGCCAACCTGTGGATCCTGCCTCTCAGCCAATGAGCTCTGGAGCCACCCAACCACCTTGCGTGGATAGCAGGGTAAAGATTTTATTTTCGTTTTGCAATAGTTTTCACTGAGTTTTCATACTGCAGAATCTTGTACCAGCCAGTGTGTTTGAGCGATGCCTGTTTTTGTCTTCTCCGCGTTGTTTGCACCATACAGCGATTTCGGAAGAAACCCGAAACAGCAAAGCAACAAGAGACTGTGTGATTTGCAGCTTAAACACGCTGATCACAAGCAGAGCTCTGTGTTAAATTAAGTAACATCAACACATGCTTTGAGGAGGTTTCTGCTGAAACAAAGACCCTGTATCATGCAATGTGACTTAAAACTATTGCATAAGGTTGTTCACAACAACTTACTGTGGAGACAAAACTTAGAAATGGCATCTGGCTGCTGAACATTGAGCTATAGTGGAGCCGTTTCTGCCTGAGAGAATATCCACTGCATGAAACATGATTTAAAGTAAAATAAAGTTGCTTTGTTCACAACCATTTTCTATTATCCGTTTGTCAGTTTATTTAAGACTTTTTTTTCTCCTTCACAGGATTTCTGTAGAAAGAAAGCTGATGCACAAATCTCGTTGAGTTTCGAATCTATAGACACTGGCAGAAGATGTCATTTCAGAATAATGTCCACGAGTTTAAGGGCCATCCCGCCAAACTCCAGCATTTAAAAATAAGAGTTTTACCATCTCTAAAGACCATCCAGTAAAACTCATGCCAAGTCATCGGAAAGCTCTTATTGTTCTACCCGTATTTAGATAGCTTTGCTGCTGATGTTTTCTTGTTCTATCAAACCGCTCCCTGTTTATTATGATAAGTTGCTAATATGTTAAGCTGATCTAAAAATGCTGCAGCTAAAAGTGTATTTATGTTCATTCTCAACCTGGATTTAAAAGTTCAGCCACCCTAAACAGCTTTCAGTATATTTATTCTACAAGCTTTCTTTTTATTAGACAGCTGGTTTTGATAAAGAGATATTAAAAGATAGCTTTTTATTTACTACTTTTTCTATTTTGCTTCAACAGTCTGACGAGAGTTAGCTTTGAATCTCACAAAGCTGACAGGGTCGGTCAGTCAGCCAATCCCTCGGGTCGCTGTCAGTCAGCTGGTTCAGGCAGTCTCTGCTTCAGAAACCAGCGAGGCAGCCAGATATTTCAGCAGGCATGTCGCCAACCAATCAGCCGGGGAGACAGCAGGACAGACCTCCAGCCAGCGAGTTCCTCTGTTAATCCGCTCATCAGCAGGAAACAACCAGGAGTCATCCAGGCGGCCACCGTCGGTCGACTGACTCCGCAGATATGGTACATTAATTAGGTCTGAATAAAAACTAAACAAGACTTTGAAAAAGTCGTATTGTAAAACCAAGAATTATAAATACAGCTAACAGACGCGGTCCACGGCGCATCCCAATGCCCTCAAAATGTCAGTCATGTCAGAGTTTTTGGAATTATTCGGAATAATTACAGATGCTGCCGCTGCAGAGATGGACAAAAAAAAAAAAAAAGAGCACGGAAAGAACATTCTTACGCATCACAGGCCGAGGGCCATGAAACGGCCTCACAAAACAGCTAAAAGACCGGGAATAATGAACAAACTTATGAAATAAGGTCTTCCCCCAGTTCTTCCCTTAAAGCATGACATTGACGATGACATGATGGGTGGAAGCCAGGTGAAACAAGTTTGACACTTTACCTCAAATCTTTTCTGCAGTTTTTAAATTATAACAATGAAAACATGTGTCCATAAAAGGAATCAACAAAATCAGGAGGTGGTGCAGCCTTAGAGCAATTATTCAATTACAGTAATCACTCCGAGGGATTTTAGGTTTGACCATCTTTAAGGGAAATCATTACAAGACGGGAATTTGAAATATGTCATAAATGTCACATTTTTAGTTGATGAAAGAAAATATGTGTGTTCAAAACATGTCCATAGAAGAATCGCACTGCAATAGATATTAAATAAAGGGCAAATATTTCTGTTTTTTTCCATAACGCAGTCATATTGTCTGGAACGTGAGCTACACAGAGACACAGTTCACAATTTGTTATTCTTTTTTTGTTTTCTGTGATTTCAACACCCAATTCCAAATACTTTAACCTTAATTTTCATCATCATGGCAGAGTGACTGAAAGCGTGAAATAAAGAAATCAAAATTTTAAAATGCCCTTTTGTAAAACAAACAAAAAAAAAGATTTGTGATGCCAGGCCTCGCTAAAACAGAATGCTGATGACCACATATGAGTGAAGACAGCGTTGTGTGACCACCACAATGTTTGAAGCAGTAGCTGAATTGTTTTCTTGACAAAAAAGCTTTTCAAACAGAACATGTTTAATAGATGTGTAGGTGCTTATTGGACAGGCAGTAAGTGTTTAGTGAGCACTTTTGCTTTCCACAAATATCCTGGAATGCAAGAAAAGTCGATGAAACGTGTAACAGTAAAGAGGGTGGACTTCTCCTCACAGTCTTTTGTATTCAAAACCTTTTTACCCCAGCATGATGAAACTACTATAATCTTTGCGACAAAGAATAGCAACAAGCTGAGGGATAAGGACACAACACAGCTTGTACCACAACTACAGCAGTTTCTAGAGGATTCAGCAGCAGAATAAGAAAAACGTGTTCTTTCACTATGGTCTATATTTTTAGGTTCTTTTTTCAGACATCTGTTGGAGTCCACAGATCAATTTACTGTAATAAACTTAATGAATAATCTTTTCCAACAAACCTGCATATTTACCCAAGATAGCTAACTGCAGCAGCAATTTGTTTTCATTGTCTGAGGTAAATAACCAACATGCTGTATATCAGAATTTTATCTCCCTTCCCATCTGCCCCATGTATAAAATTAGCTTGTAATATGGACTTTACAGGTCCATATGACATCTTATAAACCTAAATGGAAGTTGAATTACAAGGTTTGTATGGTGTCACAAACTGTGACCACAGAATAACATCTTGACAGCTACATTGCTGTAGAGAACGTCTGACTTTTGTCTGCTTCCAGTCACCGCCATTCACCAGACAGAAATGTCAATGTTTAACTGAATGCTGTCAGAATTTATAGGTTTTTAGAGAAACATTTGTTTTCACAAGCAGTCATTCACCACTGCAGTGGATTACCAGTACATTAAGGCCATCATAGAGCTCCTTTATTCAATGTCTGTTAAGTCAAGTCAAACTTATTTATAAAGCACATTTCATTCCACAATCATAAACTCAATGTGCTAGGAAGGACATGAAAAAAAAAACAGAAATAAAAACTGAGATATATTAAAAACAACAATTCAAGCTGATTAAAGCAAGTCAGAACTCCTAAAAACAGGGGGAAAAAATATTTAAAAATAGTTAAATAACAAGGTGCATTAAAAATTCCTGAAACCATATTTATAATCCTAACTAAAAGCTTGAGAAAATAGGTATTGTTTTGCGTTTGATTTTTAAGCTAGACACTGGAGGAATTGATCTGAGGCGTAGTGGAAAAGAAAGTTTCCAATAAAATATTTATATATTTTACCTGGTTGGGTTTCTACTGTCCTTCGTGCCAACAACAGATTTTAGTTACCAAGATCCAAATGATCAGATGTAGTTAAAGGGACTTTTTGATGATGGAAAATAATGACAGCTGTTAAGAAATAGTGGTTGACTCGTTGCAATACTCAACAATGATATTCCAATGTCATGTTTTCCTCATATCATGCAGCCATAATAAAAAAACAACAACAACACCTTTTCCATAAAATTCTACTTTAGCAGCAGACTGTCCAAAAAAGAAGCTAAATATTGTTTTCTATACTGAGTACTAGTGACAGTGAAAGACAGACCAAGAACATACACATACTAAAGCTTGATGGCCAATCTGAGTGCCGTGACCTGTAGGGTAGGAATGAACTGTTCTCTGTCATACGTCCTTCATGTGTCCCTACGTCCTCGGCCTATTTGGAGTCTGCACCTTTATTTTGGGCATTCGTCTCTGTCCTTCTTGTCCTTGCAGCATCCCTTCCCTTCGATGCCTCTCATAATGGACTTTGGTGCCACATTCATTTATTTCACTCCAACATACGTGCTTCCCCTTCTCCTTCATCCTCTTCTTCTTCTTCTTACTTCCCCTCAAGTGCTGTCATTTGCTCAAAATAAAAGTGTCCTGAAGCCACTCATTATCATTCTTGGACATGACAGATGTGGGGAGACTCGGTGGCAGCCATATTGTTGCTATAATGTTACAGCACACAATGGGAGCCCAGCTAGGAGAACCACGACACCAGGGGAGTGGACAGCCGCAAAGCCCAAACATGATGGGAAAAAAAATCAAGGTTTTGGCCTCTAGGGACCAACAGGCGTTGACATGTCTCTAACAAGCATCGAGTCGTTCTAAAGGAGCCGGCCAATCTTTTGAAATCCCTGTCCCTCTTCGTCATATCGAAAGAAGGACGTGTGCTTTTGAAGACCCCTCCTCGCTGTTTGTCAGCAAAGCATGGAACCAGTAGTGGGAAGTTTTTTAACACAATGGACGCAGGGAAGAGAGTAGTAAAATGACATGCCTTGAACCTGACAGGCTTTAGCAGAGAATCCGTGGGTACATGTAAATTTAGAAAGCTGAGATAAAACCTATAAGTCCGAAAACCTCAGAACCAAAATGTACCTTTAAGAGCATCAGGGTCATTATGAGAGCCGTGTTTTTGACTACATAATGATATCTGTCCTGCCAAAGAAATGGCCTAATTATGCGTGCCCCATTCACTGTTAGATTTGCCCAACATTTACATCATTAAGTTACAAGTCTTTGTCAAGTCCTCTCAATTCTTCACTTCCCAATGTTAAATCTCTTAGAAAGAAAGCTTTCACTGTATGTTATATAACATTTCATGAGCTTGACTGCATCCTCCTTACTGACACTTGGCTTGACAATACTGGTGACATTGAATTAATTGAAGCATCTCCACCGAACGCTGTCATTTCTGCATGGCCCATGGCCAGATGGGAAAGGTCTGCTGCCATATTTTTTTTATTGGTTTATCACAAAAACGTATCTTATTTGGTTCCTACTCTATGTTTGAGTATTTAGCTCTTGTTCTGAAAATTTTTTTTCAAATAAGTGCTGTTTATTATCAGTAACACTTAAAATTGGCTTCCTGTTGAACAGAGGGTTTATATCAATATGCTGCTGATTGTCATCTAGTCTTATATGGCCTGGTCCCTTCCAAAGTTTCTTAGATTATATCTCTGACAGGCCTTTCAGTAGATATAGTTTTGCTATACCCAGAATCAACTCTCCATCAGCTCTCGGTTCTTTTAGTCATTCTGATCCTGTCTTCCGTAAGTCTTTTCTACATCAGACCAGTTTCTACGGTGTCTGACTTTAAAAAAAAACTTAAAACATACTTATTTTTCAAAAGCTTTTAGTTAGCCCTTTGCATTTGGTTTTGGAAATCTTCTCTGTTATTTAACTATTTTCACTTTGTTATCTTTCTGATTTTATGGATCTTGCTGTCATAATCTCTGTGCTTGCTTTTACTTTGTTGTTTTAAAGTGTAGTATTGGTTATTTTTATTTTTAAGTCCTTCCTTTGTATGAAATGAGGGCTCCATAAGTAAATCTTACTTGACAAGTGCTCCAAAATCCTACATATGTCCTATACTGAGAGGTCCCACATATCTGAAGTTAACTCTAATTCAAAGTAAGAATCGGTATAGTTTCTAATGTATTACAGGTCCCTAAAATAAATAAATAAAATTTGTTTAGGATATATACAATTAAAGTCATTTTAGAGACCAGATCCATAAAACAGGAATTATATATCAGTGACTAAAGTACTTTCAAGATTTTTACATGTAATTATACATCCAAACCAAGAAGGGGGAATAAAGTTGCTCTTCTGCCTGTCTCTGTACATCCCCAAGTGCTCAAACAATTGTTAGCTAAATTAATCAGAAACTAAAAAGGACTGCCCAGCAGTGATAGGTAGTCCAAGCATTCAGCATACTGATGTGAGTAAATATTTATCAGTGCAGACAGCGTCTACTTTGGGTATCATTGTAATATAATCAGGTCACATGTCTGACAAACCAGCCACCTTATTGGGTACAACTGGACTACTGCTTCTTAACAATACCAATTTAATTAATTCAGGAATTTAGACGAGTGAAGGCAACTTGCTAAAATTGGGCATCAGAAGTGACCGAACATGGCACAACTATTTTCACACGCAACCATCTCTTGGGTCTGTGATTGACTGTTATACGGATGTGAATGCCTCGCTGATAACAGAGGTCAGAGGGTAGACGGGCCTGTGATCATGGAAAATCAACAGAAGCTCAGATACCCACTTGTTACAATGAAGGTATGTGGGATACCATCTTTGAAAATTGAGGACCGATGAGCTACAGCAGCAGAAGACCATACCAGGTGCCACTCCTGTGAGACTGAGGCTTTCACACAGGCTCATCAAACCCAGACAATATCAGATTGCACTGCAAAGTGACTGGTTTTATATTTTCTCAATGTGCAGACATAAAAAAAGGGTACATGTGTATCTAATAATAGATTTTTATTTATCCATCTATGTATCTATGATAATGTGAAAACATTTTCTTAACAAAACTTCAGATCCTTGGAAACAAGCTTGCTCAGACATTGCAGCTATGTCCTCACACTTGCCTTTATTTTTATTTTTTTCACACTTCTACACCAAGTGGTGGAAGGGGGAGGGAGATGACAGAGTGTCCATTTCTCTCTACAAGCAAAACTCCCAGAGAGACAAAAGGTAAAGGAGAAATAAATATGAAGAAAAGCAGATAATTCCCCACAGGGGCTGAGAGAGAAAGTTTCACCTTTTGCAGGGTTTTTCTCACTAATTAAGATCAATGCCTTTTAACTGAACCCTGCAGCATTACATCCTGCCACCAGCTGCAGTTAGAGACACAGAACACCCTTGTTGCGGTCCCATCCGTCTCCTTTTCTGTTATTAGGCGCCCGCCTATGCATTGAAAATGCATGGCGGAGGCCTTATGTTATGCACCTAATAAGGGTCCATCACCGTTAATACAGGCCGAACCGTAGGGTCTACCCCCACATACTATACATCAAAACGTTCGTCTCGATGCCGTGAAGCGGGCTTTTTGTACTTGACGCCATTTAAAGTTACCGTGGTGACAAAATTAACCAAAAACCACTTCTCAAAACCACTTCCTAGACACAGTTGACCTCGCAAAACTGCAGACCTCTGCATGGCACTTTTTTTTGGTACAGTGGTTTAGGTGTTGGGCTGGTGCACCAAAGGTCGCAGGTTCGCAACCCGCTGGGGGTACCCAATATTTTTTTTTTTACAAGTAACAAATAAACAATGTGAACAACTGATAAAAATGAATGAATGATGAAAAAATTGCAACAGCAAGAACTACCCCCCGGCCAATACAGCATCACTCACCTGTGGGAAATGGCACTACACACCATTTTTGTCAAATGTTGAGTTCTGGGCCCAGATTTGGTGAGGCTTAGTTGCTAAAGGAGGCCGATCTGACACATGGCCTTTGGTGAGCTTTGGTGACATTAAGTATTGGCACCCTTTTTGAGGAACTTCCCAGTACAGGATTTGGACCAAACTAACAGAGTACAATCACCCGGTGATACTGGACACAACCATGTTAGCGGCTAACGCTTAGCATGTTGCTAACCGGAAGTAGCTCTAGAAAGGTCTCACTAACTTCTGCTTCACAGTGGTTGTACTTCCTTTAGTAGTTTGTAATGCCTTTAACATTTTTATTCACATATTTCATTTTTTCATGCTACACTGAAGTATTTAATCATGTTTTAATAACACCAATTTTCCATGCTGCTTGGATGCAGACCTTCCCCTGTCGGCTGGTTTTGACGAAGACAAATCCTTTTCACACTCATAAGATTTGATTTAACATCCCCAAGTGATAAAAGCCTACGACCAAGGAACTCTGAAACTTTGCCTTTGACGGTTACGTGCACCACCAGGCGGGCGCCTTCTTCAACTTCTTCAGAAGTTGAACGTTTCTAGTTTCTATCTCCTGTTGTCTGTCTCGTGTTACAGAGAAAAACTTAATCCAACAAATGGAGACGGCGACTAGTAACAGAAATAACAAGCTGGATTGAGCCTAAAAAAGAGCTAATATTAATGAAAAACACAAGTGTGAATGATTTAAACTGCAATAAAAAAAATGGATGAATGGGCTTGACAGAGTGGAAAGTAGCACACAAATGTAAGCAAAGGAGCTGAAGAACAAAACAGCCATGCAGCAGTAGCTCCCCGCTTGTTATCCCACTGCACTTCAGATGAACCTTCCTAGAGGAGTACAGCAGGGGGAAACTCGCTGATTTCTTCTCCTTATCTGAGCTTTCAGACTCTTTCGCTCACTCTGTTTCTCCCCTTCAATTTTATCCTCTTATAACCCATCAGCTCTGACTGATTGAGAAAACATCAATTTAGATGAGCTCTTGCTTTGTAGGGCCACGGGTTGAGACGCTGCATGGTTCAAGTAGTGATCACTTGCATATGCAGAACATTTGCGTCATATGTTTTATAGATTTGAGATACTGGGAAGTTAGTAGTGTGCCTGGGTAATATTCCGGCAATCTAAAAACCCACAGCCAAAACAGGCCACTGAAGAACCGCATGGGATACACCGTGCAACTGTAATTATGCACAAACACATGACCAAGTTCTAACCTGAAGCACAGCTATCCATTGCAGCCCATCAATCTGAAACACAAGAAGCTAAAGCCATCCTCTGCAGGCAATGACCCACAACATTCCTAGCTTCTCATCCCAGCACTGCACTCACATGAGTCTGCTAAAATTCATGAACCTTAGCTTTGATTTTAAAGGTATTAAAGCAGCAGTTGGTAATCCTGTTCAGAAACACTATTATACTGGGTAAAGTTGTCCTTCCCCTTGAAATGAGTCAATACATTATGGATTCAGAAAAATGAGGTTAATAAATAAATAAACATCGATCTCTGTGGGAGCTGCAGGCCTGTAAAAACTAACCAATTGTCAGAGTTTTGGTCCTGCTTTCGCACCCCTCCGTCCCTCAAATTCCGGGGTTATCGTCGTATCTACTGGTTGTCCAACATGCCAATCATTCTGACGGGTTCACGTAACCCCAGTGTCCGTGCTCGTTCCTTGTTAGTTTCCGCTTGCTGGCTGCGCATGCGCACTTCTAGGATCCGGTTAGCTTAGCGGTTAGCTTCGGTGTTAGCCGTTCATTTTAGCTCCACTGCTCTCACTGTAGACTTTCACCATAGCTGAGAGTTGCAAGAAACAAACCGCGTACAAGTTTATGGAAAGAAGAGGAAGGCCTCAGTAGAAAGAAAGTAGAGTGGATCAGGGAGATTTTTTTTCACGTGATCCCCCTGAGGAGTGGAAGAGCAGGTAAGACAGTGTTGCGCATGCGCAGTTATTCAAAAAGCGACTTGGGGAAACTTCCGGAAAAATCGACGACTCTACCTTTAAACAGAACTGCTTGCCATAGAAACTGACTTATTCATTGAGCCCTTTGAAAGAAACTGATCCGACAAGATCAGGATAACAAACTATATTGTGTTAAAGCTATTACTAATTCATAGTAAATTTTACATGCAACATGCATGGATACAGCATGTACATATGCCCATTACACATGGTTGTTATGGACTTAAGTGATTATAATGATATTTTGACATATTTATTCCAATATCAACAGAGGTATCAATAAAAACTATATAAAAAACATTTGCAGGCTTTTTTAGCAATAGACTGCCAGGTAATGTTCTGCTGTATGTCACTGCATGCAGGCTCTAGGAAACACAGTTAATGCTCATGGAAATGTTTTACCCTTTTGTCAAATGGGCTACTTCAAAACACCATTTGAAGTAGTAAAGAATGTGATCCCCAAACAGCACAAAATAACTCTAATTATATTTTTAAACATACTCATATTTTCTGATGCCTTCATGGCACCAACAGAGAGCCCAAAAAGTAAAAGTTATAAATGCACACCTTATTGTTAAATTTTTGGGCTTGTAGTCGACGTTCTTTAGAGTTCATTTGTAATTCGGACGAAAAAGGTTTCCCCATGATGATAAATGATAAGACAGTAGACCAATCTGTGGCCCACTTATATTTGGACAAATACTTATTTGTAAGCTTATGAGGAACCAAACAATTTTGTTTGGGTCTGTTTTCCTCCTGAATTGTATCCCAGTTTTAGCTGTCTAGTTTTAAGGAAAATGTTGCTGAATTTTGAAGTAATTCTTTTATCTGCTTTGCGTCGTTGCTGCTTTGCAACTGTCCATACGATCATATGCTTAAAAGTAATAACATAAGAATGCACAGCAATCCTGTTCATGAAGGAGACAGGCGTTGTGTCGCAGAGATTAACCTGTTTTGGTACAAAATGTGTGTATCACCCTCAGGAAAAAGCTTGCAAGCCAGAAAGCATCATCCCAACTGTGAAGTACGGGGATGGAAGCATCATGCTTTAGGGGAGTTTTGCTGGAGGAAAAACTGATCTACTTCCCCAAACAGATGAGGAAGGAACGTTAGGTGGAACTATAGAAGCCACACCTCAACACATCTGCAAGGAATACACAATGAGGCCCATAATACTGCCATATTACTTACACAGTGGCTTAAGGACAAGAAAGTCATTGTTTTGGAAAGCAGTGCTCTGAATACCATAACCACATTGTGACTAGAGCTAAAAAGTTGTAAGAGAGCAAGTCGGCTTGCAAACTTGACCCAGTTATACCAGATCTGTCCGTTGAAAATGTCCTAAACTGCGACAAACTATTATGAGAAGCCAGCAGACAGACACAAATGTTTCTACCCAAAATTCTATCAATTACTGTGGAAATGTATGTACACTTATTACTTTGACAAATGTAACAGACTAAAAAGGCACTTTCGTTATTTTTGATGTGTCAAATAGGAATTACTTCATCCCAACTGAACTAAAAAATAAATTTAAAAAAAGGTTGGACGTTGAAGTGGCGTTTTATACAGCGGCTGTCAACTGCAGGTTTCAACTGTATGTGCAGTTCTGTGCAATTGTTTCAAGATTTAAATACATTCAGAACCTTACAACGACCAAATCATTCATACGTTAAAACATCATAACAGAGTTTGCACAATTGGTTTACAGTGACTGCAAATGTTCTATACCATGGCCGCTTCATGTCAATCCAACTCCCCTGTCCTTTTAACTAGTCATTTTTTCTTCCACCCCTGTTTCTTTCTCCTAGCTATGTATATGTAAAGCAGGAAGTTGTATGTGGGTCAGAGCACTTATGTGTAATATACTCAGGGAGACATTTGAATGCTCCATAGAAATCTTGAACAGAACTGCTTGGTGTGTCTGTAGGAGGGCAGTCGATCTTCCTCCATCCAGCTGTCGTTCATGCCAGGCTTCCAGAGGAGCTGCACATTCATTTTAGAAGAAAGCCGGAGCTATTGACGAGGAGACATCTAAACATTTGACTGGAATAGAGATGAAAGGTACTTCCATGTCCTGATTTCTCTTCAGTGATCCAGCTTGCATGAATACATAAACATGTTCCTATCACATGTCCCTGAACTATCCCCACTTGCCCCTCTTTGATCTCGGTGGCTGGAAAAGCAGATTTGTTCCTGCAGGCCACAGACAGGCTCTCGCTCCAGACGGCATGGTGGGCTTTTTCAACGTTTTACCAGTGAGTGGATTTCTCTGCGTGGCTTCTAAAATCTGGAAAAGTAACTTTTCAGATTTGTTGAAGCAGAGGATTTGGTCTGACAGGAACGGCAAGTATTTGCAGGACTGAACTGGACAGCGCTATCTGGATGGAATCCATCACTTTATCGTGGCGGGGTAACTTGGCGGACGAGTGAAGCCACAAGACTTGAAGAAACACCATTTCACTTATCTTGTTAGTCCCAAACGATTCCCAATTTTCATGATTTTACAGATTAATTATAGATTAGCTTTAAATCTATTTGTCAAGTCAGCGAAAGACATTCGCATTCCCGGCTTTCATTTAGTTGCTTCTTCATGTTGAACCATATTCATTTCACATTGAACTGTCAGCTGAAGGCTTAAACTGCACTTGCAGTTCTCTCCCTGGTGGTGTGTCAGGCTAACCTGACAACAGCCAGCTGTATGTATCGCTCCGCCTAGCTCCACTCAGAGTGGAGCTAGGCGGAGCGATACATACAGCTGGCTGTTGTCAGGTTAGTGTCAGGCTGCAGCTAAAGCAAATCCATGAGGGGTTTAAAGAAAGGGTAAAAAAAAAAAAATGCAGACGAAGCAAATATGTTTCAACTAATAAAATGCTGCAGAAGAGGGCAAAACTACAAGAGTTTTTAATCTTGACAGAAAAAAAACTCCCTACTGTCTCAGCTACAGCAGATTATTCTAGTTCTTTTTTGGACATAACCTGAGCTAGTCTTTTTGGGCTCCATTTTCAGCTTGATCAGCCCAGACCGGTGACTGGCTGGTCAAAATGTCAATAATGCAGTCTTTTTATGACATGTGAATGCAGCATACTCAGCGCAACAAGGTCGCATTGACAACAACACTCTTCAGTGCAGACTCTGTTAATGAGTGAAGGTCTTTTCAGTGCCAGTGAGGTGTTCAATAGAAAGTCAGAGAAGGCACAGAGATACACTAAGTAGCTTCTGAAAAATGGATGTTGAAGGACAGATAGAAACACGTGTGGTTCGCTTAGGATTTACGACGGAGTCCTCTGAACATTGACTCTACTGTCCTTCAGCCAGTTTTAAACTGACAGCTTGATTATGGCCAGTGTCCATTTGGGAGAACCATTTGTACCCGTGTCTTAAACTGTCTGGTGGCTTGAGATGTCTCTTCAATGTTCATAATGTCCATCTTCTTGACGGACATTATGAACATCTTGCAACAATAGTTCCTTCAGCAGAACGCCTTCACAAAATGATGCTTAGTCCTGTACTTTACAGTTGAGAACGTGTTTCAAGGCTTGCCTCTTTTTCCTCCCTATATAAAAGTGATGTCAGCATGGCCAAACACTTAATTTCAAGTTTCACCCGAATACAGGACAGGTTTCTAAAAATTAGAGTCATTGTCTTGGCGTCCCTTCGGTTGCTTTAAGAGTAATGGCTTCTTTTTATCGTGTAACTTCTCAGCCCGTTTGGGTCCAGCCAGCTTTTTTTTTTTTTTTTTTTTACAGGGTTTTTTGTTCTTGTTCTGCAGTTGATTCTGGGGCACAGAGCCCGTCTTCTTACTGATCCGCATGATGGTTGGGCATTCACATGATTATGGCAAGCTATACAGTCATTACTCAGATCGGAATACGGGTTCTGATGAGGGTCATTTGTCAGAATAAAAGTACCTTCTGAAAATAACCTTTAAGCAGGTATTAGACATACACTTAAGCATTAAGCCTATATTTCTGTGTTAAAACATTTTTTATTGGTCTGATGCGATATTCTAATGTTAAACATCATGTTTTCGTTGGCTGTAAGTAGAACATCATTATACCTAACAGACATAAAGGCTTGAAAATATCAGTCTGTGTGTAATTTATATAACATATGTAGCATATTTCAGCAGTTACTGAAATAAAATAACCTTTCAATAATATTCTAACTTATTGGATTTATTTATGACTGTTTAAATAGATAAAAGTGCCACCCTCAGTCATCTGGAAGTTGTAACCAGGGATTAACTAGACTTGTGGAGGTCCACAATTCATTTCCTGATTCCCAATGATGTCACACAAAGTACTGCCTTAAATCAAATCCACAGGTTTGCCCAGATTGAGCTCAAATGTCCCTGATGTTAAAGTCAAAAGCTCCAAGCTTTATGCCTTTAAAGGCATAGTCATTTCAACATTTCTAAACTTAAAACTTTAGATACACACACACACACAAATGGAAATCATTTTCAGTAACCTAATATGGGAAACATTTGGCATCATCTATTAATCACACAGTGAGGAGGAAAGAAATATTTTTTGCCTTTTTTGTATGTAAACATCTGGTAAACATCAGATTTTAGCCATATAGAAGATATATGTTCGTACAATTTCTTGAAACTGATAGTTCAAATTCAAGCTTGAAGCTTTCTGATAGACAACATTAGGTTTACCAAAAGATTTTAACCATTCTGAAGCTGCATAAACCATTTAAATCCACTACAACAGGGAACATACACCAGCATGGGCATGTGTTCAGACTGGTTCAAATTTGCAATCTCGTAATAGTAAAAAGGGTAGGTGATCTCACTGACCTCTGTGACGTCCATGACCTTGATGGCCGCCAGCTGTCCCGTCTTAACATGTCGACCCTGGAAAACCAAACAGGAACAAACAGAAAGAGATGAGAAAAATTTAAGCCTGTAATTACTCAATCAACATGCCTATTTCTCGTGTGAATAGTTCTATTACAGGGCAATCGACAGCACAAAGAGATAACGGGGACTCCTTTACCATCTTGTTTACAATAGCCAGAAAACCACCAATTTCCACTGTGGACCAGCTTTGCAAACTGATGCTAGGAATCAGAACGTTTCTAAATGACAGTTTTATAGGCTGCAAAAGCATTCGGGGTGATTCGTTTGGTCATAAAACCAAAACCCACATTGAAAACATGTTATTTTCTGCCACAAAAGCACAGAGGATCACAGACGAACATCCAAACATTCAGCATTCTCTAACAGATTTAACTCTGTGTGTTCAGTGTGGACTCGGGCAAGGCTGAAACAAAAACATAACCCTACAGCAGCAGAGCACAAAACATACTCTGGGTAAACTCAACAGTCTTGTATAATATTAATCCGTTCCAGCTCTGCAAAAACTGAAAACTTTCTTTGTCTTCCTCTAAACTGGAGGGTATGTTAGAGCTCTATGCAGGGAACCAAAGCAATAAGTTCCCTACTGTAAATAAAAACAAGCTTCCAACTATCTAGGGTATTAGAAAGAGTCCGCAGTGAATGAAACACAGTGTGAACTCATTGGTGAGTACAAGTGAGTTGATGAGCATTTAAGTCAGATATGGTGGAAACGGCAGTCTGAGCAGAGATGTAAAGTTCCTATTGTGGGGGAACAACCTTAACACCGCTCAAATGTTACCACAACTAGGAACGAGGGGGAGAAATATGTATGCATCAACTTTGCTCGACCGCGTCATTTCATACACCTATGCGCTGCCACATGATCGGCTTTCTTTTGTGAGAAAAAAAAAGGGGGGGGGGGGGGCTTTGACACATGAACCTCCGGCCCTCCGGGTCCTAAACGAGCGGGTGCAGCCCGCAGCCTGAGTGATGAGAGATTAACCCATTTGGGTGTAGCCACTGGAGATATGCGAGACTGCGTGGAGGTATGCGTGTGAGGGCGGGGTGAGCGAAAAGGGTCAAGGCTGGTTGAGGGAACAAACTGCGGGAGTGACAGGAGAACAAATGTGAGCTGGTATTAACCTGTGGGAACTACAAGGCTACAGCGCCAGAACGTTATGTTATATGTTGGATCAAGAGAACACAAGTTAACAAGCACAGATGGAAAGAAAATGTACTCTAAAAATTTCTTAGAGCCTTCTTGTAATCTAAAACATCAAACTTTAATTTAGAGAGGTGACAGCATTTCAGAATTTCACAGGACAGTGAAAAACAAATATTTTCTCTGATTAATGCCAGAGCAGGATCCAACGGAACAATGGTATGCTAGACCCTAAAGAGTATGAACTGAAGCAAACGTGAAGACGAACACATCGGAGTCACCGAGCAGAAACTAACAGGGGGCCCCCCCGTGTCAAAAGTCCCTTTTACAAGAAGACGATTTCTTTAAAAGGAATTTTACTGTTATAGAAAACCTCTTACAAAACAGGACCAAAATAAGTATGCATTGCATGTGTTTTGTGGATTTAGGAAGTTGCCAAATACTGAAATGTGTCCCTCAGGCACTTGTACTGAGACAAAAGGCAAAACTAATCAGCGACGTCTGACAAACCTAAAAATATAAACCCCTATAATAATCTATTAAACAACCCACAGAAGCAACATCTGCTCAGCGGCTGACACTCCAACCATAGCGCCCGTCAATCCCTTTTGAACCTGTCCTATTCAGAAGCAGCAGAACCTGTGAGAAAACTACCCACAGTAGAAGTCCAGGAATCCGTCTTTGTGCACTTCAGGCTTGACATGTCCAAAGGGCCTTAAAGATGCCGACTGAAGCACTACAAAACCCACTCTATATACACTCATGCTAATTTTAGATGTCTAACAAAACAAAACATATTCTAAGGATTTCCTGTTTATATATTTAAAAAACTGCTTTTAGTGGTCATCTCTGGACATGCCTAAATAACTCCTCACAGGAACAGTGTCTAACAACAAGAACGCAGCTCGTCATTTCAAACACTTTAATGCTTATTACATGGTATTGATTTCCCAAATATTTCTGTCCTTCTGATATATATGGTGGAACCCTGTACTGCAAATGTACAGCTGAATATTGACATCTTTAAATGCTTAATCTTCAATCACTGATTGCTATCAGGGACAAAAACAAATCTGTCTCATGATGAATCTTTAAATGTATTCTATAATAAAGCATTATCAAATTCAATTGTTGCTAGCTTTCTCAGCTCTAGAGCCCACACTTTTCAACATCCACTATTTACTGATGAACTCTCACATTCAACCTTAATTGGCTTCCTGTTAAATCAAGAATGAAATTCTCCATCTCACATATAAAGCCCTTAATAATCAAGCTCCATCATATATCAGAGCTCTGATTACCCCGTATGTTCCTAACAGAGCACTTCGCTCTCAGACTGCAGGTCTGCTGGTGGTTCCTAGAGTCTCTAAAAGTAGAATGGGAGGCAGATCCTTTAGTTATCAGAATCCTCTCCTGTGGAACCATCTCCCAGTTTTGTTCCGTGAGGCAGACACCCTGTCTACTTTTAAGACTAATCTTAAAACTTTATTTTTTTGACAAAGCTTATAGCTTAAAGTCGTTACACTGGCTCCCTGTAGCTCAGAGAATAGACTTTAGTTTATAAATCACTAAACGGCTTAGCACCAACATACATTAAAGAGCTGTTGTTGCTGTATCAACCCTCGAACCACTCAGATCTTCTGGTTCTGGTCTAATCTGCATACCCAAAACCAGAACTAAACATGGAGAAGCAGCATTTAGTTCCTATGTTCCGAAACTCTGGAACAAACTTTCAGGAAACCCTCCACTGTCGCTTCATGCATGCTCAGTATGAGGGATTGCTGCAACGCCATGGACAGTGCAGACGACTGTCCACTGTGGCTCTACGCTCTTTCAGAAGGAGTAAATGCTGCTTGTCAAGACTCAGTGCAAACTGCTGGGTTTCCTAAGGTAGGAAACTTTTTGACCAATCTGTATGATTTTATTTGATTAAATTTGACTTTGTAAAGTGCCATGAGATGACGTGTTGTGAATTAGCGCTATATAAATAAAACTGAATTGAACTGAAATCTTATGTGTCTATAATCTCTTTCCAAATGACATATTTTATTTACACAGAAAGTTACAATTGCTCTTTATTGTAGTCACCAAAATGCAGCTTTTTTTTTTTTTTTTTTTTTTTGCTGTTCTGACAGACCAGTTGAATATCTCTGTAGCTAACAGAAGGACAGTTGTGTGTGTTCCTGTTTAGGCATCAGCGTGAGGACCATTTTTCTGATTTCACTATCAAAAGGGAGGACTGTTTGTACCAAAGAACATTTTGCTAGTCCTCACTTTGTATTTTGCTAACGGTAAGGTTTAGGTCAAGGTTAGGTATGCCCTGGTAATGGTTAGGTTTAGGGTTATTGTCAGGCTTAGGGCATAGAAAGGGTTGAAAATAACTGAAAAAGCAATGGGAGTCAACACATGTTCCTCACAACATATAGCAAGACGAGAATGTGCGCTCACAAACTCTTCACTGTAAGAGCGTCATACAGTATGTGATGGTAAAGACCTGACAACACTTCCCCCTCACTGACAACTGAACTCAGGTGGACACACACCCAGACAGACTTGTGAAGCAGCTGCTATCAGCCAGATTACATCATGACAGACACTAATGGAAAAAAAGTGACTTTTTCCTTCCTGGGATTGAGTTTCATTAGTGTCTAAAGTGAAAAAACACATTTACAGCTCCCTCCTGTTCAGAGGAGCCCCGTGCATGTGAGTGGGAATATATTATGTGTCACTGAACTAATCATCCAAAAGATGTTTCAATTATTCACATGTTTCTGTGCAGTTCCTCTGTGTCTGAGAAAGCTGACCTCAGAATGCAACGGCCCTTACACCGGCCTCCCTTCTATGGTCCTGATACACACAAAAAAAACAGGCCCACAACGGCTAAAAGATGACATCATCCTCTCTGGTTCCTTTGTTCGACACCAAGAGACAGAAACACACACACATGCACCTGGCCAACCAGGAGAGAGAAATCCCATCTGTCTGCCATAAAAAAAACAGCTCTGGTTCTGCTGATGACAGACATGAACCTAACCACAATTGTCAAATCCTAATAAAAACTTAGACGACAACTCACAACTGATATTGTGGACAGACTAACAGAGAAAAAGGCTATTAAGCCACTCGCATACAGTATTCTAAATGCACATTATAAGAGCCTTATTTTTCTGGTCAGCTTCAGCCATTAATAGAGATGTTGTTTCCTCAAAGGATAATTAACTTGGAACAAAAGAAAACGTGTTTCATCGGGAACAAGTTAGAAAGAAAAATTGCTGAATTAAGAAAAAAAACTACAGAGATGGAAGACAAATGCATCATCATCAGTCCTCCTCCACATCTGCAGCCAGTTATGGCTTTCTGGTGTACAATAACGAGTAACAGACCTGATAAAACAGACTACACACATTGGTTTTGTTGCACTTAGCAAATAGTAAATTGGACTTAAAGAAATGATCACCATAGTCCAAAATAGAAGCCCCTTTATATGTCCGTCCGTCCGTCCGTCCGTCCGTCGTCTTCCGCTTATCCGGGGTCGGGTCGCGGGGGTAGCAGCTTCAGTAGGGAGGCCCAGACGTCCCTCTCCCCAGCCACTTGTACCAGCTCCTCAGGAGGAATCCCAAGGCATTCCCAGGCCAGCAGAGAGACATAGTCCCTCCAGCGTGTCCTGGGTCTTCCCCTGGGCCTCCTCCCGGTGGGACGTGGCCGGAACACCTCACCAGGGAGGCGTTCAGGAGGCATCCTAACCAGATGCCCGAGCCACCTCAACTGGCTCCTCTCGACGTGGAGGAGCAGCGGCTCTACTCTGAGTCCTCCCCGGATGACTGAGCTCCTCACCCTATCTCTAAGGGAGAGCCCAGACACACTACGGAGAAAACTCATTTCAGCCGCTTGTATCCGGAATGTCACCTTTATATGTCCCTATCTTGTTAAAATGTGACTTGCCATCTGGGGTGCGACGTGGAGTTTCAGAGCTGGTGCCCCATATGTGGACAATATTAGTCCTTGACCCAGCGGCCCAGGCTTCAGTTCCTAACCTCAGTCCTTCCCTTTTCTCTGCCACCATCCCGTCCGTAACAATGTCAGCAAATGTCACTTTTGTGCTTCTTTGCATTGAATGGAGTCAGTTAAACAGGTTCTGGAAACTGATCAGGATGCCTCCGGTGTTCCTCTCTTTGGTTGTTTTCTGAGAACTTCCCACCAGGAACACGCTAGATGGATTATTCATCTCTTTTAGACCAAGGAACGCCTTGGAACCCTACAGAATAAGGAGCTATGGTTGTAAGGCGAGGCGTCTGGGCTTCCCTGTTGGACTCCATAATTCAATCTCAGATAGCAACTTTTTCTTCATCATCATGTATAACCTCATGAGTTACTCAATCAGAACCAAGAAGGTCCAAAGTAAAATGGACAGAGCGACACCTATAAAACTAAAATAGAACGCTGAAACAATCACCACTTTACTTTGAAAAAAAGAGAAAGCCAAAGGAACCAGAAAGATGCGGATATCCTGAACACTTCTACTTGACAGGAGAAGTAAAGGAAGCTATAAAATCTCAGCAACTCTTTCATTTGACTGGGTGATCACAGCACAGCTTATTAAAGATAAAGCACGTCTGTTAACCCCCCCCCCAGCTGACTGCAAGCTCTTAGCCGCTGCCAGCGTGATATAATCCTGTGGTCATCTGCTCTCTCATGACTACAACCTTTATCGACGCTCGGCGTGCTCGCTCAGTTCTCAGACGGGGATGTCTGGATTGCAGTTTCATCTGTCACTGGAAAAAACCTGCAGGGCTCAGGAAGTGAGGGGGGAATCTGTGTTTGGTTCCAGTTACTCACATCTCAAAGCTCATGACACTTTTTTTTTTTAATCAGCCAGCTTTTAGAAAAGGTTTGCGTCTGTACTCATACACATTTTGTTTTCTACATGAACAGTATTAAAATGGGTTGCACACTAAATGACCTATAGGAAAAAAACTCATAAAGTGAAACTTATGGCAATAATAAAGCTGCTGAATGTTTTTAATTTCTTTATAGAGCTCAGTATGCAAATGAAAAAAGATTCATTTCACAAAAACACACATGCAGCCAAGCATTTGTTTATGATCAGTTTGAAAAAAATGTCACTTTAAGAAATGACATATGCTAACCATGCCACTAAAACATTATGAGATGCATTTTTTCACATGATAGTAAAAGGACTTTACTTTAGGCCCTTTTGAGCAGTAATCTGTGACTTCCTGTTTCCATGAGTGACAAATACAACACAGGACAAAGGAACTTTTCTTCTGGCTGCTCTTCAAAATGGGAAAGACAATGCAGTCTGTCATTTAACTCCATGACTCACAGCTGGTGTAACAGCAGGGGTGGAGGGGAGGGGGAGGGGCAAGGCTGTTGCTCTGATTGGAGAATATGAATTACGTCAAAAGATAAACTGTTTTTTATTTGAACATTTTTGAGCAAAGCAGCAAAGCTGACTGCCCCTGACCTGGTTCATTGGTATTCGCTTTCGACATTCACACTGCCTCATCGTATTATACCCCAAAACCTCAGAAAAATTAAATTTGTTGTCAGCGCCGCTTTAACTTTTAAGCTTTTGAACTCTTCTTAGTTCATCCACCACCTCTCACAGCAAAGCATTAAAAGCATTAACTATTTATACTGAGTGCAAAAACAGCTTCTTACTGTTTAATGTCCTGTAAAGTGATGCCTCACCCGAGAGTGGAAATTCCCCACAGTCACATATAAGGTAAGGTGAAAAACGTGTTTATACTTCTATCCATACCAACACTCTGTCAGTAAAGACTTTCTTTATTTCTGGAAACAACCAAAGTACATCAGCATAAAACAGAAACAAATAAAAGCAGTCTGCATAAGCAGTCATTCTTCTGATTCTTCTTCAGTGAGATTAGAGCTCAAATCAGTGCTGCAGACAAGAGTTTTACTTGGTCCTCCTGGTTGACTTGTTTTGTCCCAGATACTGATCCTAGTTATTTAAGATTAGGCTTTTGTCAAAACTGAGACATTTGATACTGCATTAAATTTTAAAGTGAAGTAAAATATAGTGTATGACCTCTGACCTGAAATTAACTTCCACATCCTCACCCTGCTAGCAAGATTTAGCGAGTAAAGCATTGCAGCTCGCCCGTCCTTATAAAAAGCTGGGGGAAACCCTGATTTGATACCCTGGTTTAGCATATATTTTTTTATACTGAATAAATACATAAATATAGATACAAATAAATACATTTCTAAGACGTTTACAGGTAGAGCCTTTAGCTAAAGTGCTGAGCTAATATGTTTTTTCTGTTTTAATGGCTGCTTATTCATTCACCTCATAACAAATGCTATAGAGTACAAAAACCGACAAAACCTAGAAAAACATCTATACTCCTGCTTCATAAAGCCTGGTTTACTGTGAACAACGTAAATTTGAATAACTAATGTTTCAGCTGCTTTCAGAGCGGGCCGCATCTCACAGACAGTCAGGGATGTGCAGCAGCCAATACAATCTTTCACTGGAAATGTAACATAAAACATGAAAAAAAAAACTAATTTGTAAGATCAGTATAAAAAATATCCAAGGCCTAAATTACAGCTATGCAAGCTATCCATAGAAGAAAATGCAGCCCCACAGCTAACAGGGCATGTGCTTAAATGCTGTATTTTTATTAGCTGGAAAATTAGCTGGTGGGGAAAAATTATAATTAGCAGAAATACAAGCTTGGAAACATCATCAGCCTGTGTTATTCTATATAATAGGTTTCCCATAGTGAGTTGAGATACTGAAAAAAATAACTTTTCAATAATTTATTGAATATGACTGTGTACTGTATATCTTTATCTTCTGAAACACAACACCGGAGAAAACAAATCTTTTTTTGCCTACTTCATAGACACCTTTTTAATCGTCCTACTCCTTTCAAAAACCTTCAAATCTGTTCCTATCTCTTTTTTAGATTGCTGTGAAAACACTCCACAAGGACTTATGAGAGAGGGAAAATAAACGTGTGAAGAGGAGCATGAGGAGAAAGGAGGTGAGGGATGCAGTTAAAGCGGCAGACGGTTTATTAGGAGGAGAAGAATGAAGAAGCTGGGAAGAGAAGGAGTTTGTGTGCGAGCCTGAATCAGGACAATGGAGGACGGAAACATTGAATCACTCCCCACCAAAACTTACACAATTTAACATAATCTTGTCGGTTCAGATTCAACCGGAGCATTCATCGGACTTCGCTGGGCATAAGTATTCCTGTTTGTGTGTGCGTGGGGGAGGTTTCGACGACAACAAGCTCTTTATTTCATCTCCTTGGCCTCTGGAGCTTGGACAAGGAGGCCAGGTGCAAGCTTTGCAACAGACACACGAACCCGTTAAAAAAGACACACACACGCACACACACAGGGCTAATTTTTGCAGCTCAGCAATGTGAAAGCCAGCAAAGTTGTTATTGATCAAACCGTTGGTGCATGTAGAGAGGTAAACGCTCGTCATCGTTTTTTAGATATTTTCAATAAGAGAGCTTTTTATGAACTGTTCCACACAGCGGCGGCCGATGCATTTCCAGCCCCTCATCTGCACAATGCTGTGAAAATAACAATTACCGCTGTTAGTGGCATGGAGTTTTGTTTGGATCGAGCTAAAGTCAAAGCTCCAGACTTTCCCATGTCTGAAGTTTCCGACGAGTTGCCTTGATTGGACAGTACTGGATCAACAGTAACTAAAGTTGCTCAGATTATTCTCCAAGCTGCTTGTGAATGTTATCACACGGTATCATTCTCAGTGGCGGTTCTAGACCAAATTAACCAGGGGGGCCAAGGTGGGGCCAGTGTTTTTTCACAAGGGTACAGAACAAAAAAATTTTAAAAACAATAAAATAGCAATATTTAACTGTGTAACAATATTAAGTGAGCCACTTGTGGCTCTGGAACTGCAGGTTTCAGACCCCTGATCTAGCAGTTGAAAACTTTGCCCCCTGCTCAATACGGCTAAAGCTAAACGTGAAACATCTTAAGTTTTAGATTCTTTTTAGAGTAAAGCTGTATAGGTAACAAATAATATTGGTCAAAGTGACCATTCAGTTATGGTTTCTTTGCCATTGCAAATAGTTATGAGAAGTTTATTTAACATCATGCTTTTAGTACAGGGGCCATAACAGGGGCCAGGGCCATTTCTACAGGGGCATGGGCCCCTATTGGCCCCTGTCTAGAACCGCCCCTGCTCTGTTGAATGGAAAGCATTTATGGAAAGCTAGAGGGGAAAGTCATAAAAGGAGTAATTTGGTTTAATGGTGGACAGAGGGATTGTTTCCTATATTTATGACCATTACTCGTTAAATCTTTGACCATCACTTATCAAGTCATAATCTTCTCTTCTAATTTCTTTGATGCAAATGCAAAGAAGACACGAAATTCAAGCCTTTTTTTCTACTGACGATACACATGGGGGCAGTTGGACAGTATATGACGTTTTAGATCAACACATTTAAACCTTAAGGGTGTTGAAGACGACATCCCTGGTCTTCACCCTGTAGAGTTTAGTTTCCACTGAGCCTTTAGTTCAGGTTTTGATGCTGCTTTGCTCGGTCTCGGAGTTCGAACAGACAGCCCTGTGTAAGTAGGGCAAGAAAACAGTCCGTCTCTGGGGAGCGAGCCCACAGCAGACAGAAAGAAAGAGGCCGGTCAGTTAGAAATGGCTACTAAAAGCCGTGCTGCAGCTACAAACACTGGACTGTCTCTTTGTTTCAAGGGAACCTGCAAGTAAAGCTGTGTGAAAATAATTGCAATAATAATATTACCTGTATACCTACAGTTTAGTTCACTTTTTTGTCCATTTAAAAAAAAAGAAAAGAGCTCTAGGTTAACTAAAATTATATGTAGAAACAAAGTGAAACGGGGGCTATAATTGCAAAGCGAAAGGATGGAGAGAGACACATAGCATTAGATAGAGGCCATAATTAGACTTAGTAGTAGTAAGGGGGTTAAATTCTGGGCATGGGTACAAATTTCCATAACGTAATGAGCGATCACCCCATTTTTAGACACACATGCAAGTCTGATTGTCCTTGAAATGGATATGGCTCCAAACCAAGCCAGCAAACCGCAGCCTAAGGGCTTTTCCAGAGCTGAACAGAGAAAGCGGGGAAAAACGCTGAGTCCGGAGATCCACATAAAGTGAATTAACACTTTAATTTACACCTAAAGACATACACTAACTGTGACTTGCAGTAACAGGAGGACTGTTATTAATTATCGGAAAAGTTTAACCAGATCACCAAAGAACCGCGAGTGAAGCCACATAAAAACAGCGGGGGTTAACTGCAGCTTCCCCGTTCTTTAATGCCTATTTATTTTAGACACCTTTTTTTAAAAAAAATAATAATAATCTGGACAGTAGATAAATCTCATTTTTTTAAATCTATCTAAAAAAATTCTAGAAAGTATCTCTATTTTTTTTTTAAAACTGCCTTTTTCTAACCTGTAAAAACAACCTTAAATAGTAAAGCTCTGCAGAGGATAGTAAGGCAGCCTCTTACGTGCCTCTTACCCCCTCTGTGACCTGGACCTTCTCCAGGAACTTTACGATACCATGACATCAAAAGCAGAAACACCAGATCTCTGCACAGCTCAATGCCTCGAGCTATTAAAATACCAAACTGCTGTCCAGATCATGTATTTATTATTATTGCACTTAAGTTGTGTTTTTGTCTTCAGAGAAATCAGTCACAGAAAGGCTGGCAAAGACTAACATATAGTTTAGAGCTGGAAGATATAGAAAAAAAAGCAGAACGATAAAACCAAAATCATATTAATTGATAATTATTAAAATATTCGAAAACATATTTTAAGTGCAGCCCTGGCCATTTTATGCTGTTGCACAATTACCTGTTTTTAGATAATGAACACACAAACACAGAATTCAAACTCAACCTTTTATTCGACCAACGTTTTACCAAAACTGCAAGTTCTTAAAAAAAAAAAACTTTGAAGGGGGAGGAGCTTGGTGAAGAAGCGTTCATGGGTCTGTGTTTGTGATTGGTTGGGAGGATGTAATGACTAGTATTAACCTACATGATAGACGAGAATGCAAAATGAAGGAAAACTGTACTTCTATTCAACTTTCAATTAACCCTTTTTTTCTATCACACAACACATCTAACGATTGATAAATACTGGTATGGAATTATCGTCCAGCCCTATTATAATTACAGTAAACGATTTACGAATCTACCCAATGACAGCAACAGTAGCTGTTTCCTCTGAAATATTAGGCTGGAAACTGCTGGTATTTACGTTAGAAATAAAAAAAATTATATGTTGTGATATGGCATTTGTGATACAGTTTAGCAGTAGGAAATAAGAATCAAAATAAAAATGACTTGGTTGAACTATAATCTGTCTCTAAAGGCAATATGGAGATGTCCTGTATTTTTCTGTGCTTAATTTTTAGATCCCTGTCTCTTAACCTGGAAAAGTTTACCTTATTTGTGGATTTTCAGTCAGGCAGATAGAGCTCTGAAACTTTGGACATGCTTTAATTTACAATAAACAGTTGTTATTTGGGACAAATCTATTTTTGATGTATTGAGAAAGTAGAAAACTTTATATATTTTTGTTTGTACAACGTAAAGAGTAATCAGAAACATCTAAAACTGGAATCAACAGGTCAGAACTTTATAAAATAGGTGATCACAAAAAGGGCCACAACATCTCTGATTGTGCTCCTCTTGTAATCAAATCATTTGAACAACACTTTAGTATTTTGTTTCCATTTAGAGCCGAAGTAATGATTTTATTTTATTTTTTATTTTTAAAAAAAAAAAAAGGAAAATCAAGAAGAGGTGCTGGTGAACTATAATATTGAAGTGAAAAGACAAAACCAGGCATCCTCCCACTGGTCCATTCATCATGACATTCCTCCATCAACCATCTGAGCCTGGAGGATCAGCAGAGAAAACACATCAAGACAAAAACAGACAAAGGCAGAAAGAGAGGCATGAAGGACAGGAGAGAGGCGGATTTAGAAAGAAAACAGGAGAGAGACAGAAGGGATGAGTGGATTAAGGCAGCTCTTTCACTTCACAGAATTTAAATGACATCTATTTGTTAGGCTGCTTGCTTCGTAATAATGCTTTTTTTTTTAAACTCATCTGTTCTCTCGGAGAACATACCCTTAATTAAAACTGTCCAGGGTAAAACTCTGAAGCTGGTCACCAATTACAAATACCTGGAATTAATTATTTATGCAGAGCATTTTTTCTCCCCAAAGTTCATCCCAAACGTTTGTTCTCCAAATTAAGGGTGAAGCCAAGTTTCTATTACAGAAACAAGTCATGTTTCTCCCTCAGAGCTCTGAAGCTTCTGATAACCCTTACTTATTTAACCAACTGAAGGACGTTATGCGTTACAATCAAATGAAATTTTAAAGCTTTTACTTTCTCTGCCCCCTAAACTTGGGATCTCCTTCAGTCTAAACTGAAACAGTCAGGACTAGTTTTATTGAAAGCCATAGTTCTACCTTAAGACACAGACGATGAAAATCCTTTGAAATTGCTTTAGATTTTATATTGTCACTAAAATAATTACTCCTGCCTTTTATTTGTCAAACTGCTTACAATGTATATATTCTAATGCTTGTTTTGTTTGTTTGTCTTGTTCACTATGACGTGCTGCTGTCTTTCTTGGCCTGGTCACCCTTGTGAAAGAGGTCTTGATCTCAACGGGTCATTTAGCTGGTTCAATACAAGTTTAATAAAAAATAAAATAAAGCTGTAGGGGTTGTCAAAAATAATCAATATTTCTATATAATCAATACTAAAATAAATTATATTCCAAGATACTAGTTTGCATTAAATTGACTTAAAACGACCCATATTTAAATCTGCTAACATGGTGAGTACATCGCCAAAAAAGCCAGATACAAACCTATTTATCAACAAGACAAACACAAAAGCCTTCGGAGGAACTTTTCCTATGAGGTAGACTGATGGGAAACAAATGAAACGTCGAAGGATGCCACATGCTAGCTGTGCTAACGCTATAAGCCAACGCTACAACAGTGAAGGGTCCATAAAGCTCCTGGGTCTGCAACAGTAAAGCAGTAAATCTCCCAGATGACATAAGCTGATGCCTTCTGGTTAAACATCAGCTTCACGGACACCCCGATAACGATGCTCTGTCTGTCTCAGCTCGGCTCCACGCAACGCGCCGTTCTGCTGCGGCACAAATGAAGACAGGAACATCTGACAGCTGAGTCTGTTAGAAAGGCACGGGGGCTAACGTCGTTGATAATAACACGGGTTACGGTGGAGCCAGACTGAAGCTGATAGTTGGTGCAGGAAAATAGTGAGAACCTGTAGCAACCTACCCTTTTGCTGTAAATAAAGAAATTCTACAAAATTGCCAAAAAAGGCAGCGATCCTGCACGGGGCTTCTGCTCAATAGCCTTGTATGGATCAGATTCTGGTTTCTATTCTGGTTTTTATGCATCAGATTCATGTTTGTTTTCAAACTAAATTTACTTCACTACACAATGACCCTTTAATTGTCCCTCGTTAGTAAAATGCATTTGTATCAAGCACAATTGTTCAACCACACAAAGAGTTTAACTAAGTGTAGAGAAAATAAAAACCACATTGCAAAGTCCAGAATTTGCTCTTGCCTTGAAGCCTTTGACACTCAGCTGCTACAGCAGCTTACACGTAAAACACAACCCTGTGGATGCTTCAGCACTACAGCTAAATATCTTAGTCTCAGTCCAAAAACGTCATCCGACTGTCTCCAAGTCAGAGACCTATAGCACAAGTCTGGTTAAAGTGACTGAGCGCACTGGAGGAATTAGCTTGCTGTCGGACGCTGTTACCTCTGTTATTACTGAGACACAGTGCTGACTCCGCCTCCTCGGTTCAGAGACAGCGCAGAGGACCGCAGTGAGGCTACAGGCACATTATTCTCTCTCAAAGCCTCATTAGTGTTTATCTCGGCTGACTGGGGGTTGCACAGATATGAATAAGGGAATCGCACAGTATTAAACAAATCCGTTTACAGAGGCATGCCAGCAGACTCCGGGTGAAGTTTAATAAACTGACAAAACAATGTTTTGGAGGACGGAAGATAATGCATCTTGCTGAAAGGTAATTGAATTCTGCCTCAGGACACATCTGCGGGTGAAGCCTTGCTATGGGCTTCAGCTGAGCAACGTTTCCGTGCACCCACGGCATCGATACAAGATTCCACGCTCGTTTCTGAGGGGCTGCACAAGAGAAAGATTTCCAAATATTCACACTGAACGCCCTGCTGAGATTATCCAACCAGCAATAAAAGAAGATGGAGAATATAACCGAACGCAGTTTTGCAGCATAACTATCAACAACAGATGTACTAATGCTCACCCTTCAGCTGCTTTTCATTCTCACAATTATTCTTCTAAATGCTGTGATTTGAATCTTTAGATTAGAAAACCTTTAAAAAAAGTGCTACTTTTGATTATCTGATCTTACTCTAATTATTTTACTTGAAATGATTGTTTTCGGCATTCAAAGACAGAGTTGCTGATCAATCCAGTCAACCTGTGACACATTTTCATGTTCTCCACTGGCTGTATCCCTCTGAGTTTGTCACATATCACTCTAACTCTGGCTCCCCCATAGCCTGGTAATTAGAAAGCATAAGAAACCATATTATAGAGTGTTTTATTCTAATTAATTTTGGTCAGGCTTTTTGAGCACTGATTGATTGTATGATTTTGCCAATTAGGTCTTTTGTGTGCAGAACTGAGAACCCATTTCTGCTGCATCTATGTTCTAAGTACTTGTCTCCTTGTAGCTTAATGTGATACCAGGACTTTGCTTTCACAGTCACAGGTACATTTTACAATTGAACCAAGCCTGAAAAACTCCTAATATCCCCAATGTGCGATGTGGAGGTGTGTGTGCTTCTCCACAACTGGGAACTCCATTCACTTGGAGTCTGGTAAATATATACCAATCTTTTTGTGCAAGACGCCCAATCATTACATTGTACATATTGGCTTGAAAACCACAGACTGTTAATTTCCTCTAATTTGTGATTGGTTGCACCCAGAGCTGTAGGGTGACCCAGTGCATGCAGCAGATGCAGCTTGTTGCCTTGTAATGATAATTTCTGATGACTAACCATACAGGTGTGTGTGTGGGTGGGGGCGTGGTGGAATGCATGACCCCTGCAGGCCTCTTAATAATCATAATATCATGAGAGCGTTTTTGTATTCTCTACCTAGGAAGCACACAGCGTTCTTGATGTGCTCCAGAGGACCTCTCTTTTGCAGGGACCATCCACGTTCTGCATGACCTTTAATGCTGAGGTGCTGTCTTTGTCAAATGAAAAAGGCCCTATTTACCTAAACATAATTGAGAAAAATAAATATGAAGGACTCTAACAGACACTAAACATTTAAAAAAAAAGTATACATCTGTTCTTTGTTCGCATTCCCTTTTTTGTCTACCCTCTGGAGCCTCATCTGTGATCCAGAACTCCCACGTCCATCTCATCTCCACCCCTGCTTACCTTTCATCCGTCAACTCTGAACCAGACAACAGACTGTTTACATTCTGCTTATAGAGCAAGGGAGCAGGAGTTGATTCAAGAAAATGTCTAACTTTTCAAGCTTTGCACATATTGCACCTTGTTGGTTAGCAATTTTCCAGAGACTGTTTCACCAGTCAATGTGGTGTAGTAAATAATTCACTGTAACAAAAGACTTAGAAACCTTGTATCCATGCAGCCAGGCTCATTTGTCTTCTTCAGATAAAATCAACAGCTTTAACTTTTAATCTATTTGTTTAGGGGATTTTAATACTCTTGTTTCACCCATCGTCTCCCACCTTAATTTTGAAAGCCAGTCTTCAAAACTTTAAGCAATGTGAGAAAAACACAGAGACAGCATGAAAACACAAAGAAAAAAAGTCAACCGTTTTAAGAAGAAGCCAACTAATCCACAGGAGCAAGAAGCTGCTTAATTTCCAGCAGGAAACCAGTGATGAGCTTAATCAGAGCCACGCCAGACTAAAGTGTTAACCACATTTGCTTGATAACCAGGGATCAGTGTGTTTTTAGCCTCTCTAACATATGAAAAAGGGCATGGTTGGTGGGGAGGGGGGTTGGTAAAAAGCTAACTTGCTTAATTTATAAATGACAGAAGATTTGGAAAAAAATGATAATGTTATGAAGCATTATAGATTATTAATGACATCTTAAATTCAGCATCTGAACGCATCTAAACAAAACTAACAAACAAAGAAAAGGAAGGCAATGTGTAGAAAGAAATAAAAAAAAAAAACGATCCCTGGTAATCCCTTCCCCCCTGTGGAAATGAATAGAAGCAATGCACTCGTTTTTGCTGAGCAGCACTCGGTGACTGTGCCTAAATCACGCAGCATTTGTCTGCCCACCTCAGCTGCTCGGCTCCATCTGATGGGGGAGGAGGAGAGCGCGAGTGGAAGCGCAGCATGTGCGTGCGATCGGCCATGTCGGACGAGGCTCGCGTTGGTGACACGCGTGTGCTGCGCTGATCAGCTGTGTCCCTGTTTGTCTGCGCCGGTGGCCTACTTTCACCCAGCTACCAATCCAAGACGGCCAGTCCTGTATCGCTATGGAGGCCCCCCGGGATGCACACCAAACGAGTGGTTTTGACCTCATTTTTGTTTCAACTGCCTGGTTACGCCTAAGGGCTCGAACGTTTAAGTACAAAAATAAGATGTTGGGACATTTTGGCGACCGCTTTTGTGAAAATGAGTGAATGAGGAGCAGGAATCACGAGTGTGTCTCTGCAACCTGTTTGCGTCTATTAGGAAAATGCTATAGGTATGTGTGTGTGTGTGTGTGTGTGTGTGTGTGTGTGTGTGTGTGTGTGTGTGTGTGTGTGCGTTTCTACTCATCCCCATGATGCATAACCACCTCCAGCTACTGTAGCACAGTGTGTCCCATCACCATGGAAACAGAGCGATGTGTGAATATGGAGAGGGAGCAATGTGCTATAAACTGGGGTCAAGCAAAGCAACTTATAAATATCCTCACGAGCTGCAAGACAATGTGCTCACAAGCTAGGAATAGGCCAAGGAGAGCCATTTAATACGGATTATTTCCAAAGATTATTGATGCTTCAGCTCACAAAACAGAAAGCAATGGTTTTGTGTGTCTTTGCACTGATTAAGCTCTTCCTTGCCGATACCAACTTCTCTTCTTTTTGAAGGGGTGGACAAGCCAATTCAATTTACGACCTGCCACCTATTACTGTTTTGTTTTGTAAATCTTTTTTTTCCCCCTATCACAAAGAAAAAAAAAATGTCCTCCAGGTTCATTGATGGAGGCAGTTGTTATGAACCCAACAGTATGGGACCTTAACCTTTATCAGGTTTCTTTTTTTAGTAAATGTGATAAAAACAAATATGCTGCTGGCTGATATGTCCGCAGTAGTCCTAGTTTTGTATTCAATGAATAAGAACAACAACAAATCCGACCACCGATCAGAGCAGATCCAAGGAAACGCCGTCTGTTCTTCTCTCTGGCAAGTTGACTGGTGCATCTCTATCGAGCAGATCTGGTTGAGCTTGTCTACATGACATTTCCTGCAGGTTGCAACCACTGAGCTATATTATACACTGGAGTGCTAATCACCGTCTGTTTGAACGAGTCGCTTTGAAGCCACCAGCCGCCATATTGGTACTCCCTATTTCCCCCCAGTAACTAGGGAATATGTGCGTTACAGCGTCGAATAACGAGGATTTTCTCATGTTCAGGGGGGGCTTAAGACTTTTAAAATGTCAAATGCCATATACTTTTATGTTATGTTCTAAAAATATCAAGTACTGAGAAAGTCATGTGCTGAAATATTTTGCATTTTATTCATTTAAATATATGTATTTAACATTTATAAATATATAAATAACAATATACAAAAACATATATTTACATATGTGTATACATATATATACATATATACATATACACATACTTATATATACATATATATATATATTTAATATGAATAACATGTAAAATATCTCAGCACCTAATTTCCTAGTAGTTGATAGTGTTAGTACATCCACTGACTGTAGAATTACCTGTAAAACGTTTTCACTCAGCCAGAAAACTGCTTGTTGTTGCAACCAAATCCTATGGGATTCTGTGAGAGTAGGGAGTAGCAAGATGGCGGCCAGTGACTTCAGTTTTGCGGCAAAATCAGCACTCCAGTGTATTATATAGCTCAGTGGTTGCAACCCAACCATGCTGAAGAGGATACAATCTCCACGACAAAGCCAACATTACCAGCTTATCAACCTGTCATACGGTCAGTAGTGATTCTTGCAGGATCTTCTTTATTTTCTACTTTAAATGGTTCTAAAGCTGTTGAACTGAAGCGAAGGACACTCAAATCAGGTTGGTTCGTTGTTAGTGGAACTGAAATCTCTAATGGCGAGTAAAAGTGCCATTGATGCATTTTTCCTTATAGTCGCATGTCAATTTATCAAATAAATGAGGAAAATGCGTACATTTTACCATTATCCATTAACGTTGATCAAACGTCGGCATTCTAGTCAGGTAACACAGTGAGATTTAGATATTTTAAATTAAGTTGTATCAGATTTGAAATTTCTGAATGCTGATGAATATCGTTACCAATGAAGCGGATAATTCCGCTTCATTGTATTGTGGAGGAAATTGTCCCAGAGGCTGCCACTGTGACTCCTGAGCTCCATAGAATAGCTTCTTCTTCCCATTACACGTGTCTGCATTCAGGCTTCATATCAGGATGCAGGTTTTCAGACGTTTGAAGGTAGGTCACAGGTCGCTCCAACAATTGTGCCGCTCCGGCTAATTACCGGCTACATGCAGTGCCATGCAAAGGTATTCATACCACTTGAATCTTCCGCATGTTTGCTGTGTCCTCTACCTCTTGTGGTAAACTGCAGATGGGGCTTCCTTTTAATTTGGACTTTCTATGTAATTTTTGCCAACTAAATATCTTAGTAACTTGAACTTCTGTTCTAAACATCAAACTAGGATTGAAACAGACAGAGAGACGTGTTAAGCAAAGAAAGGCCGGGCTAAGCCCCTGCAGTGGGTATTATATATAGATTCCTCTGACTGAGCAAACTAAAAAGGCACGTCCCAGTTTCCAACCAGACCCAAGCTCTTTGATAGATGGTGCATTGGGCGCTGCAGTATTTAGAGCGCTGGGAAACCTGGCAGACAAACAAAATCCTCCAAACGTACAAGCGGAAGGAAGGAAGAAAAGAAAGGAGGGAGCGTGTCTTCAAAGAGTGGGACACTGAGCCAAGATTTTCAAGTGAAGGGCGGAGGAAGCTGATCGCTTTTCTTCATGAATCCTAGTCGCCCGCTCCCAGCTCGATCAGTAAAAGTCAGAGTCTGGACCATGTCCCCCCCATCAGCGACATGTTCACTCAGACAGGAAGCTGCTGCCAGATGAAGAGCCAAAAAAAAAAATCACAGGAACACAGTTTGGTGTCTAGTGCTGGCTTAGATCTAAAGATGTGGCTGATCTTGAAATTATTTCTAAGAGATCAAAGCCAACGATGTTTCAGGCACAGGACCAGGGTGAGATCCAAATCACTGGACCTATTTAAACTGGCATTTTTATCACCCCTTCAAAGCCCTGGGAGGGTAATGAAGGGGTTTTGAGGGGGGGTGGCTCTGGTAAATATAGAATGCTGCAATGGTGAGCAGCGAGGCCTGAAAGAAGGTTTCATATTCCCATAGGACCATAATAAAAGACAGCAACTCTTTTTCCAGCGCGAGGAAGGGTGAGGCACACTTAATTAAGACAGAGATGTTTTGAACCACCAGTGAAAACATGCAGAGCTGAAAAAAAGACAGCCCGAGTGTTGGGCGGCGTGGCATCAAGAGGAAACTTTATACCCTGGGTGAGCTAACAGTGGGTCTCTGTTACAGGACAGAGATGGTCCCTCTCTGTCCTATGTCAATAAGAGTTAGGAAAAAAACTTCAAAGAAAGAGCAGTTTTTTTTAGAGAAAACGGACTAAAAAAAGTCAACTTGAACAACTGATTCTCAAAATATTGGAAAAATCCCTTCAAAGCTCTGCAACAGTCAGAAATATTTAAACACTTGATATTACTTAAAGTTCTTAGAATCAGAATAAACATCCAAGGAATTTTTTTTCTTATTTGGTTAGCACTTTGGTGCAAATTGGGCATGGGCTAGGTTTAAGGTAAAAAAAAAAAACTAAAAAAAAAAACTAACTAAAAATGTGCCATCTTCTGAAATAATTTCAACAAGATGCCAGAAAAAGTCCCTTCTCCAGCTGTTTGGACCATAGAGGAAGGCAGCACTTTAGCACCCCAATTGTTTGCTTGGGACTGCCAGTCAGCTGGCTGATCGATGGCTTTTACATGTTTCCTTCACAAGAAATGTGAAATGGGAATACTGAAGAACATGTTATAGTGGTATAGAAACTAGAGAAGCGCTACTCCTCACTCTTATTAAGGGTTCACAAGCATATCTATCAGGCTGCTGACTGCAGATGTATTACCTGACCAGATAACCTAACAAATTAACTACTTAATATACGCTTGTTATATTAAGTTATATTATAAAAGGGATAAAATATTACGTGCAACAAGCAGTGGAAGACTGATTAGATTTAGTGTTTATTCTACATTTTGTTTTGAGAGATATGTAAATGTAATAGAAAAACACTACAGTATTGTTATATAACAATATGATGATAGTAGCGACTGCTAAATTACATTCGTTTTGTACTAATTGATGTGTTTTTGTTGTAAACCAAAACATGTAGATTATGCCACGTATTTCTATTTTAGATTTTTGTGCAAACCCTGTTTTACCAAGAAACTTGGGTATTATCACTTCAGGTACAAGGAAGAATCTCATTCCCGCCCAATGCGATGTAAATGCTTGACTAAAAGATATGAGGATATTAGCAATGAAATTGTGTCAAAGAAAAGCACAAAGCTATTTTGAATCAGTGCAAGATCTAGATTAGGGTTGAGCGGGATTACCCAAAACATTGAAACGGTACTACATGACATGCCGGCAACACACAGATTATTGGTGACAGTCTTGTTAATTCCTTCTCTGCTTCTATTCCTATTCTAGTGGTATTGTTTTATTTCATTTTTTTAAGAAATGCAGTTAAAGTAATTCAGAGGTGAAAACATTCAGTCCGCTATGATGATTCTACAAGTCCATATACTGTACCTCCATTCTGGCTCAAACCTATTGATTTTTTTTTGCCAGCTAAAAAGACATGCCAAAGTCCCATTTATTGCCAGAACACCTGCTATGTTAGTTATGTAAGCCAGATACCTCACAAGAATTTGTTGTGGCTTTTATGACTCTTGCAAACCTCCAAACGCTCACGGCAGCTGTCAGAGAGTGAAAAGGGAAGCAGCACAAGTTAAAACCTGAGAAACGTCTACTTGAGGAAGCCTCTTTTCAATTATAACACTAATAAAACAGAGAGAGAAAGTCACGAGAACATGAAACAAAAGAAGCTGCAGTTTGGGAAGAGTCAGAGGCCTATTTCACATAACACTTCAAAAAGGGGGTTTGGATACTTTCTTGCCAGCTCTGAGTGAATCTGACAGGATCAAAGTGGCCAGACGGGGTTGGAGTCAACTTGGCGCTGTTGCATCTCTGAAATACCAAGTGAAGCAGTCACAGACCTGTAACTGCTGCCCTATGAAGAGGTTACCTGGCTTTGGCTCTCTAGAATGGCATGTAGCAATGACGGACTGTGTGAACAGCACATCTTTTCAAGTTTCAGTTCTCCAGAGTCCTGTTAATCACCTGATCATTTGGCTTGAGTTGAGGATCCCTGCCTTAGAATACGAGGTGACCTATACGCATTTAATGCGTTCCCAGCATAAGTGAGGGACTTGTCTTTGATTCTTTATGTGCACTTAAAGAGGCAAGTTATCAATTAAGATTGAATGTAACAACACTTGTATCCTTCTGTGAACATTTTTGGGATAGGCCTTCAGCTGGAAAGTTTGCAGCCTACCCAAGAGGACAGCAATGTTACACAAGCTCAACCCTGAACAGAAAACGTTCCACTTTCGGCCGTGTCACAGAATAAAACCAAGCTTGCCTGGCAGTAGCAGTGGGTAACAATACGAGAGAAAAACAAGTCAACTAAATGCAGTTTAATGATCCATTAAGATAATATTTTCATATCGGAAAATATACCTCAGTTATTCTATATCAAACCACACGAGCCAGCAGTCTCTACTCCGGAAGAGACGCTCCAAGGTTGACTGTCTGGCAATCCTTTTAAAAATCTGGGATGTCCAAAAGTGTCACGCTTGTAATGAAACTACAGTGGACAGTCTATCCTGTCTCTGTATGATGCGGTCAATGTATGTTAACAAATACGTGTTGCTTGGCAAAATGCTTTGTGTTGCTCACAATAAGGCAAAGATCTACATTCTCAACACAACACAAACATAATAATTTTTTGCAGTTTTAAGTTTAATTCCTAGTAACTGCACTAATGTAGCTAACTGCAATTGTAAGATGAGGTTTAAACTGGTATTGATTGGCCACAGCGTTAAAAAAGGTGATCAGAAACCAGACAAATCTCAACTTAGACCTTTGTTGTCTGCACAACTGGTCAAACAACCATATATGTCAGTCTTAGCCATAGGCGTTTCAAAACTGATTTATAACAGACTTTTCATTAGTCGACTTGGAAAATACGCACATCACAACATGTTTGAGTTCAAAACAAAATCACATCCTCATAAGATGCTATTCAAAACTATGCAAAGCAAGCTATTCAGAGCAACGCTAAGCTTCAGGGCAAAAAAAGAAGTCTTCCTCTAAATCACTGTAGAGGTGCTGTGCAGAGTGCAGCGGGATACAGAGCAGCTCAGCCCAAGCCTAAAGTCAACAGCAGCTTTCCGAACGCTGCCTCGCTCACATTAGCTGCTGGCAGGAGACTCGCATAGGACACACACGTCCAATCAGCTACAACTGGGTAGTGGCGGTACGTATCCAGGATGACACTTTAGCGTCGAAACGCGGCCAGGCAACAGCCTCGGTCTAAATATATGATATTAAAGCGGTCCAAGTACAGAGGAGTCAATACAGACACGCAGAGCTCAGATTTTCCAAACTGTACAGTACAGTCCATGTTTTCATGACTAATATTTGCTGATTTGCTCTACTAATATTAGCACATTGCCTGCAGATCTGCACACAGCTCCACCCAACCTTTTCCCTCTGACAGCACTCAACAACAGGGCATCTGATGGGCGAAGTGAGCTGTTTTATCAATAGATTATACGTCAAAAATATTAAGAAACCAATCCATAAGGAACACTTCACCGTTTTGTGGGGGTGTTTTTTATTTTTGTTGTTGAAGAAAGCAACACGTTACTTTTAATCTGAGTCTGCTTGTCAAACACTGGCATATATCAGGCAAAAATTATATGTGGTTTTCAAAATGCTTTAGCAATAAAAATCTGAAAAAAATGCATTTTTTTAACCCCCTTTATTCTAATACCCCAAAATAAAATACAATGTGACCAGTTGCCTTGTGAAGTCACCTACTTTGCAGCCTAAACAGTATCTGTGGCTCAAGACTATCCCATGGTTTAAACATCTTAGGAGCATTTTTCTAGCCACCAACTGGAAATGGAACAGATAAGAATAAAACAACAAACCTAACAATACATGGAAGTCCGCCTGCGCATAAAACATGGTGGTGGCAGCATCGTTCTGTTGGGATTTACTGATTCAGGCAAATCAGGGGAGCTATTCAGAGCTGATGAGAAGATAGACGGTAGAATAAAACCTGCTAGAACATTTTATAGTATTATCAGTATCATGTAACATTTCATATGCTGACAATGATAAATGCATTAAATGATGTCTGAAAACCCCCAAAAAACTAACAGTAGTGCCAGGATTGCCATGTTCTGTGATGTTGTTTCTATGAGAGAATCAGGAAATTTGAAAACTTGAAGCTGCACAGTTGCCTAAAAAAAAGACCCTAAAGAAGTTGTAAATACTTTTCAAATCATCTCTACTAGAGACTGTCAAACATCAAACGAGAGCAACAATGAAATGCTTTAGATCAAAGCTCTGTGTTAGAATGGTCTAAGTAAAGCGTAGACCTAAATCAAATCGAGAATCTGTGGACTTGAAAAGTGACGTTCACTGACACCCTCTATCCAGTCTGACTGGGATGGAAGGATTGAGGGTCCTTAGATGTACAAAGATGATGAAGACACAACCCAAAAAGACTCGCACCTGTAATTTAGGTAAAAGGTGGCCCTACAAATCATTTACTGAGGAGGGCCCAATACAAATTCACTCCACACGTTTCAGATTTTTATTTGTCCAAAAAAAAAAAAAAAAAAAAAAAAAACATTGAATACCAGCTATGATTGCTCTGCCGGTTCCAATATCCGTACTGATTTGCATTAGTCTCCCACCTAAAATCCCAATAAGATACACAGAAGCGTGTAGCTGCCACTTGACAAAGTGTGGAAAAAGTTCAAGGCGTGTGGATGCTTTGGAAAAGCTTTGCGTGTTTTTTTCCTTGGTACGCTTTTGGCCCCTCCTCCCTCTCAGCATACTGACCTACAATTCAGCTCTGCTGCTGCTCTCTAAAAATAGGCCCAGAGTTAACCTACACAGTGAGCCAGAGAGGGAGGGAGGGAGAGAATAAAGGGATGTGATGGCAGACAAACATGAGCAGGGATTTTGGTGCTGATGTAACTCGTGGCTGACAATTAGGAGGTGCCAAGAGCTTTGCACTGGTAAAGGCTTGTTAAAAAGGTTCACAATTCTAACTATTTTTACTCCCCTTAATGTTCTGAGATGTATTTTTCCACTTATAATATAGTAACATGTCATGTAACCAAGCATATCAATTTTAAAGGAGAACTCAAGCAAAGTGATAACCAACTAAATGTCAAGACAACAAGCTGAAGAGCAGATTATAATCTAGATGGCCGGCATGAACATTCAAGGACAGCAAAGTTTAATAGAGATGAGCAGAAACTGTCCTTGGCTCTACGCTGGCAGATTACACCCACACAACCTGGCCCCTGTCCTCTGCCAAGGCGAGCCCTCCGCCACTCTGAAACCTGAAATGATTTCTACAAAGAGGAATTACAACAGGAGGAGAGAAGATGGAGCGGACTGAGAGCGCCTGAATCCTCCGCCGAGCCAAAAAGAAGAATGATTTCTCCTCAGGTGTTTCCTGGGAAGAGCTTGCAGCAGGCTTGCATCATCCTGTTCATATTTGCCTCTGGTTTATTTTTTAGCTCTTAGGTATGAAGTCACGATCCAATCCCAGGTATCTACTCAGGATCCTGAACATTTCTAAATGATGGTGTCCTCGTCCTGCACCAAACCCGATTCCTCATACCTGTTAGAACATTATGTGTGATTACATCAGCCACACCCCAAGCAAGAGGCTCAACTTGGCTGTGCACAGCCAGTTCTTAACAACACTTTAAGTTATTTTGGTTTACAGGTCAGGAAAACCGTTTTAAAGTGAGAAAACATTAAATCTTTGATGGAATCTGGGTTTTCCATTTAGAATCAAAAGCTACGTTCACACTGCAGCCTGAAGTGACCCAATTACGATTTTTTTGCCCATATGCGACCTGTATCTGATATTTTCCTGACAGTCTGAACAACACAGATCGGATTTTTTCAAATGCGACCCAGGCCACTTGGTTATGTGGTCCTGAATCCGATGCGTATCTGATCTTTTCAAATGCGACCTGTGTCTGTACGGCCGGGTCACATTTATCCGACTGATACTCGACAAACGTCGCTATTCTGCGTCCTGCTATGCAGAAGCGGGAACAAAGACGACACCAATGGCGGACAACAATGAGGAGAGCAGTCAATGGAGGGAAAGCTCCGGTTAGAAAATAAATTAATGACCGCAAAATGCGTGCCAGCGTTATAATCCTTGTTTACTTCCGGAAACACTGAGGACGCTTGCTACGTGTGACGTCATCTCGTCCTTGAGTGCGCATGCGGGACACTAAGGTTGAACGCATTCAGTTCACACAGGAGAACACATACAAGTCGCATATATTTGGAAATGTGAACGGACACACCAAAAAATCCGATTTCACAAAGAAAATCGAAATTGAGCATCAAGGCCTGCAGTGTGAACGTAGCCTAAGTCACTGTCTTTTAAGAGTGAAGCTGCTCCGGCTACCTCTCTTTCTGTGCCGCGAGGCCTCTTCTGCCCGCTACGTTCAGATAGCCACCCCTGGATTACCTCAGAAATGTTTGTTTGTGGATTTGAAACACACACACTGGAAGGCCTTTGATATTGAGAAAAAGGGTTAACTGATGGTGACAGAGACAAAAAGCTGACATACTTTAACTCATCCTGATGTCGCAGACGAAAAAGGTCGAACCGTGAGGGGTGGAGTTCACAGCAGGTCACACCTTTAACAGCTACTGACCTACAGCATCGCCGCACTTTCATCACCTCCAAAAGAGGGTATTTCCTGTTCGAGGGCCCGCACAGCTCATCAGCTGAGGGGCCAAAAATAACCATCAATCCCAGCATGCCTCACAAGTTGCCATGGGATCAAACAATATGGGAGGCGGGAGGACACTGAGGCTTTTTAATCAGCGGGTGGAGAACATGGAGGTGGAGACATGACAAGCGACGGCAGGGGGAAAAGAAAGCGGTTAGGGCGATTACAGAGCAGTTTCACTGCAGAACAATGCTGTTATGGGAAAAAGAGAAACAATAAGCCCTTAAATTGGCTTAGAGCTTTATGTTATGAAAATCTGACAGATTTTCCAATTAACCACATCTAGTATTTTTTTCCCCCCTTTTATATATTTAAACAAATCAGTCTCAATGATGCAAGGAATATCATGGTTCCAGATCCAGAAGCTGCTACCCCACTAACCGGAAGCTCGTTTCTGTGTGCATTTATCTACCTTTTTATGTGCTAATGATCCCTGCGGTGTGTGACAGAATTAGGGCAAGTAAAGCGGAGCAGAGTGCATGCAGACGAGTCCTTGACAGCAATCAGCTCTTTGCACCGATGCCACTCTCCCCTGAGAAGGAGCTACAAGTGTGTGGCATGGAGAGGGCTGGAACGTGGTGTGAGAAAGCAGAAGAAATGAATGGCTTGATGTGCTAATTATATCCTTGACTGAAAGAGAAACCGCGGGAGATTTAGGGTACAAAGGCTCCGGGATATAACTGTATGCTTAGTAATTACTATTTACTATTTACAGTTTTATCTCTAGATTTAACATAAAGATAATACAAAGCTATTTTTCTAACATAAAACGTGTTTATGACTGGCACCAGCCTCCTTGCCCTGCAAGAATAAGCAGGTATAGAGAAGGGTTGGATGGATATGTTAGTGAAGGTTTAATTCGGTTTTATATTAGAAAGAAATCCACACATTATTTGCATGTGTTTGCCTATGGGGGGGGGGGGGGGGGTTGCACCTACCGAGAACTTTGATGCACTTACCAAAGGACATTTTGCCGAACTTATTTATTCAATTATTTATAAAGGACATTGCTATTGATTAAACAGATTAATCCAAAGAGAACTCTTTAATATATTACTGGACTTTTTTTATTGAACTCGCTCAGCTGCAAGTACAAGAACACACACACACACACACACACACACACACACACACACACACACCTATAGTTGTAACACCAACATGTCCAGACATGTTTCTGGGCTTGGCAGCGAGTCAGTCATGTTTAAAGAGTCAGAAAAGAGTTAGTTATGGATCATGTGTTTCTGAGAGGCTGAGGGGCCAAACCATGCACAGTTCACTGAACATCCAACACACACCTGCGGCTACACAGGTGATGTCCTGATGGGGGGGGGGGGGGAACATCTTTCACTGTTCCCCTTCTTATCTTTGAAAGCAGTATATGATGGTGGATTATTTCAGAGCAGCATGGCCCTCTAGTCCAGATAAAATCCTCAATCTAATCCCATCAGTAGTAATCGGAAATATACACTTTGTAGTTTTACCCAGCAAATTTTGCAGAGCTTTTCTTTGAATTTTTTTTTCTTGAAATCTAAGATACTGAAGAGAGAATGTTTTTAATTTTAAAAAAGCCTTTTACAAAGGGGAATTAAAAAAATAAATAAAAATAACCTCATACCGACATCATTGTTCCCCTCTTGAAAAGGTAAATTCAGAAGAGGAGGCTCTAAAATACATCAAAAAATGACTGCGGTATGACAGTTGTGGATAAATCTCAATTTGTGACGTGTCATTGCATGAACAAGCCAAACAGTTCTTTAAGAGCCAAATCCTTTTAATGGACATCGGCAAGACCCAAATCTTCAGCCGCTCCTGCTCTTTTCTGAGGACCATTCATTCAAGAATGAAAAACCCACTGTTTAGCAACCTCTTAGTATGGAAATGAGCGCACCGAAGTTTACCGGTACAGAACAGCGGAGCTAGGGAGTCACGTATAGATGCAAGGATGTTGAAAAAGAAGAAAACAGCATAACCCAAAAAGGAAGCAGTATCTGGCTGTACATCCGTAATATCTAACAGAGCAAGCTGACCGGAAGGTCAACAACAAACCTGCATAGACCCTTTTGGTTCTGCGTTCAGTATTGTTGACTGTTTTAATCAAACTGATGAACAAAAGTAACTGTGTACTTTTATTTAAGAATACAAAGTATAAATGTAGAACATCTTAATACACTAGATAAAAAATGCTTACCACCACAAAAACATTGACACTAAATGGGTCATTTGGAAATTGGAAGACGTGGTTCTGCTATGGGTCCCAAAGCCAGAGCCAGCCTTTCCGTCTCATATCTCTAGCTATACTTAGACTTAGACAACTTTATTTGTCATTTTGTATGCACAGAGTGCGTACAGAACGAAATTTCGTTGCATACAGCTTTGTAAATTGCTTACCCGGTTAAGCTTACATTTTCTTCCTCTACATTTTGATGTTCCATTAAGGTTTTTTTTTTCTTTACGGCCATCTCCTGCAATGGCATGGGTATAATAGAAATTATCTGGACAGACATTTTCTTAGAGAAAGGCAGAAGAGTACTTTCAGAGTAATGTAGTTTTGTATGATACAAAAACTCTAGACTTAGTTTTGGATGCCAAATTTCCTCTAAATGTATGTTGTACTGAAAACAAATACATTCAGGATACAGTTATTTTAATGCAGGTTTTCATTATGTTTTAGATAGCATTTATACCATGGGGAAAATGTTGCTGCTGGGGTAGGGTTAGGGTCTGTTTCTTCACAGACAGGTAAATAAAGATTTTCAACTTAAAACTGCAAAAACAGAACTAAAATTAGTCAAAATCTTCTTGAAATTAGTGTATTTGTCCTTTATTTTAGCAGGTAAATAAGATAATCGCCCATGGAATAAGATTTTTGCACTTAAAATAGGAAGAACTGGTCTCCATAAACTTATTTCAAGTGCATTATATCTAATTATCTTATTTTAGGGGTAAAATTACTCTTTCAATTGGCAGATAATCTTATTTACCTGCTCAAATCAAGGGCAAATACATTCATTTCAAGACGATTTTACTTATTCTTAGTTCTGTTTTTGCAGTGTAATGTCTCCTAATTTCATCCATTACAACACTAGGAACCACTACCTTCAGCATCACACACAGACTACGCTCATTTTGAAGCTAAGCTTTTGCCTAATCAGCACTTTCCAGATTGGTCTCCACAGCAACCTGCTAAAGCCTGAGGAGATGTGTTAAGGGGGGGGGGTCTGACCCTACAGTGACCCATCTACCAGCTGCTGTCAGCATGATCAGGACACAGCCAAAAACATCCAAAAGCCACACAACCACAACACAGAACTGTTTCTCCAGACATCGTGCCTGCAGTCGCTGCAGGTGAGATCAGAGCTTAGAGATAACATCCACGGAGTGATATGATACCAGCATTACATTAGCATTACATGCCATGTTAATAACAGTAAATAACACTTTTAATCTAGTTATAATGTTTAATCTGTGCTTTTTAGCCCAGAATATACGCACTTGAGATCTGGAAAATACTTATTTGAAATTTATTCGATCGCTTGCTGATACAATGCTACTTCTCCGTTTTATTAGTAGTGATCCCATGAGAACGGCATTTTTTTTTACAAGCTATATAAGCAGTATGTGCCTCTGCAAGCACAGTGGGTGGGTCTTTCTGCTTCCTGCTCTTCTTCTACTTATTCTCATGTCAAGACAAGATGCCCTCAGAAATGTGGCACACAACGCCAAATACAGGTGTACAAGTTGTTATTATGACATACTTGTAAAGTTCAGTAAAACTTTTCATGCAACATGCATTTTTGCACTTTTCGTCACGTTACACAAAATTGTGGGGGTTGTTTTTAATTTTTACCAATAGAAATTTGAAAAACGGTGGTGTCCATTTTGACCCGGGCCTCCGAGTCAGTACTTTCACAGCAGTTACACCTGCAAGTTCTTTGAGCTATGTCTCGACCAGACTTTCACATCTAGAGGCTGAAATCTGTCTGCAGCCAGTTTGGGATTGAATGCAAATGCATTACACACCTTTTAGATATTTATTTTGAAAGAAATCGCATCATGTTATTTTAACCTCTCAATTACGTGCTAATTTGTGTTGTACTATTAAATACACTCTTTTTTTTTTTTTTTTTTTTTTTAAATCACAGATGTTTGGGATTGTGACAAAAGGTGGAAAGGTTCAAGTGCTATGAACACTTTTGGCTCTGCAGCTTCCAGAGTTGTAAAATATCACCAACGAATGAGAGAATAAACTGATCGGACGAGTTCCTGAACGGTAAATACAATCTAATCTGTTATGTGTATGCGCTGGACCAGGGCCGGATTATCCATAAGGGCCAGTGGGCCAGTGCCCAGGGGCACCAACCATGGGGGGGCACCACATGACACATGCTTTAAAAATATATTTTTCATAAATTGTTATTTACTTGAAATTGTTGAAAGACCATGCCTTATTTGTTTTGTGACCACTGATGTCACAATAATAATAAATGATAAATAAATCAAGATTTTTTTTGATTTCAACATTTTAAAATTAGATATTTGAATATTGCTCACTGCTCATATGCCTACATGTAGTTGTGTAAGTTAGTAAATAGTAAATTACATTACAGAAATCCCCTTGATTATGTCTGATGTTTTTGACCGGAGGACAGCATGGCTAAGGGGGGGGGGGGGGGGGGGGGGGGGGGGGGGCTTTGAGGTATAGTGCCCAGGCACCACATTGTCTTAATACGGGCCTGCCTGGACACATTCTTCAGAAACAGGTAGCGATGCACACATGGAGATCTGAAAGGTAAGGCTGCTCCTTTTAACCACTCAAACCCTTCTTCCCCTCATGGTGGGTATCTTTTGACATGTGCTGCGTTTCTCTTTTCCTCTCTGTATCTTCTTGGCAACACAAGCAGCCTCGGAGACACGACAGCATCTGCCGTATTTAAGATCGAAACGAGCGAACCAAGGAATTCCTTGTAAGTTTCAGAAAACCTCCTCAGTTCTTCAAAGACACCCTTTAACCAGACAACACCACCAACTCGGGCATATTTTCAACCTTTTTATGATATTTGCCTGACAGAAATGGACCCTTATGTCCCCCACTGGGCCACGCTATGCTTTTATAACAAAAACAGATGATTCCTATGCAAAAATGCTCTTCGGGCTTCAACTGTCTCTCTCTCTCTCAAGGCTGCATCCTGTGTGTGTGTGTGTGTGTGTGTGTGTGTGTGTGTGTGTGTGTGTGTGTGTGTGTGTGTGTGTGTGTGTGTTTCCAAACCCCTCAGCCCTCATGGGACTGTGCGCAGTCTGCCCGGCTACAGAAGGAAGTGCTATGAGGAACGCCGAGCCAATCGCAGCAGACGATTCTGGTCACATGACCGAGACACGTCTCTGTGCTCCAATCGCACGGCTGGGTTCGGGGTCAGGTGACGGGGCTCAGACCGGCTCAGTGTTTTGAAGCAGATGAAAACAAAAGCTAACGAGGCCATCGGTTGGCCCCGCCAGCTGCTTTCGCTGCATGCGGGGCTGAAAGAACCTGCGCAGCTCCAGGACAACAAAATGGGATTTATTATGACCACAGCAACAAGTGTGTGTGCCTGTGTGTAGAGGAGAGAAAGGAGGTGCACTATAAAAGAGACAGAGGACAGTCAGAAAGGATGAAAGGAAACTTAGGGCTGCTCTTTTATGTTCTGCAAGGTGATCCCTGTATGTGGAAAAAAATCTATTCATTTCCAAACAGTTACACAGAAAGGATCTGAAAGCGGCAGCTGGAAAGGTGCGGGTTCCAGACCATTGGCGCTGTGTGAGCTCAGATGCAAAGACAATAACTCCACTGGATGGTCGCGTTTCACCTCAGCCCCACCAAACGCCGACCACAGATGGCCCATTATGTTGTTTTTCCCCCAACTTTAACAAGTTAAAACTCTTGGCACAGTCCCGAACCACAGCCTCAGTGACACTACTGTCCTGAAAAGAAAGACGGCATTCAACTGTTCGACACTAACTTCTCCTTCAACTGTCTGATCCCCAAGACATCTCTTAAGCTTGTACTCAGCACAAACAGACCCCCCCCCCCTCCATCACCCCCAACACCCTCTTCTCCAGATGGCCACCCATATAAGTAACCCACCCCAAGAAGCACTTCACACACACTCACAGCAATCGTCCACTGTGTCCAGCCACAGGAGCTCAGACAGGCTGACAACCGTCATTAAGAGCCTTGGCCAGACGCTCAGAGCGAGCCGTCGTGCAGACGTCGAGGAGGAGGGGGGCTGCAATAAGCCAAAACTTTGGACACCGGTCAGGCTTTTATCTGGTAGGCCACTTTTTTATTCAGCCCACAGCTGAAGCTGCGGGCACAGAAGGGACGGCTGCCCAAGAGATCCGTCTCCTTGTTCCAAAGTCCCAGGATGGTCATTAATCTTCTTTACTGTACAGTGCTGATTAAACCGTTCTGTTTTTTTCCCCCACTACTGTTTGGAGTGAGCAGAGTCACACGAAAGTATTGGGAAAGCATTCACCAGACACCCAGAGGAAGTTGCATTAAATCCCTTCATGTTTGGAAACACTTTGACCAAAGAGTGCGTTTTTCGAGGCACGATTAGACTCAGTAGGACTAATATTTACAAAGGCTTACTGTATATAATAACCGTGACTAAAAAATGTCAAATTTAATTAGCCACTCTTAAAGTGAACAGTCACTGACGGTAAGGGGTGAAAAGCTCTGATGCATTTCCTGACAAAACAGTTCATTTACTCAAGTTTGACCCAGCCAAATCATTTGGAGACTGATGGTTTATTGAGGGTAAACCATCACCATAAGCGTAACTGAAAACAAATCCCTTCATGATATGTTTATGTGTGTATAGCCGTTTGAGGAATCTACATTAGTTTGTACAGCAAAACATGCAACCTTAAAAAATAGCGATGCAATATGAGACCTGCCCTAAGTCCTATCAGGTAGCGCTGACAACAACACTCTTTGGTGTGGAAGTCATTACAGAGGAAAGAAGTCTCAAGCTATTTTCAGCATCAGCGGGGTAGGTTAAAAATTTATTTAGATGGTGCCTAGAAGTGTAAGAGGCAATTTAGAGATAACTGTATGCAAAGTCACACTTTTTATCGTTTTAATCTCTCCACCTCTCTCTGTGTGTAACACGGAGGTTTGGAGGGGTTGGTAGACTTTTGCAAATTTCAGAGTTCATTCAATAATCTACATTTCCCCAGGGAATACATAGAGAGCACAGTTTTACTAATGCTGGTTATGTTAGTTAGTAATTAAATATGGCAACAACAGGTTAAATGTCCTTAACTATTTTCCGTTGTTTAAAAATAACAAATAACCCCATTTTATAGCAACTCCCTCTTACACACACACACACACACACAGATATGGCCTCTGCTCCTAAAATAAAAATTTAATCTGGAAAGCTAAAAAACTAAATGCTTTAAAAATTGCTTTTAAAGTTCTGAAAGCAAGCTTTGTATCAGCATGTCAAGGCTTTATAAAAACGAAGGTTGGAAAACAGCCACAAAAATATCTGCATCTGTACTTATGAACTAATATTGAAAGGGCCACAATGTTTTCAAAGTGCTAAAATGCTGCTTATTGCACTGACAAAAATTTGGTGGGAAAAATTATGACTCATATTACAGAAATTGCCTTTCTGTCAAAAAGAATTCTTAATATATATTTAGGGTCATATTGCATGCACCAATTTACTGCCAATCTCAAAGTTTAGTGATATTTTCTAGGCAACTTAGTGTATTTATACTGGCATATAGGTGGTTAGAGCAGTGCGCTTGCGCTCTGAACAGGTCGTAAGTACCCGGTTCAATCCCCACAGACTGCCACCATGTCTCCCTGAGCAAGACCCTTAGCTCCAGATTTCTCCCCAGGCGCCACTCAGTGTAGGCAGTGTAGAGACAAAAATTCCCCTCTGTGGGACTACAAGGATAATCTTTCTTATGCAAAACAAACAAGACAGAGCACAGAAATAAATGTTGCAGTAGAAAAACCCTCTGACTGCCACCCAGCCAAAGTGGCAGCCATGTTGGATCAAAACAGAGAGGCTTTTAGTGGGTTTATCAGGCAGGCGGAGGTCACAGATAAGAGAATGAAGAGGCTTTTATACAAAATGTGAGCCGCTGCTGTGGAAAATCAATACAGGAGTCCTGGGAAGAAGCAGAGAGAGAACCATGAAACCAGTCTAAAAATGCAGGAAAACATGTGACTGATTATTCAATCCTAGAAATATGAGTGCTTGCAAGTGTCCTCGGGAGTTATGTACAGATTTTCAAAACGTCAAAGGACATTACGAGATTACTATGTGTTCCTAAAGAATTACTGTTGTGAGTGTCTTGGAAGAGCCCTAAAGGTACAAAAAAGAAACATCCTGTCAAAGACTACTGAGCAATCATTTTGTTGATGGGACATTGGTGGATTTAAATAATTCCTGCTAGGGGTGTAGATGAGATTATGTAGCAGGAGTTCTTGCAATTTTACACTGCCATGATATTTCGTGTCAACGTGAAGTCTGTCTCACACAGCGCTATCAGTTGCTGTCAACATGAATTTGTCTGGTAAAACAAGTCAAGTTTTAATTCACCAATATCATGGTAGGTACTTTAACCAAAGCTCTATGAATCTATTGCTTCCTTGAAATGATCCAAGAAGTTGGACTATTGATCTGAGAATGACACCAGCCCGCAAGTCTTATATGCACAACAGCCATAATGCATCTGAATGGTCAATGACTTTGCTATTCAAGGACTTCCCAATTCTGACATTAGGGGGCGTTCTATTTTATGTTATCAACCTAAAACTCAGAAGTTCAACTTTCCCAGGGCATAAAGCCTGCACCGTTGTTTTTAAATTGTTATTTAGAAAATAAGAAGTTCTTGGCTACCCCAATATGTTGAAAGGATCCACTATTAGCAACGACTTTTGGGCTACCATGAAAGAAGCCTACACTGTTACAAAGTTTGTGTAGCAGCATTTTGAGAGCTGGTAGAGAAAAAGACAATAAAAACAGAAGAGATTCTATTGATTTTTAAACACTGTTAGCCACTTGCAGTGTTTAACAGTGCTTAAGTGTTAGTCTTTAATAAAACTAAGCTTAGCAGCTGCATCTGAGCTTCCAGCTGGATAACACAAAGGGTTTTCACAGTTTTTTATCTTATTGTCTGGTCTGTCTAGTTAGGCTTTGTGCACACAACGCGTTTCTACTGTTTGTGTACATTACAACGGCGTGCGTTTCCCCCGACAGTCTAACAACAGGCTCCAGAGGGGCAGGATTCCAAAAACATCCCGGTTTCTCTTGTTGTGTACGCAAGAAGAAAACGGAATCTGCATGTATGGGGAAGCCCTGGCACATGCGTGGTATGACAGCAATCAGTAGAAATTATTGCGCACAGCATAACGGATGCCAACTAGTTCACCTTGAGAAAACCACCAGCGGTGGTTTTATTATTCAAAGTCACCTGAAGCAACAGCTGAACCTGTTTGTCCGTATAAACATGGGTCTTTTTAAACAGGAAGTGTTCTACGCATGCCCATGTTGCTGAGTTTCAAAGATCATACTGCCTACTAATGGCGTGGCAGGGAAATTAGTTTTTAGCGCATTGCGCACCGAGATTGCAATCGAAACATTGTCAAGTAGACAACAGTATAATTGTGTGCACAGAGGATTAAATCGATCAATCCTAATTTGGATTAGGGTTGCAAAAAAACACTTTGTTTGTAGATGTCTCTTTGCTATGTCTCTATTGCAAAGAATGGTTTGAACTGCAATACATACTAGCTAAATATTTAAGGACCATGCACTCAGACTCTATTCCTGTAATATATTTGTTGACACATGTTTTATTTTTATTTTTTCCAGTAAGTGGATAGACTGCTCAATAGTTGGGCTCTATCTTTTGCTGTGCAAAAGATGCAGAAAGAAAGTAACACTAAAATGGTCTGTTTATCAAAGTCGTATTGTTGTCACAACATTCCTGTGCGCTGCATGTTCTAACATTATGTAGGCAAAACTTAGAATAATTCTACACTAAACAGAAATGTTTTGGGGCACAGTTGGAGATTCATGAAACCTTTATTCTATTTGCTGAAAGGGAGTATTTCCAACCACTTTTTTGCCTTTAGGCTTAATTGTGCATATAAAAAAAACAACAAAATATGTGGAGCAGTCAATTTGGACCGGAACATTCTACACTTATTACAGATTTGTTTTTAATAAGGTTGGCAATTTGTGAATCATTTACTCCATTTGTGAAAACTAAAAATTGGGCTTCACCATTATCCCAAAAAAAATTTCTGGTAAAATTTGCTTATCCTTATTGTAGTTAACCTTTTAGTATTGATAACTACAGTACCATATGTTGAGATTTAGTTGAGTTGTAGCTCCTGAGCCAAACATTCAACATGTCTGACCTTTAATCTTGCAGCTTTCAAGCAGAACACAAGAAACATTTGCGATAATGCAAACCTTTGGAGGAAGATGTTGCATAAGATGGAGAAAAAAAGAAAAAAGAAATACCTTGCTAAGCAGACCGGTATGTCAAACTGAAACTCAAAACGATTTGTGTAAAAAAAAAAAAAGAAGAGGAATTTTATAAAGGTTCATTCAAAACTTTTAATAGATTGACTGCTAAGGTAAGCTGTTCAGACGTACTATGACACATCAGATGAAGACTGCTTGGACAAGCCTGCCAATCGGCTGCTCAGTTCACGCTGCTGTGCCCAGATACCACAAAGAAATAGTAGAGCTTCAATGGGAAACATAGACTATGTATCTGTTAGCGTCCAGTGTAAAGCCAGCCTAAATGTGCTACTAAATTCATCTATATTTGCTCTGTTGTCTTTTCCTTTGAGTGGATCAACCGTCCGCTCTGACTCAACATACAGCGACTGTGTTAATGCGCTCAAAACGCCATCTGGTCGCACTGTCTGCATGCATCCATCCATCCCTCCACCCAGCACCATATTAACACTGCAGACGGGTGTATTATATAACCATCTCTACAGGAGCCAGCAGACACAAAACAAAGGGAAGCAATTGGTTAATTAACTGAGGGGTAAGGATTCATATTCAGTGGGGGGACAAAGACTGTGGACTTTCAGGTCAAATTCGAAGTAATTAACTGAGCCTCTGAGAACATTCGCGTGTTGGGGTTTCTGCAAACACAGTGGAGTCTCTATAGGTCATTACTGCCACATAACAAATACAGTATGTATGTGCTTCAAAACCCTCTGAGACTGGATGTGACGTGGTTCTCCCTTAGAGGCCTGATGCAAGTTGTATACCCACAGTTTAAAGACATTTCTGACTATGTCTTCTTATTGAGCCAAAAAGGAAGCAAAGTCATTAATTAGTAAAAGTCAGTTATACAACTCCAACAATCGTCCCCGCATTTTACATGTTTAATTTGTGTCAGATGTTGAGGGATTAAGGAATCTGTTTTCTGACAACAAAAACATCTTAGGAAGATGTTTTAAAGATCAAATTAGCTAGAAATCTTGATAGGAAAACCCATTACAACATCAGACTTTTTTTAATAAAAAAGGGAAAACATATGGTTGGGTTCTGTATTTGTTTTTACTTTAATTGTCAAGTTTAAATATAAAGAAAAATTCACATATAGGAAGATTTTTATTCTTACTATTCAAAAACAGAAATAACAAATCCTCACAAATCAGACGATGGAACCAGCCAAGGTTTCACGCGGATCTTAATACCACTTTAAGAGTTACTTAGTGTAACTTAGTTATTGACATTTCTTGTGACTACTTTCTGTTACAAAAGGTGCAAAAATAATTGGCTTAAATAGATGGAGAAAACAAAAGATCTTTCTCATTACATAAATAACAAAAGGGGGAACGAAAGCTAAAATAACCAGCATCACTGGAGAGTTTAAGAAATAACTACACTGGCAGCCAAGCCTTACAACTGAGACACATACAGAAGAAAATTTTTTGTAATATTATGTTAAAAATGTTTTTAACAATTTTTGGATTGGGGGATAACAGAAGATCAGCATATTTTTTTGTAATGTTTTTCTCTTGAACTGGATCAATCCTAACCTTAATTCCCTCCTTCTGCTCCCAGCATGTGCCATCTCATTCGGTAGGATTATAGTCACCATGGTGGACCGGCTTCCATCATAGCAACCACCCTCCATCCTTATCCCAGTAACACGTGACCAGGGCTTAGAAGGATGGATGCTTAGAATCTAATGAATTTCCTCTGTGCTTCTCCTCAAACTCTTCTTCAACCCATCCTTCATTTCTAATTCATCTTCCATCAGTTGTCTGATTCAGACCTTGTCCTTTGCATAGATGCAGTCTTATTAGGTTTGAAAAATGTCTTATTATTGGTTGAGACTTTTCTTCTTTCCAAGTATTCAAAGTGTTTGGCCTAGCCATCGGAGGAGACAAGGATGGAACTACACACAGAAAACAAGAGACGTGGTAAAATCTCTGAATGCCATAATGCACGGCATCAACCCATTTTCATGCACAGCTCTCAGAAAGGAGGGCTTACGGCTGGAATACCTGTGACGTCGTAGAGCTACAAACTTCTTGACGCAGAAGCTCTCTTTCTCTGTTCACAGAGAATGGGATGAATGGGATGAAGCTCCGGCCGGTTCATTTGGTAGCTATACACAACCCTCGTCTCGTAGCTTGTCGTCTCAAACCTCAAACTGACAGGCTGCATTGGGGAGGACACGCGCGTGAAAAATCTTTATCTCGCTAACTTACTAAAAAATGTTTGGACCCAAAGTAAAGGTAATGTCTGCTATTTGTATCTGGTGACTGTACCCCGGCTGAAAATAAGACCACTAGCCAGAAACTAACTGTCTGAGCTTCTCCGAAAAATAATCTGAGACAAAGACGCTCCAAGAAGAGCTCTAATTGTCTCTAATTACAAAGCGGTTTTCTTTTCACTGGCCTGAAGAAGACGCCATTTGAAACAGGTCCGCATGCCAAGCGGGTGCGGCATTCTGAGCAGGGGGCTCGCCCCAGCTGCCAGCTCTAGAGCGGCAGCCACATCTCCTTAAATATTTAAATATTGTTCATTTCATTGTGTTTTATTTTGTTTGTGGTGCTTAAACTTTGTTTGGACGCGGCAAGCCGGATCTGAGGCTATCAGTGAATCAAGCCATCTCAATGCCTGGTTTGAGCACGGATAGAGTGATAACAAGAGCTCGTTCCGTTTTATCAGTGTTTTGTGTGTTTGTTGTGTGTTTGTTGTTTCCTTCCTCTCACTGACCTGTATGAAATATCTCTGCATTTCCCTTATAAAAACAGCTAAACTGTGTTTACGTTATCCCACCTGCTAACGCTAAATTTCTGCTAATGCTAAGACAACAGCCACCATTCTGCTGTAATACTACACAGCTTGTTCTGTTTGCATGCCACAGCCCGCTGCTAGCATTCATACACTTACATAAAAAGGTCCATGTGAGACATAGAGGTTGGTAAAGCCTTATTATTATTATCATTATTTCATTAAAATGGTGCTTGATTTTTCCTTCTGCTTTTTGATGTGAACTGGTTCTTTGAACACAACTGTTTTTCTCTGTTAGCTTATAAAGCTAAATTGGCCTCAATGCCAATTCCTCAGCAACAAAAAAAACTTATTTCTTAAACATATTCCAACTGAACTGTGATATCATTGTATCTTTTTATTGGTTATTAATTCCAGTTTTATTTTTTACCATTTTTCCATAGTTGATTAGTGTTCCGTTTTTAACTTAGTAGTTTATTTGAATGTTTCTAGCTAGCTAGAGTTTCTTGGTTAGAGTATTTTAACTGGAAGTTGCCATTTTGTTAACAAACTCTTGTATTTTCTGTATATGTGTGTAGGTCTTGTTGTTTGGGAATGCCAATGTGTGAATTTACTCCCTTCATCTATTGTTCTATAATACCACACCTCACCACGCAGGTATTCATTAAGCCATAACTTACAGATACTGGGAGCGGTTTGACTGTCATTTCCTGATAATCAGGTGTTGTTGCCCAACAAATGCTAGGATTAAGAAGCTATGTGGAAAGCAGAAGAGTAGATTTAACTTTTCACAAAACTCATGCTGAACAGTCAAATTTTCTGCAGCTGAACAAGCTAAGCCTGTGTGACACACAGTTTCCCCATCTGTATCGCACACTGTGGTCTCTGCGTGCAGCCCAGCTTTTTGAGACCATACTGAGAGAACAACAAAGTCAATGTTTTGGAGTATCCATCATAAAGCCCTGATCTAATTCCCACAGAAAAAATGTTGGTCCAGGTGTGTCAGACTACGAACTTGACTCGTTTACAGCCGTTCTGTCAGGAGGATTTGAGCCAATCTCACGGCAAATGTTTGTCAGGACCCTGTGGAGGAATAGCCAAAACACTCTATTCAAATCATACAGTTCAAGGTGTAAGTAAACCTCTGAATTTAAGGGAAGTAAAAATATATAACAATTGTTATTCTGGCCTTGTGAAAACAGATATTTTCAGTATCACCAACTGACCTAAAACGGGAAAAGGTTAGTGTATTTATTGTCAGACAATGAGTGAAAAGGGTTTTAAACAGTGTATGTAAATATTTGGTTTCAGCTGTATTTTCACCCATGTATGAGACCCGTTATATATTGAAACAATATGGGATATTGTGTACATACAGTAATTGTGACAAATAATTTTTACCTATTTCTGCAAGTTTCGACTGCATTCAGATAAGCGAATATGTTGACATGGCCAAAGTCAAGAGACATTTTACAAAGCAGCTGCTCAAATGTTTCATCTCTTATTTTTCTAATAAGGAAAAGTCATAAATGTGTCCAGAAATTTTAGTCAAAAGTACTATATTGGCACCAAATGTAACACTCTTACAGGTATTTATCATCAAGGCACTACTGAAATAATTTAATGAGCTGTTGGTTAATGAGTCAATTACACATTGCAATAATCTTAGTGAATACATAATGTATTCAGCAAACCTTTGAAATACAATCTTCTGTAGTTTCAGAAGATGGCTCCCCTTTTTTGACTGTTATGACTCAGTAAAAAAAAAAAACATCATTAACATGTTTGGACATGTTATGAAACGTATAAAAATAAAATAGTGTGCTCAGAAAAGGACAAAAAAAAACCTGCCTCCATGAAATGCCATCTGTGACAAAAAAACACAGAAGTCCTCCACCTGATGCATACATTTTTCCACAGAACAGCAGCAGCAGCAGCAGCAGCAGCAGCAGCAGCAGCGCGTTAGTCCATGCAGTGAGCATCATAGAACATGACCCAGATAATGTCGGAGGCTCGGTCTTATTTTTAGATTAACTACAGCCAGCAGGCAGAATTGGTCACTCCAAATAAACTCATTGACAAAAGCACAAAGATTTGCCATTTTAGAAGAAGAAAGAATCATGCAGTCGATCACGCTAAAAATGTTTTTGGTTTGGACAAAGAATCTGAAGCACACGTGCACATCCATTTGAGTTCTGGTTGGTATCCAACTTTACAGTTCATAAACAGTTTTCCAGTCAAAAAAAAAAAAAAAAAACAACAAAAAAATCAAGACAGAGTTGAGTTCCTGTTGGCACTATCAGTCGTAGAGCTTCCTCTTCCTCTGTTCTGAAAGGTCACAGTAATAACTGCATGTTAAACTGTAAAGAAAGGTTCTAACTGGAGACAGCGCTTGCTTTGCTGCTGTTGTTGCAGTTCGTCCTAGCCGTGCTTCACTTCCTGCGCTGTGAAAGGTCACGACAGGCACCACTAACATTCCTGTTTGAATAGCCGGAAGGCCTGTGAGCCAGCTTTGCATGAGTCCATTCCTTGTGACAATTTTTTAGTTCCTCCACATTACAAAGCAAGGGGCACACTATTAATAGCTTCTGACTAAAACCCCCATGAAGAAATATACATTTCCAAAAGGCTTTTTTTTATTGTGCAACTTATTAACAACCACACTGACATTTTCCACATCAAACTGATTCAAATGTTCTTTTTAAAAACTCAAAATATTTACGACTAAAACTCCAAGTCTCTCACCAAGCCAGCTGTAACTGTTGAAATTATAGATTCACTTTTCAGGCCGATTTTGTAACTGATTGCCAAAATCATTAAATGGCACTCTTTCACTTCAGTCTTTAAGGCATGGGTTGGTATCAAGTATAAAGGTGTATCATGGTTTCAGTTAGCATTAAAAAACCATTAACATTTTTGTTATAGCATTCCTGACCAATGGCGCGCCTCTCACGGTTCAATACTTGGACCTGTTTTATTCCTCCTGTATATGACCCATTCTTACAAACATTTCACTGTGTGGAATGATACACAGAATTACATATCCATGAAACCTGATGTTAAAATCATTCTGAAAACTCTAAACAGATTTTAGCAGAGATTAGTCACTGGGTGGCCATTAGCTTTCTCCAGTTAAATCAAAATAATACAAATAATAAAGTGCTAATTTTTTGCAACTGAGGAAATTCCCAACAATATTGTCAAATCTCTTGGAGTTTTGGCTAAGAATATCAAACCATCTGCTAAAAGCCTAGGTTTCATCTATAAAGCTGCAGGAAGGAATTCTGGACGTAGCATGAAAATCTGGTCCCTCACCCACAGCAGAGCCTGCTGTGCTTCTCCGATGTTTACATTTGTTTTATTTTGGGCTCGGTCTACTTCTGTTTTTTTTTTTTAGCTTTCATCATCAGTCTTCCTCTGTTTACCCGTCATTGTTTCCTGAGCAGGTGCCACTCAAGAAATTGGCAGTTTTCCTTTAGCTATAGTTTCAACAGCTAGAAATTGACACAATTTTCTTACAGTTTAAATTACTTTTATTGCGACACCAGAGAAAGCGCCTGGGGGTTGGTAAACTATTTTCCGGCTTCTGACAAACAGAAGTACGTTCATTAGAGAACATTTTCAGTGGCTAAAACATCAGATCAGTTATGAAATGGAAACAAAAGAAGCATCAGCTCCCTGAGCCGATACCCTGACTAAGCAGCCAGCTAATGTCCGCTTGCTAAGCCCAATTCCATCCTTGCTCTTCCTTACTGTTTGAAAGGAAATTACTACTATTTATTGGTTTTGGTAGCTGTAGTGCTACAAATAAACAACAGCAGACTGTGGCATGATGGGTTGAGTAGTTATCTGGCAATCAGAAGGTTGTGGGTTTGATTCCAGCTTCCCCTTGCCACATGGGTGGGCAAGGCACTTAACCCCAAGTGGCCTACCGAGCTGCGTCTTGGTGTATGAATGTGTGCGTGTTAGTGAGAGCGATTGTATGAACGTGGCTATAGTGTACAGCGTTTTGGGTGGTCAGCATGACTGGAAAAGCGCTATATAAGTTCAGTCCATTTACCATTACCATTCATCTCACACCAAGGCCGGATAATAAAATGTAAGAGTACATTTCTATTCATTTTTTAATACTGGAAATGTCGACCTGACCAAATTTAGGTAGAAACCAATATCTATCTTGAAATGGCACAATGGTAAATGGCCTGTACTTGTATAGGGCTTAATCAAGTCCGAAGGACCCCAAAGTGCTTTACACTACATTCACACGCTGACACTGGTAAGTTACATTGTAGCCACAGCTGCCCTGGGGTGAACTGACAGAAGCCAGGCTGCCACACAATCGCCGCTATCGGGTCCTCTGACCTCCAAAGCAGGTGGAGTGTCTTGCCCAAGGACACAACAACCGAGACGGTCGGGGCGAGGGTTCAAACCAGCAACCCACCGGTTACAGAAGAAACTCCCTAGCTCCTTTCACTGTCGCCTTGTCGAAGGTGAAGGTGGCAAAAATGAAGTAATGGATAAATGAAAGCATTCAACACGACCATTTAGCAAAAATACAGATGCACCAAACTGCATGTGTGTTTTTGGCTGGAAACGTGGAGTCCCTGGAGGCTGAAAAGCAAACCTCCGAGCATGAACGCTCACACACGTGTCTGAATCTCGTGCTGGATCTGCTGCGCCTTTGGTGAACTGCTGCTGTGCATTTTTCCCCCCCTGAGAGCCTGCGCGGTAATGGAGCTCCGCTTCGCTGATGACAGGCTGGAGGAAAGCCACACCCAGAATCGCTTTATCAGCCACAGGGAGAGGAAAAACAAGCATCTTTCCTCCTCGAAGATCAGATAAAGAGAAGCAAAGGAAGTGAAACTGATTTGAGAGACTGCTTATCTGTACAAGCCGTAAATTAAAAAAAAATTCCCCAAACTTCCAGTTTCTGAAATCACTTTGTTAAAACACCTTTAAACTTTAGACTTCGGTTTGACTCAATTTGACGGCATCAGCTTGAGTCAGAGTGTCTGTAAATTATAACATTAACAGGACAACCATTTCCTGTCTACAGCTGCCACCCACTCCGTTCAACAAAAGCACCAAGCGCTATGATTCAGAGCACATGCTTGAGGTGATTATTGATGAAAAACAAGAGGATAAAATGTAAGATACTGGACTGATTTCTACAGAATATTTACAGTCTGCCTTAAATGAAAGCCCGGTGCGCGTGCAGCCTTCACCTGCGATGCATCGCATCTGACAGCGGAGTTTCCCTCATGCACTTAAGTACAGGAAGGCTCCCCACATACCACTGAAATGGCAGGCCTGTGACTTATGAATAAAATATTTGTACAGAGTGCAACATTTCAAATTACAGCTGTCATACGAACAGTTTATCCTGACAGAAAACAATGACTAACGTAGGGGTCCGTTTCATTGCAAACTTCTGCAAATTAATCTCTTATTTTTTCTTTAAAAAGGTGCTACACATTTACTTCCTGCTGATACAGTGGGATGAAATAATTAAGAAATCACGTTTCCAAAAGGATACAATATTTTTTTTTTCATATACCAAGCACATATTTTCTGTATTTCATTTAACTGACTACCAGTGAACTGTTGTGCAAACGTTTTCAGCGTTTATCATTGTGATTCACGACTCAAAAGGAGGCATTTGCTGATTCAGTTTTAGGTAATCTGACTCTTTCCGTGAGTCAGTTCGCTTTATTTTGAAAAAGATAACGTGTGACACTCGCGTATTTTTTTTTTTTTTAAAGATTGCCAAAGACTGTAAACCAGCTGCTCCTTCAGCTTGTAAGACGCAGAATGGGATTGCAATATTTATGCACCAGGCTTGTATACCAGCCAGTGGCAGAAGAGCTACTCTCACAAAAGAGAGGTTAGAGCTTAAAGATACCGTTCAGTGATGGATCGCTTTCACCATCAAAGGTGCGCCGACTAAAAAAAAATACCCGAGCTGGGGGATGAAACATGGACTTCCATCGCATCATTTCATAAAGACAAAGGTTTTAAAAGGTGTGCTGGAGAAGGAAAAAAATGCTGCCAATTCTGCTTTGCGTTTGTTTAGGTTGATGACTAACCTGACGAGCCAGATGAATTTTGTTCCGCTTAGCTCCGCCTAGCTTCACTCACATATGATTTCTCCAACCAATTTTATTGTCCAGCCAATCAGGACGCAGGGCTGGAGTTTCATAGATGTGACGTAGTGGAGAAGCAACCGTGACGTGAGACTGTTTTGATTCAGACAACAATGGCGGCTGGCATCGAGGAAGCAAGCGTTAACATTGATGCTGCTATTTCTTCCGTGTTGTCCAACCTACCTAATTCATTAAAAGAACATCAGAGAACAGCTCTGAAGGCTTTTGTTGGTGGACAACAAATCCGACCGGATTTGGTTTTGTTTTTTCCTGCGTCGGTCTCATCAGCGTCACAGGTTAGCTTCGGTGTGAGTGGTTGAAATAGCACGTCGATAAAGATGACGGACAAGTGGCTTATCCAATCATATGCAAGGATTTTTGATAAGGCCCAGCCTTCTGAAACGCCATTCCTATGGATCAGTTCCAGATGGATGAGTGGAGCTAGGCGGAGCGAAATTCATTTGACTAGGGTCAGGTTATTTGATGACTTCGCAACAGCCAAAAGAGTTAATGTGATCAGCCGGCATTATTAAGCTTTATGGCGAATGATTTTGACAAAGATTCTGGAGCAAGCGGGTACGATGGCATTGATCGTCTCCTGGTTTTTCACCTGTGCAAATCGGCTAGTCCCTGTTGCAAACTTTCCAGCTGAATTCCATCTGGTTTCCAGGCCGTTGTGGCAGTGACATTCATGTTTTACTTATTATATGTCGTAATGAAATCTGGCCATTCCGGTCTGCCCTGGTCGTCTTTACAAAGCTTTTCCATGCGCTCCGTTTTGGAGACATTTTCTGGAATCCATGCACAGGTGAGCAATCACGTACATACAAGAGTTCCAGTACCTAAAAACATTTACGAGTATAAACGCTTGTAGAAACTTGAAATGCACATTTGATTGAAAACAAACAAATAAACCGAAAAACTGACAAGAACTTGAAAATGTGTGCACTATGATCATATGTTCATGCCTTTTGTGATGTCACCAAAGGTATGGATGTGTGGAGGCCTGTGTTTGGTAGGGTAGGTTTTATCGTGATTAAATAATGATTTATAACAACATTACAAAAGAAATAGCAAAGCTGGCAGGATCTCGTTCTGTAGGTGATCCAATTCATCCCCAGCGACTTTGATTGATCTCACAGAAACCTCTGGCTTGCAGCTTTAATACATGCAAATCCAGAAAACTGCACAACAGACTCGTTTTAAACAGCACAACCTGAAGGTTTTGTGAAAAATTTCCATCATGCACCGTTGCTGAAGTTCATCAGTTCAACTGGAAGGTTTGGGAGTTTTGTTGGACAAACCCATGAAATTGTTCTGAACAAGATCCACAAAGATAAACACCTCCTGAACAACGTCTTAGCCTCGTTTTTTTTTTGTTTTTTTTCAGATCTGCAAACCTCGGCAGGACTCGGGTCAGGCCCGCACAAACAGCGCGGTTTTTAATGTGGCAGCGTGACGGGGGGGCGACAGGAACCGGGCTGTGGTTTCGTAATCTAACCATCGCACCAAAGCCACCAACTTCTCCTCGCTGCACTGATGACTTCCGTCGTTTCACTGCTTCCTCACAGACATCCACACACGCAGCAGGCTCCATCTCTGGCCTAGTTTGTAGAGGGAGAAAACAAAATAGCTGGATCTGCCTGCTCTTCTACAATCTTTTATGAACTTAAAGGAAATAAATCTCAGTGAGCTTGAAACGACAGGAGGAGTGGCATCTAAAAAAAAAAAAAAAAAAAACGAGAAAAGGAGGCTGAGTGAGTCTTTAATTCAGCAAGTTTTAAATGGGTTAAACCATTTCCTCAGAAAAGGGGATTTCCAGCCCCACCAGCTGATTGTGGTCTTACCCCCAAATGGGATTTTTTTTCTTCTCTTGTTTCTCTCATCAGATGATTGAATTTTCCACTACTACAAAACAAAAACATGAAATGTCTAACTTGTTGCTAGCGTCATTTAAATGATCTCCTCTTGTTCAGACTCCTGTTTTACGCCCGATTTTGTTTCAGTACGTGACAGTGAAGTTAGATCTTTAAACCGTACCTTGGAGACACATTAATAGTCTTTTTTTTTTCTCCCATGTTACATTTCGGCGTGGGTCTTTGGGGGTATTTTATGCGACACATTGTAAAGCAAGTAGCAGATATTTGTGAAGGTCTTCCCGCAGATTCTGAGTAGGATTAAGGTTTGGCTTAAATCGACATACTTTGATCTAAACCGTTCCATTTTAGCACTGGAGGGTTGCCTATCCCCAGCAGTCAACGAGCGAGAGGCGGGGTACGCCCTGCACAGGGTGGCCAGTCTATCACAAGGCAACAGAGACACACAGGACAAACAACCACGCTGACACTCACACACACTCACACCTAAAAGATATATAGAGTCACCAGCTGCCCTAACAGTCATGTTTTTGGATGGTGGGAGGAAGCCGGAGTACCCAGAGAGAACCCACTCTTGCACAGGGAGAACATGCAGAAAGACCCCAGGTCGTAGAAGGTTTGCTTCTTGCTGCCGTTCCACAAAAGCCAAGTTTGTGGAACGCACAAACAAGTCGCCCTGTCGACAGATTCTTCCACCTGAACTTTTATAATCCATCTAAATGTAGAAGCACACAACTGAACGTTTACAGCATTTTTGCACCATTATTATCTTGCACCGCCAACATTGGACTTTTCAAATGAATGTCTTTTTGCACCATTGTTTCCGCACTATAAACATGTTGGAACATTCTTCTGCTCACTTTTTTAAAAACTGTTTTTCTCCTGCACCGTTACATTGTTATCACTGCTGCACTTCGTACTGTAATGTTTTTATTTCAATTGCAATCTCATTACATTGTCGTAAGCTGTATGCAACGAAATTTCGTTTTTGTACGCACTCTGTGCATACAAAATGACAATAAAGTTTGTCTAAGTCTAAGGCTACGTTCACACTGTAGGCCTTGATGCTCAATTCCGATTTTTTTGTGAAATACGATTTTTTTTGCGTGTCCGTTCACATTTCCAAATATATGCGACTTGTATGTGATCTCCTGTGTGAACTGCATTCATACGCCTAAGTGTCCCGCATGCGCAGTAGAGGACGCGATGACGTCATACGTAGCAAGCGTGCTCATTGTTTGCGGAAGTAAACATGGATCGTAACGCTGCAGCGTATCTTGAGTTCTTTACGTTATTCTCCAACCGGAGCCAACACATTATCAACGTAATCTTTTTAAGAAGATCAAAAAGGAAGAGAGCCAAATTTTAGTGATGTGAGCAGCTTTACTGATACGGACTTCATTCATAATTTTCGAATGGCAAAGGCAACCTTTACGTGCGTCTGAACGGATCTCTTTAGCGCTCTCACGTAAAAACGCACATCTTTGGCGGCCATAGCAGCGAGTAAACGCGTTGCAGTGGGGCTGTATGGACTTACAACAGGTGTTTGTTACCGCACAATAACCAACCTCTTTGGCATAGCCAGCTCCACCGTTAGTGACGTTTGTCAAGTATCAATGACGTGTAGATCGGATAAATGCGACCTGGCCGTACAGACGCAGGTCGCATTAGAAAAGATCAGATACGTATCGGATTCAAGACCACACATCCAAGCAACCTGGGTCGCATTTGAAAAAATCCGATCTGTGTCGTTCAGATGGTCATAAAAAGATCAGATACAGGTCGCATATGGGCAAAAAATAAATAAAATCGGAATTGGGTCCCTTCAGGCTGCAGTGTGAACGTAGCCTAAGCATAAGCTAGGGAACTCTGAAGATCCCCCAGAGTCACTACAGGTGTTTTAGCCCCTTTAATGCTCTCCCACTTTGGCGCACGGCCGTGTTTCGGTAGGTTTGACGATGGACTGGAAAGTCTGCTGTAATCCCTGGTCTTCATGATGCTCTTTGTTTACTAATGTTATAAAAAAAAATAAACTCTGAGGCCTTCACAGAGCCGCTGGAATTGCTCCACAGACACACACACACACACACACACACACACAAGTCGGCTGTAGTTAAGGGACCTCTGAAAGCGCCTGAAGGTTTTATTTAGGGGTAACAATTTAAACGGGCTAAATACAAATACATGCTTAAAAAGGGTGTATCGGTTGCCTTCCACTTCATAACCGTGCAGGGCCTTGTGTTGGGCCATTGTGGTTTATTGTCCAATGATGACAAAATACGAAGTTGAGGGAGAGGGAGGGCTTCAGCCAGGCAACAACGCGTTTAACGACCGAATCAATTTCACAAGAGCTCAATAATCTCCCTGCAACAAGACAAACATCACGGCTTTTTCCACACGGACCACTTGAGCTCTTCACCGTCTTCGCTGTGCTCCTTCCTCCCACACTGCTTATCCCATCCCGTGTTGTTTTTCCTATCCCGACAGCTGCTGCCGGGGCGCACAGCTGCAACACCTCCGTCGGACACCCTCTCCGGCCATTTGCTGGTCCGACGAGCGCGGCCAATTCCCAACTGTCGGGGATCCACAGGCGTGCATGAGGCGCGAAAACGAAACGCAACACGCAGACATTAACGGGTCAAAAGAAAAGAAAAGAACCCGCGTGGCAGACGTGGCTATGATTCACCGAATCCTGAGGAACTAAGCCCAAAATGTCACGTTTAGTTTGCGTTCCAGTGCATCTGAGCATTTCCACAAACACTTTTTTAATTTACTGCCATTCGGCCCCCAAGCACAGGAAGTAGAAGATAAAAAAACACCACAGAGCAAGTCAAGGTCCACTTCTAGGGGGGGAACTGTTGGCTTCCAAAGCAAAAAAAAAAAAAGAAAAAAAAAAGATCTTTACGACCCAACCAATCCACTGTGCTTAATTGGGAGGCTGGTAAGTTGTAACAGCAGAGCAGACGACCACAAAAGCTCGCCCTGGGTTTGTCCATAAAAGCACAAAAATCAAGTCCGACTCCACGCCACGGTGATGTCAGCGGCGGATTCCCCCACTTTTGCAACCCTCAGAAGCAGCGATCCGGCGGGCCTTTTTCGCCGTTTTTTTTTTTTTTCTGCGGGCGCTGACGCCGCGGCGCAGGACCGTGCCACAGCGGGAGACCCGGTCTGGCCCGAAACGTGCGTGAGAGCTGCCCCCGTGGCAGCCCTGCATATTTATTACGCTGAGTAACAGAAACTATTTTAATTGGGTTGGACGATCCTCCACATTTTCCGAACCCAATTCTGCCGCCGCCGCAGCTCGAGTTTTTTCCACCAGTGAACTGCAGCGTGTGTACGCGGAGTCAGACCAGCGATACAGAGAGATCCCCGTGAACCCTGTTGACTGGAAAATAAACAGAATCCGGTCCATTTCCCCCCCATCTATCATTCTCTGAACTTGACACTGACCTCTCTGACTATTTACACAAACAAAAACAAAAAAGTAACACGGTTCCCAGTAACCTTACTCTCTTCCTCATTCAGCTGATGCCGTTTACTGGTACCGACTCCTTGACAGAACTATTTCTGCCTCTGTCCTTCTGTCCTCTCCTTGTTTTTAGTTTCTGTAGAAAGCCACTGCTGGCCCAGTGCTCCAGCTTTTCCTCTCCACTGTCGCCACATGCTTGCTCTGGATGGGAGATTGCTGCAAAGCCAACATCTCATTGCAATCAGTTGGCGTTTAGATAACCTTTGAACATTTGACATTATATGATCAACGATAGATAGATAGATAGATAGATAGATAGATAGATAGATAGATAGATAGATAGATAGATAGATAGATAGATAGATAGATAGATAGATAGATAGATAGATAGATAGATAGATAGATAGATAGATAGATAATACAGTGGTTATTATAGGTTTATTTGAATGTCTGCTATATAGCTGTGTAAATATCTATCTGCTTTCTTGTTTTTGGCTTTGACAAAAAAAATAATCAGTAACTTTTCTGTTGTAGCTCTTAGCAGGGGCGGTTCTAGACCAAATTTACCAGGGGGGCCAAGGTGGGGCCAGTGTTTTTTCACAGGGGCACAGAAAAAAAAAATTAAAAACAATAAAACGGCAATATTTAACTGTGTAATAATATTAAGTGAGTCACTTGTGGCTCTGGAACTGCAGGTTTCAGACCCCCGATCTAGCAGTTGAAAACTTTGCCCCCTGCTCAATACGGCTAAAGCTAAACGTGAAACATCTTAAGTTTTAAATTATTTTAAGAGTAAAGCTGTATAGGTAAAAAATAATATTGTTCAAAGTGACCAATCAAGTTTCTTTGCCATTCCAAATAATCATGAGAAGTTTTTTTTTTAACATCATGCTTTTAGTACAGGGGCCATAACAGGGGCCAAGGCCATTTCTACTTCCCCTGTTGGCCCCTGTCTAGAACCGCCCCTGGCTCTTAGTGTAAAGTAAAATACAGAAATATATCACTTGGTCACATTCTAAAAAGGGAAAAACAGCTTTGTTTTAGCCCGCCAGCAGCCTATAAGGCCTTTGTAATCAGAGCAATGCAACAGAAGCTCAATCAGATCCAGCAGGTCCGGCTCATCTCCCACATTTCTCTCAGCCGGCCACGGGATCCCGATGCTGCTGCTCCTCCCTGATGGAAATCCGGGGCTGCGGGAGAACTCAGGTCTCTGCTGCTCCACGGATGGGAGTGGACGAGCAGGCCTAGCCCCGTTAACGCAGCACCGAGCCACTCCAGCGAAAGGCCTGCTGGGCAACGGTGTGCACAAAATGCGCAACGAAAACACCGCCCTACCCAGTGGCGCACAAGTCGGTCAGCGTGGTAGAAGCCTGTCATGCTACGGATGGGGTTGGCCCAGCGCAAAGCACGGCCTGTGGAGGGGATATTTAACTGGGGTGTGGATGAGGGAAGCAGGAGGAAGAGGAGGAGGAGGAGGAAGAGGAGGAGGGACTTCTGATGGACCAAGATGGGTGCATCGTTCTTACTGGGATGCTGTTGGGCATCGCCGAATAAATCAAATGATAAGCCGTGGCTGAGAAGCAGCTGAGAGGCCAAAAAACGCTAACAGGGAGAGTCAGATAATCCAGGCCAGGCCGCCCCGGTCCCAGAGGAAGGAGCGGTGGCGGAGGAGGGAGGAGGGAGGAGGGAGGGGGGGCTGCATGGTGGGCTATAATAAACGGTTTCCTGAGGCTGGGAGAGGAAAAAATACATAACTGCGTGTTTGTGCTTCAGTTTCCGCCGGTTTGTTCTCAGCTGAGGCTTTAACACTGTGACACACACACACACACACACACACACACACACACACACACACACACACACACACAGTGATGGAGGCTTACACCGACCTTATACACTTGTCCATAGGTGCCATTTCCCACTACTTCTACCAACTCGAAAATCCCAGCTGGATCCTGGACAGAAAACACACAGAAGGGGAAAAAAAAATCGCTCATTTAATTGATCTGCGGCTGTAATTGAATTGGGGTTCGCTTGGTGTGTGCGCCGGCAGCGCCCGGCTGTTGCCTCTCCTGCCAGCGGATATCAGACAAAGAAAAGCCACCGCAGGGCCGTGTCACCACGGTGGCACACATTTAGCCCTTCGTTAAAAAAAACACCAAAAAAGCTGCTCGGGAAACAAACAAATAAACGCAATGGCAGCAGCAGGAGCCACACTCACCCGCAGGGCTGCCAGGTCTATGTCCACCAGGCTCTTAGCCGGGGAGTCGTTCGCCATCTTTATGCGAAAAAGCGGCGATAGATGAGAGGAATAACGGCGTTGCTTTGATTTCCTTCAAGCGGACGAATTGCGGCTCATCCTCGTCGGGTTGTAGATTAAATCCCACGGCTGTTGCTTGCTCTCCGACGCGTTTTCCTCTGTTCCTAGTCCAAGACAGGCGGCCCCTCCGCTGCTACATGCCGACCGTGGAGCCTGCGCCGCCGACTGCCTGCCTGCCTGCCTGCCTGCTGGAGCCAGAGTCCTGCCCGTCCAGCCCTCCCTCTCCCCGTTCGTGAGCAGGTCTCTCTAGCAGGATTCTCCGCCCTCTCTCCCACCCATTCAGTCCACACGTCTCTCTGTCCCTCTGTCTTCCATTGCCCCGCACAGGGACAGTCCAAGGCTTTTGGGAGCCCCGGGAGAGAGAAAAATGACCCCCCCACGGTCAGGGCCGGTCAAGAACTGAACGGGGCCCCAAACCGAGCTGCTTAATTTATATCTACCTAAAAATGATCCATGTTTGAACTTTTTTTTTTTTTACACTTTTTATTAATATAATTATTCTATGTGAAATGAAGAGATGTATTGTTAATAACAAGTTTTATAAGAATAATATATTTAATCTTTGTTATTTTTTATTAATAGAACCAAATTTAAAATAATCACTCAATAAATTATATTTTTCCTCATTGAACTTTCTTTACATGTTCCAATGAAGATAGGACTCAGGTGGAGCCCTAATACAATTAATAAACAACCCCTAAAAGCTGGTAAAACCAATAAATGTATATTTGATGCAACTTTAAAAAGGTTATTGAATTTCAGAACCCTTAGAAAAGATTTTATTTCTGTGCACTTAAACACATTTGAAATGCGCCACATTCTGTTCCAAATCCAAAACATTTTTCATTCTGCGGATATGGAGGAAAGGGGATATTAGGCTGTCATAAAAAAAGATATGTCTGCATTTCCCTTTGAAAAATGCTTGAAGATTGATTTTCTTTTTTCTTAAAGTAACTGAACTAATATTCAGTTGTTTAACCGCTGTTTCAGAGAACTGCTCCACGTCTATGCTACAAGGAGTCCAACTTCTGGCACCCATGTGAACAGCTATTCCAGCCCAGGACGGTTGGAGTGATGTGTTTTGACTCTCCGTCTTGGTGAAACAACATTTCCTCTTCAGTATAAGACAGCATAACCTCAAGTATTTTCATGTATTCGAATAAAGTTGCATTGCCTTCTTAGTGGCAATTTTCTTAATTTTTTTTTTGTTATTTTAGCAGGTCACAGTAACAACATTGTCCCTTTTTCAGTCTATGTTTTTTTTTGTCATTTTTTTCCTGTTGATCGGACAAGGTTACAGAGCACCTAGAGCAGGGGTGTCAAACTCATTTCTATATAGGGCCACTTTGGCGTCATTAAGTCATTAAAAGGGCCGGTTGCACATGTATAGACGATACTTTTCATTTAATAATTTCATTCCAGTTCACATAGAAGAATAAAAAAATGCACAGTAACATAAAAGTAGCAACCTTAGGCCCAGTTTATACAGTTTATCTGCAAAAAAAGTTGATTTTGGGGTGAGTTACACTTACAGGAGGCACAGTTTTAGCCAATTTATACACTTTAAAAGGATAAATACCTCTACTTTATGACACAAAGTGCCTTTTTTTTTTGGCTCTTGAGGGCCGGATAATTTACCTTGACGGGCCGGATTCGGCCCGCGGGCCTTGAGTTTGACACCTGTGACCTAGAGCATGTGAAATGGAGGAAATGTCCTAAACATCTATTTCTAGTCAGGTTTTAGAAGACTCTTGCATGCATTGTGATGTGTATATATATATATATATATATATATATATATATATATATATATATATATATATATATATATATATATAGTACAGACCAAAGGTTTGGACACACCTTCTCATTCAAAGAGTTTTCTTTATTTTCATGACTATGAAAATTGTAGATTCACACTGAAGGCATCAAACCTATGAATTAACACATGTGGAATTATATACTTAACAAAAAAGTGTCAAACAACAAAAAAATATGTCTTATATTCTAGGTTCTTCAAAGTAGCCACCTTTTGCTTTGATTACTGCTTCGTACACTCTTGGCATTCTCTTGATGAGCTTCAAGAGGTAGTCACCTGAAATGGTCTTCCAACAGTCTTGAAGGAGTTCCCAGAGATGCTTACCACTTGTTGGCCCTTTTGCCTTCACTCTGCGGTCCAGCTCACCCCAAACCATCTCCATTGGGTTCAGGTCTGGTGACTGTGGAGACCAGGTCATCTGGCGCAGCACCCTATCACTCTCCTTCTTGGTATAATAGCCCTTACACATCCCTGGAGGTGTGTTTCGGGTCATTGTCCTGTTGAAGAATAAATGATGGTCCAACTAAATGCAAACCGGATGGAATAGCATGCCGCTGCAAGATGCTGTGGCTCCATGCTGGTTTGGCTTCAATTTTGGATAAATCCCCAGCAGTGTCACCAGCAAAGCACCCCCACACCATCACACCTCCTCCTCCATGCTTCACGGTGGGAACCACGTCCATCTGTTCACCTTTTCTGCGTCGCACAAAGACACGATGGTTGGAACCAAAGATCTCAAATTTGGACTCATAAGACCAAAGCACAGATTTCCACTGGTCTAATGTCCATTCTTTGTGGTCTTTAGCCCAAGCAAGTATCTTCTCTGATTTTGCTACAGAACAAAATTAATTTAGCTAATATCATGTACAGGTTGCTGAATGCATTGTGCATTCTGGCAGGATAAACTGTTATTGCAATCAGATTGCAGAACGAGAAGATCTGGTTAGAAAGACAGACAAATCTAATCAGAGGACGGTTTTGTGCCTACACATAGACCACTGTTATGATCCATAAATTGAAGTGACTCAAAGGACACATAACATATGAAGTCCAGACCAGTGGCAACAGCTGAAGTGAACTATAATGACAATCAGGTTCACAAAAACACCATGAGGAGAAGGCAGTCCCGGTGAAAAGAAATAAACAGGATGAAGATGCTTTAGTCCAGCCAGACAGATGACCGCTGGATCTGGACATCTTCCCTGCTGGTCCAAATACTAACATCCAAACAGCAAAAAACAGGACTACCGTTTACTCCCATCACAATGGAAAAATAAAAGATGGGCTCAAAGAGCGACTTGGTGCATTAGGCAGGCCGGTGAGTTGTTAGAAGAAGGAGGCGGGGCTTTGGTTATTCCTTATGGCCGTTATTTCCTGATCAGCCAATCAGCTCAGGAGGGAACAACCTAGTTAAAGAGAGTCCATTCATTAAACAGAGATCTGGACCACGTAACAACCACAAACTGAGGTTTTTAGAAATGATGGCATAACACCCCCATTACTGTCTCCATTAGAAACAGTTCACTCTGTTAGATATTATATGAAACTACAAGATTGCTAGAGCTGCTTGAAAGCAGTTACTATGAAGACCATAGATGACTCACTGACACTGCAGACGTCACAGATGTGGCATACATAAGCAAACGGGCAGTTATCTTGGGGCAGCATGTACATGTGGATAAACTTGGAGTCTACAGTATGCTATTTCACAGTCTGACAATGACTTCTACAGACAACATGTGAGGGGTGGACCGCTCCTGCAGGGGCGTGTCCTTACTGGTCTATAGGAGGCTGATGTAACCGACATGCGGGGCTCTCGTGCAGTTTACCTTTTTCATACATTGTTATCAACATAAGAGCCCAGTACTGAGCTGCACAACTTCTCTGGCTTGTTTAGATTAAATGTGTTAAAGTATAGTTGCTGTTTCAAGAGTAATTTCTAACTAAAGAAGTCATTAATAAAAGAAGACCGCTTCTCCAGGATCGGGAGGACCGTCGACAGGAGGAGGTAATCTTTAAAAACTCCGATTTCCTTTGTGGAGCTCTTTCCATTCAGTCAAACTCAATACAAATTGCTTTAAAGGGGTTAACCACAAAGGAACTAGTATGCATAAGATAATCAGATCAAACAATTCAAAGTTAAGTTATAAAACACTAATAATTAACTTTAATTAAAAGGTTACATAAAATGTATGACCTAGAAAATGCAATTGCACCAGTATGAAAAATCAGAAAATGATATAAAAATCATAAATCATAACACTAAAAAATAAATGCAATATACATGCAATAAATAAAAACATTCCATAACATTGCATTTCATTACTGACGAAAGCTAAAACAGAAGCTAGAACTAAAGTGAAAACATGAATAATATTAAGGACATTATCAGCTTACAAATGCAGTAGAATCGATCAACTTAGAATCCACTTAGAATTTGATGCACAGATGAAAAAAATGGGCTAAGTAAAGTTTACAAAAAATACAGTTTTAAAGGGGACACGGCCTCCTGTGTCCTATGTGTACCATATGGTCCAAACCTGGATAAATGCTGAGGGTTACTTCAGAAAAGGGCATCCAGCGTGACACTTTTGCCAAATTTAGCACGCAATTCAAGAACAACAAATGACCCACTGACTACCCTGAAAAGGGAAAGCTAAAATTTCATTAGTGGTGTACCACTGGTATCATAGAGGTTTTGTTGGAAATTATAGAACCCTTGTAGTTGCTGATAATTTTATAGATGGAGAAATAAAAACGAAAGTTACGTATGTAACTACGGTTCTATGAATCCCGGATGACCGCCAGAGGCGGTGCTGAAAGCACTGAATGTTCCCTTCGGGCATGCGCAGTTCGAGTAATTATACCAACAGAGTCACACCTGTGACGCCGGATGACCACTCGGAGGCTATATAGCCTGCTGTCATCCTTGGCTCTGTTCCTACAGAATCTTCTCGCAGAAGCAAGGATTCTGAGTGACAGAGAAGCTCTGGCGGTCATCCGGGATTCATAGAACCGTAGTTACATACGTAACTTTCGTTCTATTTCATCCCTCCTGACCGCCAGAGGCGGTGCTGAAAGCACTGAATGACTAATGCCAACTATGTCACAAGGAATCCTGAGCACATACCTCACTGAGAGGGCCCAGCAGAACCTTGTAAAAGGACCTGACCCAGTGGATGAGGGACAGTCACATTGACGTTGTAGAACCTCGTGAAGGTGGTCGGGGAAGCCCATGATGCAGCAGCACATATTGCTTCCAGAGGGACCCCTCTCAAAGCCGCCCAGGAAGCAGAGACGCTCCTGGTGGAATGTGCCCTCACCCTGACTGGCAGGGAGCGGCGACCTACAGCGTAGGCGTGGCAGATGGCACTCACTATCCAATGAGACAGACGCTGCTTGGAAAGAGGGTAGCCTAACCTCGGACCCCCATAACACAAAAAAAGCTGGTCTGAGCGTCTTAGACTTGCGGTGGCAGAAATATATGCTTCCAATGCCCTTACTGGGCACAATAACTCAGACCCCTCGGTTGCACCTGACTGGGGCTGAAACCGAGCCAACTGCAATGGCTCGTTACGGTGAAAAGGAGACAACACCTTAGGCACAAATGCAGTATTAGGCCACAGGGTAACACCGGAGTCATCTGAAGCCCACCTGATACATGTAGGGCTGACAGAGAGAGCATGTAACTCACTGACTCTCTTAGCCGACACGATAGCCAACAGAAAGGCGGTCTTGCAAGAAAGCCACTTGAGGTCCGCTTGTGCCAAAGGCTCGAATGGAGGATGGCACAGGGCCGCAAGAACCAATGGTAGGTCCCAATCGGGCACTCGTGGAGCCGGCAGCGGGCGTAACCTACGAGCACCGCGCAGAAAAAGAGAGACCAGATCATGGCGCCCTACTGTACGGTCGTTGACAGGTAGGTGACGACATGAAATTGCCGCAACATACACCTTAAGGGTCGAAGGAGAGCGGCCCTTATCAAGGAGAGACTGGAGGAACTCCAGAATTGTGGGCACCGAGCAGGTAACCGGATTCTCATTGTGGGCAGAGCACCACTGAGAAAAAAGACGCCATCTGTTGTCATACTGCAGCCTAGTGGAGGGCGCCCTAGCACTCAAAATGGTGTGCCTGACAGGTTCTGAACACCCAGTCAGCCTCCCAGGGGCCAGGCCCACAGCTGGAGACGTTGAGGGTTGGGGTGCCATATCTGTCCCCCCAACTGAGACAGCAGGTCCCTCCTTGTTGGAAGACGCCATGGAGTACTGAGACACAGACTGCGAAGCAGCGGGAACCACGGGCGTGCTGGCCAGAACGGAGCTACCAGCAACACCCTGTGGCCTCCCTCGAGAACCCTCCGTAGAGTAGGCCAAACCAGCGAGAGGGGTGGAAAGGCATACAGGAGAACCTGTGGCCATGGATGAGCCAGCGCATCCTGGCCCAGTGCGCCCCCGACCCCTGTCAGGGAATACCATAGGGGGCACTGGGTTGACTCCTCTGTGGCAAACAGATCTACCTCTGCCTGGCCAAAGAGGTTCCAGATCTTGCGCACTACGTCGCGGTGAAGAGACCACTCTCCCGGAGCAGGTGCCTGGCGGGATAGAGAGTCTGCAACCTGGTTCTGCCGCCCTGGTAGATATGCTGCACGCAGGGTGGACAGACGGGGAAACGCCCATTCCAGGAGATCCCTGGACACCTCCAGGAGACGTGCTGACCTGGTGCCTCCCTGGTGGTTGATATGGTAAACAACAGAGGTGTTGTCCGTTCGAACCAACACATGCCGTCCTTCTAGGTGGGGCAGAAGGCACCTGAGGGCCATGTGCACAGCCCGCAGCTCCAGCACGTTTATGTGCTCGGTGCGCTCCCTTGGTCCCCAGAGACCCCGAACCGCTCTGTGTTGCCACACGGCGCCCCAGCCCTTGGGGCTGGCATCCGTGGTGACCACTTCCCTTCGAGACACCACTAACCCCATTGGAACGCCACAGGACAAGAGGGTCCTGTCCTGCCAATGAGCTAGGGCACGGAGGCACAGCCTCGTCACCATGAGCCTGTGACGTCTGTGCAGCCTGGCATCTAGGTGAAAGCTGTTGAGCCACCGCTGCAAAGGGCGCAGAAGGAGCAAACCCAAGGGCACGACACGAGTGACCGATGTCAGTTTGCCCAGCATTCGCAGGAAGATGCTGTAAGGAAACTGCCTGCCCAGCCTGAATCGACCGACAAACTGGAGTATGTCGTCCACCCTGCGAACAGACGGACGGGCCTTCATGGTAGTGGAGTCCAGATGCATCCCAAGAAAGGTGGTTGTCTGAGATGGAACCAGACAACTCTTTGCAAGGTTGACTTTGAGGCCCAACCGTGACACCTGTAGAAGAAGCCGGGACGTATCCCGAGAGGCAGCTACCTGAGTGGGAGCACAGAGAAGCCAGTCGTCCAGGTATGGCAGAATCCTTACTCCGGAGGCCTGCAGAGGAGAGAGGGCCGCTTTCACGCAACGAGTAAACACCCTCGGGGAAAGGGAGAGCCCGAATGGGAGCACCCGGAATTGCCAATGGCGACCCTGATAAGCAAACCTGAGAAAGCGGCGATGTTCTGCCGCAATAGGTACATGGAAGTAGGCATCTGTCAGATCTACTGACGTAAACCAATCCCCTGCCACGACAGTCTGAAGGACCTCTGCTGTGGTGAGCATGTGGAATGGAAGGACTTTCAGGTACTGATTGAGTCCCCTTAAATCTAGAACGGGGCGAAAACCGCCAGTCTTCTTTGCCACGAGGAAGTACGTGGAATAATAGCCTCTGGGTTGCCGCAGAGGATCCACAGCCTCGATTGCTCCCTTGGCTAGGAGGGCGGAAAGCTCCTGGTCTAGTGCCAAGGATTTCACCGGGTCGGTGATAATGGTCATTTTGACCCGGCGTGAGAGAGGGGGCCGCCGTCGGAACTGGAGTCTGTAGCCATGGGTTAGGGTGGCAACCACCCATGGATCCACAGAGTGAGCAGCCCAGAAACGTAGCTGCTGATGGGAAAAATGTCCGACGGCTGGCCCGGTGGCGTCATCTTCTATCCCCTCGGCCTCTGGGAGCCCTGGGGGGAGGACGTCCAGGATCTGAGACCCGGGTCGGTCTAGCTGGGCGGCCGACTGGCCTACGAAAGTCCCTGCTGGGTCTCTGACGCAGATCACGGGGATAGGAACCACCAGATCCATCACCAGTCTGAGGCCGTGGCCGAACGCTGGGGGTAGTAGCAGGGCGCCCTGAACGCTGAGGAAAGGGGGGTACGCTCCTGCGAAGGCCAGAAAGCTGCTGGCTGGTCTGACGCGCCTGAATAGTCCGCTCCAGTGCCTCCAGGGCAGCTGACCCAAACAACTCCCCTGGCACGACCGGGACACCCCTGAGGGTCCTACGGCAAGCCTCCGTGAGAGGAGACTGTGCAAGCCAGACCTGTCTACGAGCTTGGACAAGGAATGACATGACTCGACCGAGCTCTCTGGTCATCAGCGCAAAGGCCTGCAACGCTGCATCACTAAAGCCAACCGCTGCAGCTGCACCACCAGCGTCCTGAACGGATGTAGAGAGGGCGAACATGAGGTGCGCCAGGGAGTTGCCGAGACGTCCCGCACGCGCTCCTGCATTGTATGCCTTACACAAGAGGTCATCTGTAACCCGGCATTGGGTCCGTGGGCACCTGACCTCAGGACGTAGGGCCTCATCTGGTGACACAATCAGTGAAGCAACAGCTGGTTCAACTGCTGGCATACGGTCCAGGCCGGCTTTCACCGACTCGTGCATGGCAGCCAACACCCGACCGTCTGAGGAGAGCCGTGATAACGCTCTCGGGTCCCGCCAGCAAGCGTGCAACTCCTTAAGGTACTCCTCTGATGGAGGTACAGAAAATGGAGTAGGGGCCCCGTCCGCGCCTGAAAAAGGCACTCCCGGAGTCGGACACCTCTCCTTGCGGGAGTTCTAGCTGCAGCTGCTTCAGGGCCATGGACATGACATCCCGCATGGAACTGTCACTGGCCTCCCCAACTGCACTCCGGGATGAAAACGACCCATTGTCAGAGGCTTGAGAGGACCCTGCCTCCTCCTCATCTCTGAAATGAGAAGCAGAGGCAGCCAGAGATATGACGTCCTCCTCCGCAACTAGTTCAGGCATGGGTGGGGAGGAGAGCCCAGCCACTGGAAGAGAGGTATCAGACCGATGTGTCTGCAGCAAGGACTTCATCTCTGCCAACTCCGCTGACAACTGTTCCACCCTTGTGGCCAGGCCCTGGTCAAGTTTGGCCCGTCTCCTCCGAGGAGGGGGTGCTGAGACCGCAGACCCACCACGGCGCTTAGAACGCCTGGGGGGATCCACCTGTCCAGAGGGCGGAAGGTCAGAACCCTCCTGGGGGCACAACTGTGCCAACCGGGCCACCCTCACTGCATGTGGCATAAAACTGCAATTCATGCAGGGGTTCTCGGACAACGCCTCCACAAGGTGCTCATGTCCAAGGCAGGTAGGGCACAGGTCGTGGCCATCCTCTGCCTGGAGGGCAGCCCCACAATCCCTGCAGCTATGGAAGCCATCCATGTCTAAGGTCGGCAAGGCCCAACCCAATTAAATGAAAATGCGCTAAAACCGGGAGAGGGGGCGCGAACGCAGCCGTCACCAGTTATGGCAGAGCCAAGAAATAGGCTGCAAACACAAGGAGGCTGATATTGGGAGAGGGGGCGAACACGCTACCGTCACCAGGTATAAAACCAATAAATCAAAGGCGCTAACAACGTTAGCCGTACTTCGCACTTGAATAAATCAATTTATTAGTCACACTGGGAGAGGGGGCGAACACGCTGCCGTCACCAGGTATAAACTGGTAAACCAAAAGGAGCTAACAACGTTAGTCGTTTTTTTTTTTGTTTTTTTTTTTGACCTCGGTAAATCAACTTATTAGTCACACTGGGAGAGGGGGCGGACACGCTGCCGTCACCAGATATAAACTGGTAAACCGAAATGGGCTAACAACATTAGCCGTACTTCACACTTGAATAAATCAATTTATTAGTCACACTGGGAGAGGGGGCGAACACGCTACCGTCACCAGGTATAAAACCAATAAATCAAAGGCGCTAACAACGTTAGCCGTCTTTTACACTTCAGTAAATTAACTTAGTCGCACTGGGAGAGGGGGCGAACACGCTGCCGTCACCAGGTATAAACTGGTAAACCGAAATGGGCTAACAACATTAGCCGTACACAACTTCGGTAAATGATTTTGGTCGCACTGGGAGAGGGAGCGAACACGCTACCGTCACCGGTATAAACTGATAAACCAAATAACTAACAACGTTAGTCGTCTTTAGACCTCGGTAAATTAACTTATTAGTCACACTGGGAGAGGGGGCGAACACGCTGCCGTCACCAGGTATAAACTGGTAAACCGAAATGGGCTAACAACATTAGCCGTACACAATCAACAGCCCCAGCTGTAGGTAACAGGGTAACGAAAAGCCGTGAGCTGGGAGAGGGGGCGCGAACGCTACCGTCACCAACAAACAGCTTACTTACCTTCCAAAGAACTTCCACAGTCAACCCGTTGCAGCCCTGGGAGGGCGGAGGAAAAACCGCAACTCCGCGCGATGGGGCGTCACACAACGGGGAAGTTAGCGAACCGCTTGCGAGAAGAAAAAAGGAACAGAGCCAAGGATGACAGCAGGCTATATAGCCTCCGAGTGGTCATCCGGCGTCACAGGTGTGACTCTGTTGGTATAATTACTCGAACTGCGCATGCCCGAAGGGAACATTCAGTGCTTTCAGCACCGCCTCTGGCGGTCAGGAGGGATGAAATAGAACCGCTTTTGAGCGGGCTACTCTCTAAGAGTGACTTCTTCATGAGAAATTCTTCCTGACTTTGAAAACTGTGAATACTCCGACTATGGTTTATTTAAGGTAAGACACTGACTACAAATAGATACATCGCATTTCCCTCTTACAAAAAAATGCATCAAAATAATCTGTTGTGCTGCCTTTTCTAAGTCTCAAAGGGTTAAATGTGTCAGACTGTTTCTTCTCTTCAGACCAGAACAATCTACTGAGCAATGCATCTCCTCAGCATTTTTACATTGACACCACATCACATCTGTTCTCTTTTGTGTACTTCTTTAAAATGTGTTTTTGAATTATCCTCTGTTCTCTTTTCCACTGGAATTTGTGGTGCGTTTGTTATTGACACTGGTTAGCCAGATAATGGCTCCACTGCTGTGCTCAGCTCCGTTTTGCAGGAACATGTGGAACTTAAAGTGCAGTGATTTTACCCACATCATCGATATTCCCCTTGGTTATCAGGGGACAATGCTGCCCTCAGACGCCAAGCATCACTCACTTTGTACTAAATGCTTGCTGCAACGATACTTGTGTGTGAGACTTTTTGTTAGATTGATCATTTTCAATGGAGCCTATCCCAAGTTGGTCTGATTTAATGAATCACATCCAAACATCAAGCTAAACCTAACAGCTACACTTTACTCAAATTATTAAGCCATTGTAGCATGAACAAAATCAGAAAGATGAAGTCAGACACATTGCTTTGCACGCAGTGATGTTAAAAAAGGAACACGCTTACGGTGCCTTTAAAAAGTATTCACACCCCGTTGATCATTTCCATTTTTCTGAGGTATTATGTAAAAGACAGACTCTAAGTAGTAAACGATTGGAAAGCGGAAGGACGACGACATGATTGAACATCCTCTCCAAATGAAAATCCCACATTTGAGGAGCGCATTTGTGTTTGGCCCCTTTTACTCCGATATCCCAAAATAACATCTAGTTTTTACGAACTGCCCGTCAGAAGTCACACAATTGGTAAATATACTCCAGTTGTTTTCACGGAGAACACAAGCAACACAGCAGGCAGGGCCAGGAGAAAGTCTTGGAGACGTTGGAAGCAGGGTTGAATTAAGCAACAATGTCCCAAGCTTTAAACATCTACCTCAGTTCTATCAAATTAAATCACATCACCCTGAACACACCATGCCCACCTTGACACGTGGTGATGGCAGCATCATGCCGTGGGGTTATTTCTATTCAGCAAGAGGAGGGCAGCTGGTCAGAGAGAAAGGGAACATGTAGATTGAGCTCTGAAAATATAGGGCAACACTGGAAGAAAACCTGTTAGAGGCAGGAAAAGACAATAAACCTAAACATGTAGCCAGGCCCAGAATGGTCAAAACTTAAATTAAATTGAGATCCTGTGAAAATACTTCGGTTGATGTTATTGTTGACAGATGTCCTCCATCCCAGCTGACTGAAATTGAGGTGTCTGTGCAGAGAAGAATGGGCCAAAATTTCAGTTTCTGGATGAATAAAGCCGGTAGAAAAATATGTGAAAAAACCTTTGCTATAATTGGAGCCTTTTTTAAGGTGTTTAGTCAGGGAATACCCATGAAGATTTTTATTTGTAAAAACTGTGAAGAGGGAGGCCCCCTCATTCTTCATCTTTACAGCTATACACTACCTTGTGTTGGTCCATCACAACTAATCCTAATAAATTTGTAACAACCAAAATTTCAAAAAGATCAAGAGGCATTGCTACTTTTTGAGATTTATACATCGTTTGGTGAAACGAAATGTCTTTGCTGTAGTTATAGTCAGTTGTTGTTTCAGGCAACTGAAAAAACAGCATCTTAATTTACAGTCATGTTACTATAATACAGAAACAATTGCTTAAAAAATGTTTACGTAATAACGTAAAATGTCATGAAGATGCAATGAAATCATGCTGAGCTGCTATTGTACTTGATTTATGTTACATTTTTCTGACTTCAGTTAGATTTGATGTCTCTGGGTTGCCCTGCGATGAACAGGCGAGCTGTCCAGGGTGTACGCTGCCTCTCTCCCAATGATCGCTGGAGATACGCACCACCCTGCACGCCTAGACAGGTATAAAAAATGGATCTCATCGGGTGATAAAACCATGTACGAAGAGTATCAATAATAAAACAAATCTAATCTTTTTTGTTTATTTTTTAAAGATTTGAATTAAATTAAAAGGCTACTTAATGTCAGGCTACTTATTGTTATTATCGTATGTCAGACACATTAAATTAGTTAATATTTACAGTGTAGAACATTCATATTGTCTGCAATTTAATCTGACGTGCAAGATAACATCTTTTCTTTATAAAATCTACCATCAAGGTGTTTAAGGAGGTATTAAAATGGAGCATTTTGCATATGACAGTAACACCGTTAATGAAGAACTTTGATGGTTGTACTTTTTTGTCCACAGTGTACTGTGCCTGTCGCCCAATGGTCACTGGAGATACGCACCAGCCCCTCCCCGCCCCTGCAAGGAAAAGCGGGTATACAAAAATGAATGGATAGATGGGTATTTTACACACTTATGGTAAAGTCAAACAAAATCTTTGAAATAGTCTTTCCAGGATTTTGGTAATGGGGGGTTATTATGCAGTAATTGTGATATTTTGAATGCATCAATGTGTCATGCTTGGAATACAGCAAGTTTTATATGAAAATGGTCGTAGACTTTTGTTTAACTTTAAATTATTCTGGGTTTTTGCAAACTTTGGACACAAGATATCAGTGTTAAAAAGTCATGTCCACGTTTTTCTCAATATTTTCAATATTTTCTCAATACAATAACACAACAGTACTAATAAGTGACTGAACTCACCTGCTAGCTAACACTGCCCTCTTGTGTGGAAGACCGGAACAAGGGCAGAGGAGGAAAATCACATTCACAAAATTTACTTTGCCTAGCAACAGGCCTCCAGTGCTGACTAGGTCCCTGTATGCACTGCAATGATCCATTAAAAATTTACTTCTGTTAAGACATCCACATAACAACGTTGTTGGTGGTTTACTGTATATAATCCAAATTACTTGACATTGGTGTATCAATCCTTACGTTCCTATTTATTTGTCAACCAGTGAAAGTTTGTAGAAGTTTCTCCCCAGACACGTAGCCAGAGGCACCTGTCCACGGTGTACCCCACCGATGACCGCTAGAGACAGACACCAGCTTCCCAGGACCCTGCATGCATGGATGCATGCATGGATGGATGGATGGATGGATGGATTGACTCATAGCAGGAGATCATCCAGAAATGCAAAGCACCTGACAAACATCTTGCAAGTCCCTCTATACTACAAAGGGTTACAGTCACAGCCATCTAGATCCTTTTTAGGGCCCAGTAAGTTCTAAAATGATTTTTTAACGTTGGCCTAATAATAATCAAAGATTGCCTAATTATCTTATTTTCTTATCTAAAATTCTTGAGAAAGTAGTTGCTAATCAACTTTGTGAACATTTACAAAGCAATGACCTACTTGAGGAGTTTCAGTCAGGCTTCAGAGCTCATCATAGCACTGAAACAGCTCTGGTGAAGGTCACTAATGACTCTCATGGCCTCAGATAATGGATTTGTGTCTATACTTGTCCTGTTAGATCTCAGTGCTGCATTTGATACAGTTGATCACAATATTCTCCTACAAAGACTTGACCATACTGTAGGGATTAAGGGAAAAGCATTAGGCTGGTTTAAATCTTATCTGTCGGACAGATTCCAATTTGTTCATGTTAATAATAAATCTTCCTCAAACTCTAGGGTCACCTGTGGAGTACCACAGGGTTCAGTCCTTGGACCAATTCTCTTTACTATATATATATATATATGCTTCCGATCGGCAAAATTATCAGACAGCATGGGATTAATCATCCATCAATCTATTGAGTGATTGATATAGCCACTTTTCCTTGCCTTGGCGGTGGAGTTGGTGGGGTTACCTCCTGTTCAGTGTGTCAGGCCACCACGGGGTAACGTAAAGAAACGGTCATTCATACCTAAGCGGAATTTAAAGGGACCAACTGACTTAACATACAAGTCATATTTTTTGACCATGGGAGGGACTCTGAGAGAACCCACACATGCAGAGGGAGAACATGGCATCTCCAGGTGGGCCGTGATCCCCAGACCAGGATTCAAATCCAGGACCTTCTATCTCCAAGGCAACAAAGGGTACCTGCTGCACTATGCAGCCAACCACTTGTAAGTCCAGTGTTATTTGAAAGCAGCATGTTTTTGTGCTAATCCATTTACTCTGGTGCTAGCTAGACCAAGAATGATGTATAAATATGATTGCTAGGACCTAGGTCATAGCAGGGCTCACAATACTAAATTAATGAAAAATCTGTCTTCAATGATTGTAAAATCAACAAACTGTATCGTTCGTCCAATTGGGTGGACTTCATAATGTTTATGCCATGTTGTTCCTGCTGCTGGGACCACCAATCAGAGTCTACCGGGGCTGGGGAACCGCAATAATCAGAACACATCTTGATCATCCCAAAGACTTTTGGGAAGATTTTGTGGACTGATGACATAAAAGTTTAACTTTTAAGAAGCTGTGTATCCCGTTACACGTGGCATAAGCGTAGCACAGCATCCCAGACCCATTTTCGAAGAGCCTCGCAGCAGCAGTTAAATATGGTGGTGGTGGCGTGATGGTCTGGGACCGTTGTGCTGCTGCAGGACCTGGAAGACTGGCTGAGATTAATGGAACCATGAGTTTTGCCGTCTACCAAAACATCCTGAAGGAGAATGTTCGGCCATCTGTCCGTGAGCTCCAGCTGAAACCGACTTGGCTTCTCCAGCAAGACATTAATCCAAAACACACCAGCAAGTCCACCTCTGACTGACTGGAGAAAAACTAAATGAAGACCTTGGAGTGGCCTAGTCAAAGTCCTGACCTGAATTCTATTAAGGTGTTGTAGCATGACCTTAGAAGGGCTGTTCATGCTGGAAATATCTCTAATGTGGCTGAATTACAAAAATTCTGCACAGATGAGTGAATGACGGGCCCAAAACAGACAGTATTTAAGTTTCTTTTTATTTGCAATAAAAAAATAGGTACAAGAGCTCCCTTTACAAATATCCTAGGGAACCGCAGCACGCTGTGAAAACTGCAGGAGTCTCAAACTGAAGGGACAGAACTACACAGAGAAATGATGCATTCATAGACACACCAACAATGCAGTTACCTCGCCTGGACTACCAACTGGAGCAGATTCACGATGTGCAACTTTATAGCTACTGCAGTTTATAAATTCTCAAAAAAAAAACAAAAAAAAATAACATTTTTGATCTTTTCTCACCACTCGTTCTTAACTTAGACCCACACTGGAATTTTCTTGTAAACAGGTTCAGTAAGTTTACATTACCTCTTTTCTCATTTGAAACTATAGCATTCTAATTCTTTTACATTGGTAGACTCTCACATAAGCCAGGAATCCTCCTCTTCAGTATTTTTCCCCCCCTATGGCATAGTAATTATGTTACTGCTAATTTCTTAGTAGTGGAAGAGCAGAAGACTGTTGGCACAGTATTTCCTGTGTGCAAAGAAATAAACAAAAAACTGGAGCCAGCTCACGAATGCTACTTTAAAAAGTCCACATGGTACCATTTATCAGCTTGTCATTCAAACTCAGTTAAATCGTCCCTGTAGGACGTCGGGAAATTTAACTTGAACCCCATTCTGGTTCCAGCAGGTGCCATTTACACATAAAATAAAAATAATTAAGGTACTAGTGGGGCCGTAATTGTGACGTTTCACCTTTTCATATCAAAAAAAGCAAGAAAAAAAATAAGGAGAAATACACAATGCAAATTAGAAAAACATTTAAAAGAAAAAAACCAAAAACACATCAGTCTTCAAGGCTGCTTAAATATAAATACATCTTACTTTTTATAAGGAAACCCCACAGGGTGAGAATTGCATTATCAAGGTGTGCAAGTTAATATACAGAAAGTGAAAGAAGAGATGACGAAATTGCTCCTTTGAACAAAACATTAAAAAAAGGCCTCCGAATTACATTGGTGTACATATAAATCACCCAAAATTGTACACATTCACATACAGGTATGGGCATAGTAGAGAGAAACTAACAGAAGAGTACGCTTCCAACCTTTAAAACTACATCTGTTATGTCCCAGAGATATGCTACAACAGGACATGTTCCAGATCAGCAGCATCTGGGTGTTTTTTTTTTTTTTAATTAGTCTTCATCAACTAGTTAGTGTGGTTAACCAGAATGCAAATCCTAAATCAGTTCAACCCAAGAACAAACACGTGTTCGCACCCTATATTCTGCAGTTTGTACTTCAACATGAGCTGAATGCCAGTTTCGGCCCCCGTAGCGTCACGACAGGATACGCACCAGAAAGAGAAAGCGCCTGGTGTCTGCGCTCGGCTGATTTCCATCTCCATCGGTCCTGGCCCGGGGACCGGCTGGTTAGAACCACAAAAAGCCGGCTCTTTTCCCGGTCAGGTGACGCACCGCGCCTAAACCCGGCCTACAAGGCAGCGCCATCGTTAACCCTCTTTGGTGTGGACGCCGTTACCGAGGGAAGAAGTCTCGAGCAGCGAGCCGTTCTCGTACGGGTAAGCTTTTCAAAACGGGAACAGCGTTTTCTAGGTAGGACGTGCTAAAACTCACCTTTGGTTCAGTCAGTCTGCACGAGAGCGGGACCGCCGGCAGGTGACAGGAAGGCTGAACCGAGATTGGGGGAAAGACGGCGTTTTCTCCTGGAAAGCTTTCGAACTTGTCGTTGAGACGTGCCGGAAAAGTTTTCTCAGCCCTTTGAAAAATCGCATTCAACATACGGCCTTGCCCTTTCTGGAACATTCACACAGAGACTTCAGTTTTTATAACGCTAGCAACGCTAAGGACCAATATAAAATTCTGATGTTAGCTTAAAATGTTGAGTCCGAAAGCAAAGTTGCCTGACAAGCACGCGTACACACAGTAACGCTGGGCCCTGATCGGGTGGGCTAGGGGAGAAAATGTTTTAATCTCGTTTGGATTCTTAAAGATTCAATCGGAATCCGTTAGATGGGGATCAGAAGCTTTAGCAAAACCGGAGATCGGAAACGTCTCGGCGCGTCGCTAGTCGCAAAGCGTGGGACTTTCTAGGGTATACGTCAGACACCAGGCCTGCTCTGCGTCCATCAGGAACACTTAAAAAGTGAGGCAGCAGCTGCGAGTTCTCCTGCAAAGGAAATTCATTTAAAACATTTTGTAGTAAGGCAAGGGGGGAGGAAGAAAACATCAAGTACATTCATTATATGTTGTCATCATGCAAACTCTTCTACTTTTTGCACAACTCTTCTGCAGATCTCTGTGGTGGACCGACTTCTGGGAATTACTGCCAAGTGTGCGCAGGAAACAGTTATCCATCCAGAAGCCGCCTCGCTCTCATCTCAACGTGTCTGTAAGCACAAGTTTGTCGTTCCTTCGTAGGTAAAAAGTCCGGCTCATCTCTACAAAAGGGATCAGTTTTTACGCTTAAATGAAGAGAAACCCAGAAGTGTGAAGCTACACGGCCAGAGGTGTGGGGGGGGATTTGGACAGGACCGTCTTCAATCCAACACCTGAACCAGCCCGATGTGCTCTGAAGGGGCTATGTGTCACAGGAACGAGTTTGTGATCATCTCAGAGTGAAGTGACGGGACTGAAGGGGGGGAACCGATGAGTAAAACGAGTATAAATTAGTGAACGAGTCAGACAGCGACAGCATGAGGTGATGATGGTACGTCCGAACTGCATAGGTGCCAGAGCGGGGCCAAAGGAGCGGCCGGTCCCATCACCGCGGCCTCTTGCGGGTGACGAAGATGAGGACCCTCCGGATGGCGATGAGACGGTCCTTCAGGGAGTTCATGGCCAGGATGGTGAGCTGGGCTCTGCTCTCCAGTGGAAGGACAGCGAGAAGCCACCAGCACCAGGCGGGACCTTCAGGGTAGGCCTGCGGGGGGGAACAGGAAACCAGTCAGACACACTGAAACGTCTGAGTTCTCTGGAAGGATAAGAGCGCGGGACCAAAGTGCTCGGTCACGCTGCAGCCAACAAACATTTATTTATGTTTCCTGTGCGAGGCCAACACAAAGTAGTGCCAAGGTGTAAAGTGGAAGGAAAATTATTGTTTTAACTTTCAAAATTTGTATGGAGCCCCTTTTGTTAATGCTAGGACCTCGTTTTGCTAAAATTAGAGCCGCGTCTCTCTAGACATAGGTCTCTACCAGCTGCGCACGTCTAGCCTCGGAGCAATGCTGCGTTCCTGTAGCAACCACAAGTCGGAAATTCTGACCTCCGGTCGGAAGAATCAACTGGAACAGCCACTAAAATCGGACCTCCCACTTGGAAAGTTGGATTAACATTTAAAGGCAGATTGTTGGATCCAATATGGCAGATCCTAGCACCAACAGTGAGCCGTGATATAATTATTATTTTAAAAGAATCAATGCTACGCGTAGCGGCTGCAACTCTGAAGCGAACAAATTAAAAGTGCTGTTTGCATACGGAAAGTACAGCTTTAAAGGAGGTTTAAAAGTATTACGATGGTTTTGAAATCCCAACTTCTATGACTGTTAACGGGAACGCTGTCAACTCGGTTGTTTTTGCCATTCCCAGCTCCTGCTTCCCATTTCCAAGATAAATGGAACCCAGTATAAGCTGTCCATGTTATGGTGTTGTAACATTGTTTTAAATAGAGATATTGAGCTTAGTAAAGTTGAAGCCAATACAAACACATTGCAGCTGATATGCTGTCTACTAGCTTTTAATCAAAGGCTACAAAAATTGAAGATTGGAAACGGCTTTATATGTTTCTGTTATGGTCTGTGAACAGAAATAAGTAAAACTGGCTGGCTGGTTTAGGCTAAAATCATGTGAGGTTCATGCATTATCCTCTCATTTGGGTTCATTTTAAGCGACATGTAAGCTGTACCAAAATGTATACATATTTTCATGTTTCTTTCTCAGTTTTATTTAAAAGAAAACTCTTTTTTTGAATTACACATTTGGGTTCTCACCACATTTATGATACAATGCAGTAAAATATCACAATTAAAAAAAAGGTAACAGATACTTTATTTTTTAACTTTGAATTGGTGGATTTCTGGCCCTTCAGTAACTGTGGCCCCTCAGCAATTTAGCCCTGGCCTTTTCTAACACATGAATATACAGTCGATCTGTCTTTTGTAGCCTTAAACAAGGTTTTTTCCAGTAGCTGTGTGTATTAGGCTACATCAATTTTCCACTTCTACTGTGACCAGTTTCTTTTTGCCAGCTGGGAAAAACCCAGCCTGAAGCTTCCCCAGAACCTCCTCCCTGACCGGTCTGCTGTGTTCCTCGGTGTTAATGATGCTGCCCTTTGTTCACAAATGTTCTCTAACAAACCGCTGCTGCCACACAGCAGCTGGATTTATAATATGATTAAATTACACCCAGAGAGACTCCATTTACAATTTGCTGACTCTTGAAAGCAGTAGGTTGCCATATATTTTGCTGAGGGCGATTAAAGAAATTGCTGCTGGAATCCTTTCGCTTTTTAATTTCTTATCGGTAAAACCTTTTGGAAAAAAAAGCATGCATTATTGTCTTTCCACTGTTGTGTACTGCTTTATGTTCTAATACATCAAATTCAATAACATACATTCAAGTTTATTGCAATGTTAAAGGGTATAAATAATAGAAAAGAGACTGTCTAAACGCATACAGAGTTTTTTAAGAAACAAAACTAAGGTGTAAGGAGGAGGTTTTCCAACCTGTGGGTCTGGGTCCTTGCTGGGTAGATGTCCAAAGTGGCTGAGTATCTGACTCTTCATGTTGTCCTTCAGCGATGTGAACCAGTTGTTAGCCTGCTCATATGCAGAGTCGTGCAGCTTCAGGAGCTCCACTAGATCCTCCCCTTCAACCTGATCATAAAGACAGATTAGGTTTTAGAGTAACACAATGGAAGAAACATTACTGGGATATTTATCCGCTAGAAAATGTGTTAAAATATCCAGAGACGAGCGGCTCTTTAGCGACAGCTTTTGTTATCTCTACTAGTAAAGGGAAGGAAGCCCCGCTTCGTGTGAGATTTAAGGAAGTATTGTAGCAATTATCCAAACAAGCTCACCTTCCTGTCCTCCAGGTACTCTATCTTCGCCGTGTGGTAGCCGTCTCTCTGTCCGTGGCTGATGACCTTGAACCTCGAAACGCCGATGGTGTCGACCACTGAACGGCCGTCGGGGAAGAACTTCACGTCTCGCACCTGCAAAATGATTGGCAGCATAAACCCGTGGAGTCTGCGCTGTGGCGCGGTCCGATGAGACGCAAGGCGACGAGGCAGGTTAAGGCGGGGGGATTTTTACAGGAGACTCACCTGCAGCATGCAGCCGTAGTCGGCAAAGCCTTTGAGCTCGTCTGCTATGCACATGCCGAACTGCTTGGTGCCCGTCTCCATGGAGCGGCGGATCATGAGGCGGTAGCGCGGCTCGAACACGTGCAGCGGGCAGGGGATGGTGGGGAAGGCCATGGTGCACACGAAGATGGGCACTTCCTGGTTCAGACTACACAACGCAGAGGGAAGAGCGAGGCTGAGTTAAAGGCTGCAGAGGTTTTCAAAGCGCTTCTGTTTGACAAAACTTTAAAAACCCAAGGAGAACTGCAGAAAAGCAACACTACACCCGTTTAAAAAGAGGTTTAATCACAATGAAACATCAGTATAAATCGTATCGGTAGCTCTATAAGCCTGACAAAATAAAAATATCTAGTTACTACTAGATATTTCATCAGAAGGATCATCATTAAACTGTTTTTTCCTCCAAAATGCTGTTTTCAAACTGAGGACGTTCCATACATCCAACCTTTAATCTTTAACATGGTTGGAATTTGAGTAAAAAAAACAAAAAAAAAAAAACATAAAAAACTAACTTGGACAGCTCCTTCATTTCTTCTTCGTGGATCTTCTTCCGCTCTGCCAGCTCGTCTCCAAGGTACCGCTGCAGGAATTCCTCCATCAGAAAGGTCTTGTTGTAACCTCTGGTAGCAAGAAACTGTAACAGATCACAGAAGGTTTTATTGCTTCGATCCCCAGACGACCATTTTCATCATTCATTTGCTTCTCTTGAACGACAGTTCATCCATTCTATGATACAAACTACTTTGCTGTAAGCATGTAAGGATCTAGACAATGGTAGAGGAAGTGAGGTCTTCACAGACAACAACTTTTCCCAAACTCCATAGACAGCATAGAACTGTCAACATAGACTTCTAGACGCTGCTAGTTTTGTGCTCAGCTACTTTCAGTATGGACGGTGGGGTCTGTACCTCTGCTAGATTCTCCTTGCACAGAGGGCAGTTGGGGTTGTGGTCCAAACAGCGTTCCAGACATTTAAGGCAGAAGGTGTGACCGCAGGGAGTGGCCACGGGCTCGTAGAACAACCTGAAGGAAAAGGCACACGGTTGAAGCTACACATTACTGTAGGCGTTGAGTTTGCTTTGGTGCTGAAACATGAACTGTGTGTCTTCACCTCATGCATAGCGAGCACTCCAGGTCTCCGCTGTCCAGCAGATCAGCAGGAACCGCTCTCCCTCCGCAGACTGACGCCTTCTGAACCGCGTTCCCGTCGTCTGAAAGGTACACAGAGACCCCTGGAGTTATGGTGGGCGTGGCCAACAAGCCTTTCTGCCTCTACATTCAAGTTTAACAGTTAGTTCCAACAAAAGTACAGATTAATGTAAATTTAAATGCTGCAAAATAAACCAGGTATGTTGAAAAAAAAAGAGCCACAAGTGCAGTTCATGCAAGAAGCCACAAGAGGAGGCTATCTACTAAATACTTCCCAGCCTCTAAGGAACTTAGGGACGCTTTTATTTTAAACCCATGTTTAACATTTGAAATAAAAAGCCTTTCCATGTGTGCCTTGCTCAAGGCTTAAAAGGTAAAGGCAGCCCTGTCGCATCAGGTCCCGATGGGATAGACCGATACAGTTACCGTAGTTACATCTCCTCCTGCTCCGATTGTTGATTGGCTGCTCGGTAACGCTACCCGAGTGCCAGTCTCATCAGCAGCACATATTAAATCAAAGGCACTAAGCAGACTGGATAAAACCGGTTCTCCTACCTGGTTTGGAAAGCTTGGATGGAGGGTTGAAAGGTGCTGAGGCCCCGTCACTGCTGTGCTTCCTCTTTAGTCCACCGTGGGGCGCCGGAAGCGAGGCCAAAACGTCAGCCAGACTTTTGGAGCCGCCCTCCCCAGCGGCCGGGTCCGATTTAGCAGGAGACGGGGGACAGAGCTCGGAAGGTGATCCGTCCACAGGAGTGCTCTTTGCTACGCTGAACTCCGAGTCCTGAAAAACAACAGGCGCGGCGAGAAGCTGTTGAGGCTTGGCTTGGATTTTGGAAATAAAACGCTAATCCAACAGGCCCTGGAGTGACTTGAGTTTTAGGTGTTTTTAGCTCAGTGTGTCTGATCAGCAGCACAGATAAGAACTGCCTCAGGTAAACACACACAATACAGAAAATAGTCATTTCTGCCCTTCCAAATACGCTCACTACTACGACTAGGCTACACTATAACTGTCTATATATTATACTCATAGGACAAATCTATCAGTAAAATTCTGTCTATAATAGTATCCATCTCTATATCTATTCAGTAAAAACCCATATCCTGTACATATAGAGCCATTGTTTATTGCACTCCTGGTTAGACCTAAACTGCATTTCATTGCCTTGTACCTGTACCTGTGTAATGACAATAAAGTTGAATCTAATCTAATCTAAATCTAAACTGGATTTAAAAGAACTTAACAATAACATTAGCTGTCAAAATACAGTCAAGTGAAATCAAACCTCCCGATGCCTCCTGATCAGATTAGAAAAACGTGGCCCTCTACGCCGTCCTGTGTGTGTGTGTGTGTGTGTGTGTGTGTGTGTGTGTGTGTGTGTGTGTGTGTGTGTGTGTGTGTGTGTGTGTGTGCACTGACCTGTGAGGAGCAGCCTGGTTTCTGCGTCAGCGGCCTCAGCGACTGGATCAAGGCGGGGGGTTTGATCAGACGCGTGGCGAACCCTCCCTGCAGGGGGTGCAGAGGCGTGGGCATGTCCTGGTTCTCGAACACGGAGGAAAACACCTCACTGAGCACCTGGAACACCAACACAGACCAGAGCAACTGCATTAGTCCCCGCGGCCCGCAGAGCTGGACGGGACGAGGCCACCGGGGAACCCGCCCCGCTGTGAGACCCTCGCCGACGTCAGAACCGGTCCTACCTTCTGAGCCTCCAGCTTGACTTTGGTCCAGTCCGGCTTAAGCGCCAAACACAGGAAGTACTCCTGCAGGGCCTCGTCGTTGCGGTCGGCTTTGCTCAGCGCCGTGGCTTTCAGACAGTGGGCCTGAAACGCACGGGATAAAACGACGTCAATTCCCCACCAGCCTCTCTAGAAATGCCCATGAGCAACCAGATGGACGCATTTTAATCAGTGGTTTGTTTCAATCTAAACAAATGGTAACTAGCGCCTCCGCTTTCTGCTAGTCTGTGCAGTAGGGCTGGGCGATATGGATTAAAATATAAATCTCCGATTTTATCATACCAAATCCGATTAATCGATTTTTTTTCTCCTTGTTGTTTCATAAAAAGAAATTAAAGAAATTATTTTAAAACTTTGCTTTTTATGTCAAGTATTTCATCGGGGAGTTGACCTGAATTCAAAGTGCAACTAAAAACAAGTTGTGAAACATGCTTGTAAAACAAGATGGCAGCCGTGCCATTATAAACAATGAAAATATAACAAAACATTTGCTGCTAGTGGTATTACACATTGAGCTAAGAACAGGCTTCACTGCACTTGTGAACTTCAAACTAAGTTAAAAAAAAGTAAATAAGTAAATGAAGTACCTCGCATTATGGTAAAAAAAAGTTTCTACTTAACAATATTTTGACAATATATTTGCCTAAACATATATTCAGCATCACATGCTATTCTCTTCATGGAAACCCAATGAGTGTATTGGCAAAATAAAATCCAGATTTTCCAAAAATGAAATCTTAAAGAATTGTAAATTCGAATTAATCGATTAAATCGATTTATCGCCCAGCCCTACTGTGCAGGTTTGCGGCAGCCAAAGCAGAGATTCACGCGTGTTGAGTTAGGGTTTCCCGTTCCACTGCGTCCGTCAACAACTCCTCACTGATGACCCTTCCCTCTTAAAAACAGGCAATCCCATCTAAAGATGGGAAATTGACGTCACTGTTAATTTAGCGAACACTGTAGGCACCGGTCGCAGATTAATTCGGCCTCCAGCGTCCCTTTCAGCTCCGCCGTGCTAACAGAGAAACACGGAGGCACAGTTTCTGAGAACATTGCGGAACGTCTACCCTGTAATCGAGACCATCGGAGACGCTCTCGTGTTTCTGATGACGGCATCGTTAACAATACGCCATCAATTAGTTAGAGAACCTTGGCTCCAGAACTCGGAGCCAAATAAGCGTCTCTATCTGCTAAGAACCCAAAACCCATCAGTGAGGTTGACTTTCTAAGCAGAACCTGTGAAAAACAAAGCAATAAGCACTTTTATTTCCCAGAAATCCCTGTCTCTTTAACAAAAGAATCACTCCTCATAGACAGAAACCACTTTTTCTCCCTCCCTAAACTGTAAGCAATTTCTCATGCTCATCCAGACGTGGAAAATAATACAAATTCCCAACCAGTCCGGGTGCGTGCAGCTATTAGAAGAAGTCAGCCTGGCGATTTAAAACATAAAACCAACGTATCATTTCACAGCGGGAGGCTCACCTTGGTCCAGAGAGGTTTTAACCTGCAGAGGCTGTTGGCATCCTGCGCCGCCTGGCTGAAGTTCCTCATCTCCATGTGCAGCTCGGCCCGTTGACACAGCAGGCGGCCAGAAGAGGGCACTGTCGAGTCGGAGAGAGAGGGGGGGCGGGAAAGAGAAGGCAACAGCTGAGTCAGACAAACCTTTTTTTTTTTAGGTTAGACAACAGAGGCAATAACGTAACAACGTGGAATGTGGCCGGTGTGGAACATCGTGTGCTGAACATGATCATCGCCGCGTCAGAGTAAACAGCCTCGTTGAAATGAAACTTAGATGATGCAAAAGGGAGCGAGATAAAAGAACTGGGTTGTTTGCCAAAGCCTGCGGAGCAAATGAACTCGAACGAACGCGTGGCGATGGAACCAGATGTTCACGTAGCAGCGCGCGTTAAAGAGACCTAGCCTCGTTTTCCTCCGGCATTACGTCACACTAAAGCTTTCCCGTTTTAGGTCGGTCAGGATTAGCAAAATTATTTTTTTGTTTGCTAAATGCCAGATTATTGGAAGTCTTTTAGGTGAATTATTGCTTTCTCCAAAAGTAAGAGCTTCCTATACCTCTTCTCGGCTTTAGATTCATTTTATTGCTTTTTAAGTGGTTTTACTTGGGCATAATAATAGCTCGGTGGACTTTTAGCCTATTCCTCCTGCTGGAACTGGTGTAACCGAGTCAGGATTGTAAGCCTAATCGTCCTTGTACTGGCCGTTTCATAACCACTTTGCTGTGCTTAACCTTCCCCATGAGGTTCCATCCTCCTGTGCTCTTCATGTTTGCGCGGTGTTCAGAGGAAGGTCGTGTCCTTTCAGCCCACGTCGGCATGGGAGTCCTTTCACCACCGCCACAAAAGGTCTGTGGCTTTTGTTCTAGGCTTGATAGACCCACTTTGCACCAAAGAACACAGATGAAACATTCATCTTTGAGACACAGAACCCTTGTCCGAAATCTTTTGATTTTTGTTCCCCCATGAGGTCGCGCGTGGAAGTAATACGTTCCAGACGTTGCCTTAAGATACATCCACGAGTCTATGACTCCATTTAATCGAAATGAATTACGCGACCAGAAGCTTAGATGAGCCACGGCATTGCCCTCTGGACTTTCCAAGTGTCTAAAGCCGGGGTGTCCAAAGCGTGGCCTGATGGAAATTCAACAATGATATAAATTTTGTCCCCGCAGCGCAGGGGGCTGATACAGATGGAGACTTTTTATTTTGACCTAGGGCAAAACTATCCCTGACACACTAAAGCCTTCTGACAGCAGAAAATGTTAGGCACTACACAACGTTGTAATCTATTAATAATCACACTTTTGCATTCTCCTTCATTTTATAGGACAAGAATATGACTATTTTGTTTAACTAAATGATTGGATGTTTCAAAAATACTCAATACTTCTTTAATTGTTGTGGTGTTGAAAAAAAAAAACAAAAAAAAAAAAACTTGGACTTGATGCTGTGGGCCCACGTGAAGGTTTGGAGACCACTGGTCTAAATAAGGCACAGTAATCCAAGTGTATGTAAATCCCTGACTTTGCACAAAGTATGAAAAAAAAAGAAAAAGAGGTGATTAATATGGCATTTAGCAAATAGAAGCTATTTTAGTAACCCTAATAGGAAACACAAGAGCAGGAATCATTTAGTCTGATTTAACATCAGACAATGAAGAAAAAAAAGGCCACGTGTCTTTCTTAGAACCCCAGAAATTATTCATACTGGCAGATTTAGCTTTAAACTAACATTAAATTTTGCCCAATATGTTTTTTTCTGATGACAAGGACTATTAACTTTTTGCAAGCGTCCCATCCAGGGTCCAGAGCTCCTTGGTCGAATGAAAATAAGTATAGGGCTATGCTACGGTCTGTTCCCCCTTTTTTAATAACCGTATTATTATTAAAATCATTTTCCTGTTGAAAATCAGACAGGGAACTCTTTAATACACCCCTTTGTTCCAGTCCATTGAATGCAAACAATATGAAAACATCTCTAATGCCAATTGTGTTCCCCTTAGAGAACTAAATGTTATAAACAACATTGCTTTGGAGAAACACGTACAATAAGTTTGTTTTCCATATCTTAGCCTAAATGAAAACTGTTATGTTACATCCCAAATGACAGGAAGCGTACAGCAAGCATTTATAGGTAAGATCTGTATTTGTATTTATGACACTGTTACACCCCCCCCGCTGTCTGGGATGGGGGAAACAGAGGCCCGCAGTGACAACACTGAAAGCTCGCCGTCCTGCTGTCACCAAAAAGAGACAGAAGGCATGAATCAATATTGATACGGAGAGGAAACTGTCAGCATCATCGCCGTCCTGGAGCTCAGCTGATCTCTCTGGAACAGCCCAGACCAGCATAAAGATGGCGGGCAGCAACGCCGCGGATCATGGTTTCTGACTAACGCAGAACTGAGCCATGCAGCGGGGGGAGGGAGGTTTTTCTAGAGCAGCTCGGGTCTCATGTTAGACTCTAGGTATGTCCTTGTTGCACGATCACTTTAAATAAAAGTAACGTGGGGTCATGTTTTTCCTTTCACTCCAAAAGAATAAATCAATGTGCAGCTTTTTCTTTATTAGGCCACCTAAAGAGGACAGCTTAGATGCTCCGGTGGGACTGAGACACAGCACGGCCTGCAGCTAAAACAGACCTTAGGTCAGCGGTGGCCCCGGGTTCTTTCCACAACACGGCCACATGACGATGAGACGAGAACCACAGCGCCGTCAGAGGGGCTACACTCCTGAAAACAAATCCCCACAATGAGACGGCTAGACGTTAGAAATAAGGAGTTTAGGTGTCAGAAGTGGGGTTTTTTTCTGAACACCACCAACCTTCAGCAGTGTCTCAGCGTAAAAAGGATCCCTTTTTATGGCCAAAAAAATAATTAAATAAATAAAAAAATCACACTTCAGGAGCTCTGCTTTCTCTGAGCCCTGCACCACAGCGACAGGTTTAACTGGCACAGCGCAAAGATAGCCCGTCTGCAGACGAGGGAGACGAGGCAGGGAGGGGTTAGGAGAGAATAATGTGGAGCATCCAGAAAAGCGGTCGTGGCTGCTGTGGGGGAGTCACAGGTGTTTAAAAGCCTCTCGTGTCCCAGATTACAGGGTCAGCCACCTGCTTTCTAATGGAGCACGTCCTTGAAGACGCCGGCCACGTGCCGGGATGGAGGAACGCTGTCGTTTTTTTCCCCACCGACACGACAGCATTCCTACGGCCTGACTAGCTTTACGGTGTCAGAAAACGTTGCTTTGCACTGCCGGACAGCTGGCTGAAAAAAAAAGGGGACCATGGATTTTTTATTTTTTTTTACTAAGGATGTAATTCTGCATTAAAGAGGAACATTTGCTTAAAAACTACTATTACATTTTAGCAGGTGTTTATTCTCTATTTTGGATGAAGTCTGCGGATCAGGATCTAAAATCTCCGGAAATGATCGCGATACGAAACATTCTCGCTGTACAAATCGATGCCAGTAGAAATAACCGTTTCACTGCTTGAAATAAAAAAAAAAACAATAAAAAGGACACGAGATCTCTTCAGATCTTCACCACTAAAGAGGGGCGGCCAGCCTAAAAAAAGGCGCGCGTGTACGCTCAGACCTGGATGCGACGGGGGGGGCCAGACTCGCGCTACACGGCAGACGCCACGAGGCCTCCTGCTGTCGGTGTTGGGAAAACAAGAAGCTTGGCGGCGGCAGCCCTGCGAAAGCTCTCGCCATCCTTCTGTCGCCCCGGAGGTCCTCGCAACACAGACGGCATGAATCAATATTTGATACGGAGTGAGGACAAACATCTACCGGCGGCGCCAGCCCGGGAGAGTTGAACACCTGAGATACGCAGCGGAGCAACAAATAAATCATTTTAAAAGGTGTAAACATATAGGCAGGACATGGGAGGTGGGGTGCTTCAGCTCAGCGTCCTCTGGATATTCAAATCGTGCAACGTGAGCATCACCCGGGCCCGTGGTTTACAGAGGCACTCTTTATATAAGGAGGGAACAGCCTGTGTTCTTAGAAGTGGACCTAAACGAACGCAAAAGATGGACAGCATGAATGCACACATTCGTGAAGTTGTTTGAATCACAAGGCGAAGCACCCACAGATTATGAAAGCCACTGTCTAGCTGTTATTCAACAGCCTGAGAGAGAGAGAGAGAGAGAGAGAGAGAGAGAGAGAGAGGGAGAGAGAAAGAGAGAGAGAGAGAGAGAGAGAGAGAGATGTTTACGCTCTCCCAGAACCAAGAGGAAAGTCATGACTGGCTTCAGGGCAAACAAAAGGTGATATGATGATGCGTTCAGGGAGCAGGTAAGCAGTGGGATAACTGAGTGGTTTGCAGGTGTGGTCATGCTTTATATTAACGCAGCGCCTCAATGAAGACGCCCCGGCACGCTGAGGTAAAAATAGAAAGCAGGGATATGAATGAGGCCCCTGATAGGAATTAAGCGACGCGTGCCGCTTAGGTAAGGCGGGGCGGTGCGTCACGTAACCACGCGCCCCACCCAGCGCCCCCTGTCGTTGACACGAGGAAGGTGCGCCTAAGTAAAGTAGGTCACCGCAGTTTGTTTTATTGTAGGTAAATAAAAAGGCGCATAGCTGTGATTTTATGCACTTACCCAGATCTATCGCCGCGTTGTACCTCTCCAAGGCCTCCGCCAGGTCCCGTCTCCTCCACCAGGCTTCCCCCTCCACCCACATCTTCCTGGCTCGGCTCTCGGCCTCAAACAGTTTGTCCAAGAGGCCGCTGAGGACCACGTTGACCCGCCGCTCGCCTTGGCCCACCTTCTGCTCACAGCTCGCGCAGTCCGTGACCGAGTCGTCCTCCAGGCACCGCTTGCAGAAGGTGTGCCCGCAGTCCAGCGTGGCGGGCTCGTGGAGCAGACACTTGCAGAGGCCGCAGGAGAACATGTCCGGGGCTTCGTCCTCCTCGCACTCCCCGTCGTTTTGAGCCCCCTCCTGGCCGCCGCTTTTCGTCTGCCCGCTCGGGGCGACGGGGAGGCCCAGCTCCTTGCCGCGGAGCGTCCGGGCGATGGCTTCCACCAGGGCGGGCAGCTCGTCCGGCCGCAGCTTGCCCAGGCTGGCCGCCGCGCAGTACGCCTCCAGCGCCTCGGATATCCGCCCGGCGCGGGCGAGGGAGTCGCCCTTCCTCAGACACAAGCCCCGGTCGGGCTGCTGGAGGTCGGCGAGCTGGGAGCTGTAGATCTCCACGGCCAGGTTAAAGTCACCGGCCCGGTTGGCCTCGTCGGCCACCTCCAGCATTTCGGGGCAGAGGCCCGCGGCTCCGGGGTTGGAGAGCGGGTGGAGGAGCAGGTCGCCCTGGTGGGGCAGCACTCCTGTCTCCATCTTCCACCTCCTCCCTCACGGTGATTTCAAAGAAACTAAATAAGACACTCAGCGTCGGTCTGCCCGAAGCAGACACAGTTCTCTTTGATTACAAATCGTCGCTTTCCCAAAATGTTCGTCGCTGTCGTTTAAAAGTTTCGTTCTTGAAACGAACCACCGCTCTGATCGGCTCCCAGTGACGGCCATTGGAACAGGTTGAAGGCTTTGCCAAATGGAAATGACATAAACTGTTGTTTTTTCCCCTAAATAAGTTATAATAAAGACTAAGGGTTCTCAGAAAACGTCTTCTTAAACCACTCCATGTCGTCAACAACCCTGATGTCCGCTAAAAACAAAGCAGGCAGTCCACAAAACAAAAACGCACTTCTTTGAGGAAAAAAAAAAGCGTTTCGTTACACCGAGACTAAATCATCTAAAGTGAAAAGCTTAATCTACCAGCCGGTCAAGCCCACGGACTCAGTGACAGTGGGTAACAAACTCATGACGGTGAAACTGCCAGAAGGAACCGTGTGAATCCAACAAACATTAGCCACAGAACTGCGAGCCTGCTGTGTTTATATAAGGCAGCCGGAGAGCTGCGGCTAACACCGACTGCTCTTTTACCGCTCGCCGGGGCTCCACAAACGAGCCCGTTCAGACGTGATAGTCCCCCGAAGCTTGTCCGCTAGCGACTCCGGTTAGCAACAAAAAAAAAACGAGAACATACGAGTTCAAGCAAAGCTTCCGCCGGGGAGAAACATTGTGTGTGCCTGCTTGCTAACTGTCTTCGGCAGCTAAATGCTTCTTTGGATTTCAAGTGCGATTCGCCAAAGCAGGACGCAAAACACCACGTGACGCGCGAGCGGCGTTTCTATTGGCTCGCTATGTGGCTCACTTATATAACTTAATAATATTGTATAACCCCTCTCAGACAGCAGAATGGCCAGGTTCTTCGGGTTTGGTTGAACAAGTTCACAGTTATTTGTTGTGGAGGGGTTTCCACGCGTGATCTTTACTGCACGGTTCTTCTGGGTAAAGCAAGGAGCAAGAAACTTCTTCGCTTTTGCGTCCCACAGTTCGTCCCTGAAGGAGAGACGTTCTGGTTGTTGTGAGATTAATTCATTGTTTTATGTAACGTTTTATATAAGCTCTGTGCCAGTTTTGGTTTTGTTGTGTAAAAAAATAATAACAATGAAAAAAAAAACAGAACCTTTTCAGAACCACAGAAACTGGTGCCAGCTGTGATCCAACAACAGCTCCGGCCCAGGATGAAAGCCTAAAAGTGCCACAGTCCAGTAAATGTCAACAATTAGTATACACTGAGAAGATAATTTTAATTAACTAATAATAAAATTTGAAAATATATAAAATAAAAGCTTCTATAATTATTCCTAATGTCAATTTAAGAAAAATAATGAAAGATGTTTTATATTCATTTATTCTACAATCTCATGCAGGAAGAGGGAGAGGTAAAGAACACGACGACAACAGTGAGGAGCTTGAATACCACAGAATAAACAAAGAAGGTAGGCGAGGTGGAGTTTGCAAAAATTCTGCAAGATAGGAATATGTTGATCAAATGTAAAACTGATGAGCAGAATTTTTTTTTTCAAAATAGTGTAAAGTGAATCAAAAATAGAAAATAGAGTGTCTCGAGGAGTTATCCATGGTAATCCTGATTGAAGATGTGGAAAGAAGTATCCATGTAGGCGGAGTAGGGATACAATAGGAGGTTGTTAAAAACAGTGGCCAGTGAAAGGATTGAGAGTCTCTCTGTTCTTTGAGGGTTTTTGGTTGACTTTCATCCTGAATAGGGTTCATGAGCTTTCCAGTGAGGCCTCCTCTTTTACGCTGTTAGAAAGATATGGTCACATTTCGTTGGTGTGCTGAGGGAAACAGAGGTGTGTCAAATGTGGAGGAGATCATAAGTGCAATGAATGTGGGGCTGACGTACAGGTAACAGATAACGTGTTGCAACTGTGGAGGTCAGCATGGTGTTGGGTGCGGAGGAAGCAAGGAAGGGGGAAACAACGCAGAAATAAAAGCAACTCAAAACATTTATTTTGCAGAGGACGCAAAATAAATGCAAGAACAAAGAGCAATTCAAGGAAATTCAGAATTTTCTCTGAATGCCAAGGCCAAGTCAAAGGGGAATGTCAGGGGAGGAAATTACAATTGATAAACTTATCTTATCATGGCTTAGATTCTTAATTGCGCCAGTACATGAAACAAAAATTAAAAAAAAAATGGCAATACATTTCTAGCTGTGAAGGATTTATCTAAGGAATTAATAAACAAAAGGCTTGAGACAGATAGAAAAATATGTGGAGGAGGAATATAATAAACTCAAGGAGCTTGAAAGCAAATGGTAAAGGATATACAAATTATTTGAAAAGCAAATCGGATATTATATGTGACCAAGAACCATGGCTTAAACCAGAGTTAGATCATGTAATAAATGTATGAGACACTATTTGAAGCAACAGGAAACAGGGAAGTGGAGGAGGAAGGAATTTAGCCTATTTATAAAACATGGAACATAATAGAGACATTTAGGAAAGGCAAATAAGTTAGAATGGATAGCTGTAGAAATTTGGATTAAAAAAAAACCACAGTATTGCAATATTAAGAATTTATAGTCCATGTAAAAAAAACTTCATTCTGATCAAAAGGAGGAACAGATAAAAAAACATACATACATACAGTACACACACACACACACACACACACACACACACACACACACACACACACATATATATATAAACGAAAAAGTAATTTGTTTGCAGATATTTTAATGCTTTTTGCTGACAGAACATTGTGGAGAAGTAGCAATGATCCCAACGGAGAGGTGGTGGATGAAATAATGGAAAGAAAGAATTTGGTTTGACTTAATGATGGGAATGGTATGAGAGCTAATTTCACAAATTGATCTAAATGAGCTACTGAGTTAAAGTCTTACAAGGATTAGTAATAGGATTTTTTTTTTTTTTTTGGAGAATCACCAGAGTAAAGTGATCACTAGCTATAACGTCATCAGATGGGTCTGGAGATAGAAAAATAGGACAGCAAAGGTGTCGAAAGATGGTTATTACAAAGTGCTGTTCGGGAATAACATAAAAAATGCAATTAATATGTATTTGGATGTTTCTAATTTAAACGTTGTACCATGTTGTACCATGAAAACATTATGTTGGACAAAAGAAGAAGGTGTTCTGCTGTAAAAATCGCAAAATAAACCTTTCATGTTGGTCAAAAAAAAAATCTAAATATTCAGAATACAATCAAATAGCAGGCTCTTGTTAAAAGAACAGTAAAAAAAAAAAATGAAAACGGTCTATTGAGGAAACATTTGTAACTCTTTAGTTAGAGAAACAAAAATGTCTAAAATTTGGGGAATGGTAAAATGAATGAATGGAATGAAAAGAGAATGTGGATGTGCATTCTTGAAGAAAGAAGATTGAACTGCTTTGACCGAGGAGGGGAAGGCAAATGTGTTGTTTCAGGCTTTGTACACAAGTAGCCAGGTATTTATAAAAATTAATATCTCCCCCACATTGTTTTTAAAAATTATGTTGTACGCATAAACCAAGAGTTTCTTTGGGAGTCAACTACAGACTACAACAATAGCTTTATTCTTTAATCAGCCCAAAACTCAAAAGCATCAAGCACAGTTAAATGGAGAAAAAGAGAGATTATTTCACTTTTTGTTTAAATATTGAAGTTACGTCAATAACACTTTTTTGATATCTGTACATTTTCATGGCTTATAATGCTTTTACACATATTTCTATAGAAACATATTTTTTCAGTAATAATTTAAAGCTTTAATCTTCACAAATTAAATGTGTTATAATGATGCACTTTGGACTTTAGGTAAAGCACAGTTCAGTTACAGGTTCATTTCTAGGGCATCCTGCTTAAATGTTGGTCAAACACAAAGCAGTAAACCAAAGCTTTCATAACCACCAGTTCCAAAACATTACATGCATCACCATTAAGCTATGAAGTTATGCAGTCAGTGCAATGGAGGAGAAATATTATATACTGTTGGTTTTTATCTCCTACGTAACCCCCTCCTCCCCTTGGCAGGTTTAATAAGTGAAAAGTTGTATAACGATTACAAGACCGTGTGTGAGTCATTCCCTGCAGGGTTGTAAAAGCATGTTCAGCTCTCCCTGATGGAGCTGCGTCTGTGCGTGGCTTGATAGATTGTTACAAAATGGCCAGGCAGGTACATGCAGAGATCCACACCAAGTATGAGGGTTTCTGTGTGAACAGGTAGATCTAATATAACAGCATGATGTCTGATTATGGTGAATTTTATGAAAACACACGACTTGTTTGCTTTTTTTTCCTAATAAAACAACCTTCAGTAAAATGTGGCAGAGCTTCTAGTCAAAGTCTGCCTCACAGCTGCCGTCAGTGAATGAGTTTTCAGGACGGCATCGTTTTACAGCCGTCGTTTTGCATTGTCTTGGTTAGAATAGCAAGGAACATTTTCTGCTTTTTTTTTATTTACATGAAATATCCTGAAATACCCTAGAAAGTGTTAGTTTCGGAAGAAAAGACAATACATTTGCTATTTTGATACCACTAAAATGCAAATCATGCTAAATAATTATGAATAGGTAGTAATAATGATGATTAGTACAAAGAAATGCTGTTTATGCTATAATACCATTCAGATTTTGTGAGCCATACACAGAATGTTCTAGTTGATAAGAAGCTTACTGATAATCTAAACTACTGTCCGCCGTAGTAAGAATGACACGCCTTCCATGAAGGATGTCAGAGCTGGCCCGAGGTAGGAGCAAACTACGCCACAGCTTAGTACCAACAGCCCAGTAGGAGGCCACCAACAGCACATACAATCTTACAAAAGTAAGCTTTTACAAAAATCTTACTGATCTTACTGTTGTCAGAAATTCTATTGTTATTGTTTGTCCAGTTTATCAAGGATGAGGCAATTTTTAGCTTTGTCCCCTGTTATTTAAAAGAAATGTAAAACTTTTTATAAAAATAAAATAAGTCAAGCTACCAACTATTTTGTTGTGTGGATTGGAACTGTTTTAAATCACAGCACTATTCAATTCAATTCAATTCAATTTATTTATATAGCGCCAAATCATGAAACATGTCATCTCAAGGCACTTTACAAAGTCAAGTTCAATCATATTATACAGATTGGGTCAGATTATACAGATTGGTCAAAAATGTCCTATATAAGGAAACCAGTTGATTGCATCAAAGTCTTGACAAGCAGCATTCACTCCTGGAGAACCGTAGAGCCACAGGGAGAGTCGTCTGCATTGTACATGGCTTTGCTGCAATCCCTCATACTGAGCAAGCATGAAGCGACAGTGGGAAGAAAAACTCCCCATTAACGGGAAGGAAAACCTCCGGCAGAACCGGGCTCAGTATGAACGGTCATCTGCCTCGACCGACTGGGGGTTACAGAAGACAGAACAGAGACACAACAAGAGAAACAAAAAAGCACAGAAGCACACATTGATCTAGTAATCTGTTCTACATTAGATGGAAGTAGCGGGTGATCTGTCTTCTCTGGATGATGTCACAGTTAACAGAACGCCAGACCAGGTGTACCTACTATGAAGAAAAAGAGAGAGAGCAAAAAGTTAAAAGCTGAAATGACGACAGTCATTTCAATGTAATACAATGCAAAATTGGAGAACAGTAGAAATCAGTAGAGTATTAAATGTAATAGGTAAATCAGTCTCATATGTTTCACCATTGATTATACTATCTAGTTATCAGTTTGGTGTGGATTCTTTTCCTTTTCCATTGACCATTCATTGTTTTAGTGTGATTCTGTGAGAAAATTTAAGTTATTCTGTTGCAAAACCCAATATACTGGAGGTGAAGCTGTGCACGACCTAAAAGGGGAACGAGGTCACATCATGGGGATCCCGTTACAGAACTATTTTACTAAGGATTTAAAAGAATCCACAAAAGTAAGTGTATGAACCCAGGAAAATGTGCATGGTTTAATTATGTTACCTGAGTCATCTTACTGCTGCTACAGTTGTTTGATAATTTCTGTTGGCTTATGTCAGAAATCAGTAATAAAAGCAAAAACTTGATTGCCATCCCCTCAATTTAATGAATTAATTGCTAGCTCACTGGTCAAGTCTAATAATTAAGTAGTGTGGTGCACTGAGTGAGTTTCAGATTATACATGTCCTCTATTCACTCGACTTGGATAACAATACAGAGGCAACATGATAACACAAGTCTGATGGCCGATTGGGTTGTCAATAATGTATAAAATAATGGCCAGGCCAGTATGACTGAATTTAGAAGATCACATTATTTAAGTAGAAATGTGCAACAGTTTGCTCTTCTGTCCTGTTGAAAGGTCCAATAGATGTTATGTTTCAGTCTCTTTCCAGACTGGAATTGATTTCCAATCCCCTCTATGATACAACGTCCGAGCATCATCACTGCAGCTTTATCTTGTGTCAAAGTGGGCCACAGAGAAACACTAGTAACAAGTCAGGAAACATTGACATCAAAAAAGTATTAGTGATAATGATTACAATCATTTTAAAAGCCAACATATTTTTTGGGACAAAATTGCTTCAATGAAATAAAAATATCTGATCAGAAAATATCTTGATCTCATAAAAATCCAACTTCAACAGGGTGTCGCTTCTGTGGGTGCAAAATAATAATTTTAAGTTGAGGCACAACCCTCTTTGCTACCAAAAACCTTTGTTCATCCATCCATCCATCCACTTCCACTTACCCAGGGTCGGGTTGTGGGGGTAGCAGTTTCAGTAGGGAGGCCCAGATGTCCCTCTCCCCAACCACTTGGGCCAGCTCCTCCGGGCCAGACTGACCGCTAAATCGAGAGCTTTGCCTTTGCGGACCAGTACAGCGCCCGCTTCACAGCAGACGCAGCACCGATCTGCCTGTCGATCTCCCGCTTCATTTTCCCCTCATTAGTGAACAAGACCCCAAGATACTTGAACTCCTCCACTAGGGGCAGCACATCCTCCTCAACCCGGAGAAGGCACTCTACCCTTTTCCGGTTCAAGACCATGGTCTCGGATTTGGAGGCACTGATTTTCATCCCGGCCGCTTCACACTCGGCTGCGAACCGCTCCAGTGAGAGCTGCAGATCACGCCCTGATGAAGCCATTAGGACCACGTCATCCGCGAATAGCAGAGACGCAATTCTAAGGTCACCAAAACGGATCCCCTCAACACCTTGGCTGCACCTATAAATTCTGTCCATAAAAGTTATGAACAGAATCGGCGACAAAGGGCAACCTTGGCGGAGTCCAACTCTCACCGGAAACGAGTCCGACTTACTGCCGGCAATGCGGACCAGACTCTGACACCGGTCGTACAGAGACCTGACAGCCCTTATTAAAGGGCCCGGTACTCCATACTCCCGGAGTACCCCCCACAAGATCCCTCGGGTGACACGGTCGAATGCCTTCTCCAGATCCACATCTAGATTAGTTGGGCAAACTCCCATGCCCCCTCCAGAATCCTGCTGAGGGTGTAGAGCTGATCCAGTGTTTCACGGCCAGGACGAAAACCACACTGCTCTTCCTGAATCCAAGATTTGACTATCCGACGTACCCTGCTTTTCAGAACCCAGGAATAGACCTTACCAGGGAGGCTTAAGAGTGTGATTCCTCTGTAGTTAGACTGGGGTGGTGGTCCCCCTTTTTAAATAGGGGAACCACCACCCCAGTCTGCCAATCCAGGGGAACTGCCCCCGATGTTCACGCAATGCTGCAGAGCCGCATTAACCAACACAGCCCCACAACATCCAGAGCCTTAAGGTACTCAGGGCGAATCTCATCCACCCCCGGGGCCTTGCCACCGAGGAGCTTTTTAACAACCTCGGCAACTTCAGCACCAGAGATGGGAGAACCTGACCCAGAGTCCTCAGGCTCTGCTTCCTCAATGGAAGACGTGTTGGTGGGATTAATGAGGGCTTCAAAGTATTCCTTCTACCTACACACTACGTCCCAAGTCAAGGTCAGCAGCACACCACCCCCACTATAAACAGTGTTGGTACCGCACTGCTTCCCCCTCCTGAGACGCCGGATAGTGGACCAGAATTGCCTCGAAGCCATACGGAAGTCTTTCCCCATGGCCAATCCGAACTCTTCTCACACCCGAGTTTTTGCCTCAGCAACCAGCCAAGATGCCTGCCACCTTGACTGCTGGTACATATCCACTGCTTCTGGAGTCCCACAGGCCAATAAAGCCCAATAGGACTTCTTCAGCTTGACAGCTTTTCTCACCGCTGGTGTCCACCAGCGTGTTCGAGGGTTGCCGCCGCAACATGCACCGACAACTTTGCGGCCACAGCTCCAATTAGCCGCCTCAACAATAGAGACACGGAACATGGTCCACTCTGACTCAGCGTCCCCCGTCTCTCTCGGGACGTGTTCAAAGCTCTCCCAGAGGTGGGAATTAAAGCTCTGTCTTACGGGGGACTCTGCCAGGCATTCCCAGCAGACCTCACAATACGTTTGGGCCTGCGAGGTTTGACCGGTTTTCTCCCCCACCATCGGAGCCAATTCACCACCAGGTAGTGGTCGGTGGTGAGTTCAGCCCCTCTCTTCACCCGAAGAGAGGGGCTGCAGACCTCCAACTTATTTGGATCCATATTACCCTGACTCTCCACAGGGCTGTTTGATATCTCTGATTTAAATGTGTTGCTTTTTCTAAATGTAAATTAATTGTAGAAGCTAGTTAAACCCTGTTCACATGTGTCACAATCAAATTCAAAATTAATTGTATGGAAGGAGGCTTTTAGGAGAGATGAATGGGAGCTCTGATTGGGATTACTATCTGGTGTTCTTATGAGTTACATTTGTTTCACAAAGGTAGAAGGATGTCTCATCTTTCAAACTTCACACTCTTAAAGGCACACCTTCTGCCTGGTGGGTTAAAGCTGTTTTGAGTCTTACCTCGAAAACGCCTATGAACTCAAGAATTCGCTCAAAGGCACAAGTATGTGACATTTATTTTATGATTAACTGAACTGCAGAGGACTTTAAACTGAAATGACTTGAACTAAACACAAAGAATAACCAACCAGTCCGAATTGCTTGGCCCTCATCCTCAACAAATCTCTGCTTCAAAGCTTCAGGGTAATCTCCAAAGCTCTACATCTTAACCGGGGTCGTTTTCTAGGGTAAATATTTACACAGGATAGCCAAATTTTGTTACAATTAGTAAGTTAGTAATACCCTGGTGAACGCAGTGGAACGAAATGGGGGCTAAAAAATGGCCCTAGAAAACCACTCTGGTTCCTGGAAAATGTTCCTGAATGCAAATGCAAATTTAGATTGTATAAACCCTTTGTAACCTGCTGAAAGCACTAATAGCTGGTAACGTCCAGCTTTTGGCTGTTTCATGTCTGATCATAGTTAATTGTGTATTATGATTTATGTATACTAGCTCTGCAGAACTGCTGAGTATTTCCTTGCTTTCAGCCTCAATGACAATTAATGAAAAAAAAATAAAAAAAACAGGCACACGTTTACAACACCAAGACTTTACACACTTCGGTTTTTCTCTGATGATTCACACATTTTCTCATGCCATCATCTCGGATAGAGGCTCTAAAATGATCTGCAACACCTTTTTATACTACATAGTTATGAGAGATTAATCTAAGTTCACTATGTACGAGATAGGTAAGTTGTTGCTCTAATTTCTTTTGCATAGACAAACCTCTCTACCGTCCAGTGAAAATTAATTAACAAGTCTAATCACCTTACGATATCATGATTATCAGATCGCAACCTTATGGATATGGTATAATGTCATCCCTTCATGTTGTTTTCTGCTTTTGAAGGTAACTGTAATGTTATTATAAAAATATGTGTTTATTCTGTGCTTTCATGCCTTTTCTCTTCACTGCCATTTGACATATTTGCCAGATTCGGGGCCTAACACTTGACACGGCTGAAGGAACCTAATAAGTAATACTACTGTACTGTAAGTTCTTGGAATACTTCAGCAAATGACTCTGTTTGGTATTGATTAACCCACAGAGATATAGAAATAGATTATTTCCCGTGTGTAAGGTTATATAGCCTAAGGCAGCTGAAACTAGAACAGCTTGTTGGTAGTTTGGTAGTCTGGTGTCTCGTGGTGGTCTCTTGTCCGAAAGAATCATTGCTACACATGATCACAGCATGCTACAAACCTGTGGTGGCCAGGGAAAAAAAAAGTTAAGGCTAAACACGTTTCTTGGCAGGTAAACCCTCCATTTTAAAACCTGTCAAAACTTGCTTTTTGTAAAAAAAAAAAAAATGGAAAATGAAAATAGCATCCTGTGTCAGCGTGCCGCAGGAACCATTTTCAAAATAATAGTCTTAATGAACCTTTCATGTCTTCTTTTAATTAGCAGAATTTTATTTTAATGATCTGGGTTTTTTTTCTTTTGGAACAATCAATCCCAGATTGCCCAAATACTTCAAATTTGAAAAAGTATCTGTAGTATTTAGCACTGAAAATAACGGCTCTTTGCAGTGTTTACTTCATTTATGCTATGGGATACTCCAAACCTGAATAGAAAAAATAGGTATCAAAACTTTAAAGGTATAGATGATGACAACAAGATAAATCAGTATTCGTTAGTTGTCTAAACCCTTGAAATGTTGCAGGGGATTGGTGAAAACCCAAGCATTCACAGGGAGGAGATGTAAACTCTATGCAGAAAAAATCAAGGCTAGGATTTGAACTCAGGACTGTGTTACTGCAAGGAAACAGTGCTACTAACTGGTTAATGGTGCAGCCCTCCAACAGTAACGTGATCTTGATTTTATCAATTAATGGGAGAGGCACAAATTCAGAAAAGAGAAACCCATTAAATATCTACACTTGGGAACAATACTCTGTCAGTATGAATATATATATATATATATATATATATATATATATGTGTGTATATATATATATATATATATATATATATATATATATATATGTATATGTATATATATGTATATGTATATATATGTATATGTATATATATATAAATACGTATGTATATATATATATATATATATATATATATATATATATAATTCAGTTATTTATGCCCTTGGCACCGCAAAGCATTTCTTCAAGTATTCATCCCCTGAGTGCTTCTTTTCTGCCACTAGCATCAAGCAGTGGGCACAGTTGTATAACGGCCTCCTATCGCCCATCTGTGCTGAGCCGCTCAGTGTTTCCCATCACGTTCACGTGGCTCCATTTCCATTCAGTATCCACACATGTGCTGAGGTCCCTGAACGTCACCTGTCGTCCAGCTCCTGTGTGTTGAGGCTGATGTGTGTGTGTGTGTGTGTGTGTGTGAAGGCAGCAGGAGTAAATAATGAGAGCGGGCAGCACTAACACGTGAAGTGGGCTCCTCCTGCCGGCTGTTACACATGCAGAAAGGAAGAGGGGGGGGGGGTACAGAGAAAGGGGTGTTGTGGTACCATGGCAACAGTTTTAGCTTGACTATATTTATGTCCATTGCCTATCTCCAGCGGTCACTGTGCAAGCGCCGTGGTGCATCATGGACAGGTTTCCAGTCCATCACAGGGCGACACAGAGGCATTAGAGACAAACGGCCATGCATATATATAACCTAGGGGCTGTTTAGAGAGACCTATTCACCTGTCATGGTTTTAGACTGTGGGAGGAAGCCGGAGCACCTGGAATTCACAATCTTTAAGCTCCGTGGAGATACAGCTGCTGGTGCACTTCAAGGCAAATCAGAAATATCAAAAGAAGTCAGTTAGCATATAATTCTGGATATCCCCAAGTCTGCTTTGTCCTTGGGGATAATTTTCCGATCCAAGGTTTGTCTGTTAAATCAGTGCCGGTAAAACAGCCATCACACTGTTTAGCAAGGAGGTGCCTTCCGTGCCCCAGATAGGAACGTGTTTTGGTACAAAATGTTTTAACACCAGCAAAGAAGAAAAAAAACTTTGCAAAGATGCTAGTGGAAACTGGTAAGAGTGTTGTCATGTAATCTGATGAAACTAGAATTTAAGTTGCCATTATTAGATTTGGAGGAAAAAGTAGAACTCTTGATAGCCCTAGAAAACCATCCCAAAAATCAAGTCCAGCAGTGGCTGCATCTTGTTGTGGGAGTGTGTGACTGCAAAAAGTGTTACTCTTTGTGAAACAGAAAGCATCATGGGACAAGTGCCTGCTGTGAAAATTTCAAAGAAACCTCTCAGGACATCTTGAGAAAATTACATTTTGGCCAAAAGGAACACTTACTCCAATCAGGGAAATGAGATCAGGGCTATGACACGGCCCAGATCTCATTATAATAAAGAATTATTGTGGGCGGAGCTGAAAAGTTGTGTCTGACTCATTTACACCAGTCATATCCAGAGGAGTGGACATACATTTCAGCAAACTATTGCTTGTCTAAAGGGCAAATCTACCAATTGCTAACAAAACTTATGTAAAATTCTTGATTTTAAGAAAAATATAAATATAAGAAATAAGAAAAGATAAAAATAAGATATCTTATCTCATTATTTTTGCATAATTCTGACAAAAATAAATATTTCTTTTGTTATCTTACTGACCTAAAACAGAAAGTTTTGTTTTGTTTATTGCCATTCAGTGAGAAGAACCTTTTTTTTTTTCTTTTATACAATGTACATAAATATGTGGTTTCATCTAAGTATATTTATGCAAACATCACCATCTATTTGTTACAAATTCCAGCTGTCTTTTGGGACGTCACCACCAGCTTTTCATTCCTGGAGACAGATGTTTTTAATCCCTTCAACAGGATGGTTGAACAACTTTTGTACGCTGTTCACTTACTACCCTCTAGTGGGCAATTACAAGCTCAGTCCCACTTTCCTCTAAGGCAGTCCACAATCATGGCTGGCATACAGCTGGCACAGAAACTCTCATTGGCATTGTTAAGCCTTGCAATAAGCTTCTTAAAGTGGTAACCCGCATGGTTAAAGCCACAATAAAAATACATTTTATCTTTGTTTGCACTACAATCATTGCTCAACAAAGATCCATCAATAGGCAAATTTATTGAATATGGAGCAGAGGTTAGGGTTAGGGGTCTCGTAAAAAAAAAAAAATTCTCCCAAATCCACTCTGGCCTAATTTCTTTCTTCTGAGGCCTTCCTCTTCTTCTCATAAACTTGTAAAACAGTCTGCTTCTTGTAACTCTCAGCCGCGTTCAAAGTATACGGCAAGTGCCGCGGAGCTACAATGAACGGCTAACATCGAAGCTAACCGCTAAGCTAACCTGATACATAAACAATACAAGTGCACATGTGGAGCCAGCATGCAGAAACTAACCAGGAAAGTACGCATGTTGGCATTACATGAGCGCGCCAGAATGATTGGCATGTGGGACAACCAATAGACGAGGTGATGCCCCTGGACCTTGAGGGACAGAGGGGGTGTGGAACAAAAAATCCTGCCATTCGGATCGAACGGTAGTGATTGTTCAGTTTTCATAAGGGCCTGCAGCTTTCACAAAGATCTCATTTTCTCCCCCTCCTTTTTCTGAATACATAATGTATCGACTACTCTCAGGATGGAAGGAGCATTTCACCCAATAAAACAAAAAAGGTTTCTGAACAGGATTAGTAACTATAGCTTTAAACAGAAAATTCGCTTTAATTTGCCAGTTATGTGCTCGCTTACGAGGAATTTGACTCTGGATTGTACAATGCTCGCGATGTGCTTACCTATACAATGATACTATAACACAATAATACTGTAATAAAATTTAACACAGGTTACAGTATAGAGAACGCATACATACACACTATAAACAAAACGGACAGATTGAGACAATATTGATATAGTGCAATGAGTAGAGGGCAATGGATGCTGGAGTAAATTATCACCATTATTTTTATTATTGTGTACATGTCAGAGGTGGAAGTGATGTATTAGTGCACATACACATACAAACACACTGTCAACAATGTGATGAGTGCAGAGAGTGCTGGAAAAAAATATTGTAGTTGTGGTGTTATGTTCGTGTAGTAGGTTGATTTGGTACACTGTATATGCAATAAAGCCAATAAACATGTGGCTGAAAAAAAAAAAAGCTTTAAACAGAAAAATAGCAAATAAATGAATAGTCCCAAGAGACTGACTGAGCCTAATAAAACTACAGTGTCTCCCAGGATCACCTTTTGGGTCGCTTCACTGTGTGATGGTGTTGTAACATTGTTTTCAAGAGAAATATTTGAGCTCACCAGATAAGCTATAATACTTTTGTATTAGCTGCAAGTTTGCTGTCTACTAGATTTTAATCTAAGGCTACTAACTGAAATGGAAACAGCCTTATGCGTTTCTGTTATTGTCGGTGTGAACAGAAATAAGTAAAACTGCAACAGGTTTTGGCTGAAATGACATGCAATTCCAAATGTGTGTCTTTTATTTGGACGACCACATGTAAGGTGAACAAAAATTTATGCAAATTTTTCTCGGGTTTCTTTTTCAGTTTTACAAAAAAGATGGAAGAATTTTCAACACTTGACGTCTTTTTTTTTTAATTGCACATTTGCGTTCTGCTAATTACATTTATAATTTAGTGCACTGAAATAAAACAATTTTAAAGGTAACAGATAAGATATGATCTGTTTATCTGTCATGTGCAGTTTAACACAAAGTCAACAATGCAATAAAATGCTCTGCATGAGAAAAACTAGAACTGAGAAGTACTAATAACATGCAATAGAGATACAAAACAAAAAAAACCATTTATTTACAAGGTACAAAAAAATAGTCGTTGTCAAGAATTCAGTGTTAATGTAAAGAGTTCAGTAGTCTGACAGCTTGTGCATAATAACTGTCTTTGTCTAGCATACCATTGTAATATATTTTCTTCTTTTTTTTTACATAAATTGAATTGCTGGATGCCTGGCCCCTCAGTTGTTGGTCTTCAGTAATTGTGGCCCCCTAAGCAATTTAGTTGAATAGTCCTGATCTAAACCATTCCACTGTACCTCTGGCTGTATGTTCAGGTCAGCTACCTTCTACCTTGTTTCACCTCGGGGATGGTGCATTCAGAGTAAAGAACCCAACCAGCAAGACTCTAGAAAAACTAGAGTACTTTAGATTGTAAAACATGATGCCACAACCTTACTTAAAAAGGTAAAGGCAGACATCAGAGCAGACTAAATCACTAGATGGCAGTCTGGAGTCTTGAATCGCAGCTTTGCACACAGTTGAAGTCAGAGAGCTGCATGAGGGTTCCAAGCTTTCCTCTGTTACTTTGGCTGCTTTAAAACATGTTTAATTTGGACATCGTTGTACTGATTTTTTTAATGACAATGCAAGAATTGGAAAGAAACAATTTTTTTTCATGTGTAATATGGGAATAAAATGTCACACTTTCAATTTCATTTAACTTATATTTCAGAACAAACAGTCTTTCATGTTATTCATATATATATATATATATATATATATATATATATATATATATATATATATATATATATATATATATATATATATATATTTGTGGTCTTTCCTTCAAGCCAGTAAAATTCCTAAACAGCCCCACAGCACTCACGGTTAATTCTCGGAAAAATGTCGTCAGTATAGGACTCAGAGATTGACTTTGTTCTGCTGCGCTGTGAGTCACTGGATGACTGTGTGAATTAGTAAATCCCAGCCAGGAACAAAATGCATTTCTTAAAGTGATGCTCTTAGCTGTCGGGCTATAAAGCCAGTTGGAGCTGCACGGTGCAGTCAGGCAGGATTAACGAGAAAAAGAACTTATTACCAGCCCCTGAGGAGTGACTTCAGCCTTCACATCCAGTGCACATTTCACACACCAGCCAATTTCATGAGGGGGAACAATGCATTGTCTTTATGCAAAGGCAACATCAGTTGTTCATTTTTGTGTCAAGGTTTTACTGATACATTAGAAACAAATGCATTTTGTCATTCAATAAAAAAGGGGAACTTAATGACAAGAGTTCTCTTTTTGCTTTTTGTATTTGTTTTCCCAAACACTATCCTATGTAATTGCATTGTGGTCCAACAATTTGCTTTTTATTTAAAAAATTTGTCACAAAATATTAGCGGGTGTGACAGAATACTTTAATGTGACACATCGTGGTTTTTCTTGGTAAACCTTTAAAACATGCACATTCTAGTGACGGAAGTCAAAGCAAAAAGGGTTATCCCGAAAAGGGCACACCCTTAAATATTCATATTTCAACACAATAAGAGTAGATAAATGACAGTTCATGCAGTCTACATGGAATAACATCATCTGTGTAAAAAAATAATTTTTAGTGGCAAAGTACTGCCATTAAAAGCAAACAAAGGAACCAGTTATATTGTTTAACGCTAATGGAGGCAAATTAAACACAATTTATCCATTTTTAAATGAATTCAGAACCAGATGTAGAAGGCTTTGGACTTCTGGGGTTGGGCACGTTTTTGGCTCGTGCACACCCAAGCTTTATTTTACTCATTCAAATTATAAAAGATTCAGGATTAAATACATATCCTCTTAACGACTTTTATCCCTGTGCACGGCAAAGCACATTTGTCTTACATAATATTTGTATTTGTCATTCCAAAAACGTTCCTTGTAAGCACGGAGACGTTTCTAAAGCTGCACTTTTCCATTCAGGATGCTGAAAAGGTGCCAACAGGCAGTTGCAATTCCAGGCCTGTATTAAAAATTTCACACAGCCACTAACATAACACAAATGTCCAACAATTTTTAAGTTAATCACCGTGACAAGTACTTTCTCTGCTTTAGAAACACACTGATTTACAGCTTTTGCAAAAGAATCCATTCATTAATGTCAGAAAAATCCTTTGCTGAAGTCCCCGACACCTTTGGGCCCCTGGATACTTTGGTAAAGTGCAGGGCAGGGCCGATTATTAAATGTCTATGCTCTGTATTCTGACTAACTCACTTTCAATTTAGATCAATTAATTTTGAGTTTGTGTGTGTGTGTCTCTTATCTGCCGATGACTAGCATGAGCACCATTCCCCAGCCTATCCTCAAAACAGGATGGATGTGAACCTTGCTAGAAAAAAAAGAAAAGCGGCTGGTGGAGAACGTCATTGCGCGTTTTCTTTGTATTCTGAAGCCAGATTGTTCTAGATTCCAGTCGGAAAACAAAGTTGGAATCCATCTATCCATCCATTTTCTAACATGTCTATGTCGTGAGGGTTGCTAGTGCCTGTCTCCAGCATTCAAAGGGCGAGAGGTGGGGTACCCCCTGGACAGGTCGCCAGTCTATCACAGGTTAACACAGAGACAGAGAGGACAAACATCCATTCTCACACACACTCACACCTAAGGAGAGTTTAGAGAGCAAGTTGGAATCCTGATTAGGAAAGTGGTTGCTCACAGTTAATCCAAGTTTAGTATCCAAGATGACTGCACACATACTGTGGCATGTGGTGAAAATCACCCTTTGAATGATATTAAAACAGTAGCACACATGTTGCTGTATTTTTTATTCTAATTTATTTGGGATGCTTCTTCAGTGTTTGAACAACGCTTAACTCAGGTGTGACGTCATTACCAGGTCTGAGCTCCAACTTCCGAGACAAACTGAACGCGGCATTAACCTCTTTGAGGGAACCGTGAGCAGCAAACAGGATCACAGGCACTCCCAGGCTGACCCATTAACGGTGCAGTGGCTAAGTGTGAACATTTGCTCGAGCCATCAGGAGTGTGCCGACCAGTGACACATCGCAGGTAATGCTCCTGCTGTGTGCCACCAATCAACAGTACCTTTCAGAGGCTGTCAGCATCCACACTTTCCATACCTTCAGCTGCATGCCACACTGAAAACACCTCTGATTCACCCTAAATTGAGCCTTACTAGGCTACATTAGATACCAGGAACTGATGTGGACTGTTATATGTCTTCTTTTCTTCCTTAAAGTCTCCAAAGCTAAACCTCCGTTGTCATCTCACCTTTACTCATTCTCATGGCTGTCCAAGTCCAAAGAGCTGACAGTGACCTACTCTCCGGTTCATACCCTCCATTGGCAACAATAAAGATTTCTAATCCAATTAACTCAGTGGTCATATTTAAACTGAGCAGTGCATACAGTGTCAGTGGTATGGTTCCTTGGACTTTAATTTTGCGTTCCTTTTGTTAGTTTGTTTTGGAGTGTTTAATGTATTGCTTAAAGTTGTAGACTTACAACTGTCTACCTGAGTTTTTAGAAACATCTGTTCTATTTCAGGCCACTCTTGTGTTTAGTCATGCTCTGTTCAGTTATTGCTTTCCTATGTTCCCCTTCTGTTTATTGGTCATTCCTCTCAATACAGTTTCCTCAGTTCTTTCCATTTCCAATTTTCCGATTTCCCCATGGTTGCAGCCTGTTGTTAGTAAGACTCACTCATTTCACTTCCATTAATCATCACAGTATATACGTAACCAGTTTCCATTGTTTACTTATCAGTCCCTTTTGCTATATTCCCAGGTTTATACCGGCACCTTGTAATCATGTTTTTTCCACCCTAGCTCGTCAGCATTTATATTCTTTGTTTTCTGCAGAGTTTATCATCTTGGTTACTATGTTTGATTCTTTTCAATCACATAGTGCTTCACAACGAGAGCATGCTGCCTGCGTTAGTGTTTTTCCTGCCTTGCATGCACACACTATGGAGCTGATGGACAAATATGTCTTTAATTTCTTTTTTTATGGCATTTGTGGACCGCGCGAGTGGCACGCTTCCATTGTTTACACCAGAGATTTCCCACAAGCTAAGAATGAGCAGACGTAGAAGCCCAGCTGGCACCAAACCGTGCAACCATAGGAGAAGGTATGAAGCAGTAATCCCTCCCGTCATCATGGGAAATGTAAGATCCTTACATTAACTTAACTTTTATTAAAAGTTAAGAGTGAGATTATGTTAATTTTCGGGGGGCGTGGCTGTGGGCGTGGCTGTGGGCGTGGCTGTGGGCGTGGCTGTGGGCGTGGCTGACTGGACCCTGGAAGAGCGGTCCACAAAGCTCAGTCTGATTTTTATCCGACCAGACATGGAAGTAGACATACTACTTTTGTTAAAAAGTGAAAGAGAAGTGTTATTATGTTACTGAACATGTTATTGTTCAGTTAATGGGTTAAAACGGAAAAACACACACAACTGTTTAAATAATACTGAATAAAATAATAAAGTAGTTTTAAGTTATTGACCGTATTATTACACTCCTTGTTAAGAATGGAGAACTGCTGTTTTTATTTTATTTTATTAAAGAATCCCACTCTTGCAGAGTGCCTCAAGGTTCCAAGCTTGGCCTCTTCCTCTTCTCTCTTTACCCCGTCCCTCAGGAGTCAGTTATAAGAAAACACTATTTAGCCTTCTATTCTAGGCACAAGACACTCAGACATTTATAACACTAAAAAATAAAATAGTTGTTTTAAAAAGTTTATGTTGTTTGGCCGCATTGATGTCTTTAACATCAGTGTTGACCTGATACCTTAAAGTCAGTGTCTGACACTGACTGCTACAGACTTGAAACTTGAAAATAATTTTAACTTTAATACACAGTTAAAATCTGTGGTCCAGCTTTTTCAAACGGAGACAGCTGACTAAATATTTTTTTTATCAATGCTTTGATTACAACTTAGATTCCTGCATTTCACTTTTCTCTGGGCTCAATAAAACTCCTGTGGCTTAACTGCAGCTAGTCTAAAATACAGCTGCTCTTCTTTTAACTGCTACCAGAAAATAATAGCACATTTCTCCATTTTTAGCAGCAATTCATTGGCTACTAGTTCACCTTCGGATTGATTTTAAAATAATTGTATTTGTTTTTAAATGTTTTCATGGCCTTGCTTTCCAGAATGTGAAATAGTATTAAACGGGGAATCCTATAGGAGATATAGCACTTTTTATGCATTGCAACCCCAGAATTGAGTATAGGCGCAACTTTTCAAGCTCTGCGTTCACTGACTCCTATGTCACTGTAGAAAAAACACTTTTTTATGGTAACGTCTGGTATCAACATAATTTCTACTTAATGGCGGGATTTTACTCCCATTGGTGCGCTGCGTGCGAGGAATGAACAGTGGGGAAAATGCTTAAATAAAGACTGTAATGGGCTCCTTTAGAGGGGGCAGGAGGAATCACGGGTCTGAGCTAAAGCCCCTGATGTTACAAGTTCCTTAAAATGACCCTTAAAAGTGCGCACCTAAATTACATGTAACATAATTATACGCACCCCTGACCAGTGGTGCACGCCACGCCCACCGAAGCACTACTGTTTCTGTGTTGTTTAACAAAATAGCATAATAACTCTGATCACTCCTCTGTTAACATGAACTGCAGCAGGAATAATTACTGATGGCCAGAAGCTGTGAAAGCAGCCGAAACAGCTTAGCAGAAGACGGGGTTTCGATTGAGCTCAGGATGGACAGAGCTGTGAACGGATCATCTGCAGCCCAGATGGGCTTTGTTATTTTTATGCGTGAGAAAAGCCATGTCCTGCATGTGAGCGTTTAAAGTCGGTGAAATGCGTGTGTCACGCGACCAATGCGTGAGGGTTGAGAGTTATGCCCATAGACATGGTGGGTTTTACAATTACAGAACCATGGACAGCGATAAGAAGAGAGGAGGGTTCTGGCTGTGTTTGTGAGTAAGATATGGTTCAACTCTGGGAAGGTAGCTGTCAAAAAGATGCTCTGTTGTAAGGATGTTGAACTGCTAGCTCTTAACATGAAGCCATACTATTGACCACGGGAGTTTACACAAGTTGTCGTGAAAATGGTGTGTGTTCCTCCTATGCCCATGCTGCAGGACTATGCAATTTCCTCCATATTGTCACCAGCAGACTCTAGACACAGCATCGTCAGGCCATTTTCCTGATATCTAGGGGTTTTAATCATGACCCCCCTGTCCTCCACTCTTCCCACATTCACCCACTATGTCGTTCTTTTGGTCATGTACCAAAGTCATGACCATAGATGAGGGTAGGAACGTAGATCAACCGGTAAATCGAGAGCTTTGCCTTTTGGCTCAGCTCTCTCTTTACCACACTGAACAACATACATTACCTTAAGGTGTACACTTCTCCTCAACAAGTTTATTTCAATATTATATTCCCTCTCGTACCTCTGCAGGTCTTTCAAATAAGAAATCACACATCCAATTATATAGTTTTCTTTCACCCGAAGATTTTCCAGCTTTATTAGGGGGCCCTGCTTCCAAAGTGCATCACAGGCTTTTTCAATATCTAAAAAAGACTGCAACTATCTCTTCTTAATTACCTTGTGATTTCTTATTCCAGAGACCAGGCATAAAACACCTGTTTTTATTAAACTGATGGAACTTCTGGAAAGGAAGTGTTAATCTCCTGTGAAGCACAAGAGTGTCGATGTGCCATCTGCTGGTGCTGATTAAAATTACACCACAGTATCCCATCCAGATGTATGATGGCCCAATGTTGTCACATGGGTTACAAATGTGAAAAGAAAAACCACAATAGTTTTTACTCCAGGCCTGACAAGTCTAAGGTGGAATTGAAAATGTGTTTTTCTGATGTTTTCACAAGTAAAATAAAGTTTTCATAAATCTTTTGTGTTGTAATAACTTTCTGCTCCATGCCTAGCAAAGCAAATCGGGTCTTTTCAGTCCAAATATTTACGACTTGAAACTTCAGATAATCAAATGCTCCTTAAAAACATCCTTCCAAACACCAAAATAACCCTATAATTTAGCAGCAAATCATGAGCTGTGACTCACCTTCAGGATCACCACGTACAGCACTGATTTAGAAAGATTAGGTAGCCACTGCTTATTATTTATGCACTGCTTGATGCCCACTCTAGCTGTTTTTATATCACTCAATTTATCATCCGTCTATTTCCTCTATTGTAAATTATGTTAAAGTGCTTGTGTACAGCTTACTTACATTTGATACACAAATCCGTCTGTATAATATATTCATGGGATCTCAGTCAATAATTGTGTGTATTTTGCTCACCCACCTGTATATACGGTCTCACCTATATGTAGGTTTTCACCTGTAAACACTGTCCATATGCTTTAAAAACAACCTCTACGTGCCTCTTACCACAGCATTTATGTGCTTATTGCACTTCTGGTTAGATGTTAAACAGCATTTCATTGCTCAGTATCTTTACTTGTGTAACGCCAATAAAACTGAACCTAATCTAATCTACTCTAATCATAAACTCCTGATGAGTGCCCTCTTTGTGCACACCAGAGAGGACACCCATTCCCAATGGCTTGATATTCATAGAAAACACTTCCAGTAGCAACACACCAGCACTATTACCACTCATGTTTTTTTTTTCTTTCCATTAATGTATGTTGTTTGCTGAATTATTTCATTCATCACAGCAACACATTTTTTTTAAATAAATTGCCAAAAGTCCCAAATTGTTGGGCTATAATCTTTAAAACGTCATTTACATTTTGTGTAACACACTGAATTGAACGCCATGAGAGAACTGTGTGAACGATTCGGTACAGACTGTCGCGTGGTTTAGTCTGACATCTACCTGTTGCTTTTTCAACAGACCTGTGAGAGAACAACACAAAGTGTGGTTTTCCAGTATCTGGACTAATTCACCAGAGTTTAGTTGTGCTTTGGAAAATCTCTTTATCGAGGCTGTGAATGAGGACTTTCATCACCCGAGCCGCTGTTATGTTTATGTGTGAAGTTTTATGGCTCATCTCAGTGGACCCGGAACGTCCGCTTATTGAATGTGCAAATCATGCAGCAGAGGTTTGGGATTTTATGATCTATGGCAAACGACTCTGCCCAGCTGAGTCTCTTCCTCGTGCTCTGAATGGGTGCAGAACCGTGCCAGGAAACAACAGCGGGGATAATAATGAAAAACCAGCCCTACTCCGCTGGTTTACTACTGTGCAGTCATGTTAAAAAGAAAGACAACCATCATTGAAGCTCATCTAGGTTTACAGGCATCAGCACGTGATGCAAATGGTCGGGTCCTTTACAGAATCCAAAATCACTGCAATGATGTAAAAACTAAATACACAGATTCTAAGTGCTCTTTATCTAAATTGTAATAAGATAATTGCTGGGACCTAAAAAAAATTTCAGCAGACACTAGAAGGTGCCTAGGTCTAGTTTTGGAGCAGATAAGGAAGTTTTTCAGTTTTCTAGTTAGAGCTGAATTGGGGCAGGATGGACCAAACCAGACCCTCTCTTGGACATGTGTTGCATGCTGTTCTCCGTCTTATGAGAAGATAACAAATTTTGCATTTGATAAAATCACAGATTTCTGTCTTGGTAATCAACGAAATTAAGAAGAATGTTTTCTCCCCCAGCTACAATACCAGCTGCCAAACATGGTAGAGGAGTTCTGATGATTTGGGCTGGTCTCGTAGCAACAGGACCTTGGTGCCATCCATCTGTCGACACTTTCCCACCGTTTGGATCAGTGCGGTCAGGTTGGCACGAGCGGTGGAATAAACAGGGTTGGTACCAATGACCAAAAAAATGGAAGGTCAAGCAGTTTTGAGGTCCTCAATTTCCGAGTCCTTTTTATTTTCAACTCAAAAAAGTCCAAAGAAAGTGCAAGTGCATTCAAAAGTGAATGGAGGTTAAGGTTTTAAAGTTGTAAGGGTTTTTACCTAGTAGCAACAGAACCGCTGGTTACATTCTAACCTCCACTCAATCCAACTCTCTCATGAATGAACAAGATGGCATTTTAAAGGGGCCACAACAACTAGGTAAAACCACTTAAAACCACTAAGGGTGTACAAACATTAGTTATTTAAAAACCGATGTAAAATTCCTCCATAAAAAACCCCACCAATAATTATGTAAAAATAAACCCACCAATTAAATACACAAAATCCTAAATCAAACACGATTACAAAAAATAATTTTCCAGCAATTCTAAAACCAGTAAGCAACTCCCTCTTGCCTTCTTCACTCTTGGTCTGGCCTGGAAGGTTTCAAATAGGTGTCTGGTCTCTGGGGAATCCTTTTGCCAGACACCTGGACACAAGAAGAAGGTTAGAAAAAAAAAACCAAACACATTATACCACTCTAAAACCCTTTAAAACATACCACATACACTACACACTGACACTTAAAAGATACTACCAAAAGTACATTCATAATTCTTATTTCTACAGGCCGTAGCCCTGGTGATGTGCAAATTAGTAAAAACTTTAAAGTGCAGTATGCTATCAAAAGTGCTATGTTCATGTTCCAGTGTTTCAGGTAAAAGCTATGTGTCTTCACCAGTAACGAACCGGGTCTTTGTTACACCATCATTGAGTCTACCATGAAGGTCTCTGAACTTATTACTGCTAAGATTTCTTCTACAAGCCAGAGAATCACGAGAAGGACTTGAACTGTAGAACCTGGTAAAGACCTGTTTTTTTATTACAAGAAAAGACAAGAACTGAATGAACAGGAGGGTGAACAGGCAGGTGAGTGAGCAATGGTGTCAAAGATGCCCTGTTGTTTGTAACAGGAGGGCAACCAAGAGGAGCAATGAGGAAATGAGAGCACAGGAAGCCAGGGACCGAGCTTGAACGAGGGAACTGGTCCCTGCAAGGAAATAAAAACAGCAAGGTAAGTGCCAGAATGTCATGGAGCAAAAACGATACAGTCAAGCTAGGCCTGATCACCACGCATGAGAGCCAAACAGCCTGGTATCTGCCTCAGGAAGTCTGCTCCTTTCTATGCTCCTCCAGATTAGGCTCCATGAGCTGCAGCAGCGGGAGCACACCTGCCAGAGAAGGTAAGGCACAGAGCTCTGTGGTTATGACAGCAGTCCATGTCAATGTGCCCCTGGGCAAGGCACCGAGCTGCGTCTCGGTGAATGGGGAGTGTTGGCCTAGTGGTTAGAGCAGCAGTGCTTGCACTCAGAGAAGGATGCAAGTACCCAGTTAAATCCCCAGCGCCTGCACTCTGGCTCCCTGAGCAAGACCCTTAACCCCAGATTGCTCCCCGGGCGCTGCACATGGCAGCCCACTGCTCCCCAAGGGTGATGGGTTAAAAGCAGTGAACAAATTTCGTTGTAATGTATGTTTCAATGACAATAAAGGTGATATTACTATTACCTTTTGTTCCATTTATGAGCTTTTTGATGAAGCGAGCAGCGACACAGCGACACACAGTTGACAATAAGCGCTTCTTTTATTTCAGATCCGGTGACGCCCGAAGCCAACCTAACCCGTGATTCACATTGCACCTTCTAGTGACTCCTCATCCCCTGCAGATCAGAACATAGAAAACGTCTTTACTCACAAGTTAGCTTGATTTGCAAAGACTGTCAAATGAGAGAGTCTTTCCTGCTGATGCCCAGATGAAACTTCTTAGGTTTGTGGGGGCTAAATGAGGTAAATTCTGTCTGAACAAGCTAATTGCTTGATTGTTGTTGCCCTAAGCTCACATAAATCGAAATATTTAGTCATTAAAAAATGATTAGGTTCTTCTCCTAATGTGATCAGGCCTTACAGGAACCTCACCCATGACTTTTTAAAGTTTTCATCAAACTCGCAGTTTCCTCAACTTCCTATTCCAGCCACTAGTTTCCTTGATATTTTACATGCTCACACAGGAAATCATCACATTAAGAAAATGTCTCGTTTTCTTCAGTCTTGTTATTCTCCTTTGAGAAGCTGCTGCATGCAAATCATGGCTGGCACCTTTTTTTGTTCACACCTCGCTTCCACCGGTGGAGGCTGTTGCTGTCCTGTGACTCATACTGCACCGGTCACCGGGCATTACCAGAAAGCATCTGTTTTCCATCACTGAGCAGGCTGACTGGATGTTGAGACTTGCTGGACAGGCAGCCCACCCTGTTAAAGCCCAGTAATGGTGATGCTTCACAGCCAAACGTCTACAGAATAATAAAGGCATACAGCTTTATGGTCTTCAGGCACCTCCATTGTAAACTTATTCTAACAATATCTCAGTACTGGGCCAACATCATTACTTCAAATATGTGAAAGTTGACAGGGATATATATTTTTTTAATTTGTCACTGCATTAAACGTAAGCTGTATCTTAATTGGTAATTAAGTATCTGCCGAGTAAACGTATAATTGTGAAGTAAAAGGAAAATGTCATGTTTGTGAAAATTTTGTGACATCTGAATAACGTGACACATTTTTTTATTCAGGGCACCCTTAATTATCTTCTAATCCAGTGCAACCAAATGGCCTCAGGGGTCACCAATAGGGCTAGACCATATAGACAAAAGCATATAGATGAAATAGAAAACATATTGATTGATATCCATCAATAATCAAAAAAACAATAATTATAAAAAAATTCCAAACATATTTAAATGCAGCCCAGGCCATTTTACGCTGAAGTTTAATTACATATTTTTAGATAAAGCTCACACACACACTGAATTCAAACTCAACTCTTTATTCAAGTTTTTAAACTTGCCCGCGTCCTCACCAAGACTAAGAAAGTAGAGCACATCACCCCAGTTCTAAAGTCCTTACACTGGCTCCCCGTATCTCAGAGAATAGACTTTAAAATACTTCTGTTAGTCTATAAATCCCTAAATGGCTTAGCACCTAAATACATTACAGACTTGTTATCAGTGTATCAACCCTCCAGATCACTAAGGTCTTCTGGCTCCAGCCTACTCTGCAGAACCAGAACCAGAACCAAACATGGAGAAGCAGCATTTAGTTCCTATGCTCCGCTTATCTGGAACAAACTTCCAGAAAACTGTAAAAGTGCGGAAAGCCTGAGTTCTTTTAAATCAAGATTAAAAACACATCTGTTTAAAATTGCCTTTGACTGTTCTAGTTAAACAGTTTTACTGTTTTTAATGTTCTTTTTTGTTACTACATTCTATCCCTACTTGCTTTTATTCTATTTTCTATTTACATTTTATTATTTTGCTATATCTTAATCATGTAAAGCACTTTGTATTGTCTTGTACTGAATTGTGCTATATAAATAAATTTGCCTTGCCTTGCCTTGCCTTAAAAAAGAACATGTGCTCTCTGAACTCTTTGGAGGGGGCGGAGCGTTCCTGGGTCTGAGTTTGTGAATCTCAGTATGAATCGGGCTATTCCGTGAATGCCTCGAAATGTTGTTAGATAGCGAAGATCATGTCTAAAGGGTGTCGATTCAGGGGGACTGAATGTAAATGCACACCACACTTACCAGCTTTTCCGTTCTACATGAAAATAGTGCAACATTTTCCTTCCACTTCACATGTATGTGATGCTTTGTGTTGTGTTGATGTAATATTTCTCAGTTTCTTATCATATCTAACTCCATGTGGTTGTTGCTGTCTTCGTAAAATTATGTGTTTTCCATCGATTTTCCACTGTACAGTCCACCTCTGAATAGCTATATTTATATACCTCCAGATCTGGGTTTAGTTCCCTTCACCACAAAAGTAACCCGTAGTTTCATTCGACATCCTGTTTTTCAAGTCTCAAAAAAAAAAAAAAAATTTAATTTCCCCAACCCTTTAATTTAGGCATTTTATACCCTCAAGTAACCGTTTAAAGGTCGGCCATGTTTGTCTTCTACTCATTTAGAAATGTTCATCCAGACCTTCAAGAGAAAATGAGTAGTAAGGCTTTATCCCTTCTTCCATCAAAACCACATAGCACAAAGTCAGATTATGAGGATGCAGAGGTTCAAGGTTCAAGGTTCCATTATTTGTACTCAAAGGCAAATCTGTGAAAGTTGGACTCACCAGTTGTGACCTCTCGCCAATCAAGTAAATGTAATTTGATCCCAGTGTTGAGCAATGTCCTTGGAGCTGAATGCGTTTTGGTGTTCCCAGAGCAGCCCTTAAGCCACATCGACCGTGTTAGATGTTCCACGGTGGGCCATTTTAAAGGTAAGGTCAGCTCGCAGGGAGAGCTGAGTTATGGGGTTAATAAGGGGAGGAACACTGATGTGTCTCGGCGACAAAGCGATGCCGGATCCATTCATTAATGCCGGGGGTTTGATAAACAGCGATGCCCAAATAAGAAGAACAAAACAAATTAAACGCTAGGAACCCTTTGTCTGTTCAGGTTAAGCTCTAATGAAGATCGGGTTGTTTTCCTCGTTCGTTCAGATGGGCGCCGAAATATTTTCAGTCTCCCCGAATAATTTTCAATCCAATCCTACAACGCTGGAGGATTCTGGCTATACTGGCATAAAACGTCTCCATTCAACATTTCATAAAAAAAAGTCTTGAAGAGTTTCAATTAAATTAATTGGAACTCTTCCAAAATTTGTATTTTTAATATTAATATTCTTCCAATATTAATATTTTACCTGCACTAGCTTGCATAGAAAGTAATCTGACTTGAGAAAAACAGTTTCCAATGGAGTGAAAACATTAACTATACAAAAGGGTCTAGATTTTTTTTAGAAAAGAATGAAGGAAAGTAAAACTTGGGATGTAGTTAGACCACATAGAAGAGATGATAAAACTAGTAGTAGAACTGTAATCCAAGAAAGTAGCGCAGTAGAGAGAAAATAGAAGGAGGGAGCTATCAGCCGGTCAGTTTCAAGGTCAGAAAACACATGAAATGGATAGGGCCAGTTGCTAATTCACATTAATTGTAAATAAATATCAGTGAAACTGAATTATGAGACGGTTAAAAACTTGGAAAGTGGATCAGCGATGGAGCTGGCGCACCACATGGATCGGTGGCTACACTCCTAGTCACAGGTTTGACTCCTGACCCCGAGTCATTAGATTCATATCTACCCATTCTATCAAGCAACTAATGAGTGCCACAAAAGACCGAAAGATAGAAATAAAGTTGACGGTTTGTTAGCTCTACCTGACCTCAAAGATAAAACCCTTCCCAGTTGGATTTCTAGACAAGGAGGAGTGGTTTAACACAAGGATTACAAGTTGCAGCCCATGTTATGGATACATCTTCACTCAAAAAAAGTTAACCAGAGCAGTTATCCACTTTATGTTAACATTTAACTTACAGTTGACACATTAAAAAGGTGGTTGTTAGGTTAAATTGATTTTTTTCTTGTAATATTTACATAATAGTTTGTCTTAATACATTTACATCTACTTGTGTTGATAAAAGATGGATGCATATTTAAACAATGCCTAAACAACATTTTGAACTTGAAATGCTTTTTGTTTACTTTTAAGACACTTATGAATTATGATTTGAGTTGTCATGGAAATCCAAAATTCATATGGCAACAAATTTCTGATCATATCAAAACAAACTCATTGGACATACGTTTTAGATCAGTCACCTGTAGTCTGTAGTTTGTTGTAGAAAACCCAAATCTGAGAGTAGTGTTATTCTTAATATTTTCATGTTTAAACAGAATGCTGGTGCAATCCTCACATTTCACTTTATTCCTGTCTGTATAGTTTAAGCTAAGGTTGATTAAAGATGCACAATCAGTCTGCAAGAGCTTCAGTGGATGTTTGAGGTTTTTAAGTGAGTACCTATATTTATGCACTGTGCTGTTTTTTTTGCAGCAGCAGTTGTATAAAGCCGCTTATACACGCACAGTACAATGCTGTTTACCTGTTTAGACAAGTGGAGGGTAAAATTCTCTTTGTTGTTGTGTCATGGCCACATGTGCAGTGTTGTGTCGGTGCAGCTTCGCCAAAAACTAGTTCTGAATTCAATTAAAAACATTCTGAATGAAGTACGCCATCTCCAGCATGATGTGGATCTAATTTATTATATAACTGTCTCTGAAATTTTGTTTAAAAATATAATTGCTATGATGTCATTGGCAATTAGCATATTGATTTAGTAATTTCCCAGCATTTGTCACCTAACTTTTGTCTGCTTATTTACATCTGTTTAATTCTCTCCTGTTCTGTTTGCTCATATAAATAGTTATTTATTGTGGGCTAATGCCCAACATAGTTCCTCTCATTTAGATGATGTTATTTTATTTTCAGGATGGTAAAAAAAAGTCTGAAAGTTTTAATTAACAGTGGCGTTTATAAAACAGTGTCCAATAAATAATGTGCTGGAACTATTGTGTATGTATATACACATATACACATACATACATACATATATGTATATATATATATATATATATATATATATATATATATATATATATATATATATATATATATATATATATATATATACATTGATTTCCATGAAGTGTACTGTGCTTATGTCATGTCGCGCAAAGGATTGTGGGATTCCTTATAGCTCCTTAGCGCCAGTAAGGCAAGGTTCCTATGCAAAAAGGAACTGTTTTAGCTGTAGTGTTAGAAAGGTCAGATCAAAGACCTCAAGCTTTAGCTTTATGAATACAAACAATTAAGCTTTGAATTTTTAGTGATGACGCTCGTTCCAATGAAGCAATGAAACAAAATTACTTATTCTATTTGTAGCTTTGGAAAGGTTGGACAAAAGTATTTAGGTTCAGAAATCCCCAAGAATATACGTAGCTTATTTCTTATTATTAATAAAATGATTAAGGCTTTCTGTATGTTTGTTAACGTCTGAAAGAAGTCTAGTCAAGGATTTACTTAGTTTAATCCTTTGTTTTTCCTATGTCTGTAATGGTTTTCTGTTCATGTACAGCACTTTGAATCATCTTGTTACTGAAAAGTGCTACATATAAAAACTTGCCTTGCCTTGCCTTAAAGGAGCTATGGGAGGAGGCGCACAGGCTCCTGTTCTTACCTCCTTCTGTACTCACTGCAGTTTTCGGACAGCATTTATCGTGACGACAGCCGTTGCAATTCCATTTTGGCTGAGGAGTCCTTAACCAAAATCCGTTTTTAGATGCAGCCTTTGGCTCCATCCATATTTGTCTAATTGTAGCTCCTAGCTCCTGTATCAGCTCCTGTTTATTGACCTTTCATGAGGTCAACAGTAAGAAAACTATCATGGTAGGAAGGGCGCTCTGGACTGCTGTGGACTGCTGTGCCAATTTTGGACAGCCTTTAACGCCGACATCATTACACGATTACACTACAGCCTTCTGAAAAGGAACTACAAAATGCACACTCTCTTCTCTGCGGACATTTTTGTTAATTTCCCTGAGATGGGCTGTGCTTATACATAATGCCATACAAAGGATTGTGGGATTTCTTATAGCTCCTTAGCACCAGTAAGGGACATCGCAAGGTTCCTATACTAATGTAGCTATGCAATCTCCTTTCCCTTCCTCCTTCTTTACTGACTGCACTATTCGGACAGCACCTATCATGGCGACTGCCGATGCACTTCTGATTTAGCTAAAGAATCCATAACCAATAGACATATTCGGAAGGAGCCTTTGTCTCCTTCTCTTCTTGATACTCTCATAATTCTCGCTGATGATGAGCACTTGTGGAGCTGCCAGCCTGCCAGCTGCACCCTGCAAGAGAATCCACCTTCCTGTGTCTATTTCTGACAACAGCAATCTGCTGTATTGCAAAACACATTTTTGTTTCTAGATAGACCTGCATGAATGGATCACATGAAACAGACCCCAAATTTGATAAAGTAAACACTGAATAAATTTACTTCCAAAATAATTTTTAACTCTGGCAGACCTTTATTTTCAGACCACCATTCTCTGATGCTAATTCCTGCATACAGGCCCCTGCTGATCAGAGCTAAACCTACAGTGAGGCATGTGAGGGTGTGGACTGAGGGAGCAATAGAGGCGCTCCAGGACTGTTTTGAGTGCTCTGATTGGGACATGTTCAAAGCTGCAGCAACATATGAAAACAAGATCAACATTGATGAGTATGCCATGACTGTGTCAGCCTACATCAACAAATGCATTGAGGACGACAGCACCACTAGGACCATCATCACCCGAGCCAACCAGCGAGCCTAGATTACTGAGGAGGTCTGTCAAGCGCTCAAAGCACGGAACTCAGCCTTCAAGTCTGGTGACAAGGAAGCACTGAGGACAGCGAGAGCCAACCTGAACCGTGCCATCAAGTTAGCGAAGCGGAACCACAGTCAGAAAATCCAGGAGCTTTTCCATGAAGCCAGCAACACCAGGAGCATGTGGAAAGGCATACAGGCGATCACTGAATACAACACGCCCTCCCCCCGGTGGGTGAAGTTGATGCTGACTTCCTCAATGGACTAAATAACTTCGTTGGGAGGTTTGAGGCACTAAACAGCACTCCAGCAGTGAAAGATGTTCTCCATCAGGAAGAGGAGGTCCTCTGCCTTGACACTGCCGACATGTGGAAGACTCTGAGGAGTGTCCCCAGGTCCCAACAACATACCTGGGCGGGTGCTCAAGGAGTATGCAGGTCAGCTGGCTGGTGTCATTACAGACATTTTTAACACCGCGCTGGACCAAGCCACAGTGCCAGCATGCTTCAAGTCTGCCTCCATCATTCTGGTGCCGAAGAAACCTCAAGTCACCTGTTTCAACGACTACCGGCCTGTTGCACTGACTCCCATCATGATGAAGTGCTTTGAAAGGCTGGTGAAAGAACACATTGTCTCTAGTCTCCCCCCAACACTCGACCTGTTCCAGTTTGCCTACCGGCGGAACCGCTCCACTGAGGAAGCCATCTCCTCCGCTCTTCACGTGAGCCTGACACACCTGGAGGAGAAGAACACGCACGTGCGGATGCTGTTCCTGGACTTCAGTTCAGCGTTCAACACCATCATCCCTCAACGTCTGGTGAAAAAACTGGAAACATCTGGGCTTCAGCACACCTCTTCACAACTGGCTGCTAGACTTTCTCATCAACAGACCTCAGTCGGTCCGGGTCGGTCAGAACACCTCTGATGTCATCACCCTCAGCACGGGATTCCCCTCAGAGCTGCGTCCTGAGCCCCCTGCTGTTCACCCTGATGACACACGACTGCGTCCCCAGGTTCACCACCAACCACATTGTGAAGTTTGCAGACGACACAGCAGTGGTAGGCCTGATCAGAGACAACAACGACCAGGACTACAGAGATGAGGTGGAGCAGCTGGTTGACAACCTCACCTGGTCTGTGATCACCACGTCACTGGTCAAGAGGGCACAGAAGTGACTGTACTTCCTATGGAGGATGAGGAGAGCCCACCTGCCACCGCCCATCCTCACTACCTTCTACAGAAGCACCATAGAGAGCATTCTGACCAGCTGTCTCTCTGTGTGGTGTGGAGGCTGCTGTGCCTCCGACTGGAAGAACGTGAGGAGAGTGGTGAGGACAGCAGAAGGGATCATCCGGGCTCCTCTTCCCTCCATTAAGGACATTTCATCCCTGCACTGCATGTCACGAGCACTCAACATCATCAGTGACGACTCACACCCCCACCATGGACTGTTCTCCCTGCTGCCCTCTGGGAAGAGGTTCCGCAGCATCCGCTGCAGGTCCACCAGGTTCTGCAACAGCTTTTTCCCGATTGCCATCAGACTGGACTCTGCACCACATCTGTACATTTGTACATCTGCGTCACCACATCTCTATCTGGCAATACCAATGCTGCCGAACTCTTAGTTTCCCTTTACACAACGGAAATGCATTTTTGCACAAATACCTTTTTGCACCATTATTTTGCACATTAATTTTTTTTTTCAAATTCTCCTGCACAATGTGACGGCACACTGTTTTCTCCTGCACTGTTATATGTTTACATTATGTTTACTGCTGCACTTTATATTGCAATGTTGCCTTAGTCCACCTGGAATCTGACTATACTCCTATAAGCTGTATGCAATGAAATTTCGTTCTGTATGCACCCTGTACATACAAAATGACAAATAAAGTTGTCTAAGTCTAAGTCTATATTTAAAGAGATTTTCATTCAATCAAGAGTTGGGAATGAAACAAATCAGGTATCTTTCAAAATAAATTGTAAGATTGTCTTTTTCTAAAACATTGGGATATGTGCAAACGGAATCCATTGCTAAACACCTTAAATAATAACAGCACAAGTGGTAAAGTTCATTCTAACAGCCAAAAGGCACTAGTTGTTGTTGAACCTAGAAATGTTCCTCCTTAATAGCCCGATGCTTTGACTTCCTAAGAGAAAGCAGCTTGTATTGTTAACTTCTTTTATAATTATTATTTTTTAGCAAATTACCTTAATTATTGAAACACTTGCTCCAATGAAATTAGCCTTATTAAGGCTGGGTGTAAATTTAAACCAAAACAAAGTTTCTGTGAAATCTTAAAGGGCTACAAACACGAAAAAAAAAAAAATAAGGGTAGAATGTCATGTGGGTTGTTTGATTTACTTCTCCATTGAAGAAGGAATGCACTAGAAAGGCACTGCTGGGAATTGAACCCAGGATCTCCTGTTTACAAGACAGGTGCTTTGACCAGCTAAGCCACAGTGCCTCACAAAATGTGTGGCAACAATTTTGTTAAATGTCAGGAGACGTGTAAACAGGACTTGAGAGCACAATAATATCAAATAGATAAGGTAGTAAAATGACCAGTATGGCGAGTAAACATAAGAAGCAAATTAAAATGATGATGAGGATGCAAATAAGGTACATTCAAACATTTTGATACTGTGTGACAATTATTTTAAGTTTCATCATCATGTCGCACATTTCTTAATCCAGTCTAATCAGTTAGTTTCCCTCCTTGCATTAATAGGAGCACATTTGTGTGCATGTTTTTCTTTTTCTTGTACTATCAACCAATCGTAGCTCTTAAAAGACAGCATCATACTTAGCAACTAAGATAAAAATTTATGCCATCTTCTTACTCAGAGTTGCTCTCAGTAGCGATCTGAATCAATCTTAAGCTAAGACACCTAGGTAGAAAGGAGCTCTCTAAGAGGACTCTGAGAATCTTTGTGAATACGGGCACAGGTGTGTTGGCATCAAAGCTGCGAAGAAAAGCACACAAAACAACATTAAAATGTTGCATGTCCCTATATTATCAACACATACACATTGTGGAAGTCTGCATAACAATACCTGGAGTGCTGATAGCTCTTGATCTATGGGAGCATTCAGAAGCAGGGACTGAGGTGTGCCTGCCAGTAAATTTTCCTGACTCTCACCATGCCAACTTCCAGTCTGACCAGCTGTAGGATGTTGAGGCGAGTCTCAGGAAAGCTATTTTCCACTGCCTGGGGCGACAGTGGCACAGGAGGAGTTAGGGACTTTGTCATGCTGGTTCTATGTCATATGTTGATGTCTATGTGCAACAACAACCACACGAATCTGCAACCAAAAATCCACCTTCCTGTGTCCGTCTTTGACAACAGCCTTCTGCTGTACTGTAAAACATATTTTTGTTTCTAGATAGACCCGCATGAATGGATCATATGAAACCGACCCCAAATTTGATAAAACAAACACTGAATAAAGTTACTTCCAAAAAAGCTATAGTGCATCCTGATCTTCTTACTTGAAGGTGGGGAGGGACAGATGGACAACTGAGTCATTGCCAGTCTTTTTTGCGGGCAGCAGTCATCTCATTGTTAACGGGCCTCTGTTTTTTTAACAAGGTGAAGATGATTCTTCTGCTTTTTGATTCTTGCAGTCTTTCTCTCCTCTGGAAAGTTTGCGCTTTTCATAAATTGGTTGTTATTCTGTTGGCACTGCCAGCAGAGATTCATGTGGGGGGAACCACAGCTCCTTATGTGTTAGTATTTAATACTTTTGGGAACTGATTCATTTTACACTTCTCATGAGATTTTTAAGATTTACAAGCTCCCTGGGAGTGAGGTTCTGTGGCTTAGCTGGTCAAAGTACCTGTCTTGTAAACAGCAGATCCTGGGTTCAAATCCCAGCAGTACCTTTAGCTTGTGCAACCGTTTTTTTTTCTTCTAATTTTATGTCCATAGGGCAAGACACCAGGGTATACATCAGCCCAAACCCCCAGCGACACACTCCAAAGAACCTAAGGCCCCGCCAGGACCTAAGGAGACACACCCCAGGAATCCAGAGCCACCCGGGAGCAGCACAGCTACCCGGCCAGTGATGGGGGGAGTGGTGGTAAGTTTAAAAGATTTGAGAAACTAGAGTAGCTGGATAGGGAACTAACCGGAGCACTGTTGTGCAATTATACACTGTTTAAAGTTTTTTAATGTTTAATAAATAACTCTCTGTCTATTAAATATTGTCTGGTGATAATTAGCTCTTAAGCTGATATCGGTACAATGGTTGAAAGGGAGGAATTTGAGCACTAGCGATCTTTTATCAGCAAACGCTGCACACATGAAGAATAAAAGAGTGACAACTTCTCTTCAAGTTCAAGAATTTCATTACAGAAATAGAATGAACATCCTGAGAACATCACTATATAATGCTGTTTATCTGAATTAACACAATATTTCGATTAACAAATCCTCTCTACTAGGCTAGTGAAACTTAACTAAACTACTAAGCAAAATGAAGATAAAAAAGAAACTAAGCAAAGGAACTATTTACATGCAAAAACAAAAGACAAAACAAAAGTGGTTGATCATAATCAGAATAATTCAGTGAATCCTGTTCTCTGGAGATCTGATTCAAAAAGCATGAAATGGAGTTAAATTAGCTTAACTAATTTAGAACAACATTTGGCATGTTTTAAATCCATTCACAATGAAAATCCCGAATTACACAAAACATTATTTGAGGAAATAATATCTTAAAGAATGCTTTGCTCAGTAAAATCATTTACTTTAGGGACGGTAGATTTTATGTATGCGATTCTACCTCCGGGTGCTAGGGGTCGCTGCAGGTTACTCCTAAAGTTAACCAAAACACTTTTAAATCGACATTAATATTCAATATTAATGTGGGAATAAGGCTCATAGCGCTATAGAACGACGGTGGAGCAAAACAAACAAGCCTTATGCTTTAAAACAAGCTCCTTTTCAAAGTCTGGAACCGGATGTAACCAGGAGCTAAATAGCATTTTGGCTGGCGGATTGTCAGCGCTGACTTTGAAAGCTATTTTAGTAATAATGAGTGGCCGGATAACATAAACATTAATATCCCATCAATGTATGAAACCCCAGTGGAGATAACGTTTGTTATAACCATAAAACACATTTGAACCATATCAGCAATGCCATGGAACCGACTGGTAGCATGAGCTAATTCCGTTAGCCCCTTTGTTTAAAGACACCATGTGAATGCGTTACACAAACATTTCCCAATGATAATGTAACCTTTCCCTTGGGTCTCTCTGTCCAACCTGTCGGTGCCTCATGTGAGCGCGATCCACTTTGGCCATCCACGGAAAAGACCATTGAAAAGCAGGGGGAAATCGTTGGTCTGTTCAGCAGTAGGCTAGCGCCTTAGCAGCAGCAATGTGGCTATGAGCTTGCCGAAGTGTGGAGCATGGGTCGAGCCCTGGATGTCCTGCAGGCAGCCTCTGACCTGGTTGCAGTCATGATTTCAGCAGGTTTTCCTCAGCTTGGGGAAGTGGCTCCTGTGCCGGCTTTTCATCTGGAGTCCGCTGAGAAAGCAAAACAAAGCTGACATAGACGGATTCGTTCACTTCGGCATCTGTTTTTAAGCAGAAGTGAGAGAGTTATCTTTGAATCGGCTGGCAGAATCAGAATCACAAATACTTTAATAATCCCAGACGGAAATTACTGTTTCAGTACAACCACTATCACATACATCACAAACATTTCAGAGGGAGATGATTTACTGAGGCCATGCTGCCACGGACACCGCTTACACGGTGCCCACATGGCACTGCCATTACTCTGTGGAAAGATAGTGGCTACAATAAGGGGAGCAAAAAACACATATTTCAAACCTTATCCTAATACAGAATACCGTTTGAGATATTAAAAACCTCGGCACGAGAAGCACAAATAAGACGAGACACATACAAGCAGAAAGGTAAACATTGGAGACCAGTTGCATGTAAGTTCATATGTTGTTGTGAGCATCAGTTATGTGTGTCTGTTTGGGTGAAGTGTTTATATTTCCATGAACACTCTCCAGAGGCCATTGTCCTTGATGTTATCAGCCGGCCAACAGTTCAGAAAGCATCCGCAGATGCAGAGGAGAGTTCAGAGCACTGTATGCCATAACAAACCAGGAGTAGAGATAGGGAAGGCATAATAAAATACTTTATTTTTTATGAGGACAAGCTGCACTGACTTTCCCGTCAGCTTTAAGTCTTTGCTGGCTCCAAATGGCAAATCCAATATTCCAAATTAGTTGGGCTTTTCCGCTTTTCACTTCCAGATTTTATCCCATCTCCCCTTGAGTTCAACCACCGAAGCCAATCTGCGTTCCAGCACATCCAGCTTTTCGGCTCTGCTCCTACAACATCCGGGTCTGTTCGTTCATCGCCTTAGCGAGCGCGTCATATGCCGCCGATAGACTGATCAGGGCCAAATGGCTACCGACATCCGCTGTATTTGCTGATACATCAAAAATCCACCAAAACCAATAAGTAGAAATCCAAGTATCATGAATCCAAACATGTATATGTCTCCACGTCCAGGACTGACAAAGTCGAAAGACACACCATTTTCCATCCAAGAATATAGGGTGTATCCCATGAGACGAGTCAAATCGGGACAGGACGGGTCCCCCTTTCGCTGCCTACCCGTCGAAAAAATGTGATCAATAGCATTGCGAGACCAGCTTACCAGATCCATAGTTTTCAGAGTTCGGTGATATGTAGAAAGTGCTCAGAAAGACAAGACATAGCATCAGAACCAGGAGAGGGTGAAGGGTGGGTGAAGAGCTGGAGAGGGGAGAAAAAACACGACCAACCTTGAAGAGGGACAGAACAGAACAGTTTCTCCCGATGCCCCGGAGGAACTGAGTTTCAGAGAGGCTCATGTCTCACTCAGCTCGTGGCCTCTTCCAGGCCCCAGGCATGGCTCATGCAGGGCGGCCCCTCCTTTAGAGTCCAAGGATGGAGCAGAATGAGAACTGGATCTCTGGCCAGGGGTTAACTGAAAGGAGTTGGGAGGCGCGGTCTGAAAAGATCCTGAGTGGGGAGAGGTCTGGGTTTACAGCAGGCCCCCTGCTGAGAGACTGTCTTTGAAACAGGGTGGTGGAATTCCTTTTGGTCCCTCCTCCATGGTACATGGTCAGAATTCAATCTGACGTCAATTATTTCATCATGACTTAAATATGGCACAACAGCACTCTCAGGAACCACTGCAAAATAAAGAAAAATACCAACTCAGTAGAATATAATGAGCATTGAATAAATGCCACAAACCTTTTCAGAAGTCGGGAACTTGCTCTGTTCCTGATAAGTGGGTCCTTGGGCTCTGTTGGAATGAACTGAGTAAGAGAGTGATTGATCAGCTTCACGGGAAATCCAATGTTTGGGCTTGGGGCATACACAAATAATTGGTAGACTTGGCAGAGATCTCCAGTAGGGCACAGGCAAGAGGAAAATCCTGAATCCAGGCAAGAGAATTGGTAACAGGAGACACACTCCATTCTCAAAGCAAATACTGCATCTGTTGTACTTTTTCTTGGCATTAGCTCATACTGCTCACCATCTTACCTCAATCTATCTTCCGCTACTCTTTCACATAATTTCATTGCACGTCTCCAACTTTATTCCTATGTAGCTGCTAGAACTCTTTACATCTCCATTGTTCTTAAAAATTGGTATCAGCTCCCTCTCCTCCATTGCTCAGGCACCATCTCCACCTGCTCCAACATGTCAATTAAAATCTGCACCACTCTCTCACAACTGGGAATATTCTGCTTCACTTCATGTAACTCCAGAATTTCTCCTTCTCTCCTCTAACTTACACCACACCTGTGGGGCATAACCAGTAATGACATAAAACATCAAACCCCCAATTTCTAGCTTCAGACTGATCACCCTATCTGACATTCGGCACCCTCAGAACATCTCGGACAAACTCTTCCTTCAAGATAAGTCCTATGCCATTTGTCATCCCTTCTATACTGTGGTAGAACAGCTTGAACCCTGCTTCTAAGCTTCCAATCTTGCTACCTTCCCAATTGGTCTCCTGAACACACAGTATGCCCATCTTCCTCCTCTGCATCATGTCAGCCAGCTCTCTAGCCTTTCCTGTCATTGTCCCAACATTCAAGTTCCCCACTCTCAGTCCTAGACTCTTGCCTTTCCCAATTTCTCCCTGCCTACGGACACATCTTCCTACTCTGTCATGAACTTAGACAGAGGACCCAGTATTCAGCCAGACAATCAGGTTTACATTTTAAGAGGGTTCATTAAATAACAGGTGTATGGTCGCAATCGGGATGACAGGCAGGTAGTCTGACCAACAGGTTGAATCAGAGTTCGTAGTCGGTGACAGTCAGTCAAAAGCCGGGTAATCAGAAGTGCAGGAATAACCAGAGCAGAATCCGGGAGCAGAGTCGGGTAACAGATCGGGCAGGCTCAGATAGTCCAGAGACAGAACAGGGTCAGGCAACTAAGGCAAGCAATCAGATTAGGCAGGGGTCAGGCAAAACAGGTAAGCAGTCAGATCAGGCAGGAAAACAGGTAATTCAGGAATCAGGCTGGCTCAGAACATCCGGGGGCAAACTCGTAATGTTGATCAATTTAACCTGTTTGATTATGAATATTATTAATAATTTTAATTGTATAATATAATTCTAATCTAATCAACCGAAAGCAACAATAATAATGTTTCAAATGGTTGAGATTAAGGGCTACCAGCCTTAACCATGAAAGATGGAGGTCTAGTCAGTTGCAAGACTGAAATAGACTTGCCACCAGTACACTTTAAGTAAGGGATAATGTCCGACAAGGTGTCCATTTTCAGAAATGAATGTACAAAATTATTGCTCTCTCTCGTTTTATGGCAGCCTGTTTGACTCTGCAGACTTTGTGTAGCTGTTTTTCACCTGGCTACAAAGTAAGCACCTCAATGACTTAGAAAAGAGCCAACATCACTGTATCCTGGTAGCACCTACTATGAGGCATTCACAGATTGAAAAAAAGATAGGACTATAGAAAACTCCTCTATTCTGATCAGCAGTTAAGTTATCTGTGCATGTCTATTGAAGAGCTGATGCATTTTACAGTTTGAAAATTTGCATTGATTCTTACAAAGGTAGACGTTTTAATACAGGTCAGAAATCAGTGGGATATTGTCTTTGTTGTGAGGTGTGACCGGATTTTTACAATTTTCATACAAGGCTAAAAAAAGGGGAGTAGAAAGATGTAACAAGGATAAGAAGAAAAACATAACTGGAAAATGGCTTTACACAATGTCATATGTTGATGTCTATGTCAAAGTAATTGGGAAGAGAAGCATTTTGTTTATTTGATTTTTTTTTTTACGGTAATACGGCAGCCTTTATTTCTTTTGGGAAACATGTCTCCAAACCACGAGTGAAGGAGCAATCGAGGACTATCCAATATCTGAACATCTCTACATATGTGCTGCGATGAGACAGCTGCTGTACCCAACCAATCATTCTAAAAGGCTGAATTGGAAATCACCAAACTGCAGGACACTTTCCCATCACAACACATTGCTGATGATTGTATCCCGAGCAGCTGTACAGGCAAAGCACATGTGTCAAGCTATGGGACCACAGGGGCATATAGCAGGAGTCCCTGGGAAACTTAATGGGCAATTTTTGTTGTGGATCGCATTGTGTTCTATAGCGTCTGGAGACACTGACAATAGCACAATTGTCGCACATGCCATTGGATTTATATGTGACAAGCAACTGTGTACTGTGGATTTGGAGGCGTAAACAGGCTACCCTGAGCAAAGTACAGCCAACCGGTTTTTGAACCTGGAAGACCAATCCTAACTGCTGCATCAATATAACCAAAGACATCATTTTCTATAAACAGTATACAGGGAACTTTTATTCTTCTTACAAAGTAAACGTTTTTTTCATTGTAAGAATAAACTGTTCATCACTCAATGTATTTTTATATAGGCTAAAACAATGATCACATCACAGTACCCAGTCTTTGACATTTTTCCTTGTAACTTGCAGAACGGTTTGTGTTGTCTGAATTTTCATGTTCACCTGTGCAGTTTTCTGTGACGGATGGTTTTCTTTCCAGAATACCATCAGCTTTGTTGTAACACTTGCTTCTTAGAAGTATTATGGGTGTTCCTGACATGTAGATTTGGCCCGGAAGTCATTGTATGCATCAAGGACAAATAAAATATTAACAAATCATCTGCTCACTGGCTGGGGGAGGGGTATATTTCTTAAAGGGATAGCTAAAATCTTTGAATTGAATCCTTTGAGTTATTAGTACTGGTCACTGTTGTTTAGCACTGTTCACCTGTTTCTAATATACTCTACTTAACAGTGGGGTTTTAAAAGATACAATTAAATGTAAGGTGTAAGGTGTTAAAAATAAAATAAGTTGATTTTAAAATGTACTTTGCAAGTCGCATATGGTGGGCATTGCCTACCGTGGTTATCCTGACTGCACGTCACAACATTTTCCTACTACAGGGTCAGTCGATCCAGCTACCTGTTCAGAGCACTTCTAGAGCTAGACGGGTGGAAGGGGGAGGCAATGGGAGCAGCACCATCTTCTTATTTTTTTTAAAAACATGTAGAAGCAGTAGGGTCCATGGCCAAGGTGGAAGATAGAACATTTGAGTTGTGACAGAAATGCTTTGTGACCATTGTTCTGCAAGAATTTGCTCTCCAGCTTCTTTCTAGATACATCCTTGTTGTCTCTAATCTTGATTTTTCTCTCTTGAGTAATGCCCTGTTTCCCTCAATGAAAGATATTTGTTCCTTGTTTTACAGTTCCTTCAGGTCACTAAAGATGCAGGGATTCCTAAGGGGGAAGTGTCTCACTGTTCTGGTGGGGATGGTGGTCTGCTACATCTACTCACTCATCTTATTGAAGTTGCCTCTGACCAAAGGGTTGTATGTTCCAACATAGAAAAACAAGATTTTAATCTGATTTGCAAAGACCTGATTTGCCAAGACCAGGTCTAAATAAAATCCCTATTTATTGCCACAACCATATTGGGCTGTCATGTTTACAGCTTATCAACAACTGAATTGGTGATATAGGTTATGCCTTTGCAGCTTGCTTTTTGTCCGGCAGATTTGTTTAATCATGGACCAACTGTTGAAGTACAACCAAATAGCTATACACTAAAAGGCTGTTTGTTGTGCTGCCTTTTTATGCAACCTCTGGCTCTTAGGTTGCCTACGTAACCAGACGAAAAAGCACGCCTGTTGAGATTGAACAGTTTTTCCAGCTAAAACAGTCACCCTGTGTGACTAAATGCTATTCTTCCAGTGCCCAGAGGATTTCAATCATTTTCCATTTCAGATATAACATTCTTCTACAGGTAAAGGGAACTCACTGACTTGGAGAAGGCCATCCAGAGGACAACATACAGCAATGAGGTGAAACTTCAGCACACTATTAATCTTTTGTGAAGTTTAAAGCAGACAACTTCAGTGGACAGGAAGCAAGTAACAACTGACAAGCAAGGCAGTTGTAAAAATAAATAAATAAATAAATACTGCCAGTGTTCACTATTTGTCCTGCTTAAATATGGCCAAGCCACTACCCGAATCACTTCCTTTCTTTCCCCACATACACTCCTAAAGATGCAGCAAACTGGGCAGATTGGTTTGAAGTCTTTCAGGTGAAGTTAGATGCTATAAACATTTCAGAAGCGGGGTCAGTGGTGGTGGATTGAGACAACCCACAGAACAAACAGGCCTGGTCGTGTGGAAAGATACAGAATGTGGAGAGGTACAAAATGATTTGGCATTAAGTTGGCACAGAATGCAGGAAAAGACTAAAAATGTGCAACAATGATAGGACTGACACATCAGAACACACAGCTGCACATGCTGCTCTGACAGCAAAGTTCAGACCAATGCGGAATTGCTCACATCAAATGCATGTGGCTTATTGTATAAAACAAGGATAATATAAGAGTGTAGATCATTTTTATGTTGGGGTAAATGACAAAGTTGACAACATGCACTCAGGAGAACTGAATGTGCGACAGATTATTTCTAGTTAACTAGTGAGTAATATCAATATTCCTCAACTGACAAGGAAAGTGATCAGTGACGATTATAGTCTGCAGCAATTCAAAGCATTTGTTAGAACAACTGAGCTGACAGGTCAGCAGTTGCAAAGCTTGAGCCAACAAGCAGAGAAAACAAACTATGTGAAGAAGAGGAGCAGCAAGTTTAACAGTGATCAATATGCAAAAACAAGAAGTCATACGTAAAAAGAAGCAAGAAAGATGACAAAGGAGTCAAGAAGTGTAATTAGAGTGGTGGGTCATGTGAGAAAGGCAAATGTCCTCCGTAGAGGAAAACATGTAGCTACTGTAATAAGAAGAACCATCTGAGAAAAGTGTGCGAATCAAATCAACACAGAAAGGAAGATTTAACATATTAAAGAGCTCATCTGTGATGAAGATGACGGCATCTATCAGATACAGGGATCAACTAAGAGGCTGTATTTAGCAAATTAACAGATCAGCACTCCCCGGGCAGAGAGTTGTTAAATTCCAGTTGGATGCTGGAGCATCTGGTTCTACTTTGACTTTAGGTGATTACAATAAAATCACATCTGAGCCTCCCAAAGCATCATCAGCATGGCTACGTTTGTGTGAAGAAACAGCAATTCCTCTGTAGGATGTACAACGCTTCCATGGTCAATGACACAGATTAAGAAGATCCACTTTGACATCATCAGAGGTGTCCCTCGGTCAATGCTGTCGGCAAATACTTGTGCAGCACTGAAGCTTGTTGAATTCAACAAGGAGCTTGTGTTTCAACAATTCCCTGTCTCATCTGAAAATAACTATCTGAAAGATGAGATAAATATCTCAGCTGAAAGATGAGATACTTTCAACATATGCCAATGTTTTCAAAGGTCTTGGACAAAAGCGAAAGAATCTCTCAAAAAATTATTCATGAGATTAAATAGTACTGCTTGTTAACCTATTGAAGAGAAAAAATAAACAACGTAGAATAACGTGTTTAAAATCTAACTTTAGTTAGAGCGATCTGTATAGCGGTCAACAAAAATACAGCGGTCTCTCCTGCCATAACACTCCAACAGGTGAGTAATTTGCCCAATTACAAATCTCCGCCCACATCTAGTTGACCCAGAAAATCCACAAAAAACTTTAAACCCGGACAAATGATCATCAAGTTCCCTTTTCATTTATGGCTCTTACGCCACTGCTGCAGTCAAGCTTATCTTACACACCTGTGTCCTGCTCCTCTTAACATATCATGGCTTCTAATGCCTTCCTTTACACATTTAAATCATTCAGTTGTGGTCTGTAGCGATTTCCTCGCTATTGTTGTCTCAAAGTCCCTTTTTTTTAACCCATGAGGTGTGTCTGAGATCAACTAGTTTTGGTGCTCTCTCTTTAAATGCAAATGATGCATTTTAGTTTTTTGATTTTGTTAAGCTGTTCTGCAGCAATTTCTTTGGCATAATTCCTCAAATGTAATAAACAGAGAAAACCTAAAGGCTTGTAAAATATGACCCAAAAAGAATAGAAAGGTGTCTATACAGCACCTGGACAGACTACATTTGAATTTTATGAGCCAATTTTAAAACTGTTTTCAGACCTGTCGGGAGCGGCAGAGCTCCACTGACAGGCCGGTCTCTCCGGGGAGCTGCAGTGGAAAACCCCGTTGGTACAGCGTTTAGTCTGCCAGACAGTGTGTGGTTTCCCACAGACTGGATCTGTTGGTCACGGCTGAAAAGTGAATATAAAGCATTTACTAAGTGTGAGGGAAAAATCTGCACGTACCAGATGTCAAATCTGAAAATCTTTGCCCGATGTTTTCGGCATTTTGAATTATAAACTTTTTTTTTGCCGCAGTTCTGTAATTAGAGAATTGATATTTAAGTACTGTTGATCAAAAGGAAGTCGTGTTTACGCTTTCCATGATCGACCCAGAAGCAACAAACACGGAGACGAGAGTGAATTGCTTAAGATTCGTTGATAAGTGAATAATGGACGGGTGCAGGAGAGGGAACTGGGAACTGACTGACTGGGGTGGGCCTGGTCGCAGACTGTGGGAAGGAATAGTAAAGATTGAAGAAGTAGGAAAGCAGGATGTAGTGGCAGAGGCTGGCTTACTGATATGAAGGTTACTGATAGACTGGTGGTGACTGGCAGGTGGTGGTCGGTGCTGGTGGAAGGGCAACTGGGGACTCTATGGTTCCTCCACGTTGGAGGGTGGACAGGCCTGGTGGAGATGTGCCGAGGAAATCAGCAGGTTCGTAAGAGCAACGGTTGACTGGAGTGCCAGGAAGGCTCCTGTGATTCGGAACTGACTGCGGAGTAGGTGATCTTCAGGAGGAGTCTCAGAGAACGGGTTTGAGCAAGGATGTACCTGACTAGGAGCTAGGATCTGGCCAGGTACCGCTCAGGAAGAGCTGATGTCCTGACGCCGTCCGTTCATTTTTAGTCAGCGTAAATGCTTCTCACTAACTGCAGTGGATGGAGAACACCTGTGGCTGGTGTTAGTGTGCACGCGCGTGTGTGTGAAGAGGAGACAGGATCTGAGTGTCTGGTTACAGCAGAATGGTTGTTTTCATGTCTATTTTCTGTAATGAGCTCTATAATAAATTAAAGCATAGGCCTGTAATAATCCATATGTATTTTTTATGTATTAGCTGCTGTTCTGCGCGGATTCAGCGGGTTTTCTTCCTCGAGTTTGATCCGATGTGAGAGAGGACAAACTCTCCTACCTTTCTACTAATACTGCTTTCTTTTCGCTCATTTTGAGCCCTCTACATTTCAACCAATGTTTCAGCTGTTCTTTATTGAAGCCGGTTGAAATGAAGCTCCTGGGGCGTCGCGATCTTCCAAAATGATTGGTATTGCGGTTGTTGCCGATGTAAGTTGCACTCTTCCTGTCCGACCAGCCGGGAAAACTGACTGTCTCAGGAAAAATGTGACGTCATTTGAGAAATGCCCCGTTCAGTCAAAATGTGGGTGATTGTTGGAGAGTTGATTGTGATTGTTGGAGAGTTCTCTAGATTTAAAGTCATGGGTTTTGGTTGACTGCATGTTTTATGGTATTTTGAGTTTTTATAAAAATGAATTGCTCAATTCTTTACATTCATTTCCCCACGGTCTGCGACCAGAGCCTTCCCAGACCTCAGTTCCACTTCCTCCATCTTCCACTAACCAAAATAGACCTTTCATCACTACACTGTTGTCTCCATGTTTGATGCTTCTGGGTCGATCGTTTAAAGTGTTAACATGACAGAACGTACATGTTCGCTCAGGAGGGAGACGCGTGTTAGATAGGCCCTGAGGATACCGAGGCATTTAAGGAAATGAGTTTATTTATTTTGGATATAGATGCCAAGAAATTCCCCAAGTCATTTAGTCACTTCCTGGAAGGGGAAAAAAAGGACGGTGAAGGCATTCCACATTAACGAATACCCGTGAATAATCCTTTTGTTTTCTTTCACTTCCGTATACAGGTCTGGGCTGAACTTTGCTTCAAGGGTGTAATTTCACAAGCAAGGATCAGAATGTATTTGAATCAAACAACCATAACTATTGTCTGTTTTGTTCCTAAAACTTTCATTGCACAGACGTATTTACCTTGTTTATTACCTTAATAATGTAGATATGAAAAAAATTCCCCGCCACAGATTGTGGCAAATGTCTAAAAAGCCTCTTTCAATCTTTTTTGTTATTATTTTATGGTACCAGCTGCCTTAATTTCAGCATCTTTTAATTTCAACTACCTTTGCCTCCGTTGCATAAACACAACTGGAAATTGTATGCAATGTTTTTTTTCTTTGATTGTGAAAATCTGAGCGGCCCAGAACAACTCCAATGAAACACTTCCATGTTCACAGATAAGTTATACATTTGACAGGTACTGTTGTGAGAGACAAGCCCAAGAACAAGTGTGGTTACGAAGGGCTCACTAACAGGAACGTCAAGGTTTTTTGTTTTTTTTTCTGGAAAAACAAGGGCAGAAATTACTGGCAGCGCAGAAGGTGATAAAACGAATAAGAGAGAGCAGTTTGAGACGCTTCCTCACAATATAACATGAAGTAAAGTGGCTTAAAGTACTGAGTCTGCCTTGCCATTCTGGACATTATTTAACCTATCACAAAATTACACAGTCAGGAATATACAAAGACTTCTGGTCAATTTAACTTTTGATTCTGTAGGGCAGAAGGAACATACAGTTTGTCCAAAAATAATAGCAGGTATTTAAAAAAAGGGTGAAACTGCTTTTAATTCCCACACACACACACACACAAATGTATTAGAAACACTGCTTATTCTCTTTCAAACAAAACATTAAGAAATCATATCATATCTGTATAAAACTGAGGAAAAGGGAATATTAACTATTGAAAACAATTGCAGCTTCAGCGTTTTCATTACCAACTGAAACATTACCATGTAAAAAAGAAAATGAATTGGAGACTGATGTCTCCTGTAAAATCCGTTGAATATTATTTACGGGTATAAGCACTTTTTTTGGACTCATCTGTATTCCTCCCCGGAAAGTTTGGATACTAGTAAAACCAGTTCCCCTACATTTCGAAACTAAGATGTATGAAACTAAGATGTTGCTTGCGTCTTGCAGTGTTTTGATTCATGGGCATTTCCCTTATCTTGTTTAGTCATCAATTGCACCACCATACTTGAGCATGTGAAGAGGCTTGAATTAAGAGTTTGGGATGAGATGATAAACTGGCTGCTCGCGACCCCAGCAGGGATAAGCGTGTCAGAAAATGGATGGATGGATGAATGATAAACTTTTTCATGGCTTTGGTTTACGCTTTAAAGCATGTCAGAACATTTCATCTTTCTGCTCTAAATGTTTCCCTCTACAATCAACTTCTTGATCATAAGTCGTCTATTCTTCTGAATATCTGGAATAACTCAGTTGACTCAGATTGCATCGCTTCTGACAGAACTGGGAACCTGATATTCAACCAGACACAAGGTTTACGCTCTTATAAGGTTATTAAAGAAAAACCAGAAACCTAGTGCAGGCAAACAGATGTCTGTCGGTGAGGCTGCTCACAGCAAGAGGTGAAAAGCAGGAGGGTAGAGTAGATATGTGTCCAGAAAACAGAAAGCAGAGTTGATGTCTAACAGGGGCTTTGGAAAGATGTAGAAAAGTGATCAAGGTCAAAACTGGAATCAGAAAGGGGAAAACGCAGGATTTACTCAAAGCTTTTAATAATCTGGCTGTTCCCTGTCTGTTGAAGTCTGGCATAAATAGGCAGAAGAACAGGTGAATGGGATGGGATCAACCGTGCTGCCAAGAGAGGCGGCTCACAGGTACATCAGATTATCTTGATTGCAGAGGTGCTGGATGAGGCCCTGTTTACACAATGTTTTCTGGTGAAAACGGAACAGTTACATTGCGTTTGTGCTGTTCACAAACATAAAATGTTTTCTCTGTTGAGTTTGAAAGAGCATAGCACCACTGGGGGGGGGGGGGCGCACGTGGAATTTACACTGTTTTCTGGCTTCTACCGTTGCCCTGTAATGAATACGCTGTCATGTCAATGTGTTAACAGAAACTGAAAAAAAGTATAATTTTCAATGGATTGTTGTTGTGTGAACGGGGCCTGAGTGTGCGAGCAAGCAGACAGACAGGCCTGAACATGACCCACATTTCACAAAGTTGCTGCACAACATATCCTGCCTTTAATGAACCCTCTCTCAATCAAGGATTCACTGACACAGAAACAGCAGCAGACATGCTATGGGTGTTGGGTCTGTTGGATTATATTACTCTACAACACCTAGCTTCTAGAAATTTCATTTCCACCAACAGTGATTAATCTGGTTAGTGATTTTGAACCGCTGCTATTTCTAAACTCTACAGTATATGTAGATGATGGATAATGGGTGAAATGTGCTTGCAGGCATCCGTTTAATGTTGGAATGTGAAGAAATTGTGGTGACGTGTCCCCTTCAAAGTGCTGGCCTGGTCGCAAGAGCCGAGATCTCAGTCCCATCAACCATATGTGGAATGCTCAACGCTACAACGTCTGAGCCATGCCACCTGCTGCTAATATCATGTTGCCAGATACCACAGCAGACGTTCAGCGCTCTAATGGAGACCATGCCGCTTCAGGGCTGGGTCTCCCCTGGTAGTGGTGGGGATGAACACGCCATCAGGTACGTGGCGTGACGTTACATCCGATCATCACATCTTTTTACCACTTTGATCGCGTGAATCAGGTGCAGCCAGAGCCTGGAGAATGGAGTAACTATTTCTACAGGTTCCTGGATGGACAATGTAGGTAAAAAGTGTGTAAAAAATATTTTTGTTTTGGTATAGATTTTGCTTTTCCATGTTATTCTGTGGTCTCAGTGTTGTATGGCTCCTAGTTTAACCACGTGGGAAACTGGTGGAATAAGACTTATCCAAAACTTCATTACATGTTCTATAAAGATATAGTTCATTATTTGGCTGCCTCTTAATGTTCTGGCTGGTTTTACTCCAAAGGTGACGTTTGACTGCGTGTTTCTAGGACACTGAGCAGGAAATAGACAAACTTTGCTCCTTTCTTGGAACATCCTCGTCGACTGAAGATAAAGGGGCTACCGTGGAACAAGTCCACTTTGATCAAATGAATCACAATGAAATGGCCAACTGCTCCAAACTCCAGCTCTTGCATTTCAAAATTTCCCACTTCTTGAGGAAAGTTAAGCTCCACTTAATTAAGTGCATGAGGAACGTTACTGCTACTGTTTGGGAGAAGGAAATGAACAAATAATCGGTGACTTTTTCCAGGAAAGGTTGGTGACTGGAAGAACCACTTCACCGTGACCCAGAATGAAGTGTTTGACGAGGACTACAACAGGATGAAAGATCCTACACTTTAGTTTAGCACTGAGATTTAAACTGGTCCTGGTATGCTGTGGGGTGTTTAGAAATTTAAAGACAGGGAATCTCAAATGTAAAAGTCAAGGTGTGGAGCATTTTTTTACTTTAACTTTTTCTTTTAGAGAATAAATTCAGCTTTTTGGAATGATTGTTATAAAATAATACCATTTTATTTCTGGAGTTTAATATTTTTATTAAATAAACAGAAAATGTCCTCATAAATCCCAGGGCTTATTTTGCAAACAGGGGACCTGGTCACCTTGGCAGTCATTTAGGTCATAAAGTCCTGGACTATGCTTTTTTTTTTTTTGATACATCACATTTTCATTTTGGCTTCTTTGTGGTTCAACATTTCATCACCTGAACCAAAATTATCACATCAAACATACTCAAGGGCCAAAAAATGGAAACAAAAAACAACCATTCCTAAAAAATATTGTAATTTTTACTTCTACCAGCTCCATAAATTACGATCATGGCCTATTTTAATAAAACAAATTTGTGAGATTTTATGTTCAAAAGGGATGTGTAAATCATTGCAGATTCAAAAGGGTTGTGCATCTTTTGTCGTGTTAAAACATGGCCGTCCATTTTGCAAATTCTCTTGGACCTGATTCAGGTTTTTTTTTGCGTCTATTCTCCGCAACAGGAACAGGATTTGAGTCACAGTTGCTGTATTTAGCCAATTTTAAAAATTTAATTAAAAGCTGATTTTGGTTCGCTTAAGTCTGCATTCGAGTAAAAGTCATTGAACAAATGTGGTCCTATCTATACTATGAAATTAAAGATACTTTGTGTTGTACCAAACATTTGTAAGAACATTTTAACGTATTTATAAAAATTTCGTCCTAATGAACAATAAATAGACTGGTGCGTCAAATAATTGTTGAATTGCGGTTGAGGGCCGTACAAAATCAATCCAGGGGCCGGAAATGGCCCCCATGCCCCCACTTTGGCCACCACTGATCAAAATGAAAGAGTTGCTTTCTTTTCGGCCACTCGAGATTTAAAAAAATAAAATAAAAAAATTCTACATCAGTAAAGTACAGTGCATTGATCTTCCCCACACGACAAAATGGGCGACTGTGGCTTGATGGGTTGAGTAGTAGTCTGGCAATCAGAAGGTTGTGGGTTTGATTCCAGCTTACCCTTGCCACATGTCGATGTGCCCCTGGTCAAGGCACTTAAGCCCAAATTGCCTACTGAGCTGCGTCTCTCTGTATAGGGAGTGTTGGCCTAGTGGTTAGAGCAGTGTGCTTGCACTCAGAGAAGGATGCAAGTACCTGGTTTGATCCCCAAGACCCATAACCCCTGATTGCTCGCCGGATGCCGCACATGGCAGCCCACTGCTCCCCAAGGGTGATGGGTTAAAAGCAGAGAACAACTTTTGTTGTAATGTATGTTTCAATGACAATAAAGATGATATTACTATATTATTACTTATATTGTGGGAACACCTAACCTCTTCGAAGAGTTTGTGCTCTGAATACAGGTGTCAGGATCGGAGGAAATGTCAACCATAAGTTCTGCCTGCAGCCTACCCGATCGGAGCAGTTAATCCCCACGCATGACAACGTACTGAACAGTGTCCACATGCGAACAACACCCGACAGAAGGTCTGTCATCCGATCAGATAAATAAAACAAAAACAACAGTCCGGTTAGCCAGTCAAATTCACATGCAGCAGGAGCGGATGTTTTGACCCCACAATAGCACGAACATCATGGGGTTACATAAAAAAACAATCAAAGTTTGTGCATGTTAATCGGTTTCATTAAACTTTTGCCTTGCGGTTTGGAGTGAAAGCATAAAAAAAATGCTGAAACTGCACATCTTCGGTTGAAAACGTTGAAATAGTCGGCATCAGAAGACGTCCGGGTGGTTGAAGTTCCCCTGAAATGACGCAATAAAAGTGACAATCAGGAGGTTATGGGTGCTGTTTGCTGGAGCGGGAACCTGAGAATCTTTGGTGGATGCAACAGATGAAAGAAGCCATCCAGGTGGGGAAACATGACTCCTGGCTTCACATGAAACAGAGTTTAGAAACATAAAGAAACACAATGTCCTCTGGCCCCCCAGGAGTTTTAAGGTTTAAGGCAAAAACTGAAAAGAAAATAAAAAAAATAAAAATGTAATTTTCAGTCTGTGCCATCTTTCATTTAAATACGCTTAAGAGCTGCGCAATCTCTTAGCAGTGTTTCAGCGTTTCTATAACGCTCTGCCACGACCGTCGTTTCTGATTTAGGACACCAATAAAGCCTTATCTTTCTTTTAATCATTTAATCTCCCTGCCTTGATTCTTTGATTTAACGTCTCGCATTCTATAGCATCTGAATATTTGTTGGCATCAAACCATATTTCACATGGCACGATGGTTCAAACAGGTCCCTGTTGAAATAAGGTCTCGTCTCTTCACGGGACTCGCCTGTGTGAATAAAGGTTCCAATGGTTGAATTGCCTGAAAACGTCGACATGGACAACGTTACATCACACGGCCTGGAAGTTAATTGTGCCACGGAGAGACCAATGAATGACAGAAGCATGTTTGAAGGTCCCCAGGTGGCCCAGCTCCAGATGTTGAACGTGGTGAATGTTCATGTCGAGAGCTCGGTTTGCTGTGACCGAAGGAGGAGGAGGAGGAGGAGGAGGAGGAGGAGGAGGAGGAGGAAGAAAACAGCACACCGGAGATTGCGCCGCAATTTGCCTGCTATCGGAGAAAATGACGGCAATGATTGCAAGTTATCTCCTCGGGTTACGCCATCAAAACTGATTTCCCTTAAAACGCTACGTAAATAAATACATTTAAAAAAAAAAAAAAAAAAAAAACAGGCCTGGGCTTGACTTGAAGATCTCTTCTAATTGTTTTGTAAACTGGAGCCTTGTCGATGAAACCAGAGCCTTGTGTAAAGTGTTCACTTCAAATAAAAGCTGGTCGTGTGTCGCAGCCTCTGCCTGAATCATCTGCAAAGATAATCAGTTCATAGCCGGAGGAAAGAGTGCAGCGAGTAACATAATCTCCACACATGGCGTATGCTAAGTGGATCCAAATAAATTACAATCACACGTACTGGTGAGGACACTGGACAGTATATTCCGATTTCTTATGGTGTTTCTGACTCTTTTCAAATCAAATGAGATCAGTTTATTCACAGTATATAGAACGTATGTCATCTGAAGGCATCTTACAGAGTCAATTCAATTAAATCATGGTGACAGATGGGTCAAAGGGTTTCCTGTCTAAGGAAATATTTTACATGTTATTCATATTAAATATATATATATGTATATATAAGTATGTGTATATGTATACATGTATATATATATGTATACATATATGTAAATAGATGTTTTTATATATTGTTATTTATATATTTATAAATGCTATAGTTATATATATATATATATATATATATATATATATATATATATATATATATATATATTTAAATAGATAAAATGCAAAATATTTCAGCACATGACTTTCTCATTACTTGATAGTTTTAGAACATAACATAAAAGTATATGGCATTTGACATTTTAGAAGTTTTAAGCCCCCTCTGAACATGAGAAAATCCTCGTTATTCGATGCTGTAGCGCACATATTCCCTAGTTACTGGGGGGAAATAGGGAGTACCAATATGGCGGCTGGTGGCTTCAAAGCGACTCGTTCTAACAGCCAGCGATTAGCACTCCAGTGTATATTATAGCTCAGTGGTGTGGCCACAGTCGCCTGCGTTGTCTTGCTGGTGTTGCAGCAATCCCTCATACCGAGCAATGAATGTAACGGCAGGGCTCTACCAACATTCATATTGGTTTAAACATGCTTTAGTGGTATGAATAGTGCTTTTTTTCTATTTTTCAAAGGTTACCTTTAGTATCTCACAATTTCGTTTCGAAATCCAATAGGAATGCAGAGTTAATGTAAAGTCCATGAATTCATTTTAAAACAATAACCCTATGAATTACGGTTATTCATACAGTTATTCATTAGTTATTATGATTCATCAGAATCGGCTTTATGTCGGCAGGTAGGTGAGCACACACGAGGGGAATTGACTCTGAATTGTACGATGCTCACCACGTGCTGACATATGCAATAATACATAAACACAGTAATGCAGTGATAAAATAGTGAACACATATGAACAACAAGCGCACAGAGTGTAGTGGACATGTGTATGAGAGATCATACACACTGGAAGGCGAAGATGAACACACAGACACAAAGCTCTCAGCCTCCATTTTGATCAGAAATGTCAACATCAAAAGATCGAGGGTCATCTGCTCACGACGTGGAAAGAATTTTTGTTTGGGAATCTTGTCTGATTTCTAAGAAATTACAGCGTTAGACGTTTTTATTGGCTCTCCTGGTGAAGACGCTTGCAGCTTCTTCAGATGATCTTTTCTCTCCAGCTCCCTCCACGGGTTTTCTTTCGCCTTGACGTTTGCTCACTGAGGTGTGTGAACCATTTCCGTCTCGATTTAAATCAGATCAAGCCCCAACAACCAACCCTCCTTTTAAGAAGATGCCTTTGGAAAGACAACAGACCCGCAGCATAGAGCTGGACCATATAGGGGAAAAAAAGCATATTGATAAAATTTAAATCATGTTGAGCGATATCAATAATTACAAACAAATTCAAAACTTTTATTTTAAGCGCAGCCCTGGGCATTGTATGTTGTTACTTAATGACCTATTTTTAGATACAGACACAAACGCTGAATTCAAACTTAACCCTTTATTCAACCAACTTTTTACCAAAACTGAAAGTTAGAAAAGAACACGTGCTCTCTGAGCTCTTTGAAGGGGGCGCAGCTTGGATCCTGGGTCTGCCTTGTGATTGGTTGGGAGGATGTAATGACTCTATTATTAACCTAGATGATGGGCTAGAATGTAAAAACAGGGAAAACTGTTCTACTGAACTTTTTATTGACCCTTTTTCTATTATCAATATACGTCCGTCGATCGATATATACTGATATTGAAGTATCGTCCAGCCCCACCACAGCATCACAGACCCTCCACCATACTTAACAGTGGGCTAGAGCTGCTTTTCCACACATCCATCCTTTGGTTTTCGTGCCAAACCCAGCTGGAGGGTTTGTTGCCGAAAAGCTGCATTTTAGTGCAAATGATCAAAGCGCCTGGTTCCAGTCAAAGAGACGGCGTAGGGGTAACGCCACATGATCAAATCTGAGATCCCAGTATCACCCGGTGCCCACTAAAAATCCAGATTAATTAGATATATGAAAGCAAAAGCTCCAATATGGGCAGATATAGGTGTGATATGTCAGAATATAACAAATAATTAGGAATGCTGCAGCAAAATAGACGATGGGACCTTGAACAAAACCGTCAGGGGACAGAGACGTTGTAGTCACATCCGTTGACCATGATGCACCTGCAACCAGCCCCTTTGTGTCTGCCGTCTAATCTCAGCCCAACTTTGATCAGTTGTTTGGATTACTGGATCGTCTGACGCTGGGATTTTTCCTCTCACCTCCAGAGTCCTGACGCAAGCCCCCCGCCATTGTTAACATCAGCCCAGTGATCCCGGGGATGATGATGATGATGATGATGATGATGATGATGCGCGCATGGAGGTGTGGGAGGGAGTTGCGCTGGTGATCGGATCGGTGTGTGATTGGTCGGCGGGGAGGTTGCCCGACAGCCTGCGAAGAGTTTAAAGTGCTGCGGGAGAGCGCGACGTGGTTTAGAGAGCCGACACGAGCCGAGCCGAGCCGAGCCGAGCGAACCGGAATCGAACCGGAGAATCACAAAGCAGGGAGAGAGGAAGAGCGGCGGAGACAACAAGAAGCCGGAGACATGACCGTGCGGCAACTTTTCCTTCTGTGTTGGATGGGGATTTTGGTTTGTTTGAGCGCAACAGGTAAGCTGAGAGACCGAAAGAAAGTTTTTTTTTTCCTTCACTGATAACTTTGTAAAAAAAAAAAAAAAAAAAAAAAAAAAAAAAAAAGATTAGTTTATTACATCCGACCAGTAAAAACTATACTTTCAATATACAACCGTGGGCTTCATGAAAAGTATGTTTCATACCTGCTTAAAGGTTGCTATTTTCAAAAGGCACTTTTATTCTGACGAACGAGCCTCATCAGAAAGGTTTAATGTGACCCTCCTATCAAAATACTAGTTGAATTGTTCGCCTCAAAGTTTTAGTACAGCGGTTGCAGTTGTCTCCTCCAGACTAAAGTCCCTTAAATGATTAAATTAAATCATTTAAGGGACTTTACTCCAGACTTATTAAGAAGCAGTTTGGCATAGGATAGGCTGAGAGGTAAATGTCTGTTTAACAAAAGGTTAAAGGAAACACAGGAAAATTAAAAGCTGTAGATACGTGAGGAATCGAAAAAGCGTTCTTCACAAACTAAATAAAATAAAATCTAAAAAAGAAGTGGTAGTGGAGGAATATAAAAAATATGTTTGGTCACTGTTGACCATTGTCAATTTAATAAAGTGTATTTTTAGTATAAATATCATCAATCTAGAGTACACATATATATATATATATATATATATATATATATATATATATATATATATATATATATATATATACAAACTGCAAATTTCATAGTGAGAATTTTGTGTGAACTTTACTAATCACCCATCCCATTATTTTTTATTTAAAATGGAACATTTTTGATGTAGGCCTACCACCGCACTCTTGAAAAATACTATTTCAATTTCATGAGATTAAATATACATACTGAGCTTTTGCGTGGTGAAATAAAGGCTCAATGAAATTTTAATGAAAGCTTGTCCCCTCAAATGCCATATGGTGAAGTGATGAGCTGCTCTCTATTTTCTCATTAAAGACTCTCCTCAGCATGTCTGCACCACTGACGGTCAATGGTTTACCATTTTATCCCCGCAGATTTAGTGCACTCATTGTAAATTATTGATTCGGATGGAAAAGGGGGTAATTTGTTTCAGAAACGGATGGAATAATGGCTTAATTCTTACACAAATGTAACTAAAGCACTGCATCTAATCACAATCAGACAAACCTTGTTTTCTGCAGGTTTTACTAATCAGATCAATTAGTGGTGAGGGGGAAGGGGCTGCTATGCTGCCTCTCAAGTAACAGTCAGGAGTCAGAGATCAGACTGAAAAGGATTTATCTGAAGCAACAGTGTGTTATTGTAGGATTTAACCACTGGGGGTCAGTGAAGCCAATTTTTAGCTGATGTTCTGTTAGTCATAACTGATCAGATTCTCTGTAAGTGGTCATAGTGATCCTAAAGTGGAATTTTAGTCAAGTCTGGATATATATTACCCTACTTTTTTGGTCAGGGAACTGTGCAAACTGCTTTATAAATTAGTCAAATTCACTTTTTTGATCTCCAAAGCGCTGAAGCCGGATTAACATGTTTGTTATACGGAGCTACAGCCAGCCACAATTAACATGTCGTCTTTTCTTGTCCTTTTTATCCAGATGCCAGTCTTTTTGGGCAATGGAGGGATGACACCGCTTTACGAAAGGTAGTAAAACGAGCTCTCTTCATCCACTTCCGCATCACCTCTCATCACTCAGGCATCTGTCTTTCTACCCTCTTTCGAGAGTTCACCTTGATCCTCCGCAGCATTCGGCGCTTTCCTTCTACCTTAATGGCTCAGAAGCAGCCGCCGGGCCAGACAATCTTGTTTCATTATCACAAATTAGAGGGACAATTAAATACAATAGATTATGCTGATCTGTGGTATCCAGACCAGAAGCTGCAGTTCTGTGTCTGAGAATAAAGCAGCAGTGATGCTAAGCTGTAATTAAACTTATAGATTTTTGTTCCATGTAATCCCTGAAGGCCTAACCAGTTCCATTTTGTTTTCTCTTTCAAAAGACTGAAATACTATGTTACAATTGTTGCCCGTAATGACATCCTGACTAACCGTGTTGTTTGTTCGCAGATGCGAGGCATCCAGAGCGACGACACGAGTAATGTGCTGTGGAAAGACCAGAACGAGGTAGGCCCACATCACAATCGCTTCTGGCTCAGAGAATCCCTGAGTGATTGGACTGCCGCGATAGCGTCAAAGGTTTTAGATCAAATAGAAGGAGTAAAAGATTAGGCGCCACGTTTCCCCTCGGCCTCGGTTACCCGGAGGAGCGATGATCCGTTTTCCTTACAGAGATGATGTGAGATCTGTGCGCTGACCATGCCGTCGTTCACAAAACTCAGAGGACTTCTTGGGCAGATGACAGGGTGCCAGGATCAGCTCTGTGGCTTCAGAAAGTACAGATTTGATACCAAACAACAGCGTCTTCCAGCTTTCATTCAATCAGACAGAAAACAGCAGGATTATTTAAGTTAATAACCTGCAGAAAGAATGACCCCATTGGCTCTAGCTTTCTTCTCTCTCCTCCTCTCCCCGATTATGGTTCTGTGTTGGTTCTTTGGTCCACTTTGCTCATTTTATTGGAAAAAAAGAGGATTTTAATGAGCCCGATGGGTTGTTTTTACATTGGACTCAGTTGAGGAGACTCACCAGGTACACCCTAATGTTATACCATCCCTGGGTGAGTCCGTCATCTTGTGTCGAATGTACAAAACCCCAAATTGGGTTCACAAGAATGTCAAAAGACTAAAACACTGTTGTTGTTTTTTTGTTTGTTTTTTTGGGGGGGGGGGGGGGGGTGATAATTACGATGTTTGACACAAAAATATCCAAAGTGTGTAAAACAGTCCAGGTGTGACCAGTTACTGCGTTTAGTTTTCCTGTTTGCTCCAATTTAAGGTTTCCAATTTAAGGCCGGAGGAGTTTTGAAAAGGATGCTCTATTTGCATTTTAAAAACAGAATAAAGCTTTTAAGGAATAAAGTTGGCCAAACCTCAAGTTTTAATGAACCTGTGCAGCATAGAGTGATTCTGTTCAGATTTGATCATTGTAGCGGTTTTGGAGTTTGAACTACAGTTACTGCAATGCACTGGATAGGCGAGGATTTACGACTTCTTGACTGGAAATGGAAACAAGCAATGGAAATGTTTCCAAACAAAACTGACAGATTTACTTTTTTTTTGTTTTTAATTCTTTTAAAAATGCCACTCCCTGACACAATGCTGACACAATGCCCTGACACAATGCTACCCTGGGCGGTGAGCTGCATCAACATCACTCATCGCCATTGGCTGCAGAGTAGTGAAGTTTCTAGGGATCACACGCTCTCGTTTTGTGCAGAGAATCTAGAGTACACCCCCTGGGGGAACAATTTTGACACTTTTTGCTGTCTTACCTGTATGTCGATTCAGTAAGACCATTGAAATAGTTTACAGCGAGGTTTATTTCAGTGAGGTTAATAGTCAATGTGATGATTTTTTCTACATGGGAAGCTTTAATCCAACACAGTCTGCCAGACACCAGGGCGTCTTAGAATGACGTGCCAGCTCCAGACTCCCTCTACCCGAACAGTGCACTACTAAGCTCCCCATTGTAGTTGATCTTATTAACACTTCAAATTCATTTGAAACTGATCTCCTCTCCACAGCTTGTGGCTGTCAGACTCTGGAGATCACGTTTGAAACGAAGCAACTTTTATTTCCCAGTCAGGTTGCGCTACAGGGGAAGAATTGATTGAAACAATTTAGACGTGAACGAAAGTGTCGCTAATAATAATCATTTCAGATGCTCATTTTTAGTTCACTAGGTAAGTAAAATAAATAGGTAAAGAGAAAATGACCAGATTTTATAAACTCAGACTTTTGGGGGGGTCAAAACCGTGGAGAACGGAATCTAAATTTTCTCCCGCGCTTGTAAAAACGGTGGACCGTTTGTTCCACTTGTTGGTCTGTGGCGACTGCTTAGGTCATCCTGAAGCAAAGCAGTCGCTCTCTCTTTCAGGGGTTTGTGAACATTTGCAAAAGGCTGGAAAGCTTTGTTCAGCCACTTGACAAGCCAGCATGGTCCAGCTCAGACATTATTATTATTACTATTGTTTTTAGTTTTGTAGTTTTGTGAATGCTGCAAGCTAAATTCCAAGTGTTGGAAAACAGACAGTTGGAAACTTCAGGCAAATATTTGGAAACGTGATCAACTTTCTCGCATAGTGAGTGCATATGGGGCTTGTTTTTACACATTTGGTCAAGACTACCACCCAGAAATAAAGGGTCTGTTGTTGTGCAGAGAATTTTATGATGCGCTCCCGACCTTGGTGGTAAAAAATCTGGCAAATTAGCAGAGTTACATAGACAGGCAAACCTGGTTTCCCAGATATCACCTGTTAAGTTTCTCTCTCTGCCTCTAATGTATTTGCTTTTAAGAATTAAGACGGGTATAATTATAAGAGCTTTTCAGTGTGTACCTCTGGCATTTATCTGCAATTGTTTCTTTTCTTCTGCAGGAGCAAGTTCAGAATATTTTCAAAAGAGTAAGGTTTCCTTCTCAAGTTTGTGTTTTATCATATGTACTTTATTATTCTGATGGTATTTGCAGCGCAAGGTGTTCACGAGTGCCTTTTTTTTTTTTTTTACCCCCAACAGTTCCTGTTTCATTACTCCAAAGCGCGCAACTCTGTCGGAGCTGTTCAACAAGAGGTGAGCAAAAGGAAGGCCAAAAGTGTCATTTCTGTCATTCCTTAGCTACTATTAGTTATCGCACCATGTTGGCGGGTCCAGATGTGAACATATGAAGGTATGTGAAAACCAGTCCTACCACACATATGAAGCACATGTACATTATTTATCATGTGCACACATTATGTATATTCCATGTATGGAGGATGTAAAATTTAGGAGAGCTGCTGATATTTTTTACTGCTGCAAAACCACTGGTAGTTTGTTACGCCTTTATAGTAGGGCTCCAGGCTCTCCTTTAAAATTAATAGTTTATAGATATGTTATTAATCTGTAAACACTTTATGACATGTTCATGAGCATTTATTACGCATTAAGGGTGCGCAAGGGACAAAACTGACTGGTTTGTGCTTACAAGGTAGCAACATAGACTGAAATGTTTAATATAAACAATATTAGATTAAAGATGTAGCTAAACTATATCCATAAACTATTTATAAGCCATTTATAAGGGGAGCCTTATTGTAAAGTGGTACCGTCAGATAAGGAAAATGAAAAAAACTAACGATGATCAAGATCTGTAGACAGTCTTATAGTGCCACTGGGTGGTTAAACAAGTATTACCTGAATTTATTAGAGAACAGTTCCCACTCCCATGTCATGTCAGCCCCTTCCAATATTCAGCATGCTAAAATGAGAAAACCCTCAGAGCATCTGCGTAGCGTCACAGATAGAAGAAGAGAATCTAAGTACAACTGCTAGTAATACAGAGAACTGATTAATGCAAATTGTGTTTTTCCTATTCCGTCAAAAATAATGATTATGGACAGCAGGGGAATAATTTAGCCTACACACCGCTGGGGATGCTCCACGACAGTCCATGTGCCAAATGTTAGTGCATTTATTAACCATCGAATCTCTGTCTCTCCTTCAGTCTCACTCGGTTCACCCTTTGATGCGACTTCCACCAAAACTATCCCAGAGGAGAAAGAAGAAGGTGCTGCTTCTGGTAAGGAAAGCTTTCATACATAGTCTACTTTACTTGCTTACCAGCGTCTGTTTTTTAGGAGATAACATAGAGCTGACCGTGCAGTCGAGCAGAAAACGTGAAACAGAAGGCAGTCCTCGTTTCAAAAAGGGACGTTTCTCCCAGTTGCAGAAACTGATAATCTAGCAAAGACAAAAAAGAAAAGTCCTCTTCAGGTTCCAGTTGTTTCGACTGGTCAGATTCTAAGAAGAAGAGGCGCGTCTTCGTGACTCGACTCGGATAAAACGGGCTGAAGATGCCCAGACTATGAGTTCTTAAGCCACCCTTAAACAGGCCTGTGCGGGCAAAATGATCGACTATTTGAGAGATCAGTGTAACTTTTTGGGGGTGAGGTTAAAAATTAAAATTGAGTTGAACCTTTAATAAGAGCAAAAACCAAAGAGCAGAATATTGTTTTTTTTTTGCCTAACTTATTACTCTGTAGGCCAGTGGAGGTTGAAGTCCAGACACGGCATCAGGAAAATAAGGACTAATTCTGCCTTTAAAGACTTAACCTTTCAGGCAGAGAAGAAGTAAAGGAGAAGCGATGAGGACGGAGCCCGAATTAATCGCACTAACTTCATCACTGTTCACGTTCATTGACTGCTCGCACTGACATTTCCCTGCCTCTCATTACCTCCTGCCAAATTAACAGAAAATCCGAAACCTGCCGGAGGGGACGTTGTAAGAGGAGGACCTGAGGAAGGGAGGAAATTGGACCCGATTAAGAGGAGCAGCTGGCAGCTCCTTCCCAGGATGAAGAGTCTACCGACACGGAGCGACACGCAGCATCTCTGGCCCGCGTCTCCAGACAGAAACTTTATTTTTTCTGAACAGAAAATAAATTATTTATAAAGATATATATATAAAAAAAAACAATAACTGGACTGCGATGACAGATAAGGTGTCTGGATGCTTCCAAATGTTAATAACTGTACCTGAATGTGACCCTGTTGCTCTGTAAAACAAGATATAAACACTTTAAAACTCTTGATATCAGCAGTGACTTTTTTTTTTTTTATTTCAAAAGAAAATTTTGGAAACTAATTCATGTAGCAAAGAGGTGAACTCTCAGTAAAGGGGAATGAAATGTAAATGTATATTTTGTGACATAATTATCATGTAATAAAAAACAAACAGTTAAACTTTGTCTCTAACAGTTTTGTAAGGCTGTTGCTTAATTTTTATTCCATTATTCCACTTAAAAACAGGTCTATCCTGGGGTTAATCCCCTCCAGCAGAGTGACCTGCCCACGTGCCCTTAAGCAGGACGGAGCTCTGTACATTCATGAAACAAAATGCATACATATGAAAGTTACACACTGATGAAGGAGGTCTCCTCCCTGTTCCTGCTCAGTTCCTTAATGTTCTGAGTGTTTCCGTGTGGAAGAGGCCTTCTGCTCTGACGGCGGCGCTTCACTTTGCCTGGTTCCTTAATAGTCCTCGTCCTCAGAGCCGCTGTCCTTTCGCGTGGGGAGCGAACTTCTGATCGACGACATTAACTTGTCTTCGATCTGTTTCTTGGGGTTTTCTTCCAGGTCGGTTTTCACGGCCCCGGTTTCTGATAACCGCCACTCCAGCTCTGCGAGGTGCGTGGAATGAAAATGCATTAAAACAGTGAAAAAGACACAAATGTACACATATACCTAGGGATGGGAATCGAAAACCGGTTCCTGTTCAGAACCGGTTTCCGTGTGTTTTCCAATTCCATGGCACCGTTTGGCAGCTCGCTTAACGATGCTCTTTTCGATTCCTTCGTGCTACGGCTGAGCATTGCAAAGTGACAATTATATCCGCGGGAGGAAATAGATCCAACAGGCAGAAACACCTGCGCACACAACATGGCATACAATTTAACGAATGCCGTGTTTTGGATTCTTACCGGACAGAAGCTAAAGTTACGACCAGCATGGAAAGCAGCTCTGGTGGTAAGTAGCTAGTTTTACATCACTGGCTGGTATCATATGCCATTTCTGGAAATAAACCAATTTCCTACCTCTCTTTGGGGTTATTAAGGGAGTGTGCCTTTCTCATTAATCCAGCCCTTCATTGGTAGCATGTTTAGTTAGAACTACTGGTAGCTGGAATTCTTACATGATTCTAGCTATTGCAGTGGATGTAACAAAACATGCTACAAAGTTGCTCCGCAGTTCAGGGAGCGAGAGAAAGGGGACGTTTGTATTTTTAAATCAGGGGGAGATGAGTTTATTTCCCAAAATTGTACAGTAATGCTTTTTCATTAAACGGATGGCTTCTCTGTTAGATTTAGATGACTGAGGTTATCTAAAGAGAGATTACTAAGCAACTGTCACAAGAAACTTACATTTTCTTGTATTCTAAACAAGTCATCTTCTGTATTTAAGTTTGTTCTTATATTCCTTTTTTATTTAAACAAAAATAAATGTAACTCCGGTTGCACATTTGCTGTGGACATCTTGACCTTGTTAGTTTGTAAGGTTGTGTGATAGTTAAGTAAACAAAGTTTATGCTCATCATCAAACTGTTTGTTCTCCTTTTTCCCCAAATTGGAATCGAAAAGAGAATCGATAAGGGAATCGGAATCGTGAAAATATTTTCAATTCCCAACCCCACATATACCCCCCACTGTTGCTCCCCCAACCTGCAGAGAAACTCGGTCATGTGAGGAAAAAGTGAACTGGCTCTCAAACATTTCACCTGGGAAAATAAAATTAAAGATCAGTTGGTAAGTAAGCTACATAATACACATAATTCTGTGTCTAAGAAGGGATTGGCTGATTTACATGGGTTTCCTAGCAATGAGCCTGATCTATTCGCTCCGATATTGTCCCGCTGCAACACTGAACTGCCCACTTGTTTCTAGCCGAAGACGTTGAGATCGTTTTCCTTCTTCGTGATGCCCAACACTTTGTAAAATACTCCAGCACCGCTGGCAGCAAAACAGCATCAGCAATGCTACCCCCACTGTGGCTGCAAGGAGGAGCAGTGTCCCTAGTGGTTGAAAGCCTCACCTTGACCTATAGTAGCCTCAAACCTCAAACATTTGTTATTTTTATATTTACATTTAATAGGCCTTTGCCTCGTCTCACCAGAACTTTTCTGCACAAAGCATTTGGCTTTTCCGTGTGGAAAACTGTGGCGATTCTTTCTTGGCCGGCGCCCTCTCAAGAATGCAGGAATGCATCTTAGTTCTGCTGGACCCTGGCTCTTAATGACGGGGGTTAGAGGCCCCTGTTCTTAAACATCCTAGCCTACTTCTTTCTTCCCCTCTAAGGACAGCACTTTGCATCAGACTGCTGAAACTTGCACACAGCTGGGTGTTCAAACAGGACATTTTTGGAGTGAATAAAGCAAACGTTGACCTTTTGGAACGTCACCAATTTTACTGACAATTCCAGGATGTTTAAAAGCTGCGTCTGTACCAGGAAGCCAACCAATTTAAAGTAGGACTGGGCGATAAATCAATTTAATCGATTAATTTGAATTTACAATTCTTTAAGATTTCATTTTTGGAAAATCAAGATTTTATTTTGCCAATACAGTCATTGGGTTTCCATGAAGAGAACAGCATGTGATGCTGGATATATGTTTAGGCAAATATATTGTCAAAATATTGTTAAGTGGAAACTTTTTTTTACCATAATACGAGGTACTTCATTTACTTATTTACTTTTTTTTAACTTAGTTTAAAGTTCACAAGTGCAGTGAAGCCTGTTCTTAGCTCAATGTGTAATACCACTAGCAGCAAATGTTTTGTTATAGTTTCATTGTTTATAATGGCACGGATGCCATCTTGTTTTAAAAGCATGTTTCACAGCTTGTTTTTAGTTGCACTTTGAATTCAGGTCAACTCCCTGACGAAATGCTTGACATAAAAGCAAGGTTTTAAAATAATTTCTTTATTTTCTTTTTATGAAACAAAAAGGAGGGGGAAAAAAATCGATTAATCGGATTTGGTATGATAAAATCTGAGATTTATTTTTTAATCCATATCGCCCAGCCCTAATTTAAATGAGCCGCCACACAAGAAAGGGGGTCAAATGTATAGCCAGGATTAGGCTTGATGATGGCTAAAAAAAAGGGCCTGGTTTCTCTGCAAAGTGCAACGGGACATGTACCTAAAATAATAACTGGGATTCATGAACAGATTTGAACCTTCATTTATCATTTTGACCTTCTGAGGATTAAAGAAAAAAAAAAAAAGTTCAAATGCATAAATCAAAGCCCAAACGTAACATGACATCGACACCCCATGATGACCGTATGTGAAATCCGATTGGTCCTGCAGTCATAAACTAACGTTTTTGTTCGGTTTAGTCGTCAAGGAAGGCCGTACCTTCAGCTTTGAGGTTCATGCCTCCGAACACCAGCGGCCCGATGAACTGGGCCTTCATCTCTCCCTCAAAGTAAACGAAGATGGTCGGCAGGTTGCGGTCGGGGTAGTTGGGGATGCAGGTGGTGGAGATGGATTTAAGGAACTTGGTCTGACGGAATTTCTTGGCCAGGCCACTCAGGTGCTGGTTGATGAGGGTGCACAGAGGGATTCTGGGCCGAGATCAGACAGACAGAAAGGTTAGCACTGAACTCTGAATAGCATACTTACAAAAAAAAACAAAAAACAGTTTTAACCAAGTCTCATTCTCTTCATGTTAAACTATAGTTAATGCTACTGACAGGATGCATAAACTATCTACTAAAGTAGCATTTGACTCGCTTTGCCAGCCATTTGCTTCTATTGCAACAAATGTACAAATGTCTTTTTGAGCTAATTTAAAAAAGTTCCCATAAACAAAAAGAAGCCAGGACAAATGTAGCTACCTCATGCACACCGGCTTGTTTTAATCATCCATAAAACTTTTCTAAAACTCAAAATAACTACAAAAAGCAGCATTCTTATTTTTCTCTAATATCTGCATGGCTGAATATATAAAAAAAATGATCAACAATCTGAATCTTTTCTGCTTTAAACTGAATCCACCTGGTTCAAAACTATAAAAGTAAAATTCCCCAGCTCACCTTAAATTATAGGGCTGCGTATTACAGAGGAAAACACTGTATCAGCAAGCTGCGCTAAAGGCTGACCTACCCCTGCTTGTAGAGGTGCAGCACCACCCAGATTCCCTCGCCAGCCTTGTTGACCTCCTTCACGTAATCCTGTCCAGAGATTTCATCCAACTCGCCGAACACGTTCTTCATCTGAGCCGCCTTCCACTCCGCAAGACGCTGCTGTCTGAAAGGGGACACGGCGGTCATCAGTACATCGACATGCGGACAACCTTTACGGCGGGGGAATCCCATGGCTGACATGACTGGATGAATCAAAATCCAGGCATCACTAACAGACTTTCTGGGCAATAAAAAACAATCCCTACCTTTATTACCCAAATGACCTGTGGTAAAAAAAACTAAAAATAAAATAATGGTCACACAATACAGTAGCCAAAACCTTTTTACTTACTTGTACATCTCAATTGCAGCCTCATCATCTTCGCCAAACTCATCCTCATTCTCCTCAAGTTCTTCCAGCGTCATGCTCTCATAGGTTTTGACTATGGGGACGACAAACAGCAACTGCTTCACATAGTCCAAAAATGACTCCGTTTACAATTATTTGTTAAAAAAAAAAGACTTGCATAAAAACATTGACCTGTTAAAATATAAAATAAATTTATGGTGGCAAAAAAAAATTATGGTAACAATAATCTGACATAAAGAAGGGAACAGAAATCATATTATGGGGATTATGATGAATCATGATTGTTGCCATAAAAGTCCATCGCTAATTGAAAACATGAAAAAAAGTCAATTTCAAGCCGTCTATCATACCAACAGACTGATGCTGAAGAGCAGCTTCCTCCTCCTCTTCGTCATCTTTAGGAACCTCTTTTGGAGGCAGGATGCCTTTCTTCCTCAGGATATCATTCCACTCGGTGTCTTCGTTCGGATCCTTTCCGACAGAACAAAGTACATATTTACACGTTACAATCGCAGATCATTTTAGCTTGTTTCACACCGAACAGGTGACATGAATGGCAGCCTGCCTGCGATCAGGTTGAAGGGGCAAAGAAATGACACGCAGAATAGGAAGAATAAGGGATACCCTCATTTGTTTCTCATGTTATTTATATATTTCTTTAAAGAGTTGAAATAGCTTACGCACAGCTGCATCAGCTGCTCATGATGCCAGAACTTTAACTAATTTGGGTGATAAAATCGGATTCACAGCTTAGCTTTCAGGAGGTTTCCATTGTTTTACGAGTCTGGACTCCGTACTTAATTGTTTCTAGTTTGAAGTCTGCAATCTTTAGAACGGTTTTGGCCTTTTGAAAGCACAGTTAGGGATTTCTTAACCCTTTATCCTATTTTGCTAAACAGCTAGAAAAAAAAAACACTTTCATACTTCTACTAACACAACAATCAGATAAATTAATTAGCCATCTAGACCCACTTATATACGATTGACAAATTTGTTATAGCTTCCTTTCTCTTTATTTTACTTAGAGTGGCAGAAGGTGGCGCTTGCCCAGGACTCCATTCATTTGAAAACCAGCCTTGTAATGCTTCAAATTATCCTGAATGGGAGGATCTTGGCCTTTAATATTACAGATGTAGTCATAAATCCATACGATATAAAAGTTGAACAGTTCCTCTTTTACTTTATTATTAATTAAATGTTTTCTTTGGAAAAAAACACGTTATTGTTACTAAACATGGCGTCTTACGCTGTTGGTAAGTCTCGTGCGATTCAAGAAATTCAATAATCATGTGAAATCCTCTTTAATAAGGCAAATCTCAAAGCGCTTTTTAAGCTGAGATGCTACTATGCCAGCTAGGTATCAAAGCCTTCATCTAAAATTTCGAAATGTTTCACCAAAAGCTACGACATTTCAGGATAGTGAATTTCCAAAAGTTATCAGGACTCTTTAAGAAGCCGTAAAAGCTGAACAAACCTGCATTTTGTCACGTAAAAGAATCCCCAGAAATCACACCACTGCACCCCTCCCTGACACGGAAACAGAAGGAGCTCACGGCGGGTGCTTCCGGAAGAAACACAAAACCGACACGGCTTCAAATAACTCCACACACGCCGCTAATTCTAAAATCCAACTATTATCTACAAATATATTAATTTTATACAAGGTGGTATTTTTATATATATAAACTGATCTGCAGATCAAAATTTATTCGCTCGAAAATATCAGGAACTGTTCCTGTAATAGTACGACAATAATAAAAGTGACACCGACTTCCTTTGAATCTCAATATGACCATATAAGGTATGGGAGCGCAACGTTCCAAACAGTGTTGCCAGATTGGGCAGGTTTCCGCTCAGTTGGGCGTCTTTTGAACACGTTCAGCTGCAAAGAAGAAAAAGGGAAAAAAAGTTTTAGTTGTGTTGTTAAACTTTGTGCCGCTCTTCAGAACATCTTGCGGGTTTTTACAAGGTATTCAGAGGTATCAAAATAACTGTCATTGTGTTGCAGAAAAGAAAACGACTTGCACAGTTTAATAATATGTCCTTGCACTCCTTTTATTATTTCATTTATTTTGAAATGTCTAGAATCTGTTTGATCATCAATGATTAATAGTCATTGGTTAATTAAGTAAAACTGTGAAATGCTATTGGCCAGTGTCAGTTGTAAACGCCCCAAATGGGCATAGTTCCAATGATCAGCTTAAAAATGTTACATGGCTGTGTGTGAAAGAAAAATGTCAGATTGAGCTACTCTGTGTGGGAGAGAAATAAATAAATTTTATATTAAGTTAGAGTTATGACTCATGTTGGTATGCTAGTAATAATTTTTTGTGATTGCTATGAACATGATAGGGAAAGTGAGCTTGTGTGTTGGTTATTTTGGTTGCCTGATGTACATTTTGTGGGGAGCCAAGGTGTGCCAAGGTGTTATTATGTGTATAATGGTTCTATGCTTTTAACGTGATTTCAAGAGAGGTTTAGATTTATACTGCATTCCATTTGGAAAACAACAGCTTTCCTTGCCGTCGCCATAATTCTAATCTTTTGTTTGTTTGTTTTTATTTTGGAATCCCAACTTCTCTGACTGAATTAACTGGAATGCTTTTTACTCGGGTTTACCCCCTTTCCCAGCTCCTTTTTTTTTTTTTTTGTTCTCTGAGTAAAATGGAACGCAATATTAGGCTCTTTTTTTTAATGGGTGGATATTACTTCGCGTTTGTGCTAGAAACTGTCAGTCAGATCTGGCAACCCTGATTCCAAGTGCCGGTGCTGAGAGCGAAACCAAACAGGTGTTGCTCTCTCTGACACACACAGAAATAGACGTATAGACACACAAACGCGCTTTAATAGTCTGCCTGACATATTTACTCCATATACAACTAAAAAAAGACTCGTACATAAAATGTTTCTGAACAGGATTGAAATACGGGACGAGGCAGGAGCGTAGCTGGGATCCTGAAGGGCCTAATCCTAGCCCAGAACCGCAGGCTTCAATGCAAATATTTGTAAAATAAACATAAACATATTGTACCAGCGTTTGAATCTCTCATAACCTGAAACTAAATCATAATTGCTGCAGTCATAGTTTATTAAAGTTTCTAATTATTTGTGTTGTTAGATCAGTACCAAAATAATTTGTATGCATAATATATAGTCACTTAGCTCCACTTGCTGGCCTCGGGGCCCAAAAGCACACCAACAACATGTAGGAAAGGCCATGTGAGCACTGGAACCATGGATTGGTGAATCAAAGGGTTACAAATCCCCGCCGTCACCAGAGCAAAGTTCTTCTGTCCAAATCCTCAGACTGGATGTTCAAGTTCGATCAGTTCAGAAGATACAAGCAAAGCAGAGGTGCCTACCTTCAGCTGTGAATGGGCGAGGGAGGGGACCTAGACTGGTCACCAGTCTCTCACAGAGACGCATAAAACAAACAATAATGCACACACACACACACAAACTTATGGGCGATATAAAGAGCCAAATTAATCCAACATGCATGTTTTCTGGACTGTTGGAGGAAGCTGGAGAATCCGGAGAGACTCCAAACATGGCCGGGGAGAACATGCAGACTCCATGCAGAAAGATCCCAGGCTGGCATTCAAAACCTCCTCCTGCAAGGCAACTGTGTCAACAGCTGTGTCGCATGTTAAAAAAATACACGTTTTAATATCATTGCTCAACCAAATATTGAAACATACATACCATGCTTTTAAGCGTGAATTTATTAAATCATCATTTTGTTCATTTAAAACATTTTTACTGTCTCATCTGTTGCAAAAAATTTATTTCTCATGGAGGCATTTTACTGTTATGTTTTTTTGCATATAATTTTTCTGTTTATCCGCTCTAACACAAGGGAGTTGCAGTGCTAGACAGCGGGCTTGTACTCTGATTTAACAGGCCTGCCAGCTGATATACTGCACGGCCCTCCTCTTGACCACCTGAGAATTTAGGCAAAAATAGACCAATAAATGAACTAATAAATGTGAAATGGATCCTGTGAGATGGTCCCTCAGTAAAAGAGTATTAATAATCAAAAATAATATTTTCACCAGAGTAGAAGGACATTCGAAAAACATACAAATGCGTTTTATGTGCATAGAACAAAACATTTATATCCAGAGATGCAGTCCTATTAGGGAAGTAAGTTGGTAGAAAGTTATTGATTTGTATCAACTGTACTGCCTGATTTATTGTCTGGGTAAAATATTGGTAAATATTACTACTACGACTACTACTAGTACTCGTAGTAGTAATTGCTTTCTCAATTCAAAATGTCTTCTGATTCAGAGTAGAAGTCCAAGTTTTTTTTTTTTTTTACCTTTTTTTGACTACTACTACTACTACTACTACTACTACTACTACTAATAATAATAATAATAATAATAATAACGATAATAATAATATACAAGGTCTTGTAATATTAGTCATAGGGTTTGGTCATTTCTAAGGCTTGTTGGATATTTCAAAAAAGTTCTGAGATTGTGGAGCAAGAATCTGATCCTTCTCAGATTTCTGTATTTTGATTATTACTAGTAATAACAGGGTACTGCTACAAAGGTGACGACTAATTTCATTTATTTATTTAAGCACATGTTGGAGAATACCTCAAATATAAAATCTATTATATGCTCCATCTCTAAACATAAAAATGACATTTTGTCATAAAACCATGAAGTTGAATGCAGAGGCGGTTTATCCTGTAACAACAGAGTGGGATAGTGAAATATATTGTATTTTACTTTAGTTTCTTGCATCCTAAAATTAAGTAGAGGATTGTTTTCTTTTCATGCGTCTGTTTTTGTTTGTTTAGTTTGTTTCCTGGGGTGTCATCAAGAAGGTAGGAATTCCTCTTATTGTAGTACTATATTTGATCACTATTAATTTTATATGTATGTTTATATCATTTGACAAAATTAATTATTGTGGTTCTTCTTTATCTGAACTAGATATAGCTACTTGTTGTTTCTGTAAGACTATTTTTCACCTGGTCAAAATGTGAATAAAATATTTTGATTAAATACAAAAAGTTATGAAATAAATTAACTAAAATTTTTACACAGTGTAGACTATTGATTTCTTATATTTGGGTCTTTATAGACATACTATTAACCAAAAGAGCTGAATTCATTTAAAACCGACTCAGTGTAAAAAAAAGTTGTTTTTTTTGGGGGTTTTTGCAGATTTTCTGCAAAAAAATATGCAACCTGGTAATTGTTTTCTCTCTAAAGTGCTTGTGAAGCAGTTTGACTAATTGGCCATTAGCTTTAGTAGTTTCATTGATTGCAAGTATCTGAACATTTTTTGAAACAAAAGTATGGGATCAGTGATAAGGTCCAACCGAGTCTCACGGGTCACACTGAGGAGTATTAGGTGCAAATAGTTTTAAGATTCCTATAATTTTCTTTTATATTGAACATTTGTTAGCCTCTCAAATATGATAGTAACATGAAAAATACAGATTATAGGAGTTGTGAGAGGCGATTAGCTCAACAGGCAGCTTTAGGAACTGACTGTAGAGTATTGTCATTGTGAAAGTATCCTATTCAGGAAGTCTCACCAGTTCTCTTTGGTTTGACACAATCTCCTTTCTAAAAATACATTTCCAGTTTGAAACACCTTTACTTCCTGTGGTTTCAGTTAGATTATAATCTGCACTAATAATGAACAGTAATCTAGAAACACTGTATTTTTCAGCAACTGTGTAATACACAGCAAATATCCAGAATCCAGATATTTTCACGTGAGTTGATAAACTTGATTTGTAAAGAGGAGTTTGTATGACATCGATCACATTAATGCACAGTGAGTGAAAACTATGTCAGCAGAAAAAAAATCCAAGTGAAAGAAGATCCAATAAATCTGGGCAGGAACTGGCAAATGGGAAAGTTGGTGAAATAAAGAGAAGAAAACAGAGTGAAGACGTCTCACTCTGACTATTTTTCAAGAACCTCACACAAACGTGAAAATCTAAAGCTGTGGCTTTTCTAACTTTTCAAACATCACATATATTTTTAGTTAGAAGTTGATGCATAGGAGTATGGGCCTATACTGGATTAAGAATTTGAACAAATAAAACATGAATCGGTTTATTTTGTTAAATTTCCCCCCATCTTTTCCCTGTGATGTTGAAATGGGGTTTGATAATCCAATATGTTACACAAACGTCTTTTTTTAAACCATATCAGACAAAAAGCAAGAAACCATTAGATTAATCATCCTACATTAGCTGTTATAACAATAGTATATGTTTAATTTTAATTGTCAAACCATTCCGAGGATAAAAAAAAAAAAAAAAAAAAAAAAATGATTTTGTTTTTGTCAATTGTGCCACAACCAAACACCCCCACATTTTTATGCCACCCCCTCAACACTGCATGGCTGGGATATTATCAGTCTTGCAAACATTTTCTCTCCATATGAAACAGTGGTCATAAAAGCTGAAAAATGACATTTTTATTTCATCAGACCACAGGTTATATCTCTAAAAATTATTATTATTTGTTTATCCCTGAATGCATTTGCTAACTATAATCTGGCTTTTTATGGTGCTTTATGAGTAATGGCTGCTTCCTCACTGAGCGGCTTTTCAGCCCATCTTTGTACAGCCTAAATTTCCCAATACTTTCACAGAAAGGAAAAGCGTCGGTTTGAGGTGTGGCCTCAAACCGACGGATGGATTAACCTGTTAGAAATTCACATAAGAAGCATGACATCATCTTCTGGGTTCATTGCATTCAAACGCCACATCAAGCTGCTTGTGGGGCTAGAGATTTAAAGATAGACTAATTGTAAAATTATAAAAAAAGAAACAGTTTTTACTGCAATTTATTTTATTCTACAGTGAGAAGCCTCTTTTTGCACTTGGGACTTTTGAGGATCTATCTTAAAGTTTTCCCCAAACTTCTATAGCTACCTGATAAAAATGGAAATGCACAATTAGATTGTGACATGTCCAGGGTGTAGGGTTAGGGTTAGGGTTGTCTTTTTTTGTTGTGGTCATTAAATGCGAGGCAGCCATATTGGATTTTTGAGGTCAGTGTTGGTGAAAAACCTCAAGATTCCCACTGGAGAACTTCCTATTCATTCTTAAATATTTATATTTGGGGGGCGGGGTCTCAATTGTTCTAAAATAGCTCCGTATGATGGCACTTAAAAAAATTGTTTCCCTATTGTCATGAAAGACCATTTACGCTGCAGAGCTCCCTGCCCCTTGATTCAGTAACCGGCTACGTCATCGCGTCGCGTAGACGATCTTCGGACGGTGTGTACAGCTGCTGCCTGCAGCTCGGAGGGGAGCGGCTGCAAGCAGACGCGTATGAGGCGAGGAAGTCCGTAGCAGCCTGCGGTGGTCAGGCGAGCGGGATAATCATGGCTAAACCCCCCAACCCGCCGCTTTAGCTCCAACCAAGCCGGCCCCCCACCACCACCACCACCACCCACTTGAAGCCGGAGGACAGGCGGATATATCTTCACACTCCTCCGCAGGCACCGACCGACACGGCGGAGGGCTTCCTCCCCGCTGGAAGAAATGTGGCTGAACCCGGAGGAAGTCCTGCTGAAAAACGCTCTGAAGCTCTGGGTGACCGTGAGGAGCAACGATTTCTTCCTGCTGCAGAAGAGGAGAGGCCACGGAGAGTCCACGAACAGGATAACAGGTAAACGACACAAAGCCCCAGCAGCAGCAGCAGCAGACTGCCTGCATGGCTGGCTGGGTGGCTGGGTGGGTGGGCACGGAGCTCAGCAGAGGAGGGGGAGGCAGGTGGGAAACAATACAGCTGGAAGGTTCACAGGTATAGCAGGAGTGGGTTTACAGTCACAGGGCGTGTGCGATCCACACCGAGCGCGATTTACTGCGCTTCATTCAATCAAAGTCCAGGTCTGCCCCGATGCTGACCTTTGGCCCGGCCACGGCTCAGTAACTTCTACAAAAGGTGGCGTCCACGTCAGTCCAGCCGTGGCATATCTTTTCCTTTCCTTAGACTCACCCACGGCCTGCCTCCACGCAAAGACAACAGGGTTTTTTTTTCACAGTGTTCCCCAAAACAGAGCAACACACCAAAGAAAAAGGAGAAGTCTGGTCAGACCCTACCAAAGAGGATCTACGCCTCATCAAAAACCTCCGCAGGGTTGCAAAACCCAAAAGTCCGAACCGTGCAGAAGTCCCTGAAGCAGCCGCTTAGGTTTTTAAAAACAGGTTTTTCTACTGTTGCCTATTTTACATCACGGTGGAGATAAGAAGCAACATGCATGCTTTGCTTCTATTGTTGCCCTCCTTCAGGGATTCCCCGCGTTCCTTGACCGATCAGAGCAAGCTGGACCCTCATGTCAGGGCCTCAAAGGGGGATAGGAGGCAGGGATAGGAGGCAAGGATAGGAGGCAAGGATAGGAGGCAGGGATAGGAGGCAGGGATAGGAGGCAAGGATAGGAGGCAAGGATAGGAGGGATGCAGCAGTGTGCAATGTGAGTCAAGCCACTGTCTTAAAAGACTGCAGTGTATTTCAACACTACCGGAATATTTTCACTTTTTGTTTTTCAAATCAAGGCCACATATTTTGGGCATTTTATGTGATAAAGCAGCTCACAGTAGTAGGTAGGGCTGGACGATAATTCAATAACAATATATATATGTCAATCAATAGACGTATATCACTGATAGAAAAAAAAAGGGGTCAATAAAAAGGTCTATAGAACAGTTTTCCTTTTGTATTCTAGGCCATCCTGTAGGTTAATATTACATCCTCCCAACCAATCACAACGCAGACCCAGGAACGATCTGTCCCCTTCAAAGAGTTCAGAGAGCACGTGTTCTTTTTCATTTTTTAAATAATTGCAGTTTTGGTAAAAAGTTTATTGAATAAAGGGTACAGTTTGAATTCAGTGTCTAAAAAAGGTTGCTAAGAAACAGCATAAAATGTCCAGAGCTGCACTTAAAATATATGTTTTCAATTTGTTGATAATTATCGATATCGATCAATATGATTTATATTTTATGGATATGCTTCTTTTCTTATATTGTTCAGCCCTAGAAGTAGGTAACTGTGAAACTGATGCAAAAAGGTGCATGGATCTTAAATGTCCGCCCCGGTAGATCATACTTTCAGGCAAGTCACATTTGATGGTAGGTCTCTACTGGCTTTGCCCGTCTCAAGACGGTTTTCCATAATTCCTTCTAGCGAAATGTCTCAAGCTCGGTATGATTGCGCAAAGAGCGTCTCCGAAGAGCGATTCTTTGGTTTCCGTCTCAGATTTTCCAGTTGGATCTGTTCTGGACTTCGGCCGGGCGAATCTACCGTATGGACGTACTTTGATGTGGACCGTTTTCATTGTGCGTCTGACTGTATGTTTGGGGTTGTAGCTCTGTCTCTAGTCCTTGGTTGCCAGGTTTGCCCTGGATTTACCTCTGGCCATCTTCCCATCAGCAATGACCAGCTTTCTGGTCCCCTGCAGACAAAAAGCCTACCCCCGGCATGCGTGGCTGGGGATGGTGGGTTTAAACTGATGTGTAGATTTAAAAAAAAAAAAAAAGTCATATTGTAAAGCGGCAACAAATACAACATGTATGGTACACTTCTCCGCTTTTTTCGTTGTTGAAAAGTCGCAAACTTATGTCTATTTTGCCTTTTAACTTCCACAACACATGCTATTGCCCCATTGTAATACACTGAAAATACGCTGAAAATCCTGTTTCCTGTTTAGAAGTCTGCTTCTAACGTCGTAAAATGGGAAACATTCAAGGACAGGTGAGTATGCCAGACACTGAGTTTTTACAAGCTTACAAGTTATAACACGTTTTTGTGTTATAACTCCCCCCCCCCCCCATCCACTAAACCTTAATAGGACAAACATCCACATTGTTGGCCAGGCATACTTTCTTTCTTAGGACTTCTTTGTCCTCTCAACGGGGGAAAAAAATCCCCCTTCAACAGTCTTTTTGAAACTGACTGTGAAACCTTCCAGCTGTAATTTACTGTCAGGCAATAACAGGCGTTTGGGAATTTTTTTTTTTAGCATACTTTGCTGTAAGTAGCGAAAATGTCGCCGTCTGTGTATGCAAACCTTTTTTTTTTTTTTTTCCCTCCCTCTACCAGGTGTCGGTTACAGATGCAGCCCGTCCCACTGTCTCCCACCGCTGCCTGTCACAATGCGGCCTGCTCGCTTGTTTCCTCTATGCGGTTTCCTTTCTGTAATTGCTTTTGTACGTCAGGCCGTAGCGACACACTGGAAGCCGTCCCTATACAGTCAGATGAGCGGCACACAGTCCACACACAGTGCCTTCTTTATGCGCCGTCTTCCTCTTTGTGGAGAATCCCGTTATGAGGTTGTTGTTTTTTTCTCTCCCTCTCATTAAACAGAATAGTGGGAACTTCCTGGTTGGGCTTTACTACATTTGTGTTTGTTCCTGCAGTTCCCATAGCAAAAAAGGGTGAAAGGTCAAGAGCTGTTGTCTTGTTATTCAGGATTAACTATTTCAATGTCCTCTGCTCTGGTTTTCCTGTTCCAGCAGTCTAGATTATAAAACACGTGTATTTTGTTGCTGCTTCACTCCCTTACGGAAGTACTCGTATGCCTTGAAGCTTTTCCTGATTTGTTAATTTAGTTTGATAAATACAAACTAGTGCACTGTTGAGACATGGAAGAAAAATGCTACACGGTTTTTTAATTTTTTTTGAACAAATCTGAAAAGTGTGGCCTGTATGTATTCTGTCCCCATTTACTTAGATATCCCTGAATAAATTCCAGTACAACCCTTTTTTCTTCAGAAATCGCTTTTAAAAAAAACTCCACTTGTGTGTCATCTCAGTATAAACCCTTTATTTTCTTTATTTATTTACTTTTTTTCCTGGCCTGGGCTTCTTTATATGTTTTGGCTTATTTTACTACTACTTTATCTTGCGAACTGCAGCATATTATACATAGAAATAAAAAGAAAAAGAGAGATGCCAGCTTTAGCCCCGGTTCCTATTCAAAACAAAATGTTTTAAGATCGTTAAAACACCATAAATGGACCATAAATACGCAGCGTTTAGGCATTCGAGTGTTGCTCCATCACTTGCTTGTCCGGTCATATGCAGTGCCTGGAGAAAACGCTGAAAACTTTGGCTCAACTGTTTCACCGGCGTCGAACCCGACGGCCGTAAGAGATTACATTCTTGGTATTCCAACGCGTTTTCTGCTGAGGTGATGGAGTAGGTTGCTAGCGTTGTCACCACCGGCAGCAACAGCGGCCCGACAAACTTTTCAATATAATACAGCCATTTGGACTGTGTCAGAGTTTGAAAAATCAAACAAACAAACAAAACAAAAAAAACACGACACTACAGACACAGCTCCTCTCCTGGGCACAAGTTCTTTTTTTACCGGTCTCACTTTCTTTTATCCGCCATCTATTTTCTGGTCTCTAATCTAACTTAAAGGTACAGAGACTCTCCCAGCTATTAGCTAACAGATAGCTAGCTAGCTAGGTAGGGAACCATGCAGCCCGTTTGACGGTGCTATTCCGTACAACTTTATATAAATCACTTCCTGTTGAAGAGTTACAGCTTCATATGCCGCCACGTTATGACGGCATATGAAAAATTTATATCAGAGAGGAAAATACGACCAGTTTATCTGGTATATTGCCCACTAATAGAGAGCTGTTTGGCTGGGCAATATATCGAGATTTTAAAAATATCAAGATTTTTTTTAAAAAGAGATATGAGACTTGTATCGTTTATATCGAGACGGTCTATGTTGTGTTAGAATTTGATTTATTCCAGTAGGTTATTTTTCTGCTGTTTCTCATATTTATATATAGCTTTTTGTAAAAAAAAAAAAAATGGGATAAAGGTTTGATTCAGAGATGCCTTTATATAGTTACTTTATGAAAAGAAAAACATATTGAGATAAATATCGTATATGGACTTTCAGGCTAAAAATATTGAGATATTATTTTTAGTCCATATCGCCCAGCCCCAGAGAGCAGTCATCAGAGATACGGCTAAAAGGCCCGTGGTAACTCTGTAGGGGCTGCAGAGATCCACAGCTCAGGTGGGGAAATCTGGGCAACTCTTTGCACTGCTGTCCACACGTCTGGCTTTTATGGAAGAGTGAAAAAAAAAGTCGTCCATAAGCCATCCTGTTTGCTGTTTGAACAAAGCTACATGTGGAGAAAAAAAACAAAACAAAAGAATACTTCATAACACCCTAATTACACCACACCCACAGCGAAACATGGTGGTGGCAGCATAATGGCGTGGGGATGGTTTTCCTCAGCAGGGTCAGGGAATGTGGGTAGAGATGCGAAGATGGACGGAGCTCAATACACGGCAAAGCTGGAAAAAAACCTGATGGAGACTTGGACAGAGGTTCACTTTCTAGCAAGGCAGTGAGTCCAAACATACAGCCACAGAATGGGTCAGATCAAAGTATATTTATGCGTTAAAATGGCATAGGCCTAATCTTTTTTTGACAAAATTAATTGATGTTTACAGGTGCTTTCTGTCCAGGATGACCAAGCTCGATTTATTTTGCAAAGAAGAGTGGACAATAATTTCAGTCTCTAGATGTGCAGCACTGGTAGAGCCATCAAAGGACCTAATGCTGTAATTAAGATGTAAGATTTTTGAAAACCATGTGTATTTGTCATATAACAAAATGTGCAAAGGGTTGATGGGTATGAATTCGGAAATTTTCTCGGGTTTCACTGTCAAAGCTGTGAAAATAAACCCAGGGCCCCTCTATCACATGACACACATTTAGCTGAGAACAGAACCGAGATGCGAAACATCTGCAGCTCTTGATCCTGCTGATCCTATACAACTCTTTTTCTTTAAAGGCAAAGGAACTTCATCTGGTTTTTCAGTGTCCAAATGGGACGAGATAGCCTCAATTTAGATTCCTAAAGATGTGATATCTGATGTTCAGGTTTTCTCAGAACCTTCCAAAAGTCAGCGGTGTTGTCACACCGCGACGTCGTTCACAGAGACGCCTCCTGGTTCATAATGGTTTTCCTTTACCAGAGTAAAGCCTTTCTGTGGTTGTGGTGACAGACAAACTTTTGCTCTTTTGTTGCCAGGCTGCCCCGTTCTGCAGCTTCAGGCGCGATGTTGAAACTGAAGATGTTGTTTAAGTTTGGCTGAGAGCCTGAAGTGCCTGCTGGAACGGACTTTACACTCTGCTTGCAGAGGGCTCTGCAAACACAGCTTTTACCATGGCACTTGGTTGCGGTATCTTGTTTTGTCGTCGCAAAGCGGGGCTTGGTCTTTTTATACAACGTTTTGCGTGCCAACTTCAAATGTTCCTTCACAGGCGCCATTGCATTTTGGCTGGCCTGAATTAGCACGTTTTGAAGTCTAACTCTCGTAAATGCTTAGATTTATGCGCTCAACGTTCAACAGGGGAGCTGAGGGCTCCAGTCACCTAATGTGTTTTTGTTTCGTCATGTCCCAGCTTGATGTTTAAGTTTATTTATTTTTTTGTTCATACACCAGACCGTAGAGGGAAACGGCAGACACAAAGATAGAGATCTGCTCACCGTCATCACATGCAGTCTTAGCTTTGACATGCAGCCGCTGCAGACGGGGCACAGTAATGCTGCCTCCGACCGCTCCAAATGCTCTCAGAGATTAAAGTCGAGCCGAACCGGGACTTAAAAGTTGGCCCCTCTCTTCAAGAACCGCCGACAACGACCACGAAGGGTTTAACTCGACCCAGAGCATTCACACGGCTTCTTATAAAGAAGGAGTTTGTTACTTTAAACCACATTCTCGCAGCTCTTCACTTGCCAACTGAAGTGTGACTTTGGTGTAAAAAGAGACCCGCGGTGAACTCAGCCACGGGTAGCAGCCATCAAACAGTGACACAGCCAGCAGCGTTCCCCTCTGATTAGAAACTAGTGTAGGTCGTTAGGCCTAGAAATGTTCAGAAATGTACCGCACATTTCTAACTATACATTCTAATGTATTTTATGGTGATTTTATATAATAGACAAACATTAAGTAGCACATAATTGGGAAGTAGAAGGAAATGTTGCTGCATTTATATATATATTTTTTTTTACAAGTGCAAATCTGAAAAGTGTGGCATGCATTTGTATTGACTCCTCCTGAGTCAGTACTATGTAGTACCAGGTTTTGCTTACAGCTGCAAGACCTTCTGGGTATGTGTCTGCCGTTTTGCCCATTTTGCTTTTGGAAAGTAGCTCAGTTCGATTGGTTGGACAGGATCTGTGAACATGAGGTTCAGGTCCTGCCTCAGATTCTCAACCGGATTGAGGTCTGGGCTTTGACTGGGCCATTCTGACACTTAGCCATACTCTAAATGAGTGTAGCTTTAAGTTAAGAGTTTTCTTCCCGCTGCAAGGTAAACGTCCGGTCCAGTCTTAAGTCCCAGACCTTAACGTATTTCCTTCCGGGATTGCCCTGTACTCATATCCATCCATTTTTCCGTCGACGCTGACCAGCTTCTCTGTCCACGCTGCAGCAAAACGCTCCCAGATTGATGATTGTGCCACCCCTAGGTTTCTTGTCTTCATCATGTCTCTGTGGATCACGTGTTAAGTGTAACGTGCAGTGTTCATTTTCTGCCACACATAGGGTTTTCATTGTTACATTTTGAAACACTGGTGTTACGTGAACGCGTCAGAATGATTGGCATGTGGGACAACCAGTAGATGAGGTGATACGCCTGGACCCTGAGGGACAGAGGGGAATGAGAACTGGACCAAAACTCTGTCAAATCCCTGCCCTTCAGTGCGAAGAGCAGTGATTGGTTAGTTTTTACAGGCCTGCAGCTCCCACAGAGATGAAAAGATGAATTTACCCAGTATAATAGAGTGTTTCTGAACAGGATTACCAACTATAGCTTTATATGAAGAGCATTCATTCCAAATAAACATTTTCTGGTAAATCATATTGATTATATTATTTTTTTTTTCCAAAGATTTAACATGGGGTATTTCTCCCTTCTCGTCCCTGAAATCAAAAGGAATCAATCATTACTTGTTCACTGCCAAGCTACTCATTATTTTCTGTTCCTATTAGTCTTTAGCAAAATAAATCTTATCACAGGTGTACTGATATCTACAAAAGAGGCTTTTGTTTAGGCTTTTAAAAAAGGGGAGCGAAAGACAGAGCTGTTAGAAATTTAACAGAGCACCAAGGTTTCTCTGCTCAACTCCATCGGTACGTCTCCTTGTAGGCCTTTTTATTTCATGCGAGCAGGATGCGGTTACATTGTCACAAGACAGGGCATTGTTATAAGATATTGCATTTGCGATAAGAGACAGTCAACTCCTTATCTGGGCTTCCTTTCCACTGTCTTCCAATCATAATCAATCAACCTTTCCACAGTCTTCTAATCATAATCAGTCCAACCGGTTCTGGCTAGCACATGATGCTCCTTTGTGGATGAAGCCACTTCCTCTCCCCAAGGGTCAAATGTGCACATTTTATCTCCAGACAAACATTTCCACTAGCAGAACGCAACAAGACTATAAGTATATAAAATGGTAAAAGATTAATGAATCCAACAGGTATCTCTTTCACATTTTCCTTATCTTTTTTTTTTTTTGGTGGACTGTTTATTTTCTTCATCTAGAAAAGAGACTAAGTAATTCTAGCAACAGGGGCTGTATATGTGTTACTATATCTTTAAGAAAGCCTGCTGTACTTAGCCAAAGGTTAATTAATGGGTAGGCCAGGTCTGCTTTCAAGTAAAGGTGGGCAGATGTTCATGGTCCTGCCAATTATTTTCTGTTTTTACAAGATTTCATTTGCATCTTGTTTGAAAGGCCTCACCTCTGAAAATGTTCTTGAATTTCAGTTGTGGGTCTCACAGAATCACCCCTAGGGCCTTGAAAGGGCCCACGGGCCATATTTTGGGACCCCCCTGATTTATATGGTCCCTATTCAAAACGTATGCAAAAAAACAAAAACAGATTTAATTTCAAAGCAGTAAATAGGACAGAAGGCCCAATTCTAAGGAATCTAGTTTAGTTCACATTATTTAATACAAAGGTTTTAGTGACAGTTGTGATAAAGATCCAGTAGTGGAGGCTTCCCCATGATCCGTGGAAAAATAGAACGTTGCAAGAGGTGGGTTAATGGCTATTAATAACATCATCCCAATTTCATGTTTTCCAAATATCCTGCAGCCCGGAAGCCTTGTCTTAAAGGGAGACAGGATGTCTGGCTCATGGGCAAAGCCGAGAGGTGCCTGCACGGGAATGGAGCCTGAAACCACAAGCTCTGCCTCCTATCCTGTTTTTACAGACCCTAGAGAAACCACCATTAAACCTGCAGGGTGAGAGCAACGGGCTCTCCTGAAACCGTGTGGACCAATCAATCGAGAACCGTTGTTTCCAACCATTTTCAGATTATCTGTGCCTCAGTATGATGATACGTGAACGATGGTGGGACTTTGAGCCACCAAAGAGGCCTTTCAGCTATTGATGATTCCTCCGTTTTCTATTGCCACGAAGATTCAGAGCCATGAAAGCGTTTAAAATTGTCCCCCAAAAACAGATAAAGGTAATCTTCTGAACATCTGCTGAGGCGATTGGAGCTCCTCGGAGTGAGTTTCAATCAAACAGTCTGCAAGCACTAAGCCCGTGCTGATGGGCAAATAAAACTGTCCACCTCAGAAGATGTTTCCTGACTGATCACACGCTGAAGCCTTCCTGTTTTTAATTGAGCTTGGAGCTAACTTTAGGTCAGAAATAGCAGTTTTGATTCTCTGTGTGGTGCTTTTTTGTGTTACATCAAATATCACCTCTTATATTATTCTGAGACCATCATTTTTATAACCTCATGGTAACCAATAGGAGTTCTAATTTTATCTAACAAATGTATTTACAGACAAACTTTTACTTACTAGTGTTTTTTCTGACCTTTTTTTCCTGACCTCCATAGGGTAAAGTAAAACAAATTTGAACTGAAATCCAAAAAATAAACACAGTCCTGAAATTAAATTGGACCAGTTTACGGTAATGATAATGTCATGTATTTTAGTTTTAAATATTGTGGTTTTTAGACTCAGGCCAAAGCAAATCCATGGCTGATACATAGCTGACAGTGTAATGAGCTGATATGACCTGGTTAATTAGTGGGGCTATCTGCTCAGGTAGCCTAATAGCTGCTTAACAAACGCGCTGCTATTAGCTTGTCCAATGTGGTTTTACCTTAGTAAGGATCAGGCGTGGTGCTGATTTCTTTCCACGCCATGTACTGCCCACATTATGCCCAATATAAAATTAATATCAAATTAAGAAAAGAAAAAAACCCTGTTTTTTCTTCACCAAGTTTGGAAGGGCTTATTGCTAAGACCTTTATTTTTAGCTCCTTCCTCAGATTTTCTACTGTATATCAGCTGAAGGTCAGAGCTCTGGCTGGACTACTGCAAAACTAATATCACCTCCAGTCAGATTAAACGTGTTCACTAAATTTATCGTTAACTTAAAACCTAAATCTGTCACTGGTCTGAATAATTTTGGGCTCATCTGTGCTGCTAGGGCTGGGCAATATTTTATTTGAAAAGATTTAAGATGAGACGATATTGTTTATACCGTGATGCTCAATGCTGCGTTCTAATTAGACTTTTATGTATTCCAGTAGGTTATTTTTCAGCCGTTTCTCATATTTATCTGGAGTTGTTTTTAAAAAGCAATATGCCTGTGGGACATTTGGGATGAAGCTTTGATATACCTTTTTGTAATTACTTTGTGAAAAGGAAAAACGTGTTAAGATAAATATCGTATATCGGCATTCAGCCTAAATAATATCAAGATATAATTTTTTGTCCATATCGCCCAGCCCCAACCTGTACTCACGTTAGTCATTTCATTCATTGGTCATTTATTGTGACGTTACATTGGGTCAGTCTTCTGTATGATGGATCAGGTTATTGTGTTTTATAAATTTTCCTTTAGGATGTCTGTTGCGCTCCCATGATGATTGCAGGGCAGTCAAAAGTAGCCGGTCAACGGCGGCAAATCGCCGTCTATAGCAGCTCTTGCGGCCGCCTACTTTTCCCCGATTATACATCCCAAAAATCAGCTTAGCATCTGTCTCCACTAAGAGCAACATTAACAAGTGATTGGGTTCCTTGTTCCAACCGAGATGCTACTTTTCCGATCAAAACACAGACCGGTGTTATGCCGAAAAGTGCAATAAAACTGTGAGAGCCGACGTGAGTTTTGAAACTGCAAAGCTTTTTAAGCGGAAAATCAAACGTGCACAGCACCGCGTTCATAGACCAGTGTGATGCATTCACGAGCGTCAGAAAGCTATGGTGCATTCAGGAGCATGGGACATTTCAAACTTACAAGGAAAGAGGCATAAAACGGAATAGAACTTAACTCATACAATAATGTATTTATCCAGAAACAGTGTGGGCTTTCTTATAATACTGAATGCTCTATAATTGTATTTCTGATATTTTTTGATTATGCACATCTGTTAGCTTTTTATTCTGAAAAATCTATAATATTACATATAATAAAATATAATATTACAGCAGCAAATTATCAAAGTTCTTCAAGGGATGCATTTTGTGTTCGTCTCTAGAATCCTCGTCGATGATATATCGTGTGTGATGAGTGCAAGTGAAATTAAACTGAGATAAGAGATTTCGAAAGAGCAATATGACTGAAATAAATTCAACATGTGAATTCAATTTCAAATTCCAACCCTGTATTTTTATCATAAAAATTCGACTTTGTTCGTGAAGAAATGTTACGATTGTTTTTAGAACAGAACTGTGAATAATAATAATAAGATGAATAGACCTCACCTAATCTGATCTGTTTTATGTGGTGCTAGTAATTCAAATTAAACAACTTTTATGCAAATGGAGATTACCTTGTTAAAACATGATGATAACATCATGTGAAAAAATAATGTTTTAAGAATAATGATAAAAAGAAATGTTTTTGAAGAATTGATCATTCACATTTTTTGCCTTTTTTATTGAATTTGAAACATGCACTCTGACTCTATTGTTTAAATAATCACCTGTCTTGAAAGCTTCTAAAATATATCAGGGAGAGTCTATTTTTCAAAATTCTCCCCTCCGGGGCTCGGGCACCGGCATAAGTGCACCCTCCTACTTGATAGTGTGCGGCCTGCTACTTTAAAAAAGTTTGACTGCCCTGTGATTGTAATCACGTCTGCCGTAAACAATATAAATCTTACAGGTTCACGAGGCTTACCTTTTGGTTTCCAGTATTTTAATGCCAATTCTTCGAGCTAATCCTCCTCCTTGCGATTTCATCAGGTCTCCTGGTTGGGGCGCTGGACACGGTGCTGGACTCCAATGCCAGGGTCACACCATTCCGCATCCTGTTGCAGATTCCTGGCTCTCAAATCAGCTGGGTCATCGCCAGCGGTGAGCAGAACCACTGCTTTCCCCACCTGCTCTTGTCTGTTAGCTTTGATTGCCATTTGAGCAGATTCGATACGTGCTATGTAGCTTAAAAGGCCGTCTCGGTGTTTAATTGTGTTTTTCCGACTTTTTGTCCTACAGGAGCCACCATAGAAGAAGTGAACGAGCACTGGGGCTGGCTGGTCCACAACCTACTTCACTCTCTGTCCGTGTTTGAGAACAAGGAGGATGCCGTCCGCTTCGTCAAAGGAAAAGTCAAGGTTTGTGTGCCTAACAAAGATTATAACCGAAGTCTGTTGGTTAAAGTAGTGACCAGACCGGGTGTCCTGTGCAGGGCCTCATTGCAGAGGAGGTTCAGGGACGCCAGGCCGCTCAGGAGGAGGAGCCAGAAAAGTTCAGGGAGGTCCTTCTGAAGTTTGAGCTGCACTTTAGCCTCCCCGCATCAGAGAAACTGGTGACCCACTACTCCTGCTGCTGCTGGAAGGGCCGGGTGCCTCGGCAGGGCTTCCTCTACCTCAGCGTCAACCACATGGCCTTCTACTCGTTTCTGCTGGGAAAGGAAGGTATGCCCAGCAAAGGGTGGGAGTATTAAGCCCCAAGGGTTCAGGCAGAGCAAAGTCTAATCTATCATAAATCACTCTCTAACTTTACCAGCCTTCTTTAGAATCCACCAAAATGTGGTTCCTTCCACAACATTTTCACACTTTGTAATGTAGACATTACACACATCATTGTATTTCATTTGGGAATCTTTGTGACAGACCAGCACATTCAACGTGGAAGAAGGATTTTATGTATCTATTTTCACAACAAAAACGCTGAAAAGTGTGGCATGTGTTTGTAGTCTATTTTGTTGGACCGCCTTTCACTGTAGTTACAGCTACACGTCTTTTGGGATGTGTCTCTCCCACCTTTGAAGGACTACGTCCCATTCTTCTTTTTAAAGTAGTTCAAGTTCAGTCAGATTTACGGAGATCATCCATGAACAGCAATTTTCAAGTGCAGATTCTTAATTGGAGCTGGGACTGGTCATTCTAACACACTTACATGCTTTAATCTAAGACGTTTCTTTACTGCTCTGGCCTTATGGTTAGTGGTGTTATCTCAATGAAAGCTGAACCTCAGGTCTTCAGCAGCCTATACCAGGTTTTCTTCCAGGATCACCCTACATTTAATTCCACCTGTCTTCTTATCAACTTCGAACCTTCTCCCCAGTGAAGAAGAGCCTCCCCACATAATGATGCCGCCACCTCTATGTAGGAGGGTGTTGCTCAGGAGTTTTATTCGTTTTATGAGACAGAAATGTTAAGTAGTAGGAAAAAAAAGATTAATTTTGCTCCCGTCTGACTAGAGCACCTTGTTCATTCTTGTTTTTTGCTGTCTCCTGGTGACCTGTAGTAAACTGCAAGCACTTATTGCTTTCTTTGAAGTGTGTTTTTCTTTTTGCTGCTCTTCCATGAGGGCCAGAATTGGAAAGTGCTCCAGAAATAGTTGTTCTGGCATCAGAATGTCACCCCTGAGCTATGGCTCTCTGCAGGTCCCTCAGAGATAACTTAGACCTATTGGCTGGTTCACTGGTTAAGGCTCTGCTTGTCCTCCACTGGTTCTCAGGTGGATGGCCATGAGGTGGTAGGTTTGTGCCATCCAAGTTTTGCATGATGGTTTGAGGAGTGCTCTACAACTTTCTTCCTGCCCTGGCGGCAGTGTTTCTTGGTCTTGATGATGCTGATTGTTCACTAATGTTCTCCAAAAGAAAAGAAAGAACTCACACAGACTGTATTTACTAGTTAGATGACCTCTGAAGTGATGCACTGGATTTTATTTAGGGGCAACAGAGTGAAGAGGACAGAGTATATACAGATCACACTTTTCAGAGTTTCATCTATAAAACATTTTTAAACAATGCGAAATTTTCCTTTGTCTTCATGCCGGTTTAAACCACAAAACCCCAATAAGATGCATGAAACTTATGAATTTAACATAACAAATCTGTTGCCTTTGCAAGGCACTGATCTGTCTTTTGATGCTCTTAGATGGAGCTATAATCCTGGACACGGTTCTCCTGTACCTCATGCTTCTGTCTTCCTCCAGTGAAGTTGGTGATTCCCTGGGCGGACGTAACGCGGCTGGAGCGGGTCTCCACCTCTCTGATGACCGAGGCTATCCGGGTCACCACCCGCAAGAGGCAGAGGGAGTTCTCCATGTTCCTGAACCTGGAGGAGGCCTTCGGGGTGATGGGTCAGCTGGCTGACATCACCCTCAGGCGGCTGCTGGACAGCGAGGGCCTGGAGCTGGACCGGGTGCTGCAGCAGACGGCACGCATCACCAAGAGGTCGGTCCTGTAACGCCCTCAACCCCGGGCTCACGTTGAATGCGGCGCAGTTACGGCCGCGGCGCCGCAAGGAACCCAGATAATTAAAAATCAATGCGTCGACTCGCTTGCATGCAGTTGCGGGTCCAAAAAAAAAATACTGCAAGAAGGAAGTTAGACCGGACGCCGCAGCGGTTACCGGATCAAGCTCCTGAATTTCACGAGCTAAACAGGAAATGTCTGGTGCTAGGCAGGAAAGTTCCGGTGAATTTCAGAATAAAATCACCTTAACTAGCTTGACTATTGTAAACAAAACAGCGACACAGAAACACGAGGAAGCAGAGGTGCTTTTTGAATTTGTATTACGTCACAAGCAGGTTATTCCTAATTTCATCTTCTGCTCAGGAGGGTTGCAGAATAAAATATTGTGAATATTTAATGCGATATTTTGAGCGTTTCAGGCCAGAATATATTCTAAATGATTGTGTGAAATGTTTTCTAGGACCTTAAATTAATTGGATCTTTTATAGTTACAGATCTACCTAAGATTTAATCTTCATGTACATTGATAGTGTTTACTGGCTCCCTTAACAGTTTATTTCTCTATATCAATTTTTTTAGGATTGTGGCTAAAATCGCAAAACATGAAATTGTGTTAAATCTAATTTTTAAACTTCCTCCCTGTGCCCGTCTGCTCCCTCAGGATCTTGGAGGAGCAGGCAATCCGGGAGTACGTCTTGGCTTTGTTTCGGCTCCCCCGCTCAGAGAAGCTGTACGAGGTGGCCTCGTGCTCGGTGTGGACGCCGCACAGCCGCTCCCATACAGCCGGGACGCTCTACACCACCGACGGCTATCTGTGCTTCTCCAGCAGAGAGGAAGGCAGCTGCACTCTGCTCATCCCCCTCTCTGAGGTACAGAGCCCCTCTTCTTCCTCCTCAGCGTCACCACAGAAGGAACTGTAAAGTAGTAGCTAAGGTCCCACGTATGGATAATAGTGGAACTATTATAGCTTGTGTGTTTTACCATCATGTTTGGAATGACGGATATAAATGAGCAATTTTAGCAATACAGGGAAGTCCAAGTCAAATAAATGTTGACAAAACCAAAAGAACTTCCTGTAAAATGTAATGACTGAAGCACAGTTTGTGGTTAACAAACTTAACTAGGACACCCGTTCCTTCCACCCCATTTATTCACAATTAAAATGTCTAAAAAAACATACTGGTGTCTCATATCAAGACAAGATAATTAGTTTGTGTTTACCCGTAGTTGAATTAATTGCTATTCCAGAGAGAGAGAACAGAAAAAAGCCAAATAGACATCAAATGTCTTCTGAAACACCTGAATATTATTCATTTTTTTCACATGGCCGTGCATTAATGTGGTTATAGTTATAAAGTTAGAGGAGCATAAAGTTTGCAACGGACAAACCTGACCACATCAGGTTTATTATAAATAAGTTTTTAGCAATTTTTGCACTTCTTCAGAGGATTGCTAATTGGGTCAGTTTTTTTTTTTTTATCTTATTTTATTTTATTTATTTTTTATTTTTTTTACAAATGCTGGGTTTGGAAAGATTACAAGGGAATGCCTTTTAGGTAAAAATGTAATTTGTTAAAAAATACAGCTGTTTTTTTTTTATTATTATTTTCTGTGGTTTTGTAAAGCTTTGACAGACCAATGTCAGTAGTGGCTCATTCCAGCATCTCTTTAAGAACTATAAAAAATAGCATTGAAAATATTTAATCTGCCTTCTTTACATAAACACTAATTAATCTTTCATATTAAAATGTCCTTCTAGGAATGTTTTACTGCACTGTACTTTGTTATTTCTAATTGAGTAATATTTTGAAGTCACACCACTCTAACTTGAGCAAAATCTCTACTGCAATATGTAGGATCTTTGAACCAAATATTCACCAGACAGAAACGCACAGTTTTTATTAAAGACTTGCGTGTAAACAAGTTTTATCTTCTGGGCCTGCTATGCCGCTTAGAGAGCAAGTGAACATAGAGCGTTGATGTTAGCTGCACCTGTTGGGTACAGTGGCGTTTATCGGCCAAAAGTTGGAAGATGGGTCGATTCCGGCCATCAGCTGAATTTCTCTTTTCATTTTTAGGTTTAGGCTTTTACATGTAAACACGCCACTGCGTCCGCTCAGTGTGGACACACTGACTGAACTAAATAAATAAATAACTTTGTCCGATTTTCCTGTCTTCAAGCTGATCTGGATTAAACCCGTGAGAGATTTTTATTTTTCCAAACAGCTGTACCTCTGTGGGCAGAGAGATTTTTATCTAAAGAAAAATGTGTTTACGTGAGAACACTTTGTGTTTACTTTGCTGGTTAAAGGGTAACGGGCAGATCTTTCCTGTGGTTGATAAGATTTTCCAGCTCACACGTTACAGTTATAGTGTCAGTGGATTCTGTCTGAACCAATCTTATAGTCAAGTTAAACATTTCATCACAATCTTACAGTTTCTAGTTTGGAGAGGTTACGGTCAGAAGGCTTAAATAAATAAGCTTTTGCCTCCCTTGCAATGAAAAAAGAGATCTCTAATATGGAATAATATATATATATATATTATTCAGCCGGCTGTTTTCTCTTCTTCAAACACGTATATGCCATCATGCATGCTGTCTTGTCCTCTATTAATGCATTGCCTTTAAAAAAAGTCCCCAACCGGCTTCCTGATATTCTCTGTACCTCAACACATTTCTACTTTCCTCTGTTACTCCTGCACATAGAGATGGAAAATATTTCCCTATTTTAAAATATTAACAGAACCGGATGGGTCCTGGTTTTATTTATTTTTAATTTATTTCCATATGTCACACTCATTTTTTCCCAATTTCATATGCATTATTTCTTTTTGGTCAAAATTTAGGTTGCATGTAGAATCCATTATGTTTCATAACAAGTGTTAATTGGTATTGAGAAAATAATGTCAAAAGCACTGAGATGTTCTGAAACACTTATCAGAGGATCTATGTTTATTTCTGGAATCACTTGAATCAATATAGAACATACTTTGTTATGCAGCATTAACCTTTTTCAAACAATAAGAAAAGCTTTAGGGATTAAAAACAAGAGTTTTATCTTAACCATATGAGGTCTGAGACCAAGCTTTTACTGTTGCACTTTGTACTGGATGGTTCCCCTCCTTCTGCTTTAGAACATGGGGCAATCAGAGCTCTACACCAATGTTACATTCTTTGTGGAGAAACTGATCCCATTTTATGCCTTCATTGTTTTTTTTGTTTTTTTCCCCTTTAGGTTTTGTCCATAGAAAAAGCAGAGAGCACCAGCCCCCTTCCCAACCCGGTAATTGTGAGCATGCGGACCAAAAAGGCCTTCCAGCTGATCGACCTGCAGGAAAGAGACGAGCTGGTGGAGAGCATGAACTCCAGGCTCCGAGCTCTGCAGTGGAAACACTCGGTGTTCCGCAGCAGGAGGGACAGCAGGAGGAGTGTGGTGAGAACGCCAGAGAGACGTTTCACAACCCCGGGATTTAAACGTCCTCAATTATTTGTTGTTGTAACTTTTCTGCTAACGTTGCAAGCTAAGCATCTGCATCTCATCTTCTAGCTCTGAGTGCAATGAATCTGCAGCACCTAGAGATCAGAGTTTAATTTGGGCACAGCAGGGGTACTTAAAACATGCTCAGAGGAAGAGGTTCTTCACCACAGACCAACAAAGCCTCTCTGACGTCAGCAGCAAACACGCTAGTGCATATAAAATGGCATTCTTAGTTTTCAACTTAACAGTGTAAAGTGTCCCATTTGGACACTCAGACAAAAAGATCTGGCTTGTTTTCAAACATACTCATCCCCTCCCAAAAGTTTGTCCCTGTGCTCAGATTGATTGCCTCTTGCACAAAAATCTTCTGCTACTGTTTAACTCTGCTTTAACTTCCTCAGAGGACGTAAAACCTTGTCTGAAATCCCTTTTTTTTTTCTCCGCTTCAAGATTTTCCTCACTCCTTCTTGTTGCGTTGTCAATCTACCTGAAAACGGTAGCACAATATAGGATGGATGACACTGTGACTTGAACATCAATCCCTTCTTTGGGAGCATTCCTGATGTGGTCTAGGACTTCACCCCAGAGAGAGACTCAAGCGGAGAGAACAGAGCTGAGAAAACAGCTTTTACTCACAAACAGAAGAGGTTTGAGTGCAAGGAGCAGATTTGTTTAAAAGAGCAATGTAACACCCCAGGGTGAAAAAAACAAACTCCTGCTTTTAACTTAAAAATATATGCTCTCAAGTTTTTCAGAGAACTCTCCGTATCTGTGATCCTTTCTCGGTAAATTTGCGAATACTCACTTTGCGACAGTGACCACATTAAAGATCTCACGAAAGTGCATGCAGAAGTAGACATGAAAGTTCAGAAAGGTGTTTCATAGGATGTGAAAGTGTGGAATGAGTCATCGGTAGGAGTGTAGAAATACGTACAGCTGATTAGGTCAGTCTCTGCCTCACGCAGAGGAGTTCAAGTGTCTTGGAGTCTTGTTCATGAGAGATGGACGGATGGGGCTCCATCTGCAGCGATGTCGGTGCTGCTCCGGTCTGTTGTGTTAAAGAAAGAGCTGAGCCAAAAGCCAAAGACCTTGATTTACCAGTCTGTCTATGCTCTGACCCTCACCTATGGTTGGGAGGTATGAATCATGACCAATAGAATGAGATCCTGCATATAGGCAGCTGAAATGTGCTTCCTCCAGAGGGTGGAGGATGGCAGGCAAAAATAAGCATGTCTTTTTTGGTTTTCTAAAAGATTTTACAAATCAGGTTTTTTTAAAGTTATTTAGTCAGTGTAGAATAATTCAGTACAGGTCAAACCTTTTCACATATTGTATTTTTAAGCAGATTGCTAGATGCAAAACGACAATTACCTGTTGACTTCAAAACAAGAATAAATCCTAAACTTTCAAAACAAGAATAAATCCTAAATTTTATACTAAATAATCTCTGTTTGATTTAGAACGATCCAGTCCAGCTTTGATCAGTCTGGGTGTTAGAGGGCTGATCAGCCCAGAACGGTGAAACCCTTTAGGTTAATGTGAATAGGATGCTCCAATCCAAACATTAACGTTAGCGTTATTAGTGACTAATGGTTGGCTGGTCATGCCATTCTTAAGAGTGCTTAGAAGTCCTTTATAGCTTGCCTAAAATTTTACCACGCAAACCATTTGAAAATGGCGACACCTTCTTTAGTGTTATCCAGTTATCAAGTGTTGGCAGCCAGCCCCTCTAGCAGTCTTTATTAGTCCACTGCGACAACACAACAGGGCAACTGGAGAGCAAAATCAGAAATACTTTAATAATCCCAGAGGGAAATTATTTGCGTTACATGCTCCAAATATACAAACAACATATTTATATATATACAACATTCCACACAAAAAATATCAATATATACATATGTAACTATATATATATATATATATATATATATATATATATATATATATATAGTTACAGATCTAAAATAAGTGATAATGACAATGTGCAAAAGAATTAATAAATGTCATTGGCTTTGAGTCAGAATTACAGAGGGGTGTGTGTCTGAATCACTGAGGGAGGCGTTGTAGAGATTGATGACCACAGGCTGGAATGATTTCCTGTGGCGCTCTGTGGTGCATCTGGGAAAGAGGAGCTTTCTGCTGAAGGAGCTCCTCTGCTCCTCGGCCCTCCTGATCACTTTGCTCAGTCTGTCGTTGTCGGCAGCCCACAGCCCGCTGCCCCAGCAAAGAAGATCATGCTGTTAACAACAGACTCATAAAACATCCTCAACAGCGTCCCACAGGTGTTAAAGGACCTCAGCCTCCTCAGGAAGAAGAGTCGGCTTTGGCCCTTTTTGTAGACCGCCTCGGTGTTTCTGGTCCAGTCCAGTTTTTTTTATTGTTAAAGTACACTCCCAGGTACTTATACTCCTCTACAGTGTCAACAGGGACCCCCTGGATGGAAACAGGGGTCACATGTGTTTTTGTCCTCCTCAGATCCACTATTAGCTCCTTAGTCTTTGTCACGTTGAGATGCAGATGGCTCCGCTCACTCCAAGCGACAAAGTTGCCCACCACAGTCCTAAATTCACTCTCATCACCCTTTTCAATGCAGCCAACTATTGCTGAGTCTTCAGAAAACATCCGAAGGTAGCAGGGAGGTGCAATTGAAGTCTGAGGTGAAGAGGGTGAAGAGGAAGGGGGAGAGGACAGTATATATATATATATATATATATATATATATATATATATATATATATATATATATATATATATATATATATATATATATATTAGGGCTGGGCAACGATTAAAATATTTAATCGCGATTAATCGCCCTGATTAATCGCGATTAATCGCGATTAATCACATTGTATTTACAAACTCCAAGAATGAATTCAAAAGTAGTGTAAAGAGCACTTTTATTTTAATGTTCTGCTGCCATATGAACAAAAGTGTTGTAACATTTGTAGCACTTATCAGTAACACATATTTAGTTTAAAGCTCAACTTAAACATGTAAAACAAAAAATAGCAATAATAATAAATTAAAGCTTATTGCCACTGACAGGGAATTATTTATGGGGAAAAAATCTACCAAAAACAGGCAATTTCTGAGGTAACAGCAGGGAGCAGCATTACCATTTTATGTTCAATACCAAAGTTTAACTTGGCAGTGGTTACTAACTTGTTTCTGTCATATTCCATGCTGGAAGAACTTTAAACTGAAATGCTTGCTAACTCGATATGCTTGCGTTGCTTGCGTTTATTTGACGTTGATACGCGGTTTTTTGTTGCTGTGCATATAGTGAATGGCAGGGAAAAACAGGCAAAAACACATGGATACTTTGAAACGAGAAGCGACTTCACCGACGGCGTCTAAGCAGACCCTCCCGCTCCGCTCCGCACAAAACTTGTTCCGGCCGTCAACTCACCGCCTCGCCTAACGGGAAACACCGCCTTCCGCATGTCGGCTTTGTTTTTTTCCGGCCAGCACCTTTCTTCTTCTTTGCATCCGAGGTTTGGCTGACAGCGAGGTTATTGGCGCATTATCGCCACCTACTGTTCTGATTCAAACCCCTACACCGCAGCAACAGACCTTCACAAAATAAAAGCATGTGTGCAACATGCGTTAATGCGCGTTAAAGAAAATATCTCCGTTAATAGTCTAATGAGTTAACGCGAAATTAACGCGTTAACTTGCCCAGCCCTAATATATATATATATTAGGGCTGGGCAACGATTAAAATATTTAATCGCGATTAATCGCCCTGATTAATCGCGATTAATCGCATTGTATTTACAAACTCCAAGAATGAATTCAAAAGTAGTGTAAAGAGCACTTTTATTTTAATGTTCTGCTGCCATATGAACAAAAGTGTTGTAGCATTTGTAGCACTTATTTTATACTGGATATTTTCAACCCATCTATTGAATTTAGTGCACTACTTGATCTTTTCTTCATAAGAGAACAGCAAGCACTGCAGCCAAAATATGGTCTTTTTTGACCTGCTGTATATTAGCCAGTCCCTAAGCTTGATGTATCATGAAACTGTTGACCTTTTGGGTTTTGTGGTTTTTATTTTATTATTACAATTTAATAATAATAATAATAATAATAATAATAATAATAATAATGTTATGTTCAGTGTTTTTTCGCTAATCCACCTCTTATATATTTCAATCCTTATGTAATTTTGTCTGTTTTGTGTGCACCTGCCTGTTGCTTTAATCCTATAAATTTCCCCGTCGTCGGATAAAAAAAGGATTAGCTAATGTTATCTTATCTTAAATAACACTTTTTAATATATGTACTGGGTTCTTTCAAGGTCTTAATTACATGTTATGTGTGGGCTCCAGTAACATCCATCCATCCATCCATCCATCCACTGATCTACCTGGATGTTCCCTGGAGGACTGAAACGCCTCAGTCAGAGACGTCTGTGGGTCTGTCGGGGCAATGAGAGAAGTTTCGTCTCCTCTCTCCGTTTCTGGGGCTCGACGTTTTCATGTTTTTTCACGTGCTTAGATAAATTTGTTGTGTTTCCACTGAAATGAACCGGCTTTTTACAAAACATACAGCTTGATTTCATTTACGTGATTAAAATAAAGCCAAACGGTGCTACTTCCTCTGTTCATGTTTTTCCGCTGCTGCGGTCTCTCTCAGCTGTTTGTTTGTTAAGCTTGTGTGAGAGCTGAGTGCGCGGGCCAGGCTGAGCCTGCGTGCTGATTGGCTGGCGCTGCTGAGCCATGTACGAGAGGGGAGGGGGAGCGGGAGAGTGCTGCCGTGACAGCGCGCTGCAGTCAGCGCGCCTGCTGACTGACACTGACTGAAGGCATGTGAGCAACATGCGTTAATGCGCGATAAAATAAATATCGCCGTTAATAGTCTAATGAATTAACGCGGAATTAACGCGTTAACTTGCCCAGCCCTAATATATATATATATATATATATATATATATATATATATATATATATATATATATATATATATATATATATATATATATATATATATATATATACAATTCTTTCATACACTGTGGCCACTTTACTTGGGGAACCTTGCTAGTACTAACTTGGACCCCTAATTGCCCTCAGGAATGCTAATTATTGGTCGATGCAACTCTCCTGTTCCACCTCCTCAATATGGTTCTGTGTTGGTGGCTGTGCCGTGAACTGGAGATCAGTGGACTTGTGGCGATGAAGAAACTAGTATGAGATAATTTGAGCCGTCTGTCATGATGCATTATCCTGATGGAGATAGACAATCAGGGGACGGGGAGATGGTGATCGTTGGGGGATGAGCACGGTCAGCAGCAACACTCCATCAGGGTGTTGTGTGTAAACAACAGCTGGTGCGATGGTTTACAGTACAGCACTCTCCCGCTCCCACCCCAGCCTTAACCATTAAAAGCAACCGAACACTGTCTCATAAAGTTTTGTAGATAAGGTCAGTGTAGATATGAGAAATATGAGGAAATCATGTTTTATGGATGTCATTTGAAATAGTTCGAACACGGGCTTCCCTTTTGTCGATAGCAAGTTTTGGTCACTTTCACATGAACACGTCCAGCCTGGTTTTCAGGCAACTTCATTTCTAGTGCAAAAATAAAGCTGGACACACGGAGAAACTTAATGATTCCGGTTTAGTCCACGAAAATGTAAACCCACAGATTTTCTTTGTTTCGTCTCAGATCAGCTTCTTATTCACTGCTGGATTTCTTCAGCTTGAGTGGATTTTATTTACCTCCGAGACAAACGACGCATTTTAAAAGTGACATTTATTATTCGACAGAAAATACGAACCCGTCGGTGTCAACTGGTTTCTGAAATTTAAGCTTGGACTATGTGATGGCGAATTTATCCCAAACCAAGGATCTAATATGTTTTTCATGCCTTCATCAGACCTCCCCAACACCCTACTACACCTTCTACTATGACACTGGCCTGTCCGACGAAGAGGAGGTGGAGGAGCAGGTCCTCCGCAACACCGTCAACAGCGAGGCTCTCATGACCGCCTTCCACCACAGCCAGACCGGAGACAATGGCAACAAGGTGGGGGAGGAAGACAAACGCTCCTTCTAAGTGTCTCTGAGATTTATTTCCCCTTAAATCAAGTGTCTTTTAAAAAAAACCCTTGGCCCTTCAGCTTGTTGAGAGTATCGGTTTATTTATCGTACGTCAGAGCATGGAGCCGGTGAAGGAGCGACTGTGGGAGGACCATTTCACGGAGTTTGGCCGCGGCGTTCACATGTTTCGCACGGAGAAGATCCAAAAGCTGGTTGCTATGGGGATCCCAGAGTCACTGCGAGGGGAGCTGTGGATGACGTTTTCTGGTAAGAGCTAGCTGGAAACCAACTGGATTAAAGACTTTGGGCACAAGCCCGTCAATAACAATGAGATGCAGCGAATTGGACAGAAGATCTGATGTTGATCCCTTTTTCACACATTTAGCACCGCCCAAAGGTGCTTGCACCTCTACTACAGATGTGTAAAAAGTCTTTTGGTTTTAATATAATAGCATCATTTGATGTTGAAACATTTGGAAAAGGCCAAAGCTTCTGATCACATTTAATTAGTTTTGGGTATAGTAAATGTTTATATGGGCCATGACAACAAATTACAATTTTCTGAGGTTTTGGGGGTATAATATAATCTGCTGTGCACCGATGAGGCCGTGTAAACGTCAAAAGTGAATACTAAAGGACCTGCTCAGGGGCGCTCAGCTCAAAAATGGTTAAATCAGAAAACGGTTTATCTTTCTTCGTAGGTTGTCTTTCTACGTAATTCATATTCTCTAATCAGAGCACACCATCAAGGCAACAGCCTTCCCCTCCTCTCCTCAGCTGATGCATCGGCCGTGAGGCTAGCATGTCTGACTGCTCCACTCCAGAGGAGGAAGGTGGAGGAGCAGCAGCCGGATCAGCCTCCCTGTATCGGCTCAAATACAAGGCAGTCCCCTAAGAAGCTATGGAGTACAAATATCCTGTATTCAACCTCAAACTAACTTCCCAGCAGTTGCTAAAAGGAGAGCTGATATGTCCGAGGGTGAAAACAATGCATGAAGGTTCCACTTACCACCGAAGAGAAACACAGAAGAGTGGCTAAAGTTCATTTATGGGGACTTTACTGAAGACGGTTTCCAGTGGTGGAACTCATGTCTGTTTTTTTTAACAAATGGATAAAAAAACTAAAAAAAAAAAAGAAGAGTGGTGGAGCTTAAAAGTCATAACACATAATGTGTTGTTTGTATTTGTGAGCAAAGCAAGCTAAAACACAAACAAAAGATTCAACTCATAGTTTTGAAGTTTTTGTGTAACTATGGTAACACAATAGTCAATGAAAGAACATTGTTGGTTGCATTTTTACAAAGAAAACTTGCCAATTCCTTTGAATTGGAAGATTAATTTCTATAAATTTAATCTTAAACGATTTAAAATCTTTTCATTAATCTATGCTGAAACCGTCAAATTAAATGTATTAATATTCCCATTTAATAAACAAATGCAAAAATATGCTCTGCGGTAAAGTTCAAGCATCTAAGAGAGGCCCTTGATGGTTCAGAGGCCTTAGGCATTAAAAACCGTTGAGAGAGCAGGTTTAGCACTCCAATAAAGTTTTATTTAACAGAATAAAGCCTTTATGATGGGTGGGTCCGCGCGCACACAGAGAAGTGCAGATGGAGACGTGTTTCTGCCTTCACATCCTCTTCTGCCCATCAGCTTGAAAGCCGATCATGTCTGCAGGTTAATTTTGGTCTGTGGTCGGTTCCTGTGTGCAGTCTCACTTCCTTGTATCGAAACGGTCTCAGTCAGGGGTGAAGGAGAACCGGTCGTCGGCCCATAAACCAAACTGAAACTGAGTGGAAGTACCTGTCCGGCCGCTGGAGTCAAAAAGAACAGTTTCATGTTGAGCTTCTTTCATTATCTCCACGTTTCCACATTTCCAGAGTCTTTAAGAAGATGAAGTTGTGTTTCCGGTTTTCTTGTAAGAAAAACCTTTGAATTATTTTCATGACGTCAGTATCCACTGCTCGCTGGGGATCGGGCATTAAAAAATTGACTGTAATTTTCCTGATGTGGGGCCAAATGTGTTGTAGCATAACCGTACGACGACGCATAAATCGGCCCCGAAGAAACGCTTCAGGATCCGGAAATCGCAGTGTTTGCCTTTGTCCGCTTTTTCAGCTCGGTTTAGATCATTTCAGAAAACTTTAAACGTACGCGTTAGCAAATGAGCGGCATCCTTCCCTCACTTCTTCCTTTCTGCGTGTGTTTCCGTGCAGACGCCTGCTCTGAGCTGGAGTCCCACCAAGGCTACTATGCCAGCCTGGTGCAGAAGTCAATGGGCCACAGCAACCTGGCGACGGACGAGATCGAGCGCGACCTGCACCGCTCGCTGCCGGACCACCCGGCTTTCCAGAACCCCACCGGCATCGCCGCGCTCAGGCGAGTCCTCACTGCCTACGCCCACCGCAACCCAAAGATCGGATACTGTCAGGTAAAAGAGTTTACTGCCATGTAGGTGGAACATTTAAACATACAGAGCCACGCTAAAGCTTTCTAACGCCTTGAACCTTTTCATATTTTAACACGGCAAAGAACTCATGTGTTGACTTGGGATTTTATGCGATAGACCACCAAAGTGGTTTCTAACTGTGAGGCGGAAGGAAAAGGACAAGTAGAGCTAGTCCGCCTGTAGTTTAACCTCGGTGTAAAAGCTATGGGTCTGTGAAGTTCTTGAGTCAGGTCGGAGAGGACGGTGTGGAGAATATCTCTGAGCACTCTTTATCCCAACAATTGGTCTGCTCTGAGTAGGGCTGGGTGATAAATCGATTTAATCCATTAATTAGAATTTACACTTTTTAAAGATTTCATTTTTGGAAAATCTGGATTTTTTTCTGCCAATGCACGCATTGGGCTTCCATAAAGAGAATAACATGCAATGCTGTATATATGCTTGGTAAAATATGTTGTCAAAATATTGTAAAGAGAAAACTTGTTTCACCAACACTTTAATTTACTCATTTATTTATTTTGTTAAGTTAGTTTGAAGTTATTCTAAATACTAAATCCAAGCATGTTTGACATGCTTGGATTTAGTTGCACTTAGAATTCGGGTCAACTTCCAGACCAAATGCTTGATCGAAAAGCAAGTTTTTAAAATCATTTCTTTAATTTCCTTTTGTGCAACAAAAAGGAGGAAAAAAGTTGATTAATCAGATTTGGTATAATAAAATGTACATTTTAAGCCATATCGCCCAGCCCCAGCTCTGAGTCAACACTTTGTTGAGCCACACATACATTATCTCCTCCTATAAAAGGTTTCCACATTATGACGCTAAGATATCTAAGATATCTGGCTCATTCTTCTTTGCAAACGAAAGGGTTGTTGTCCTGCTGAAAGATGAACTTCGTCCTATTCTCAGGACTTTTTGAGCCTCTAACAGGTTTTCCGCAGCTCAACATCATGCCCACAGCGTGGCGCTCCCCCCACCACGTTTCACTGTTGCTGAGGTGCGGTCCTAGTTTACTTCCACAGATAGCATTTTCCTTACAGTCCATAAAGTTCAGTTTTGGTTCGTCTGAGCAGAGCACCTTCTTTAACCTGTTCTGTGTCCTCTACATGACTTTTGGCAAACTAGAGATGACACTTTTTATGTTTTTCTTCTTGCCGTTCTTCAATGCAAAGGCAGATTTGTTGATGGCACAGCTGACAGTTGTCCTGTTAGCTGCTATATTTGCTCTCCATTTCCAGCCTGTCGGTTTAAGTGGGCGGCAGGTCTTGGTGGGTTTGCTCTCTTGCCAAACATGTTGCAGTTTCCATTACACCCAGGCGAACTCTGTTTATTGTTATGAAGGCTTTTATATAGAAGCATCAAGGCAAAATGGGCTGAACTGAATTTTCAGATTTGTGTTGTCAAACACTTTGAAAACTATCTTTTTCCTTCCGCTCCACCATTGCGGGCTACCTTTTTGTCCGTGTTTCACATTGAATCCAATCTCGTACTCCAGTTTCTGACTTTTGTTAAATTTCTACTCCTTTCCTTGTTCCTCTCCTCTTCCCGTTTAGTCCATGAACATCCTGGCGTCTGTCCTGCTGCTGTACGCCAAAGAAGAAGAAGCTTTCTGGCTGCTGGTGGCCGTTTGTGAGAGGATGCTGCCCGACTACTTCAACCGCAGGGTCATCGGTAAAGGAGTCAGACATGTTACACGTCGCTTTGAACGCTTTAAGCTGTTTATCGTGTTGTGTTTTTTGTTTTCCGAGCTGTTGCTTCTCAGACACCAAAAACACCCAGATAGGCTTATTTTTTTTAAACAAGCCTTTAAGCGAAGGGCTTATTTCCTGTGTTCCAGAGGCTGTTTTATTTTTGACCTGCCAGGTGTTTTTAAAGCAAATTTCCGCTTCCTTTTAATGTCCACATGTTTGCAGGCTTCTTTCATCTTTAAACCAGCAGTGATTGTTTTCTGACTGTATGTGAGGCGTAGATCAGATGCCGAATAATAAGCCGTTTTTATCCTGGCAGGTAAAAAATCCTGGAGAAAAAAAGCAACAAAGTTAATCTAAGTTACAACCTTTCTTTGTAATTTTATGAAGTCTGTACCATTGGTTCTAAACTCTGAACCTAATAGTTGTAAAACCCAGAATATGGTGATGAAGAGTGAGCAAAGGTCTGCCACACACCCCTGGTTTCACACTGATGCTGCCATCTAGTGGCCAGAACCATAAAAGAAAACAAAGTTTTTTCTTAACCATTATAAAACAAAATTACTTTTAATTTTTCACTTAAAATGTCCTTGTTTTTGTTATTTACAAATCTATTTTTCAGAACGTTTCTTTTAAATAAAGACAATTAAGTACTTTATTAGTTTAAGCCCTTTTTTAGCAGCCACATTTAAATAGGTCTTTGTGGGTTGATCCTATTGCAGTGAGAGTATTTAAAAAGATCAGGCTAGAGGCTTGTTTATTGTTGTTCCATCACTGTTCTTTTAGTCCCATTTGGAAATCATTTTGCAACTGCGGCACGACCCAAGGTTAATTTGTCCCTTTGTCAATTTAGTTCCCTATTTTCTAACCGCGTGTGTCATCTAGAAAGCATTACGATGCTGCAGACTACAGAACATCCCTGCTTGAAATTCTCCCTCTACACCTATAATCAGAAGCTGTTTTTCTCCTGCATGTGGGATTGTTTCAATTTGCCCCAAAAATTAAAGTCATTCCATGAAGAGCTAAAAGTCATTTCTCTGTACTGGTGTTGTTTGTTGCTATTTTTAGATGTAGACTAGCTGTTGTCTGACCGCCTTCTTGACTCGGCGTTCCCCGTGCAGGAGCGCAGGTGGACCAGTCGGTGTTTGAGGAGCTGATCAAGGAGCGTCTACCGGAGCTGGCGGAGCAGGTCCCGGATCTGTCCACGCTCTCCTCCGTCTCCCTCTCGTGGTTCCTCACGCTCTTCCTCAGCGTGCTGCCCTTCCAAAGCGCCGTCTGCGTGGTGGACTGCTTCTTCTTCCAGGGGATCAAAGCCATCTTCCAGCTGGGCCTGGCCGTGCTGGATGCCAATGCCGCACAGCTGTCCGCGTGCACAGACGACGGACAGGCACTGCTGATCCTCACAAGGTGGGTTTTCTCTCCTCCCCCGTGTGATTTGAAGTCAATTTTTAACCAGCTGCGATCTGGTTCTGTGTCATTTAAGAGTCGGGCCTTAATACGTAAAGCCGGTCCTATTGTGTGAGATCGAACCCTGAATTATGGTTCATCTATGGCAGCCCGAGTGTGAACCCTGCATCATTTTCTCCTCTGCAGTTTCTTAGATCAGGTCGGAAATGAAGAGTCAGATCGTATCCCCTCGACCCCCCCGCCCACCGCAGCGGAAAACAGCAGCGGCGAGGCCGACGTTGCCACTGTGAGACACATAAACATCATCGAGCTCATCAATGAGGCCTTAGGGGTGAGTGCAAGTAAACTATAATAGAAATGACTGAGATCTTATAGCAATACGGCATCTCACTACTTTATATAACGGGATACGAGAAACTGTCTCTTCATTTTTGCTCTTTTTTTTTTTAAGTCCGACTAAACACCGTGATTCTGAGAAGTCCTTTTTTTCTCTTGACAGAAATTTGGAGACCTGACGGTGCGGCAGATCGAGCGCCTCCGCTGTCTGCACAGAATCCGCGTGCTGCAGTCCCATGAAGACACCATTAAGGAAAACACTGTGAGCAGATCTGTCTTGTTTGCTGCCCCAGGGTCCCATGCAGGACCACCCCGTCCCACCCCAGTACTTGACGGCTAATGACTCGCGGCTCTAATGACATTCCTTAGCTCTCTTAAAACTTAAAAAGTGTAACAAATAGCATATTGTTCAAATCTTTTCAAAAAGACGCACCATTTATGAGCGTGCTCTTATGACTGCACAAGCACACCAACATGTCACCCGGACATTTTAGGTTTCATTTTCCACTCTAAGTGTCTGTTACTCAGTTCCTGTAGTGGGGGGGGGGGGGGGGGGGGGGGGGGGGGGGGTGTGTCACTTTAGCTTTGGCCTGAACCGCTTTGACAATGATCAACCATTCCTGCTCTCTGTGTGTTGGCGTGCAGCTGCGACTTTTGTCCACGGACGTCTCCATCCGTCCTGAGGATCTGTCGGACCTTTATGACCTCTTTAAGGTGGTTTCCCCCTCATTCCTCCTCTGATGTCTAATAATCTCCATCCTTCTTCTGACGGCGTGATATTTAACATAAAACTGAATCTGCGTCTCCAGACGGAGCACTTCGTCACGCTGTACTGGGGCGGCAGCAGCTCGGCGGCGGCAGCGGAGGCCGCGTCCTGGCAGCACAGCGACCCCGGCCACTCCTTCGTGGAGCGCCAGTACCGACTGGACCGACCCCAGTTCAAAAGCCTCTACGGGCTGCTGGCGCCGTGGCCGTCCGGGTCGAGCCAGCACGCGGACACGCTGGCCAACCGCACCTTCATCCTGCTGGCCCAGGACCGTGACAACCTGGTCACCTTCAAGGAGTTCGCCAGCTGGCTGGGTGGGTGGGGAGAGCCCTTCATGCTTCTACGCCTCATCTTACGCTGATGGAAAGATAAAACTGCCTCTCTGATGTTTCGTTTTTCTTTTCGTCGCAGACACGCTGTACTGCGGGGAGCTGAATGAGAAAATAAGGCTGCTGTACCGCCTCCACATCCCTCCAGGTGAATTATCTGTGAGCAGGATGGAATAACCTAGAGTGTTTTGATGCTGGCAGGACTGAAAGTGTTGCTCCTCTCTCTCTGTGTGTATCTGTAGCTCTGACGGAGAGCGAGGATGAACCGTCCCTCAGAAGCCCCCTGCTGTCCACCAACCGGCCCCTCTACGTCAACAAGGAGACTCCTGGTTGGTCCAAACACGCATTTGCTTTGCCGCATAATCTGCTTAAATCTGACAAGTCTTTTTCCACACCTTCTAAGATTGTTAGTTCCCCCGTCAAATCTTTTGAATAAAAGAAAGAATAGAAGCCAAAGAAGAGAGAAGGAGAAACTCTTTCAGTAGTTGTGTATCTATTTTCCCTTTTACTGTCACAAAGCAAGCTAATGTCCATGATTAGGTGGCCGCAATGCTCCACACTAGGAAAGGGAAAATCCAACCTAATTTCTCCGTTTAATCTCAATTTACCTTAGGGCGTCTTTTTAGAAAGCTCCGAGCTTTTGTAATTAAAGCTCTCTGGATTAATTGTGAAGTTTCCTCTGATGAGCATGTAGTCCCCAGAGTAGAGGCTTTCTGAAGGATGCTGCAAGATTTTACACATTTTTGAACTAAAAGACAGTTATTTCAGCGGCAATGCTAATAAAATCTTATTTTAAAAGAAATATTTTGCCTGCATATCCAGTGCTTTTAAAAAAAGCAGGTTAACCTTTTGAACTTTTTCACATTTTGTGATTTATTGTGACAAACCGACACACTGCAGCTCATAATAGAGATGGAAAGAATGATATATGTCAGCCAAAAAGCTACTTTTTGCTAAAACTTACATCATAGCGAAGCACTGCCGCCCTCTGAATGCAAACATAGAAATTGTCCTATCAATAGATTCTCCCACCTGAGCTCTCTGCAGCTCCTCCAGAGTTCCCATGGGCTTATTGACTGGTTCACTCTCCATCATTTTTCAGATATTTTTTCATAAAAACCTCAGAAAACCATGCTGTAAAGCGCCTGTAAAATACACTGTAGGTCGTGGTACCACTATGGGACTTGCATTGGATGATTAATTGCTGCATTCATTTAAACCCCTGTAAACGTAGGTCCAGACAGTGGAGAGGAAGTGACAGACTACCAGGAGCAGCTGAAGCAGATGCTGCAGGATTTGGCCAAGGAGAAGGAGAAAGATGCGGACAAACCTCTGCCGCTGATGAATCAGGTGCTGAAAACCAGAGCCACCCGCTTCTGCTCCATGTTTGTACGGGTCTGAGTACAAAAACAAAAATAACGTCTTCCTTCCGTTCCCAGCGAGAGTTCATCCAGTTCTGCAAGACGCTGTACAGCATGTTCCACGGCGACCCGGAGGAGAACGACCTGTTCCAGGCCATCGCCACCGTAACCAGCCTCGTGCTGCAGATCGGCGAGGCGGGCCACCGCGAGCACGCCAAGGCGTGCGAGGAGAAGGCAGCGGGACCCGGCCCGCCGTCCGACGGGGCTCTGGCCGCGGACGACGAGTGGACGGTCAGCTACGCCCAGATCCTGGCCTCGCTGCTCACCGAGCAGGCGCTGGTGAGCTTCTTCGAAAAGCCGGCGGACCTGACGGCTAGAATCGCGCAGGCCAAACAGAATCAGTACCAGCAGCGGGCGAGTTTGCTCACGCTGCAGGGAGGGACCAGGTGACCCACAGGGAGCCAACGCTGGAGCCGCACGCGAGAAGGAAAACGAAGAGAAATGTTCACGGCGGCAACATTTGAGCCAGCAGGAGAGGCTAAGAACCTTAATGCCACAGTTAGTTAAAGCGCAGAAAGACTTTTACTCAATGCTGCCTTCTAACACCACCACGATGTCTCAGAGATCTCCTCTGACCACTTCCTCTGTAACGTTTACACATTCTGACTAATTACAGCGTTATTTAATTTACCTCCTTGATTTCACCAACCTGCTGTTTCCAGAAGACTGCCTTATCGCCACATCGTACCAACAGACCTTACACACAGATTTTACTAAAGCTGAAAAAGGTTCTTTTTCTAATCATTTTTACCGCTTCCGTTTCTGTCATAGGAAATGTTTCCACTTTTCAATTAAAGACGTTTTTAAAATCCGCCACTCTTCATTTCAGTTTCAGTAAATATTTCTCAATTCTTCAGCGTGAAATTACGGTCCTGCAATAAAAGATGCATGTATTGTAATGTTTTAAAACCCCCCTAAATAACAGACATCGGCATTATAAGTCATCATATTTAAAAAGGAGTTAGCCGGGCAGGGTCCGGTCACCAAAAGTCTGGGTGGAAATGAACAAAAGTGATGGACAACAGTGAAAAGAAGGAGGCGCAGGAGTGCTGCAGGAGCTTGTGTGCTTTATTAACTACTGATTAAAGGTAGAGGAGGAGCCTTAGCCAGGACTCCAACCATCGGATGAGACAAAACACACATATAATGCTTATTAGCCAGCCTTCGTTTTAAGAGAAGGAAGACGGATGCTTATTTCATTCGGTTCTGTAGGAGTGGTTTGACTCCTATTCAGTTATTCGTTCAGACCTTAAATAGTCATTACTGGATCTAGTCCGGACTTTTTAGAAGGAAAATAGCTCGGACGGAAAGGGTACGTTAAATTACGCTATCAAACCGGTGAAATGTACAAAAAAACAGTGGGTCAGGCTGTCTGTCAGTGGGTTGTGCTCTCCCACGACGGCGTCTTGGAACGATCTAAAAACAGTCATTTTATAGAAGGCGTGTTCTGTTAAAGCCAGTGTTGGTGTCACGTCATGAAGCTTGCGTCACATCCACAGGAAGCACGGCGGCAGCGGGCGAACAACGGCAGACTCGATGAGAAGTACGACGCGGATAGAATACTGCTGAGGAGCAAGAAGAAGGTAAAAAGCTACAGATTGCACTAAGCCACGGTGGTGACGGCAGGAGGGACCGGTCGGCGTGTCCTGTGGATGGGTCTCGCCCACTCTGGAGGGACGATGGGCGGGCTCCGTCTTTAGATTGCTTCCACGTAGTTGGCGGGCAGCATGCCGGTCTTGCCGCTGCGCTGCACGGTGCCGTACATCCAGCCCTCGTCGATGGACTGCACGTTGACGATGACGTCGCCGTCTTTGAACGACACCTCGTCGCTGTCCGCCGCCGTGTAGTCGTACATGGCGCGCACGGTTTTCTGGAGGGGGAGACAGAGAGACGCTGTTTGAGAGGAGGCTGAAGCTGGGACATTTTCAGGAGAGGTGAAAGGTCAAAACAGAAATCCTGCGCGTGATTCATACTCAAACATTTACCCAGAGGCATGAAGGTCTTTTTTTTTTTCTTTTTAGCTTTGGGCTTTGATTTATGCATTCAACCTTTTTTTTTTTTTTTCAGGGTGGACTGATTATACTTTACTTCAACGTCACTGGTTTTTAAAGCAAGACCTAAGTGCACAGGATGAATTTATTTTAGATTGTTTTAATCCACACAAGGAACAGAAAAATAAAATCACACAGCTTCAATAATATTTAATAATTATGATTTTTGGTTGACCATGCTTACTAGGAATTATAGGGGTGTGCTTAGGCTGTCGCAGAAGAAGTCTGATCTGCATAACTGGCTTGCATATGTTTCAACCATGTGACCATGTCATCACCCTGCGAGGAAAGAAGTTGTTTATGCCGCCCACACAGACATGCCAAATGCCTTCGGAGCAGCGCCTTTATGCTCTGATGACACAACGATCGAGCTGTTTGGCTACAGCCACGCAGCAGATGTTTGCAGGAGTCAGTCCGAGGCTTTCAAACCAGAGAACACCAATGCATGCCTTCGAGCAAGGTGGTAGTAGCGTCACTGGGGCTCCGTTTTACCGCCAGGGGCACAGATGCACAAAGTGGGGAAAAAATGATAAAGGAGAACCGCATCCAAATGTTTCATCTCAATATCTCAGAGCAGAACATCAGAGCAGTGATCCCGGTCCCATGTTTCCAGCAGACTGTGAGTATACCATGAATGTGTATTACTAACCCCAGTGGTAGATGGGTGTGAGGGGATGGAGGAGACCGTGGTCTGTTGGGTGGCCACAGATGACGACCTCTGTTGCAGCTCCACGGTCTTGGTCTGCTGGTAGCCTGCAGACGTTAGACAAACGACCAGGTGAGGGACAGCCATACTGCCAGTAAAAGCTCTGACGCATTAGGAGTACACCAAGCGCTGCTAAAATGAGTTCTGTTACCCATGGAGCTGGCCATGAAGCCGTTACTGTAGAGAGACAGGTGGTGGTCCACGTCCTGGGACACCTCGGACTTCTCGTCAGCCATGCCGCTCAAGGCGCTGGTGGAGCGGGAGTGCTCCTTGCTGCGACGTTGGGCTTGCACTGTCGGAACGGTGGGAAGGAAGCACAAACGGCATGCGGTCAGTGTGGGAGAGATCAAAGGTGCATTTTAAATAGTTCACCAGCATCACGAGAGGCTATTTGTTAAGTTGAGGCAATGACAGCATCAAGGTTTGGAGTAAGGACCCACAACTGCTGCTTCTCAGTCTTTGACATTCATTTCTAAATACAAACAAAGTCTGCAAAACGAAAGAAAGAAAGAGAAGGAGAGGAGGTATGATCAAACGCAGGACACGAAGGAGGAGAGAAGAAAGGACACAAGGCAAGGAAGTAGAATGGGGGGGGGTTAAAGATGAGGAAGTAAGGAATGGCAAAGGGGGTTGAAGAAAAGACACAATGAAGGTAAGGAAAGGAATACTAAAAGGTACAAAAGGGACAAAAAGGAAAGACAAGAAAATTAATGAGGAAAGGAAAGACAGAAGGAAAGAATGGATAGAAGTAAAGGAAGGATAGAAAAGGAAGTAAAAGAAAAGCAAAGCAAAGGGGATTAAACACATGGGGTAAAAAAAATGGACATAAGGGGAGGAAAGAAAGGATGGAAGAACAGAAAAAAGGGAGGTAAGACAAGAATGGAAGGACAGAGGGAAGGAAGGAAAGAAAAAGGGCGAAAGAATGTGCATGGAACGAAGGAATATTGTGGAACATCATGAGGAAAGAACAAAGAAAGGAAAGAAAATGGGACATCAGCGAAGAAGAAAAGGGACAAGGAAAGAAGGGCACCTTATTCAACCAACGACAGTTGAATAAGGAATAATAATACGGGGAATTCAAATATTTTTTAGTTCTCATTTTCCTTTTCCATACATGGAAAATCCTCAGATTAAATCTCATACTTTTCCGAACTTTTCTTGTCTGCTAGACGCCCTGTTCTGGGAATAAACCCATCACTCTGACTCTTAGCGACCACCAGCAATCAAGTCAGAGCGGAGCTTCTGAATCCATCTCGTGATCTGAATCTCACCTGACATCATGTGCAGACTCCTGGACTGGATGTTGTCCTCAGCTGGGTCATAGTCGAACACCGAGCCGGGGTTGGTGCGCCACACCCGCAGATCTGCAGGACAGAGAAGTGATAGGATGGGTTCCAGCTCAGTGTCTAATTTCTCACACAGAGGAGAAAAGGTGTTTATTTCACAGCAAGCGTAGGACCGCGTTTATTTTCAAAAAGAGAACAATCCTAGTTATTTCTATCCTTTAATATGCACAAGGATATAGCACAGGTGAAAGCAATATTTATTCATCAGTTTGAATTATTTATAGCCGGCATCTAAAACTATTGGGTCCTGGCAATGACGAGCAGAGGTATTGGTCTGCGTTGACGGTACCGGTGACGGTCTCCTGGTCGTGCTCCATGGCGCGTCTCTTCTCCATCTCCACCACACGCCTCTGGATGCCGCGGTAGCTGATGTCGCTGAAGTCCTGCGTGTTCTTCTTCACGCGCTCGGTCACCAGGTCAGAGGTGGTGGGAGTGAAGCTGCCCTTGCTCTTCTCGAAGTCTTCGTGGTATTTCACCTGAATGAGAGAAATCAAAGTCATGAAGGCGCTGCTTTTTTTTTTTTTAGTCGAGCCCCGATACCATGACATGTTGTCATGGTACCCCTTATTACCTCGGTTTATTCCATTAGGATTTGTTGTGATTGTTGTGCATGATAGTGAAGTGGAGGTAAAATTATGCGTGAAGGGTGGTGGTGGCAGTGTCATGCTGTGGGAATGCACAATGATCCCGAACAAACACCCAGAGCTATGGTGGAATACTTTGTTAGAAAATGGCCCAGTCAAAGTAACCCAAACCCAAATCCGTCAACACAGAGATTCTCCATCCAGTCTGATTATTTTCCACAGAACAAAGGACATAAATTATAGCTTCTAGACATGGAAAGCTGGTAGAGAATAGAGACATACCAATTTTTATTTTATAATTTTTTTAAAGTAGTTTTATTGGAAGATGCGTCTGCAAAGTTTTGACTCGGGGTATGCTAAAGAAAAGCATTACTTTTAATTGATTTATTCAAAGTAATGCTTCTTTATTGGGGGGTTTTACCCTCCCCAATAAAGAAGTGGACCTCGCTACAAAAAACTAAAATAAATTCATATATAGATATATATATATATATATATATATATATATATATATATATATATATATATATATATATATATGAAGAAGTGTGGAGGAATCTTGTGTTAGGATTTTGTACCCTCATTAAAGTGATTTGCCCCCATGGTTTGTTGGTACAAACTAGGAATTTGACTTTAGATTCCAACCCTTGGTTGTTGCTCCTTTAACCTGATCTATTGCATAAAATCCCAGAAAAATACACCAAAGTTTCTGATGGAAATGGGACAAAACATGAAAAGGTTCAGGGTGAATGGATACTTGGGGAATCTATTAATCTGACAGGTCTAGTCCGATCATTTTAGTCATTTTTGCTGTGATCTAAAGTTTATTCTGTAAACTGCAAATTATAAAAACAGGACTCCCATATCTGAAACAAACTTAGTTGCCAAGCCTATATAAGAGTTGGGTAAATATGTGGGACTAACTGGATGGTTGGCTCAATCCAGAAGACCTCATACTGTGAGCTAAGAGCCAAATTTAAATTAACCATACAGTATGAGCCAATTATGTTTTGTTATTAATTAAATTTGTATTTTTTGTGGATAATCTAGTTAAGGTTGTTTATTTTACTTTATTGTTTGATATTTGTTTTGAGATAAAATTTTGATTATTTAGTTATGTTTCTTTGCTTCTGGTTAGTTATGAGCAATTTGGGTAGATTAACTTTATAAAAAGGCTGTCAGTGGTAGGACCAGCATGCATCTGGGTGGGCGTATGTTTTTTTTTTTTTTTTACCAGCACAAGAGAAGCAGGGAGGAAAATGTTTGTCCATTTCTGTTTGCTTGCTTGCAAAGGAGAAATAAACCACAAATAAAGGACTTCACCTGGAAATTTTATTTATTTTTGCCTGCGTAAATTACTCGTCCATGGTGCATCTGTGGCCCTTGTGGATTTTTTTGTGATGTCAAAGCCGGGCCACAACACCTACATGGGTATTAAAGGAACCTTACCCCAGAAATGATGCGCTGCGTCTCTCTGACACGCCTCATCTCAGGCGTATCCAGAACGAAGGCGGCCTTGCCCTGGACCTGCCTGCGGAAGCTGTCGGAGTACAGCACCTGGAGGAGGAAGAGGAGGACAGTGAGGGTCTGAGATCTGCATCGGTCAGCGCATCAAGAGCACAGAGAGGAAAATCTCAGAGGGCACGCAGAGGATTACTGGCAAATCAGACCAATGAATTAGCAGGAGGATTATTTTTCTTTTCTTTTTTCTTTATTAGGAGATGAGGAGTTAGAAGAAACAGAGTTACGTTCCGGTCTTCAGAGGGTGAACGGAGGGGGGGTAAAAAAAAAAAGAGGCGGTGGAGCAGTCTAAAGAACAAAAGAGGTTAGAGGGGAGGACGTGTGGGCACACCGCAGCGGCTGGGATTAAACGTATTCACAGAGAGAGAGAGCATTAATGAGATTAACTAAAGCAGGGGTGGGCTCGGTTAGAAGAAGGTTAACAGGAGGTGGAACACGTCTTAGTAGGAATATGTTCTTGCAGTGCTTCTGAAGGTACCGAGCTAATGTTTTCTTGGTTCCTTTTGACTCGCTCCATCTCAGGAGTAAAGACCACAGGAGTTCCCTTGGCAGAACTGTCCTTATACAACACCTAAAGGACATAAGCAGAGCCCCCAGGAGGGCCGGTCAGACACCTTTAAACCATTACGGCCACAGCGCTAAAGCACACTTTTCACAGTGGACTCAAAAACAAACTAATTTATTCTTTTTTATATATATATATATATATATATATATATATATATAAAGATGCATTGGCCCTGGTTTGAATAGCCAGGATCTCTGCTGCAGGAACAAAAACATGTACGAAAAAAAAAACAAAAAAAAACAATCCTCACATCTCAGCAGAAGATTTAGCTTCTCATTGGCTGCTGTTAAAAAAGACAATTAAGTAGAATGGCACAGATTGATGAAGGAAAAGCTTGGCTGCGGGTTAGGAAACGTCGTATTAAGAGGCCAAAGAGGCAGGAATGACGTAGAAGATTAAAAGAGGAAAAACAAAGAGGATGAGGGAGGATAAGAGAGGAAGGTGGAAATGATGGCGAAATTAGGGGTGAAAACGGCGGGAGCTCAAGAAATCTGCAGACTGAGCCTTAAATAAAGATGGATGGGATGAGGAGGAGATGATGGAGGAGGAAAGAGAGAGAGAGAGAGAGGGAGGGAGAGAGAGAAGAGGGGAGTGATGGTGGAAACTACAGTCTACGCTCAGAGGTTAGGAGCACACGTGGTTTCGGCTTGGTTCCACTACCGAGCTGATGTGCTTCTGGGTTTCTTTGACCCGCTTCACCTCGGGCAGGTCCGGTATTGCTGTGCCTCGACCCAGAGAGTCCTTGTATTTAATCTAGCAAAGAAATGTCGGAGGGTCGCATATGCGGGGACAGCAGAAGAAGAGAAGAGGCAGATCAGTAACAGACAAATGGCACAACGACAGACAGACAGAAAGAAAGAACACACACACACATACACACAACAGAGAAAACATAAATGGAATAAAAAATAAATATGTTCAGGAAAAATGCTAAATTACTGATCCTGAGAACTGGAGAAGGACTTCATGCTAGAGAAAGGAGAGGTGTTTAGCTCATTCCCTAGGTACGTAGGAGCTACAGGTACTGTCAGAGGTTTACATATACGCCATTCATCAACACAAAGGTCTCTGTGGGATTTTTAAAGCTGCACTTGAACGGTTCTGTTTTCTTTGGAGGGGGTTACAACATGTACAACTTCACTGGATCTTTAAAAAAAAAAAAGCACTGGATGAAAAACTTTGAATTTATTGCAGATTTCTCTCTAAATCTCTCTCGGCAAAAATATATATATATATTCGTCCCCACGAATATTTGAACAATGATTTGTAAGCAAACTGCAGGGGATTCAAATGCTTTCTGTAACCACCAGCCACCTCCTGAAGTCATTCTGACGGGACATTTAGTCATTCCTCAGAGCAGAGCTCATGTTATACTGGCCCACTTCCTGCCACAGACCTTGCTTTTAGGGTTAGTCCAAAATGTTTGGAGGTGGTGTTAAGGCTCGGGCTGTCAGCCAGGTTTAACCGCAGCCTGCTTTGTACTTTCCAGACCAGCGTTGGTGTGTGTTTGGGATCGTCATCACGTGTTCGGGTCCAAGTCTGAAGCATCTAGCTGTTCATCTGAGAAGAAGTCGAGGAATCCAGAGGCAGGATTTTTGAACTGTGACCAGTCTGTGCAAGGAGACCAATCGCTTCAAATGAACTCCAGAGGTGCTTTTGCACACCTAATCCCGCCTTTTAAGGATCCCTTAGGATGTATGTCGCATCCTCGTACCAACCTGGTAAAACAACCGTTCAAATGCAGCATTAAAATCCCACTATTTGTATGACATTGGTGTCCAAGATGGGCATATGTAAACCTCTGTATGTGAGAGGGTGGGTTTGATGGGACATCTTTTAACATCTAGATGACCAGAGGGGGCTCAGGAGGAGAGTTGTTACGTCAAGGTGGTGGAGAGAGATGAAGAGGGAGGAAGGGGGGGGGGGGGGGGCAGAAGGATGAAGGGTCGGGATAGGAGGCTAGAGGGTCACTGCTGTGAGGTACCGTGCTAATGTTTTCTTGATTGCGTTTGACTCTCTCCATCTCTGGGGTCTCTGGCACTGACGTGCCCTGTCCCACTCCTTCTTTGTAACGATGCTTGGAACGAGACAACACACAGAACAGTCACGTACGGCGGCGGCACACTCCACGGCAGATTAGTTATCAGTTCGGGGAGGAGAGGAATCGTCAAAAAAATAAATAAACCAAGGTGGAAACTGTTTTTAAAATCAAGTCTGGAATAATTTCTGGCTAAAAGGAATGATTCATGGAAAAATAGTTAGGATGGAGGAGGATAAACCAGCACTATAAAAAGAGAAATGTGTATTTTTTAAAAAAAACAGAAAGACATGAGGGATATAAGGATGGGAGGGGTCACTGCAGTGGTTTTCCTCTACCAGGCTGATATTCTTCTGGGTTTCTCGGACCCGCTTCACCTCAGGGAGATCTGGTATGGTTGTGCCTTGACCCACAGATTCCTTGTACTGTATCTGCCCATTGCAAATGTCACAAAGGTACACAGTGAGATCGCTTCTTATGCTTCGTGCACACTAGTCAGGTCCATCCATTCATACTTGATTACACATTAATAACCGCTGATAATAAAAGCGGTTAAATCACTCGTGGTGGTTCCAATATTTACGATATTAGTTTCCTTTCTTTAATTTAGACCTAACCGTTAATACATTTAGTAGAAGTACCAACAAAGTTCCTGTAGACGGTGAAAATGTTAATTTTTGGGAACAAGCTCTGTCATAGTTGAGTCCCTATCTATTTATACTCAATCTACTCAGAATCAGAATCAGAATCTGATTCTGATCTGAAACGTCAGCGGATGCCCAGATACCACAGGGACGGCCACATTTACTGGAACCTCTGGTAGAAATGTCTTAAACTCCTTCAATTAAATCCATCATTATATTGCACTTAGCCTAATATACTATTGCACAAGACTAGTTCCTCTCTAAGGCTCTTCACACAGATTTTCTTTAGAATTTAGGTCTGGGACTGAGATTTGTTCTTGGAAGTAGGTTGATTGTGTTAATTTAGCCGTGTGTATTGGATTGTAGAAAAATCTATTTTAGGTTTGGTGGAGGATCTCTTAATGTTTCTAAGAGTTCCCGATGCTACGCCCTCTGACTATCCAGAGCGTTTGTAAGAGAAAGGCCCGCAGTATCACAGATCCTCCACCATGCTTAACAGTGGGTGACCTTTTTTCAGTCATTTGGCCTTTATTTTTAGGTAAATCTTAGTCTCGTCTGAACAAAAGACGGCGTCCCAGTAGTTTATCGTGCTCTTCCTGTTTGCAGAAAAAAAGAGCCCTTTTTTCTGGCCTCGACACCAAAAAGCAGTTGTAGATGGGGTCTGACTGTTGTTTGCTCGATGTATGACCTCAAGATGTCCATTTCTGCTGAGGCTCTCTTACAGTGAGTCACAGCTATGGGACGTGGTCCTGCCAACAGGCCAGTGGCTAAAAGAAAATGTGCCACTGTGTCATTTCCCATTCATGCCCCATTTTAACAGAAAGGCCCAACTTGATCAACTTGAAAAAGTTAAGTATAAATTCAAAAGATGAGTTACTCTTATTTTATTATTGTTAAAGGCGCTCAACACCTTTGCCTCCAGTGCTTTTATTAAAAACCTCTATATCTGAACATGGTAATTAATTTTTTTTACCTAATATTTCCAGCGTCAGATTAAAGCATGGCAATCGAAAATTCACTTTTACCTTCTTTACCAGGGCTGCCAATAAATGTGGCTGGTGCTGTACATCCTGGAGCAAAGAAAATTAAGAACCCCTGAATAAAATCAAGTACTGAAGCAATTTGTCCTCTTGCAGCGGCTCAAGGATAAAGGATCATATTGTTGATTCACTAAGTCCTTCCCTGCTGATGGTAGACATCAGCCTACTCATAATTTTGGCCATCTAGAGCACTGTTGAAGCTGGTATGCTAAATAAATAAAAAAAAATCATACCATTGCAAACCTACATTTCAATGTTAACTCCTGTTAGAATGCCTCATTAGCTTCATTCTCGGATTAGGATAAAAAACAAATAAATCTACTAAGAAAACCAACAGATACATTTGCCTCAAACAAAAAGTTGAACTGAAAACGTTTACGCGGAGATATTACATGGGAGGTCAGTTCAGGGGTTTTCTCTCAGTTACTCGACTATAAGGGAGAATGGATGGAGAGCCGAGAGGCTGGGTGGTCAGGGGGGGTATGATGGGGGGGCAGGGTCACTCGCTGGAGTACCGTGCTAATGTTGCGCTGGTTACGTTTGACTCGCTCCATCTCGGGGGTTTCGGACAAGGCCGTCCCGCCTCCCACATCGTCTTTGTAATGAATCTTTGTGGGGATGAGGGACAAAAGCGTGAACCAGAAGTTAGCCCGATCTTTTCTCTCGCTCATGCTTTAAAGTTAAACTCCAGATTATTCGCAATTTAGATGAACAACACCTTGAGAGCACAGACAGACAAAGGCAACGAAAAAACAACAACATAAGAACGAATTAAAAGCACACGAGAAAGCACAAGATCACGACTGTGAACACACACAAGCTCTGCACTGGCGGCTACAAACTTTAGCGTACAAGACTAATCTTAAAGGGTTAGTTGCATCCATTAAAAACGCTGGGTCTAACAACGGACAGTTCAATTACTTGTTCCAAAGAGATGGGAGCTTCACGTCAGAGTTTGTTAAAAATGAGCAACGACAAACCCAAAAAAAGGTTAAAGATGGGAGAAAAAAACTGTTAAAAAAACCCAAACTATCACGCCATAAATACCAAGCTGAAATTCTTTGTGTTTTCTTTAACACGGAGCATTTCTGGAGTGTCCTTAACAGTAGACACTTTTCCCTTTGTGTTTTTTAGGTCAATCTGGTACTGAAGCTACAAAAAAGAAGGGAAAGATGGTGCGGTTAAAAACGTCTGAAGGCTAAAACAAGAGGGAAGGCAGTGCTAAAAACAGAGAACACAAAATTACTGCATTACTTCTTACGCTGGCTGAAGCACAAATAACGACACCATAAACACTTACAGGAGAAAACCAGACAGAATTAAAAAAACATCTTAAACATCTTACTATAAACAAAGATGGAGAGAGAGGAGCGAGGCGGCAACAATGAAGTCAAAACGGAGGTTTTTCCCGCGCAGCAGACACAGGAGGTCTTTTCTAACTTACGGTGCTGAAGTTCCTCTGGTTCTCACGGACTCTCTGCATCTCTGGAGTGTCCAGGACCGGCACGTAGTGAGACATGGTCTTCTCAGCCTCCTCTCTGTACTTTTTCTGTTGGGACGATAACGACAGTTGTTCGGTTTCAGACGTACTCGCGGGGCAGGACCGGGAGCTGAAAGTCTCCAGGTTGTTTGCTTCCATCCAGCAGCGTACCTGGCTGACGATGTTCCTCATCTGCTGAGCGTGGATGATGTCCGGGGTGTCGATGACAGTAGTGTAGCTGGCTCTGTCCATCTCGGCGGTCTGTTTGTACTTAGTCTGAAGGACAGAAACCGTCGGTGAGGACTTTCTAATGTGGCGGCGACTGAAAACACACGACAGTTCGTCAAATACGCAACGGATAAAGTCTCCTGCGTCGATGTCCGTTGACCTTTGTCACACGTTGCCATGTCACAACCACTAACCCTAATGTATTTTCTTGGGATTTCATTAGTGAGACTAACAGCGGTAGTACAAGCAGGGCACAACTTTAAAGTGAAGGGAAAATTCACCGCGTTTTTAAGATTTCACCAATGAAATCTGAAGCGAGTGGAAAGCAGTTGTAATTTTTTTTTGCCCTTTCTTCTTTACGAAACAACTCAATTTCAGTAAGATTGGATGGAGTGCATGTCCAGCTGTGCCCCAGATTCTGAAGGGGATTTAGGTCCAGGCTTTGATCGGCCCAGTGTAACAAATTGAATCTTCAGGATCTAAAGGACTCAATTTTAGCTCTGACTTTACGTTTATGGTTGTTATCTTGCTGGAAGGTGAACCGCTGCCTCAATCTGAAGTCTTTTGCTGTGTCTAAGGGTTATTTTCCCCCTATAGCTACTCTATATTTAGCTCATTCGGTCTTCCTGACAACTCTCATCATCTTCCGTCTTTGCTGGAGAGCAGCGTCCCCACGGCAGAATGCTGCAACCACCACGTGTCAATGTGGGGATCAGTTTGAGTGTTCAATAAACATTGCAATCTTGGTTTCATCTGGACAGATCTTCCACGTATTTGCCCTCCTTCATGGCTTGCTGCAAACTGCAAACAGGACCCGTTATTGGCTGCCATTCAACAGCGGTTTCTCCCATGGGTTCAGATGTGTGGAGTGCACAGAAAATGGCTGTCCTGTTATAATATTCCCCCCACCTGAGCTGCGGATTTATGCAGCTCCCCAAGAGTTGCAATGGGCCTCTTGGCTGCTTCACTTGTTCTCCTTGCACACCCTCTCAGCTCTGGCCGACAGAAATGTTTTGGTGGGCTTATAGTTGTGCCATACTCTTTCCATTTTTAGATGGTGCTCCATGTTTAGCAGCTCCGCAGCAAAAACTGTTTTATTATTCAACAAACGTCCCTGAAAACCGCTTTAAAAATTATGACCCAAAAAGAATATAAAGATGTCTAGGCAACCCCTTCACTCCTAGAGACGCTAAGCTCACAACAAAATGTATTTAAGGGCTAAGAAAGTGGATTTTGCCCCTTTAAGCCCACATTTCTGTATTCAATGTTTTTTTATTGGTTAATATTCTAATTTTAAATGTTGTGTTTTAAATTACTGTAAGCAAAAAAAAATCATTAGAATTAGCAGAATTAAAAGCTTGAAATTACTCCAATAAATCTGTGTCATTTATTCTTAGTATTCAGTTATATTTAACAAATTAATCGGGTGATTTTGTTGTAAATTTTATTTACAAGTATGAGTGTTAAGAGGGCTGCATACTTATGCATTCCACAATTTTTTGATTTAACTGTCTGGGACTCTGCATTTCACCATTATGCATTGCTTTGTGTCGGCTCTATAAGACAAAATCCCAACCAAATTAATTGAATTTTGTCACTGTAATGTGAGAAAATTGTGAAAGCGTACTTTTGCAGGACACTGAGCCCCACGCTGACGCATTCAGGCAACATGACAACAGACCTGACTGAGGATATCTGTCGCATTCCTGGCTCGCATAAAGTCCGGGGTGTCTGTAGCCAAAGCCAACATTCCTTTGCCCTTGATCTCCTGCTCCAGCGACTTCTTGTACTCCCTCTGCAAACGTGAAAACGTACAAATGTCAGCAATATCGTTTGCCAATCCCAATTGGATATAAAACAACCACATTTGGACTCTTTCATACTGAGGAGGGCTGCAAAAACACCTAGGGGGAACAGAGGAGGTTAGCAGGAATTAGGGATTGGATTTAGGGAATGTAAATGATGTATGACGATGTGGAGCGCCACTAACAACCAAAGAATGGGAGTCAAGACAGTGCGTTCATCATTCATCTGCTTTTAATGAGATTATTTCTTTGGAATCAACTACGACCCAACCAATTTCTAGTTTCAAGAGGCCCCCAGAGATTATCTCTCAGAAACAAGGAAGGGTGACGAGTAAGAGTTTAAGGAAGCAATTGTTGTTGTTTTTTTAACTACAGAGCGATGGAAGATTAGTCATGTCAAAAAGCAGGAAGCAAGAAAGTGAATCAAACCCTCGTAGTGGGGCGGTGCAGCTTGGTTAAGCGGGGGAGGGCGGTTCCCCGTGAGGGGGGGTTAAGGGTAGTCAGTAAGAGGAGAGCGTGATGCCACCTCCGTCACCTCTCAGTCAGCCGTACCTCACACAGGATTTGAGTGGCATTCTTTGCCCTCAAAAGCTCCGGAGTTTCCTCCAGTACAGTTAGCCCTTTACCCTTCACTCCCTCCTCTAGATCCTTCCTGTACTCTTTCTACACAACGGAAGAAAGACAAGAGAGACTGCAGAGATGGGCACACAGACAGGCAAGGCCAAGGCATACAGACAAATTAAGGCTCAAAGTCACCAATATCTCACAAAAAAAAAAAAAAAAAAAGAAATAGACCACAGATGTTACATTATTGCAACTCGAAACATTTTAGCAGAGAGAAAGTGGAGATATTGCTGACTTAGGCAAAGACCCTGTAAATAGACATGGTGAAACAAATTGTACAGGATAACACATGAAAAAGTAGTTTCAGAACAAGAAGGAGAAAGGAAAAAAAAAATCAGCATTTCAGTGAAATCAGCACTTGTTCATTTCAACCACTGCATGCACTCATAAGGGAAGCTGCTACGTAAAGACAAGGGGGTGAGAGTAGGACATGAGGAGGGCGAGAAGTCAGTGGAAGCAGCACAATCTACACCAGGTCTCTGCAAAGCATGCGAGCGGGTCGAAGGTGATCAAACAGGAGCGTCAAAGGGAAGCCCCTTGAGAAGTGAGCTTATGAAAAGAAAACGTGAGAGGATAAAAGACGGGGGAAAACAGAGCAGGACTTCTTCTGCGGTACGGTCTTAGTACGATGAGGTAAACGGGGGGAGGTTAACGGGATAAACCGTCCGTCGGTTACCTCGCTGGCTATTTTGGTGGCGTGCCTGACATGAATCATGGCGGGGGTGACCTCCAAGCCCGAGAGGTTCTTTCCCCTCACGTTCTCCTCAAAGTCCCTCTTATAGTCTTTCTATTGAGCCACAAAGACAAGACAGACAGAGCTCAGACAAAAAAACGCATGCAAGCGGCAGTGCAGTTACGGCATCACTGTTTGCAGAGCACTGAACGGAACAGCCACTTCGCAGTCTGTGAGGTTTACGCTAAACGTTTAGCCTGGAAGTCTGCACCAAAGGATGGGAGGAAAAACAGCTGTCCACTGTGCTTTTATTGCTTTTAATTTTTAATAAATGTTTGTGATAACCACTGTGAAAACCTATGCAGGTCTAAGCACAAAACGATTTGGGGTCCTCCAACAACAAGTAATCAGCTAGCACTATTAAAGTGGCTCAACTAGTATGCAGTTCATATCATCCATATTCAAGTATTTATCCATTATAGTGTTGGGTTTAAAATCATTTACACCCCCTGGCAGATTTAGATCTGGAATGCTTTTCATTCAACCAACACGTTTGTTCCTCAGAGGAAATGAAAGAAGCGTCTCTCAGAAGATAACAAGACAATGTAGAAGGAGTCTCAATTTTGAAATAACGGGGGTAAAAAAAGAAATCAGATGTTATTCACATTTCATTTTTAAAGGATTAAAGCCAAAATATTTATTCCCTCTTCAATGGTAAAAAAAAAATCCCTCTTTAGGGATAAGCTCCAATTCTTTGAGCTTGGATGGCCTCCTATCCATCACCCTAATCTTTAGCTCCACCCACAGATCCTTGTTCTGATTCAAGTCTAGGTTCTGACTTGGTCACCCTGAAACGTGAACATTACTTCCAGTCAGAGGACAAAATCAAAAGATGACTTTAAGCCTAAATCTCCTGGGGGGTATGACTACTGTTGGGCTTAACCATAAATTCAAAACAATGTTTATTATACTTTACAACCACACAGCCATATCAGCAGACAGTGTAAATCATCAAATGGCTTTACGATCGAACGTGTGTTTGGGGGTTTGTTGTTTTTGAGACCCGTTCAAAGATCCTCATGATGATCACCAAATAACGTCGCTCAATGACGTAATGATTTCAAATAACTATAACAGGGTATGTTGCAACTAAAGTGTTCAGGTTTCCAGTTAAAGGAGCAAAGTTCTTTAAGTGGTTTAAAAGTGAAGATTGAATGCCCACGCCTTGGAACGTTGTCTCACCAAAAAATAACAATGAAGTTCAGAATAACAGTGGTTAAAAAAAAAGATGCTTTAAAAGAAGACATTGATATAAGAAGCAATAAATGAATGGACATCAAATAGGTAAGAAGTGAGTCGTTCTAATCGAAGACTGGTTCGGTAAACCTGGAAAAAAACGTTTATCTTTATGTACCTAGAACATAACATTGTAAATTAACAACATTTTATGACTTCGTAAGACCCTGCAGAACCCTTTTGTGTTGCTTAAATCATGTTTTCGTCGCATCATTAAGCCTCTGCTCACTTCATGTATTGCTAGGGCCGGCTCTGGGTCTTTAGGAAATCCAAAGATTTGCTTTCCTGCTGACTTCTCTGCATCAGAGTGGAAGTCAAGCTGGTAGGTAAGCAACATTTCATCACTTTTCAGTCTGCCTTCAGCTGAAAACCTTTGTGAGCACAGCTAACGACAGCCGATGAAGGCAACAGTGATTCGTCAGCGCCAGAAAGGTAATTATACATCAACAGATACTAAAGCAATGTATTCCATTTGCAGTTAACTAGCAGTTGTATGCTCTTCAAGATTTTAAACAAATTCTGCCAATTCGTAGTTAACAAACCATCCAAAAAGCTCAGAAACTGATAACAAGGGGCACTGCATTTCGGCTCTAACGAGACACAAAGGAGTCTTTGAAGCAAAGCTGGCATCTGCAGCTACTTTAAGCACAAAGGAGAGATAAAGGAGGGTCTACCTGGCTCTGCATGTGCTGCGCCTCCTTAGCCGTCACATAAGTTGGGGTCTCAAAGTCCAGCATGGGCTTGCCCTTCTCCTTCTCATACTTCTCCTTGTATTTAACCTGAAATGGTCCAAACACACACACAATGTAAAACAGGCTTTGTTTAAACGTCGCCACTTAAAAGCTCGTCCATCGTTTCCACAAACTGACAAACGTGATTGGCCAGTGTATCAGGTAGGGATGTCCCGATCCAAACAAATGAAAGAATTGGCTTTGGGGTCCCTGACTAATCCAGACTCCTGCGACCTGTTGTTGCTCCGCCTCTGATTTTATGTCAGCGGCACCAGATGCGTTAGCACTAGCTCTCCGCGCAAGGCTAGTAAAACTGCTGGCCACGCACATTATTTTATTAAACTAAAGAATCTAGGTTTTCCCATAACAATGCACACGTGTTTCCTCCTTTATAGAGACGTTCACCGTGATATAGAGACTGTATTGTCCGCTGCAGTCCTCTGTATCACGCGGTCCTGCTCTCTGCCGCTGCTCCCATGTCCCCAGAGGGCTGAGTTAAGCAGAAAGCAGCTGAAACAGTGGCGATTCAATTCTACAACGGTTGAAGCAAAGCACCATTTTCTTTGCTGTAAGTTTTGTTTGCACATGATTCACAGGAACCAATGAAGTGCGATTCATTGCGATTCTTTGTGCAGACTTTGCTAGCTTTAGCCTGGCCCTTCTGCAGCCGGCTCAGGTAAAAAAACGTTGTCAGCAGGAGCTCAATGTGAGGTTACTGAACACCGTAATGGTACGCGTGGAGCCAAATACATCTCTGGAAACAGCTTTTTAGGTGACATGATGTCAAAACATTACAGACGTTTCTTGACCTGGTTTACTCCATGTTGGAGCAGCGTATCAAGGCTGTCCTGCAGAAACTGGTTGGGAAAAATAAAAAATAAAAAAATAATCCACAGCTGTCCAGAAAAACAGAGGACAAACGCAATGAAACTGAGGACATCCCCATTCTTTGAATCGGGACATCCCTGGGATGGGGTGAACATTGAGACAAACTGGAAGGTACTTTTAGGTTGGCAACGGGTTTGCCGGTCCCCGGAGTCTGCGTCACTTACGTTGCTCTGCAGCTCAGAGGCCTCCTTGAGATGAAGTTGCTCTGGTGTGTCAGCGATCATGTGGTAGTGACCCTTACTCTCCTCAAATTTCTTCTTGTAGCGGTACTACAGGGGATTCCCAGTAAAGTAAGGCAGCTCAGTACAGCGAATCAGAAGCTAGAGCCTACTCCGTTAAAAAATGCTCGCAGGGCGCCTGGCGGGAGTATTCACACGCCGACAACCTTTCCACATTTTCTCACATTAAAACTCACAAAATCTGCGGTTTTATGTTGGAACTGTATGTGATAGACCAAAGCAAAGTAGTGTGAAATTGTGAATAAAAAAAAAAAATGCATGTTTGGGTTAAGGGTTTTCAGGTTTTGCCACAGATTATTAGCTACATCCAGGTCTGGACTTTGGCTGGACCACTTCTGCTACACAAACGAGCTTTGATCCAAACCATTTTATTGTAGCTCTGGGTTCATTTAGGGCAGTTTTCCTGTAGGAAGATTAATCTGCCCTCCTGTTTCAAGTCTTTTACACCAGGTTTCCTTCCAGGATCGCCTTGTATTTCTCTCCATCCATCTTCCCGTCCACGTCCCTGCTGACGTAAACCCTCCCCACCACATGATGCTGCCACCACGTTTTTCACTACAGGGACGGCGTGTTCTGGCAGGGCCAACTCTGACATCTTTTTTTCACAGATGCATTGTGTTGCTGCGCTGACAGATTCCCCCTCCTGAGCGGGGGAATCTCTGCAGCTACTCCAGTGCCACTGAGGGTTTCTCTTATTGATACCCTCCTTCCTAATCCTGCCCGTTCAGAAGAACTGGTGTGCTTTGTTAAGTTTACACAGCAGCTACTTTTACCCTGAGGTTAAATCACACGTCCTTTCAGTTTATCAAGTAGAGGATTTCTAAGGGGAATAGTTTGCACTGGGTTTTAATTTGGGAGTTTTAGATGAACCGGGGACTGCATGCCACCCTTTTTTAGAGTTTTATCAGGGAACACCACGTCTCGTTTTCCTCCACAACGTTGAGTTGGTCCATCACATAAGATCCCCTGAAGCTGGCGACCGTAACGTGACCAAATGTGAGAAAGCGCCGCGGAGCATGAATACCATCGCAGGGCCCCGCGAATGTTATAGCAGAGATGAAGGCTCACTTCATACGTTAATGGAAAGATGTAGTTTCAAATCGGGGGGGGTAAATGATCAAAGGGAGTTGAAGGTCGTGTTAGGGCGAGCTTCGCTAAAACTTTAATCGGAGGAAAAGGGAAGCATTAGATGTTAAAAGGTGAGGAGGGTCAGGATCACCACCAGATGAGGTCAAAAAGGATTATGGATGTTTAGATGATGGATCCTAGAGTTTAAATCTATGACATGGTGAATGGTTTACCATGAGCGTGTGGGAAGCTGCTGTTACTCTAGGGTTGAGTTTGGCTTCAAAAGACTACAGAGCGGACTGAAAGTAAGCAGCTGGAGTGGGAGGAGGAAAGGGTTAAGCAGTGATGGTGGTGATGGTGATGATGATGATGGGGACATCTTACGTCACTTGACAGCTTGCTGGTGCTCAGGTTGTGCTGCATGGACAGAGACTCCGCCATGTCAGTCACGGGTTTGTGGATCTTCTTCAGGTCACCCTTGTACTTCACCTGCGGGTGGCGTTAACAGAGACACTTTTAATGAAGCAAGCACATAATCTGACGAATCAGAGAGGAGATTTAATTACATGTGTTTTTCAGGGGAAAGAGGTCTGGCATCCTAAGATGGACTCGGCTTTAGAGATCTTTTCTTCGCTCTAGTCTCTTCAGAATTTCATAGTCTATTAAGGTTTTAAAATAATAACTTTTTAAAGGAAAAACACTAAAACTAAGCCATGTAAGGAGTGCTAAAATACTTTCTCAGAAATTATACTTTCTGAATCAAATGTATTTTGATCATCAATTGGTACCCTTTTGTAACTTCTTAACACTTGTAATGGTAAATCAGCCTTAAAAAAAATCTTATTTCATCCCTCAAAGAATTAAAAAACAAACAAAAAAAACTATTTTAGGTAATGAAGTTGATTCAAATCATCTTGCTACCTTGAGTCGATTCTTGGACAACTGTACTCTGCTACTCTTCGAACTGCAAGCAGCCACTTGAACGTACCTGCGACCCCTCTTTATGCATGGAAAGACATAGAAACTAGCACGGCATGACGGCAGCTCTGTGACTACCCACCTCACTAGCCAGATCATTGGCATCCTTCTGGGTTTTGTAAATCTTGCTCTCCTTCGGGTCAAATTGAGGCTTCTTTCCTTTCATCTCCTTATCAAATTTCTCCTTGTACTTCAGCTGGCGAGGCAAAAAAAGGCAGAATATTTTTTAAGTCAACACGAAGTACTGAGTCGGGACCAAAAAGTGGATTTAGAGACTTGAAATGACTGAAAGACAGGATATGCAAAGTGTATACAACAGGATTAGTAACTTACAGTTTCTTTGTGGTGGACATGCTGTATGACGCCTGGTAATCATGTATAGTACCAGCCCACATTTATTGCCTGCACCCCCAGTAAATATGTGACAAGATTCATTCATCTTTTTAACCGCAGTAGAATAATATCACCTTTCGACCAGTCCAACTTTTAATTTCTGTGCATTTATTCGTCATGGAGGAAAATCCCATCATGAGAACTAATTATTTTCATTAGAATTACTGGTGGCACAATTATTGACACCCTTGATGATCCCTTCAGATAAGCTCTCCTGAAGCCTGTTGCATTTAAACTCCAAAGGTGTGCTTTGATCAGATTTTTATCAACAAACACTACAGGGCTCGGCTGTTTGGCATTAGTGAAAAAAAGGAATATATGGCCCACTGTTAAGTAGGGTGGAATATCTGTAACGATGTGGGCCTGCTTCTTTTCCAAAGTTTCTGGGAAACCTTTTAGAGCGCACACCGCCATGAACTCTTTGAAATACAAGGATGTTTAGGAAATTTTGGACAACCTAGTGAGATTGTGCAAAAAAGAATGATCAAAAATGTTTAAAGTCTCTCTCCCTGTATGCGCCAACATTGCGAGATACCACAATAGAAGATTAAGTTCTGCCCTTTTTGGTAAAATGGGCTTTTGGTATTAAGACAATAGATTCAAAAATCATGCTATCTGTGATTTTATTAAAAGAAGTTCTGAATTCTCCCCCCCCCCCCCCCCCAACAGAATAAATGTACAAAAAGTAAAGGTTTCCAGGGCCTTTTTTCAGTGTGGAATTATTCTTCTGCAATAAAAGATAAATTTATTTACTGCAAGTTATGCACATCCTTATCAGGGATGCTAATACATGTTGCTGGCAATTTATTTGTTCCTATAGGTGCATGCAAATAACTTGTGTATATATATATATATATATATATATATATATATATATATATATATATATATATATATATATATATATATATATATATATATATATATATTTATATATATATATATATATATATATATATATATTTATATATATAATAACCAATCCACAGCCAGTACGATGATAAATGACAGGAAAAGTCAATAGCTGCCCTTTTAAACAGAGATCTGAAAAGTTCAAAGGAGATTTAATGACAAGACATTTCATCTTTGTTAGTCAGAGCCTTTGAACAAGCTTTAATGCGTCGTTGATTTATTCTTCAGTAAAAAGAACAGTATGTGTTTGTAATCTATTTCTGTTGCCAAGTAAGAGTAATAACAGTATTCTTTGGTCCGTGTATGCAAAGCCTAAACTTAATACATCATAATAAATATGAAGGGATGTTATGATGTTCCTAAACCGCTAACGTAGTTCTGCATAAAGGATGGGCTAAAACAGATCAATACAAAAATATGTAAATACAATAATTTGAAGTTAAGCAATAGCATCCTCTGTCTGTGAGGCTATGCTGACCTCTAGTGGCCAAAATATAAATCAATGATAAACTGCAAGCTTTTCAGAAAAAAATCCAGTTGGAAGAGTTTGGTGATATTTCTGCTTGTTTCAGTCTGTGAACGATCAGAAACACACCCGCAGACTGAAAGAGGGAAACCTGAAACTATTAGATAAATACAAACAAATACGGTATGAATACTTGCGCAGCTAAGGCCGCGATGCATTTTTTTCTACGCTTAGCAACGAGCCAGAGCTTTTTCAGCGGGAGAAAACAAGGGATGCACACAGAACCGAAGGGTGCACACAAACAGCAAAACAAATCAAAGCACAAAACTGTTTCATACACCGCAAATAAATGTTTTTAGACCCATGTAGTTTAAAAACACTCAATTACACCGATAAAAAAAAAACTAAATCCTTCTAAGATCAGTCAAAGGGTTGAAAGGGAAGGAACTTGTAGACAAAGGAGACAAACACGTAGCAGCAGCCCTTCAGCTTTAGGACATGCGCCTCCTTACATCACTAGTCACCGCACTCATTTTCTTAATGTGCCGCATCAGAGGGGTATCATAGGAAGCTGCTCCATGGAGGGAGGCCGTGGCCTCCACCTACAAAGCGCAGTGAGATGGTGGAATGAGAATACAAAGACGATTATGGAAGCAGGGATGAGAGGAATGAGATTAGAATTACTAGTGAGAGAGAAGAAGAAGAAGAATGGAGAAGGAAGAGAGACACAAGGTGTGGTTTAAGGGTGGAGTTAGACATGTACAATGATATGAGCCGTTAAACGTAAACATATTATATGAAGTCACAGTGACAGATTAAAACATGGATTTTAATACAGGATGGCGGAGGAGGCACTAGCTAAGAGCTGCTAGTTCGGTCATTAGCTGTGCAAAAGAGGAGTGCTGCTAAGCATCACATCTACCACGGCAAGTTTAACCCGCGGAAGGTAGTCTTAAGCAGGGAAGGTGGTTCTTATTATTTTTGTTGCCACTTCCCGATTTTAGCAGCCACATACATTAAAACAAGGTAAAAGAAAAATAAACGGAAGCACAGAAATGATACTTTCCATACAGTATTTGCAAACGCCCACGGAGAAGGAGATGTGTTTGTATTCTGAGATGTACGAAGAGAAATGATTTATTTCTTGTGCTGTATACCTGACTGGTCAGCTGGGAAACATGGGTTGCCAAAGCAATGTCCGGCCGGTTGACCAGAGAACCTCCACGGCTGGCCTCTTCGCGGGCTTTTTCACGGTAGCCGATCTGATGGACACAAGGGGGAAACCAGAATCAGAGGGCCGTAAACAAGATGAACTGAGGGGACAAATTGCCTTTGGGCAATAAAGCTGATGTAATTTAATCTAATCTAATCTAATCTGACAAGTATTGATTTTTTTTCTATTTCTACAGAATGTTCGATTTTTGCAGTAATGTCCAAAAGTGCTTAAAGTAAAACGTGATTTAAATGATGTACATTAACCAATTAGAGACGATATTTGGACATCCTCTTGCACAAATCAAATCACCCTTTTCTCTCCAGAAAGGTGCTAAATGTCAAATTTAAAGCTTTAAAGCTTCACCATTTATTGTACAGATTGTGACTCATAGTGATGCTTTGGTGAATGCAAAATTTGTTGTTGCTCTTCTTCTAACACTGGCAGTGAACAGTTGAAGACTGAAACAAATTTCTACTCATATTCCTCTCCAGAGAGGTATGTTTGCATTCTCTACCTAGTGAGGTTTACATTTAGGCTCATGCAGATGCATGTTTATCGTTGACTGGCTGTCTTAGACGCTCTTGACCAAGAATCGAGACCAGAACCCTATTCAACATCACTGGACAGCAACCATTTGTGCAATATGGAGGTGTGTGCGCTTGTCTTGGGTTGGGAGCACAAATCTTGCCAACCTCTATGTACAAGAGGCACAATATCCATCCACTTATCTAACACGGTAGGCTTGTTGATATTCAAAACCGTCAGGGAACTCCAATGCATCTTTATGCGTAATGGAGAACATGCACCCCTGCAGAGATCGCACTATCCTACCTGACTTTTAATAACATGTTACTCACTACAATGAACTAAAGCTTCATGCAGCACATGCAGTACATGTATTTGATGCTTACATCACTGATAAGCTTAGCAGCCTGGGTGGCCTTCCTGATGTCAGGACGGTCAGCTACAGTAGTGTAGTGAAGGTTGGCCTTGGCATCCTTTTTATAGGCAATCTGTGACATGACACAGAGGGGCAGAAAGAGTAAAAATGCACTGAAAACTGATCGGCAACCCAAAAAGAAAGCAAAAAAAAGCTACAAATCAATCAGTGAAGTGTAAGTGTAGAAACGTCACATTGCTCTGGCTCTTCGCCACGTCCATGGCATGCTGAACATCCGGTGGCACCATCATTTGGTTGTATACCGACTTGCCCTTTTCCTTCTCAAACTTCTGTTTGTATTGTTTCTGCAAGTAAGGGGGGGGGGGGACAACAAAGCGTTTTCAGCGGCTGCACAAACGCAGTTCAGGATGAGGGGACGGTTGGGTTGATTTGGGTCAAAAAAAAGAAAAAAGGGAAATAATGAGAGCAAGGTGTACCTGGCTGACCAGCTTCTTGACCTCCTTGCTGTGAGCGGTATCACGAGTCTCAGCCAGCTTGGTGAATGAGCTGGACTGCATGGCCTTCTTGCTTTCCTGCTTGTATTTGCTCTGCGAATGAAAACCAGAGGATCACAACTCACAACGTGATGTGGATACGCTGTATTTCGAAACCAGCCCAAGGCTTCCTCAAGGATGTGCACATAGCGTCGGTCCTTACCTCTGATACCAGGGTGCGCACAGCTTTGGCGTGGAGAATCTGAGGTGTATCCATAACCGGTATGTAGTGACCCTTTGACTTTTCATACTTCTCTTTGTACTTCACCTGGGAAGGGTGAGTGGAGAAAGTGCCCATTATGTTGATGCCACCTATGCTCACGTTTGAAATCAAAACATTTTCGGTCCTTCACGGAGAGACAACGCGAATACTTACGTCGCTGGCCATTTCAGCATTTTTCATGCACAGGAGGGTGTACTTATCATCAACGACGGGAATCACGCAGCCCTTCATCATCTCTTTGTCGTACTTGTACTCAACCTGGGTGCGAAATAGAATTTAGGTCAACTCTAAGGTGCGAACAAAGACATAGAAATCGCACCTCTGTTGGAAATGAGAAGAATGGACTCACATCACTCTGCTGCATAGAGTTTTTGGCAGCATTGAGGAAGTCTGGTCTGTCTGCCGTCCAGATCCACTTGTTCTTGGTCGCCTCATACTTCTTCTTGTAGTCCAGCTGACAGGAGAAACACAAGGAGCATTTGATCATTAATGGTTTATCGTGCTCAGTTTTTTTAACCGGCACTTGGCATTTCTTTATGCGGTTATTAATGGCTGCTTACATTGCTGATGTTCTTGTAGGCCTCCTTGGCGGCACGGATCTCATGAGCCTCGGGGTCCATGTTGATCTGGGCTTTGCTCTTCTCGTACACCTCTTTGTATTTCAGCTGCAAGATGAATAAAAAAATGGTTAAATTTTTTTTTTCCTGCCTTCAAGTTTCAAATCTGCATCCAACAGTCACGTGAAGGCATGGTCTGGTTGTCATCAACCACGATGGAGTAAAACTAAATGTTCCATCATCGTGCTTGAAGTCCTTCAAATGAGATGCTATAAAACATGCCCAAATGAATGGAGTTCCCCAGCTGTATGAAGTCTAGAATAATAGTCTAGAATAATAGTCAGACACAGAGTTTTTCGCGCTAACAGCAGGATGTGCTGGTGAAGATTCTCAGTCATCCAGGTCATGGTCATCCCAAAAAAAAGTAAAAAAACAAAAACAGCTTAATGACTTTAACGACTGCCCATTACTAAAGGGGTGGACCTGTTTCTGTTGAATTTGTTAATAGGCCTTTGTTGGGCAGTAGTATAAAATTTGATATTCCACATTACTCCAGACTTTTTGAATTGAAAAAGCTTCCTGGAGAGGAAGCAAAACGTCTTCAAACTACGTAAAACAAGTGCAGTTGTTTTTGTTTTTTACTTTTTTTTGGTAAGAGCAGGATGTGCTGGTAAAGCAGCCAGGTGCAGGCTGGCTAACCGTGCAGATATCCTAAGTAAGTAGTCAGCTAACATTGCCCTATTATCCCCCCAGTGCCATTTTATAAGGGGCAGAAAGGCAAAACATTTTGGGTAAGCAAGTTCACATTAAAAACTACTAGAATTGGTCGGTGGAAGGGGCTCTTGTTCTGTATTTCTGCTTAGATAAAATAATACTATTGCAGATTCTATGTTGCATTATTTAAGTAATATAGGAACTAATGTTGCGTTTTGGATTTAAATGCATGCGATAAGATTGTTTTAAAGGATTTTTTTGGTTCAGAACTTGAGGTAATATCTCTTCGCCGGAGTGGAACTTACGTTGCTGGTGATCTCTTTGACTTTCTTCATGTGCTGCTGGTGTGGAGTATCATAAGGCAAGGTGTATCCCTTGGCCTTGGTCTTGTTGTGCTCCATCTTATAGATGACCTAAGAGGACACGATTTCATCATTGTACAATAGCGTCAAACAAAAAAATAACAGTTAAGACGTCATAGGGGAAAGGAGAACACAAAACTCACATCGGTGATCTTCTTGCTGCGTTTGTGAGCCTCATACTCGGGAGTCTCCAGAACAGAAGTGAACTTATCTTTGGCACGCTCGTACTGCTCCCGGTACTTCCACTGAGGAAGGATGAGTTAAGATGTTTAAGTTAGTGTAGCTCTTAAAAAGGCTCTGTATTAAATGTTTCCAATCTAAATCCAACTTTGGCTGCTTCTAAAGAGAAAACTATCCAAAAAAAAGTTATAGATCCATTGCTTAAAGGATCTTTGAATCATAAGGGGAGAAAAAAACATGTATTTCTTATTCTCCGTCCAGATAATAAAGATTTAACAAGCAATTGAAATAGCGGAACAGCAAATTATGCCTGAGATGTAATAATAATGTAACTATTTTCAGTTTTTTTTTTTGGATAGTTATCTGACTCAGATCTCAAGGAAAGGTTTCATTAGCAATAAGTGGAGTGTTGGCATGCATGATAGTCACCAAAAAACATGCTTTATGAGACACAGACAGATGCAAAGATGAGAATTAAAACACAAGACACCACTGATGACCAGCTGCTCTTCTCACTGACCTACATTTAGTTTCCTTTCAGAATTTACCCCCCAAAAATCATAAATCAGCTGTAGCAGTCTCAGAAATGATGGTTTTGGATCTTTCCGTGGAGTTGAGAGTACTGCTCAGTTTTCCTGTAATGTTTACCCAACTCTGGTGATCTTTTGCCATTTGTTTGCCAATATTGGAGACTGATCCAATGTAACCTTGTTTTACTAAAAGGCTACACAATAAAAGTTTACTCAAAGAATTTAGAAAAAAAATGTGCCAGCAAGTTACCAATTCTACAATATATCTCATTAAAATCTGCACCACATATAATACATATAGTATAACAACAAAGATCTACACATGTAGAGGGTGACTAACATGTTTGTAGCTGCATTTCAGTATGTCTGCTCGCAACTGGGCAACGGCACGGCTTTTTCTAATGAGTTAAAGTTTAATTAACCAATGAGATGAAAGTGATGGAGGGATTAGGAAATAATGAAGGAGTAGAGGATGGATGTAGAGCCACCTTTGGGTGGATAAAATGGATGGAAGGGATGAAAAGAGCCATGTCCAGAAACACCAGGAAGAGAAAAACTACAACTTTGACTATGACTTTGGTCATGAAACGTTAAAGGTAGGTGATGTGGCAAAAAATATCAGATCGTGTTATTTTCACTTTAAAATCAAAGGTGGAATTTTCTTTGTAAAACTTAGTTCTTATAAGTCAAAATATATGGTTAGATCTAAAAATCATTCGTTAATTGATCTTGGTAGAGAGGATTTAGGCCAAAGAGGTCGTTTCTGAACATATTTACACTTTTGTCAACTTCTGTGGTCCATAATCGACAGACTTCAACAGTCTAAATCCCCAAAATGTTTTAATATAAAAGGTAGAAGACAAAAGCACAACAAAGTGCACTTTTTGTGACATAAAAGCGAGTTTGTGAAGCTGAAGGAAAACAGGTCAAATAAAAATGTACAAAAAAGTGTAGAACCGCAATGAGCAGAATGTGCCGGATAGAAAATTTCACGGTCTCTCTGCTTTGCCGTATATCACCAGCACCTTCGGATCCTAACACTTTTAACCAACGCTACATAGTCCGACCCGACTAGACGGACGAGGTTCCTGTGTGTTTGTGGACAGCTCTGTGTTAGACCTCACCGGTCTCTGACGGTTTACCTTACTGCCCATAATGGACTGGCAAAGGGCTGTGAGGATGTCGGGGCGCAGTAACTCGTTGCAGCCATTCTTTAGTAGATCCTTTGCTCGGGATTTGTACATTTTCTGTCCGCACACACGACGACAACAAGAAACACAAACACACAAAGCATGCCAGAAGTCAGAACAGACGAAGAGACAGAAACAACACTGGGATGACTGGAGGAGAGCTCCGGAGATCCAAGGGAGACACCCGGACGTACTCATCTATGCCCATAGAGAGACGGAAATGAGAGGTTTTAAACGTTTACGATAAAGGTTTAGATCTGTGAGCTCAAGCTGTCTCTCTCATGGCACAGATGCAGACAAGTCAGGCGCACTCAAGGTAGCGGCTGCTATTTGAGTGGCACCGATCACAGGAACCTGTGAGGGACAAATAGGAAGAGAGACAATGAGTAGAGACTGATACAGGGGACCCATCACAGCCATGCGGCGACCCCCCGCCCCACTGGCAGGCCTGTCGACGGCCTCATGCGCCAGTGCGTGCTGTCTGGAGGACCTGCAGGTGGGCCGGCCCGGTCCCCTCAGCACATCCAGAAGGTTTACCTGGCTCATCTTATTGTTCTCCCTGGCCAGCTGGTATCTAGGATCATCTGTAGTTATGGTGAACTTATCCTTGGTCTTCTCATAATTAGCTCTGTAGATCCTCTGCTCAGAATTTCAGAAGGTTGTTAGAAACACAAATGTCTGGGGTGGGGAAAAAGGTGCCTGTAGCACGTCAGCAAACTTTAAAGGAACAGGAGGAAAGGTGTTGCTGTGAAAACGAACAAGACACACGCCTCGCCGCGCACGGAGAACAGTTTTAATCATTTAATCTTGTTTCCCAACCTAAACAATGGTTTCTCAATTGTAAAAATAGCCTAGATGTCTCTCTTTCTAGAAAAAAAAAAAAAAACAGCAGTCACCTCGATCTTTCTTCCCGCTGTACTGGGGTCAGATGTAACAGCGGTCTCAGGCTTGTGGTAATTAATTCCCTGATGTGCTTGTAGCCCCAAATAAGAATACAACCTGAAAATGGTCAGTCTGAACTCCAGTTAAAACATTTTGCTCATCATCCTTGCAGAAATGCTACATTTTCTAGACTCTGAATCCACCTGAAAACAGGTAGTTACATCAAAGCAGGTTTGTCCACAATCCTATTTATAGAAAGGCTCTGTGTAATCATCAGTAAAGTAGATTTCATTACCCAACGATTAAATTAATTTCCACTCATTTCCCACATTAAGCTTCTACGGATTGTGTCAAGTTGCCCTCCTCATCCGTCGCCTTGGTAATCCATCCCTTTGACTCCCATTTCTAACCTTGTAACCTTCTAACAATGTAGTTTATTTAATATTTTATTAACATTGTAACTCCAGGAACACACTTGGGATAAGGCAGCTATTTGTCTAAAAAGTAGGATTTCAGTACCAATACAATTTCAACTCAACTTTCTAATTGTTTTGTAAAATGGTTTAAAGCCTGGTGTCCCCACTGAGCTCTCTAGCGCCCCCGACGTTGGGAATCATTGTTCGAGGCAATAATCAGATAAAAATAGAACATTTGCAATATTTTACCTCCAAGCAGAGAGTCCAGAAGGAAAGCATAGAGACAGATAAACATGGTTGATCATTTCAGAGCAAAGAGAGATCAGATTATTTGATGTACAATGAGGTGAAAGAAGGGAAGAACTCACATCGTTGATCAGAACGGAGGCGTTCCTCGCGGCCTCGAAGAACGGAGAGTCGCACGTGTATTTGAAGTTTCCTCTGTTCTTCTCAAAGGAGGCTTTGTACAGTCTCTGCAATAAACCAGGGTGGTTGAAAACAAACAGGACGCGTAATTGTTGCATGTTTGAAGAACACACGAAGGGAATCGATGCCTCACCTCACTGTACAGGGACTTATTCCTGTCAGCCATCTGCAGGTCAGGAGTGTCCCAGACATAGCACCCAATACCCTTCAGCCACTCCAAGTCCTCCTTGTACTTTACCTAAAGACCGAGGGGGAAAAAAAGGATTTAACACAATGGTTACGCAGCGGGCGAGTCCTTCTGTCTGCTGGGAGGACATGGGACGGCAGTTTTGAGCACTCACGTTGCTGACGTTGTCACCGGCTATCTTGCTGAAGAAGAACTCGGGGCGGTCAGGGATGGACTTCCACGTGCCCAGAGAGTTAATGTACTTCTCCCGGTATTTCACCTGGGGACCAGGAACAGAGAGTGAAGGGAAGTAAGTCACCTTTAAATGTTTTAAATTTGGCGCTCGTAGATGATTTTGGGTCTATTCGTATCAGGCGCTGACCTCGCTGATGTCATCAGTGAACTTGCGGTGGCAGACGATGTCCAGGGCGTCCTTGTTGGTGTGATAATGGCCCTTGGAAAGCTCAAAGGTTTCCTTGTAGCGCAACTGGAGGGAAGAACGAAATGTGGGTAAAGGTTTTTTTTTTTTCACCACTGCCCGTTTAAGCTCTGCATTTGATTAAAAAAAAAACACGACCAAACATATCACCTTTACGAATAATGACGTTGGAAAAATATTGGCGCCATACTTACGTCACTGGACTGCAGGTAGGCTTTCTTGGATCGGATCAGCATGGGCGTATCAGCGATAGCGGTGTACCTGTGCTTCATCTTTTCATACTGCTCTTTGTACTTAGTCTGAGTGGAGAACAAAATAGGTAAGGTCTCAGATGTTTCAGGATACGTAAATCAACTTGGGCGACTTTATCAAGCATGATAAGGGAGGACAGAGAGCTGACCTCACTGTAGACCACTTTCATTTTTCTTGCGTGCTGAATATTTGGGGTGTTCGTTTCTGGAGTGAAGTGAGCTCTCTCCTTCGATGCCAGATCTGTGTACTGGTACTGTAGGCGGGAGAAGAAAAAATCCATCAGCATGTTTTACAGTGGAGAATATGAGAAACGTGCTGAATTATATGCTAGAAGAGCAGAGGTGTGTTTCAGCTTGCCTTGTTAGTCAGCTGTTGGGCCCACTTGACTCTCTTGATGTCCAAAGAATCGGCGATGGAGGAAACCTTAGCCATATCCTTCCTGCTCTGAGCTCTGTATATCCGCTGGATGGAGACAAGCAGTGAAAGAAAATAAAGCTGAAACTGCTGCAAATTCTGAGGAACCTTTACAGGATGTTGCACACTAACAAAAGATTTAAAAAAAACTGTTAGACACCAGGAGATCCAAACCGTTCTTCACAGGGTATGAAAACACGACTTCGTCCGGTCCGAATGGCTTTCTTTCAGCAACAGCTTTCTTGCTGTCTCTCCTCCATAAAGGCCATATTTTTAGAGAGCACAACTAATAGCTGTCCTGTGTACAGATTCTCCCAACCTGAGCTGTGGACCTCTGCAGCCCCTCCGAAGTTACCGAAGGCCTCACGGCTGCTTCTCTTATTAAAGCTCTCCTTGGAATAGCAGTAAATGGGCGAACGATAACCTGGTATCCAGAACTTTACCTTTCTGTACCAGTTTCTGTTGGTCTATCACGTAACGTTACAATAATATATGAAAAATAAAAGAAAAAGTTTAAAGGTATGAACACTCACGTCGCTCATGTGGGTCTTGAGCTCAGTCACACGGTTGTATTCCGGAGTATCTAGGACCACGGTGTAGTTAGACAGGTTCTTCTTGGCGTCCACCGGATAGCTTGTCTGTAAAGCAAAAACAACTCATGTGAGAGACGGGCCGGCTGAAAAAAAGAAGAATATGACGTGAAAAAAAAGGACAAACGGGCAAACGCACCTTGAATTTGGTGATGTTTCGCACGTGGACCATCTCCGGGGTGTCATACAAGAAGCAGCCGACGCCTCTCAGCCACATCAGATCCTCTTTGTACCTCAGCTAATAAAAATAACAACAAGCAAGTTCTTACCAACTTGGTTTGAAACAAAAAAGCGAGATAACCATGTGTCCTTTTTTTCCACACAATACCTCGCTGGTGATCTCGTTGACGTGGCGACAGTGCATGAGTTGGGGTGTGATCGGCATGGAGATCAGCTGGCCTCTGCTGTTGTAGTATTTCTCCCTGTAGAACAGCTAGGGTGAGAGGAGGGGGAAAAAAAAGCATAAACAGCACATCCTCTCAGCTCAGCTAAAGCAGAAAATGAAATGGGAACATCGATAACGGTTGCGTACATCGCTCAGGTTCTGCTGGTTCATCTTGACTTGCTTGACTTCGGGCGTGTCGTAGGTTGTGTGGATCTTGTCCTTCTGCTTGTGGTAAGTCTCGCGGTACAGACGCTGAGGAAACAAACACGAAACGTTTGGGTCAGGCCACATCGCCGCAAAAGGTCACGGGCCTCTTCGTCCGCTCGCCGCCGCCGTAAAGAACTTCTTCACTTACGTCGTTGATGATGTGGTGAGCCTTCCTCGCGGTGACAAAGTTGACGCCTTCCGGGTGAAGAGTGTAGGCTTTAGCCTTCACCATCTCAAAGGCCTCCTTGTATTTCACCTGAGGAGAGAAGAGAAAAACATGTGTGATTCGGGTACATCGCGATGGCATGCTCCTTACGCTGTTGTCGAATGTTTAAAAGGAAAACTCATAAATACGTACGTTGCTGGTGACAACGCTGTTCATCTTGGCCTGCTTGATGAGCGGGGTGTCACTGGGCAGAGTGTACCCGGTGGGCATGGAGTTCTTGTTGGCTTCTTTGTACCAGTTCTAGCAGAGGACAGCAGACAGGTTTAGGAGACGCTATGTCACATTATGTGGTGACATAAGGAACATATATAAATTAAGGAATAGAAAACCTACATCACTCTGGATGTAATTAGCCTGGCGTGCTCGCTCTGTTTCAACGGTCACAGCGGGGGAGGCGTGCTTGCCCTTGACGTTGGTGTTGTAATCGAAACGGTAGTGAAGCTGGACAAAGGGAAAAGGGAAAACTGATTGGATCAGATTTATGATGCCGACATATCTTTGATCGGGCATTAGTTTGATAAAATGGTGAATAAAGCGATTAAAGATGGCGGGATTACATCACTTAGGTTCTGAGCATTCAGCTTGGCCGTTTCGTACACCGGCGTGTCCGTCACCACCGTGTAGTCCTTGAACGCCTCGATGCCTTTGGCTCTGTACTTGGACTGGAAGGAGAAGACAAAATGACCGTCACTTTGAGACGACATGAGAGCAAGGTAAAACGTGGTTGGTCCACGAAAAGGGGGTTAAAACCCAGTTTTCAGAGAGATAAACGCAGGAAAAGAAAGCAATAAAATAAACTGGTATCTACTGAAAGCGTTTACCTCGCTCTGCAGGACACCAGCGTTCTTGACGCGGAGGATCTCTGGAGTGTCCCAGGCATAGCAGCCGATGCCTTTCAGCCAGTTCAGGTCATCCTTGTAGAAGATCTGGAGAAGAATGGCTTACATTTAACACTTCTCATCTTCTCTTTTCATCTCTTTCAGTTGATAAACTTCTACTCTGCAACGTTTGACAACCCAGATAAAGCGCACGCTTGTCTGTCGGCGCAGTACTAGGACTGTATGGGGCTACTCACGTCACTGAGCTGCTCGTTGACTTTGCGGGCTTGGACGTACATCTGCATGTCAGGCATGCATATCCACTGGTGCAGATACTTGCGGTAGTGGATGCCGCTGACGGTGGACTGGGTGTTGCGAGCGGACATGATCTCCAGCATGTCCGGGGGGATGTGGTTCTTGGCCTTGGTCTTCTCGTAGTTCTCCTTGTACAGGCGCTGAGCGCGTGAGCAGCAGATGCGTGCATTAGTTGAAAAGTGGTACGTTTTTGGCGTACTTAGCGTTAAAATGAACATGACAGGAATGGTGCGGAAATGCTCACATCTAGAACCAGCTTTCCGGCTTTGACGCAACGGGCAGTGGCAGGATCGTCTTCGAGCGACTTTGGCAGACTGTAAAGGGATTTGAATTTTTCATAATCCTCCTTGTACTTGACCTGCAGAGGCAAGAAGATCCATATAGTCTCTTAGAGTTAGACAGTCTAACATACATTTGAGGGAAACCCCCTTTAGTTCTAGCAAGGAATGTTGCTGTTGGAGTTGAACTGGAACTTACGTTGCTGAGGATGACCTTTTGCTGCTTGGCGTGTTGCAAGGCATGGGCATCCGCTGGAATCTGGTAGCCCTTTGCCTTAATTTTATCCCAGGCAGCTGTGTAGTTTTTCTTTGGAAAGAAAAATGAAGACGTCATCAGCGCGTTCATGCTCATCTATTGAATCTTTATACTTATGAAAAGACGGTGTTTTTGCTCACGTTGCTGAAGAAGAATTTGAAGTTGTGGCATCTGGCGTAATCATGGGTATCCAGAACGGTCGTGTACATGTGCTTCTCCTTATGGTACGCCTCCCGGTAGTTCAGCTGGAAGGGATATGAGGTTATGAGCGAAGGCTGTTCTCCCCTGAACACCGTTAAGGATGATTCTGAGACTCGTGCTAACTTACGTCACTGGCCCAGGTGTGGCCCAGGACAGCGGTGACATACTCGGGCGTGTCGGTCACAATGGAGTAGTTGTTAAACTCCTTCTTAGCGTCGGCCCTGTATTTAAGCTGGAATATATATCACACAGATCATTTATGAGCGAGTTAATCCCATCATTTCTCTCTCTACGGAGTAGGACTCAAAGAAGGATTGCATATGACGCCGCGCGCGGCTATACTCACATCACTCTGCAGCTCGTAGGATTTCTTGGCACGGAGGATCTCTGGCGTGTCCCAGACATAGCAACCGATGCCCTTCATCCAGTTCAGGTCGTCCTTGTAGAATACCTGTTGAACGGTATGGGTCAAATGTGCAGAGTTAGGACAAGGTTGACCCACGCAAGCACAATGCTGTTTTTTTCTGTATATTTAAGTGGCCGACAATCAGGGAGTCAGAACGTTCAATTTAATTAAGTTTGACCCTTTTTAAGAAAACTGTTATGTAAATTGAAGACTTTACATGAATTAATAACAATTTACATGAGTTATCTTCATAGGTTTATGAGATCTTTTTCAATTAATTATTCAAATGATATAAAGCTCTATCAACCCGAGCTCCTTAACTACTGAGGTTTTAGCAAAACTGTAGATGATACATCAAGAAAGATTTTATTCTATATCACACAAACATTAAATGAACCAAAAGTTGGCTTATTATGGAAAAGAATCTTATAAATGAATGAAGTAGAGGACCAATTTAAGGTGTAACTCTGTTGCTAATGTTACTATTTCTCGGGTCATAGCAGAAAATGGAAGGCACGTTTTTAGCTTCTCTGCTTCAACACAATGGAACAGTTTGCAGTTAGAACTCAAAACTCTAGTTTCTTTCAATGTATCAAGATTACATCATATCCAAGTTACATAAATTACTTTATTTGAGTGTAAATCCCCTTATTTTTAACTGTTTTATTGTAAATATTATATTTATGTCTATGTTTAATCTGATTATGTGTTTTACTGTTCTTTTATCTTAACTATATGCTGCCACTTATGGGCAGGTCTCTCTTGCAAAAGAGATTTTTTGATCTCAATGGGACAAACCTGGTTAAATAGAGGTTATTATTATTATTTTTATTATTATTATTATTATTATTAATAATAATATAGACTTAAAGGGCTAAGAGTATTAAAAGTAACATGTTAGAAACCGGTATCAAAAAGACTATGGCAATGAACAAATGAATAATATATAATATATTAATTAATAATATTTATCTAAATCTAAAAATACATCCAAAATTAGCCTTTCTTATTTCTAATTTAAAAATTTTACCGTGACTCAAGTTTGAAAAAAAGGACGACTTACATCACTGAGAATCTCGTTGGTCTTCCGGGCCCGGATAGCATCCTCCTGCTCTGGATGGCACGTCCACTGGTGTAGGTGGGTGCGGTAGAGGACATCACTCAGCATGTCCTGGCACCGCTTAGCTACCTGGTTAGCGATGATGTCAGGCGGGAGGTGGATCTTGGTCTTCGTCTGGTGGTAGTCCTTCTGGTAGACCCTCTGTTAAGACGCATTATAAGAATGCAATGAATCAAGCTGCAGCTGAATGAAAATTCCCCATCAACTTGTCTTGAATTCAGTGCTTAGTATATATATATATATATAGAAAGAGAGAGAGAGAGAGATAGAGAGAGAGAGAGAACTACCATGTATTTGGTATAAATTTTTATATATATATATATATATATATATATATATATATATATATATATATATATATATATATATATATATATATATATATATATATATAGACTTTCACAGATTATAGTGCCTTGCAGTGGTTCTAGACTTTTACCGGGCCATTCTAACACTTGAATTCAATTCTAGCTCTCACTGTAAGTTAAGGATTGTTGTCCTGATGGTTGGCGAGCCTACACCTCAGTATTTAGCAGTCACTAATAGTTTTTATTCTAACACTGTACTGTGTTTAGCTCTGTCCATCTTCTCTAAAACCCTGCCCAACCCCTGCTGAAGGAAAGCGTGCCCAGAGCAGGATTCTGCCACTACCATGTTTCAACCTTAACAAACCCATTAAGTATTCAAAGTACTCAGCTACTATTCTGAGATAAAATCGCAAACAAGCAGATGGATTTTTGGTAATTAGGAAACTTTAGAAGCCAGTTGCTTGCATCAGACATCATTCAGGAGTATCTGAGTGAAGGAAACGTGCATAAAAGAAAATCGAGCTTTCCTCCCACCCGACATTTACAGCTAACTCTGTGTTGGTCTATCACAATAAACAGAAGTTGAACTATACATCTGCATGCCACAGTAACTCTTTTGTATATCCTTGTTTAAAGGGTTTTAAACATGGACATATAAAAAAAATATTTCCGTAAACTGAAATATTTCTATCATGGCATGCAGGTGGCGTTGGCTTAATGTCTACCTACTAATTCTCCGGCCTTTCCGGCTGTGTGTGGTGCAAATTGATAGGCTTCAATATTTCGGGCATCTTACCAGTGCCTTGTTCTTCTCCTGCTGGCCACAGCGCATCACCTCAGGGAAGTCCACAAGGGTCCCGGCCATGTAGTGGCCCTTGGCTTTCTCATGAGAATCCTTGTACTTGACCTAACAAGCAAAAATAAATAGTGTTGATTGTATTTAAATATCTTTCAAGCACCTGTAATAATAATAATAATAATAATAATAATAATAATAATAATAATAATAATAATAATAATAATAATAATAAAAAGAGTAAAAACTTACATCACTGGCAATCTCCCGGCCCTGCTTGCCACTGAGCAGTGGGATGTATTCATGGTTCAGGCTGTAGCTTGTAGCTTTAGTACTGTCCCATTGTAATTTGTAAAGTTTCTAGAATGAACAAAATAAGGTGAAATTTAAAAAAAAAATGAGCAGCGAAGTAAAAGCTGAAGGAAGAACAACTCAGTCTGTTATCTCTTATTACCTCACTGTTGGTCTTGGCCATTTCTCTGCTGTGTGCCAGTTGAGGGGTGTCCTCTGAGCCGATGTAATGACCTTTTTCTGCGTTGAACGTCTCTTTGTATTTCAGCTGTTGTGAAATAAAAAAGGTAGAATGTACATTGATAAAAAAAATTTGATAAAAAGACATTTTTTATTGATCATTATGAGCACTTGACATACGTCACTGAGGTTGGCGGCGTTTATCTTTGCCAAGACGATCTCCGGGCGATCTACAATCAGGCTGAATTTTCCAAAGCCTTCTTTGGCGCTCTTCTTGTAAAGCCTCTGCAGATAAAATGACGACATCGAGATAAACCACCGTGGTTCAATAGCTCATGCAAAGACCAAACGCCGGACGCATCGACGGAACCTCACATCATTGAGAATCTCCTGGGCCTTCCTGACTTTGACGTGATCGACGGAGTCAGCCGCCACCCAGCCGCATCCACGGATCCATTCCAGATCTGCCCTGTAGACGTTCTGCGGGTGGAGACCATGACTCGTCAGGAGCAAAGTTTTGACGCATTGTTGAACGCATACAAAAAATTCACAGCGTGTTTGACTCACATCGCTCTGGAGGTCGTAGATCTTCCTGGCCTGGACCACGTCGTTGGAGTCTGGCAGGCACGTCCACTGGTGCAGGTGAGTCCTGTAGTTGAAGTCGTTGACTTGCTGCTGGCACTTCTTGGCCAGTTCAAGGTTCAGCATGTCCACCGGCAGGTTGTACTTGGTCTTGGACTTGTTGAAGTCCTTCTTGTAGAGAACATCACTGGCGATCTTGGCTGAGTTCAGAGCCAGCACGATGAGGGGATCGTCCTGACAACTGAGCGCGCCGATGTGGTGACCCACCTGCTTGCGGTATCCGTCTAGGTACTTATGCTGCAGGTTAAACCAAACATTGTTATTCACATGTTTGTTTACGCTCTTACATGCTTTCAAGCGTTTAGTTTTAGCATAACCATCTCAATAAAAAGAGTCCATTCAAGCATAGTAAAAAAAAAAATCATGTCTCATAAATGTCAAAAATGGTCAAATAGCCTTTTTTAAGGGCTCAATCTTGATGTAAATCTAAAGTCCAATAGGCAACTTATTTAACAGTTCTTAGATCTAAAACATCTTGCCGTCATTCCCATTTAACATTTAAGAAGCATTACAAGACGTTAAGCAGAGCTGCAAAGGTAAACCTGTGCAATAAAAGTAATCAGAGACTTTCTACCATGTAATTCTGCAAATACTTTGGCTTATTCGGTAACGTTTTGTCCCATTTAAATTGCTGTGTAATCAGTTGGTCAAAAGCAGCAGCAACAACTATCCTACACTGAAGATGCTGTATACGAAAGTGATTTAGACCCAAAACAGGAAGCCCATCAGATCGCATCCATGTCATGTTCTTTAAACATCAAATATCATAAACTTCCAAGGTTTAATTGAACACTGAAAAAAACACTAAAAAAAAGTATAAATTTGTTACATTTCACCAGATGGGACATAATCACCGAGTTGAAAGGACTCATGGTTCACAGAAAATGTAAAGTGCGTGTATATATATATATATATATATATATATATATATATATATATATATATATATATAAACCTAACATTGAATAATTTTAAATATTCTTTATTGTGTTTACCATTAATAAACTAAGCATGGTGAGACAAACTAATCTGATGTTTATATGAAAATAATCAGTAAATCTTATTTCTAAGTCTATTCTCAGCAACAATAACAGGATACGTGTCACTCTTGAAAGCTCTTGCTTTATTTTGTCTGTTTTTAAAAAATGGGCAATGGATGCTAACACAAGAAAACGCAATTTAAAGAAAAAGTGTTAGTCTGTATCGACCACCAGTGCTGCCCCTACGACTCACTTTGGGCACCCCTGGTTTACCTTAGCGTACTACATGGGGGGCTTCATGCAATTGTTTCAGTAAGCAGAAGGGTATTTATTGGGAACTGTAGACTACATTTTTGCAAATCTTCTCTTGGACAAACAGCCTCCTCTATATGAGGAGTCAACACGTGTAACTCCTGACCTTTTGCATTTTAAAATTAATTAGCATTCCTTACGTTTGCATGTAACCAAATGGCCGATTAGGGACGTGCATCACAAAACGTAGATCCCTGTCGAAGCATATTAATAATCTAAACTCTTAGTGTGTGAATCAAACTCCCGCCACTCACCTTACTCTGCACTTGAGTTGTAAGGATGCATTGTTTAATTGGTACGGCATCTGGAGGCATGAAGAACCCAGTGGCTTTCACCTTGTCCCACGCTTCAGTATACAGTTTCTACAGGACGCAAATGAAAGAAAAAAAAACAACATAAATCCCTAGGCGGGTCATGGGAACAGATTCTTGATTTAATAAAAAAAAAATGTGTCAAACCTTACCGGGTGAACATTTTTAGCGACCTCTCTGGCCGTAGCAAGACCGGGAGTGTCTACCAAAGAGTACTTGAGTTTTTCCTGTTGCCATGCCTCACGGTATTTGGCCTGAGCAGGGAAAAAACATTTACTTTAATTTTATTCAGTTACTTGACATGACAAAGTCATATTGGACGAAGGTTAAGGGGGAAAAAGAGGAAACCCGTCTGTTACCTCGTTTAAGACCTCGGCAGCATTCTTGGCACAGGCCAAGTCAACTCTGTCGGTAGGAACAGTGAACTTCTGTGTGTCCAGCTTGACGCGGTATCCTCTCTGTGGAAAAAAAAAAACAGGATCAGTTCAAGTACATATTAACCTTTAAGTAATTACTTTTAGGGTCCCTTTTTTCTGTTGTAGCGTCGTACGTTTCGTTTTTCAGGTGGTTTGAGGATGGTCAAGTGTCAAACTTACATCAGCGAGGATCTTCTGAGCATGCTTCACCTTCACAACATCTACACACTCATGAGGTATCCACCCGCAGCCTTTTATCCACTCCATGTCAGCTTTGTAGACAGCCTAGCGGGGAGAAAAACGGAGACAGATTTATTTAAAATGGGATGAACGCTGGCAATAATCAGATTTCAAAAGGACACCTTCCAAGCACATCAGCGTTTGCTTACGTCGCTCTGGAGGTCATAGGCTTTCCTGGCCTGGACCACGTCGTTGGAGTCGGGCAGGCAAGTCCACTGGTGCAAATAGGTCCTGTAGTTGAAGTCGTTGACCTGGGTTTGGCATTTCTTGGCAAGCTCCAGTGTCAGCATGTCCACCGGCAGGTTGAACTTGGTCTTGGACTTGTTGAAGTCCTTCTTGTACAGAGCATCACTGGCGATCTTGGCTGAGTTCATAGCCAGCATGATAAGAGGGTCGTCCTGGACGCAGCGGGCGCCGATGTGGTGACCCACCTGCTTGCGGTATCCCTCTTTGTACTTGTACTGATATGGAAAAGAAAGAAAAAAGATTAATAAAAGTGCAGCCCGTTACAGATGCGTGTGCTGATTTGATTTTCTTCCCACTTACATCACTAATGATGTCCCTGGAAGCTTTGGCTTTCAGCACGGCTATGGCGTCCTCCTTGATCTGGAAGGCTTTGGCCTTTTGGTCATCCCAGGCTTGTGTGTAGAGTTTCTGCACAGAACCAAAAGAATAACAGGAAAAGTAGACGCTGACGATGGAGATATCGATTTACGCCTCAGATCTGCCTCTCAAACCGGGAGACATTTCAAAATGACCTGAGGTGTTCCGTTATTTTTAGGGCGAGAACTTCGACGCAAACTTACATTGCTGATGGTGATGGCATTGGCCTTGGACAGCTCATAAGCAGGAATGTCAGGTGGAATGTGAATGCTGAGCTTATCTTTGTCCCAAACCTCCCTGTATTTCCTCTGTTCAAGAGAGAAAAAAAAGGCGTTATTATGTTCTCATTTGCACAACCATTTATAAGAATGTTAATCTGATCAGCTTCATGGTCAGAGGTCACTACTCACATCACTTAGGTTGTCCGCGTTCTGCTTGGATAGGACGATAGCTGGCAGGTCCACAACACTGGTGAACTTGACGGTGCTTGGGTGCTGGCGGTAGAGTCTGTCGTTGAGGACCGTCTGGGCGTGCTTGACTTTGACCACGTCCACGGACTCATGGGGCGACCAGCCGCAGCCTCTCAGCCACTCCAGGTCTGCTTTGTAAACAGCCTGAAAAACAATATTTATGCAGTTTTTTTTGGGAAGGCTTTTCTTTTATTTCACAAGCTGGAGTAGCAGTATGAAATTCTGCTTTAATGTCACAGGCTAGTGTTTTTTTTTTTTTTGTGAAAATGAAATTTAAATGTAGGCATACAACAACATCTGTTCCATTACTACTAACTCCTCCTACTACTGTTCCTTTGAAACTACGACTATTGCAACTCCTACTATTACTACTAATACTGCTATTAAAATAGCAGGGTATGAATACAAAAGGACACCGAAATAAGAACAGAAAGTTTTAATCCCTCTAAATATAGTTACCGATGCTGAACTGGTCAGGTTTGATCACCCTACATGTACTCACGTCACTCTGCAGGTCATAGATCTTCCTGGCCTGGACCACGTCGTTGGAGTCGGGCAGACACGTCCACTGGTGCAGGTGAGTCCTGTAGTTGAAGTCGTTGACTTGCTGCTGGCACTTCTTGGCCAGTTCGATCGTCAGCATGTCCACCGGCAGGTTGTACTTGGTCTTGGTCTTGTTAAATTCCTTCTTATAGATATTGTCACTGGAGATCTGGGCCACGTGAGCGGCCAGCATCATCATGGGGTCGTCTTTGATGCTCAGCGCACCGATGTGGTGGCCGCACTGCTTGCGGAAACCGGCCTTGTACTTGTACTGAAGACAAAGATGTTTCCACAAGTTTTGCTTTATGATCAGTAAAGGGGAGTGCCAGGATGCTTGACACGGGAGACTAAACTTACATCGCTGACGATATCCCGGGAGGTTTTGGCCGCCACGACAGAAATGGCATCTTTGGGAAGGAAGTAGCCCTTGTTGATGGTGTCAACATAACCTTCACGATAATATTTCTGTGAACGAAGCAAAAAGCAGTGGTGTTGCAAGGGCGACGTGTGCTGCTCAGTTTGCACTCCGGAGATGTATTTATTTAATATACATAAACATCCACTCATTCAGCAATGGTATTTGAACTAAACGGTTATTTAATTATGTGAAAAAGCCACTGCATTACCAGACTGGTGTTGAGTTTATTCTGCTTGGCCAGCATGATCTCTGGAGTGTCGGGTAAGATATGCAGGTTGATCTTGTCATTGTCCCAGGCCTCAGTGTATGCTTTCTGTGTGCAAAAAGAATAAAACATGTATTTCTTTGAAGGATAAAGAATTATACCAAAAGCAGCAATTAACCAATTAAGGCAATATGATTTAATTGGTTGAATAGCAGCTAATATATTCAGGATTTTGTACCTTGTTCATAATCTGGGCATTAGCTTGAGCTAGAGCATATGGCATATCTGAGGTCTTGGCAGTGAACTTGAATTTGCTGGGATGCTCCCGGTACTTCCTGTCGCTCAGGATCTCTGCAGCTTTCTTGGCTTTCTCCACATCCAGTGACCCAATGGGCACCCAGCCCATTCCCTTGATCCATTCCATGTCCGCCTTGTACACAGCCTATGAGTGGGATGGAAAAGGAAGAATGGGACTAACTCTTAAATGAATTTTTAAAATGCGGCATTAAAAGTCATTCAGTGCCTCACGTCGCTTACACTTCTTCACATTTTATCACAACTACAAATTTCATTGTTTTTCATGTGGATTTTTTTTGTAATAGACCAGTAGTAATGCATACTTGGGAGGCAGAAGGAGAAAGATAGATATACGTATGAAAACAAACACTAAATTAGAAGCGCACAATGCATATTTAATCCACCCCCATGATGATTTTTAACATTTTTACAAATTAAGATCTGATAGCTGTGATGTCCATTTGATCTCAGCAACCCCAGGAATACTTTGAAGAACCACTTTTTGCTGCCATTACAGCAGAGAGTCTTTTGGGGTGTGTCGATGTCAGCTTACCAGATTACTTAAAGGTAAACGCCCATTACATAAAATCATAAAACAGGATAAAGTTTATGGGTTGAAATTTGACAGAATATCAGAATAATCCATATCTTGCAAGGCACTGTGACAAAAGTGCTTTTCTGTACTCACATCACTCTGCAAGTCATAAGCCTTCCTGGCCTGGACCACGTCGTTGGAGTCTGGCAGGCACGTCCAGTTGTGCAGGTGAGTCCTGTAGTTGAAGTCGTTGACTTGCTGCTGGCACTTCTTGGCCAGTTCAAGGTTCAGCATGTCCACGGGCAGGTGGAACTTGGTCTTGGACTTGTTGAAGTCCTTCTTGTAGAGAACATCGCTGGCGATCTTGGCTGAGTTCAGAGCCAGCACGATGAGAGGGTCGTCCTGACAACTGAGCGCGCCGATGTGGTGACCCACCTGCTTGCGGTAACCTGTCTTGTATTTATACTTTGGAGAGACAAAAATGAAAATCAAAGTTTGCAATACAAGCAAAGGGACATGGCAGAAATAGATTGTGTTTTATGTTACATACATCGCTGATGATTTCCCTTCCGTGTTTGGCAGCAACAATAGAAACAGCGTCAGCCTTCATGTCGTAGCCTTTTCTGAACATATCCTCCACAGCCTCTCTGTAATTTTTCTGAAAAGGAGTGCAAATGTAAATGAATGCAACGGGACTGAGCAAATCCAGACTAGGAAAACATAGGTCCGACATACCCTGCTGATGTTGTAAGCATTAGCTCTGGAAAGCAGAATCTCAGGAAGGTCTGGGGTCATATGGGTCTTTATTTTATCTGCTTCCCATGCAGCAATGTAGCTTTTCTGTGGAGGGGAACAAAAGGAAAGTCAAAAAGTAAACCAAGAACCTCCGTTGCAAATGATTTAAATAAAATGCAAACGCTCCCTCATGTACCTTGTTGATGGTCTCGGCATTTGTTTTGGCTAAGACCATGGGCATGGCAGTCATATCACTTTTGTATTTAAATTTCTCTGGTTTCTGCCTGTAGAGATGCTCGCTGAGAATCGTAGCAGCGTTCTTGGCTTTCACCACATCCAGGGAACCGATCGGTATCCACCCCACGCCGATAACCTCGTCTATGTCAGCTTTGTAGACAGCCTGAACAAGACAGCTTGACTTTTAGAAAGCATATAAAAAAACCAATTGCATGACATAGTGAACTGATTAGATGATAGAAGTGCGCACGTCACTCTGAAGATCATAGGCTTTCCTGGCCTGGACCACGTCGTTGGAGTCGGGCAGACACGTCCACTGGTGCAGGCGAGTCCTGTAGTTGAAGTCGTTGACTTGCTGCTGGCATTTCTTGGCCAGTTCAAGGTTCAGCATGTCCACCGGCAGGTTGAACTTGGTCTTGGACTTGTTGAAGTCCTTCTTGTACAGAGCATCGCTGGCGATCTTGGCTGAGTTCAGAGCCAGCATGAGCAGAGGGTCGTCCTGGACGCTGCGGGCACCGATGTGGTGACCCACCTGCTTCCTGTATCCTGTCTTGTACTTGTACTGATGGAATCAAAGGAAAATGTTTATCTTGCCTCCAACGCTTACGTTTTTTGATAATATTAGTCAACTAAATGGACAGAGATTACAGCCTGTGGGACTCACATCACTGATGATATCCCTGGAGGCCTTAGCGGCCTTCACAGAAATCGAATCAGGAGGAAGGAAGTAGCCCTTTTTGATGGTCTCCTCAAAACCTTGTCTGTACAGTTTCTGGTGAAAAGAAGAGAAAAATATATATCATTTAAATTGGTTTTAAAAACTGAATTCAATGAGGCCACATTTATCTGTGTGTACTTTGTACATCCTGATTTCAAAAATTAGTAAAGGTCGTTTATGAAACCTAAAATTGTCCTGAATGTGGCTCATAAAACTGAACTAATCTCTTTGGTACATTGAATAAGGAAGATAAATGTATTATGTATGAAAAAAATATGTGCGGTCTTTTTTGGCCAACTCTGACATATTATTGGGATGGAAGACTGCTGCCCTGCACACTAAATGGCATTCAGCCATGATTTCATGTCTCAGTCTTGAAAATATTGTTGCTCCAATCAGTCTCAAAGTTACAAATGGGATAAGATCTCGGCTCCTTTCTAACAATACTTTTTAAATCTTCATTTTAGAGATAGGCCTCCATTTCTGCTCATCACTGTTGAGGTGATGCTTGGCTGCTGCTTTTCCCTATCTTTATTCTCCATCTTTGTCACCTCATGGTTGACGGAGCCTTTAGTCAGCCTCTAGTGCCGCTATGTTTAAAAAAAAAGCCAGTTCACACAACAGAAGGGATATCTCACTTATTTTTTAGAACAATTCTGACCCGACACAACAAGGCAACCCAACCCACCTCCCTGTTTCTGTGAGTTAGCTGGGTAGGATGCAAAATAAATGACTTTTAGAATTTTGAACATGGGACTTGGGTCGCGTCTGTTTGCCTTGAGCACAGAAATATAAAGTGACATCTAACTTAACTGTGTTTGGCAGGCATTAGAAAAAAAGCATTTGAGTGTTTTTAAACATAAATGAGAAATTGTAACAAATAACCGTTAAGGGAGGGTTGGCAATTCAATTAGTAAAGGAATAATTTTATTTATAATGTTTACCAACCCCGTCCTAATCATTGTTTATTTGTTTTTAAGAAGGCTGGGTCGAGAAGGGTTTTGCTATATACAATACTTCAAATTTTTAACACAAATATTCCTGATTAAAATCACAAACAAATCAAAATTTGTCTTGTGTCACCAAACAACATGCTGGAAAGTTTCTTTAACAACCAAACCTTTATCCAACATAGAAAGTACGTTTATAGTGTCTCCTGCAAGAATTGTTTGTGAATGGTTTGTCAAGACAGGGAAAAAAATGGCAAGTGATACATTTTCTAAGGAAAAAGAAAAAAATTTGTAACTTCATTTGTAAAAATCAAACGGAACGTTATTCTGGTTGTTGTTTTTTTTATTTGTAGAAGAGATTATACGAACCTTGCTCATGTTGATGGCATTTTGTTGAGAGAGGACGATCTCAGGAGTGTCAGGTTTCATGTGCAGCTTGGTCTTCTCGTTCTCCCATGCCTCGGTGTAGAGGCGCTGGCAACACACCACACATAAATAGTAGTTTTCTCAGAGATAACGAGGCAAAAAAAAAAATGGCTCTCCTAATCTACGTGAAGGTCGGTTCTACCTTGTTCATTGTCTGAGCGTTGTTCTTTGACAGCACAAGGTTCATGGCATCAATGGGACTGGTGAATTTCACAGTGCTGGGGTGCTGGCGGTACTTCCTTTCACTCAAAACCTCATCAGCCTTCTTGGCTTTCTCCACATCCAGCGAACCAATGGGGACCCAGCCCGTTCCCTGGAGCCACTTCAGGTCCGCTTTGTAGACAGCCTGGAGAGCACAGTATGCTGTATTTGACGAATTTCCGTAATGAAATAAGTCACACGAATGAAAAAATTATGTGGGTACCACGCACATCACTCTGTAGGTCATACGCATGTCTGGCCTGGACCACGTCGTTGGAGTCGGGCAGGCACGTCCACTGATGCAGGTGAGTCCTGTAGTTGAAGTCATTGACTTGCTGCTGGCACTTCTTGGCCAGTTCAAGGTTCAGCATGTCCACCGGCAGGTTAAACTTGGTCTTGGACTTGTTGAAGTCCTTCTTATACAGAGCATCGCTGGCGATCTTGGCTGAGTTCAGAGCCAGCACGAGCAGAGGGTCGTCCTGGACGCAGCGGGCACCGATGTGGTGACCCACCTGCTTCCGGTACCCAGTCTTGTACTTGTACTGGATGAAAAGAGAAACAGTATCATAGTTAATGTTCAAACACTGCAACCATGGTAAAGCAATATGTAGCTACAAAAAAAACAAAAAACTATTTCCTTCAATATACGTAGAACATTTAACCAAAGGTTCTGACTCTTATATCCAAATGACTTACATCGCTGACAATGTCTCTGGAGGCTCTGGCTGCAATGATGGATATGGCATCACCACGCAGGTCGTAGCCCTTCTTCTTGGCGTCTTCATTCGCTTGTTTGTATTGTTTCTGCAAACATGAACGGATAAAGTGCATGTTTTCACAGCTAAAAGTATAGCCGAACCATGTTTACACCATCGCTTTAGAGTGTGAACATACCACGCTATAGTTGACATTGTTTGCTTTTGCCAGAAGGATATCCATGGCATCAGGCATGACATGGATCTTTGTCTTCTCATTCTCCCAGGCTTCGATGTAGGATTTCTGCGCTCACAAAAAACAACAACATGAAAGATCAGTCAAATGAGTTTTGCATAACATTTCAAAAATATTTCACATCAGGTGATTTTCATCAATACCAGATGGAATAGTTTTAGTTTTTCACCTTGTTCATAACCTGAGCATTGGCTTTTGCTAGCGCCAAAGGCATATCCTCCGTCGTGCTCTTGAATTTGAACTGGCTCGGGTGCTGCCGATAGTTCCTTTCACTCAGGATCTCAGCAGCTTTCTTCACCTTCTCAACATCCAGGGAACCTATGGGCACCCATCCAATACCCTGCATCAATCTCTGATCCTCCTTGTACACATTCTAGGCAAAAAAACAGAAATCAGGATTAAGATGTGATCTCAATGCTAAACAATACAAGCATGGATCAAAACAATATTATCTCACTACAGAATAATTGTTCAGACTCATCATACTCACATCACTCTGTATGTCATACGCATGTCTGGCCTGGACCACGTCGTTGGAGTCAGGCAGGCACGTCCACTGGTGCAGGCGAGTCCTGTAGTTGAAGTCGTTGACTTGCTGCTGGCACTTCTTGGCCAGTTCAAGGTTCAGCATGTCCACCGGCAGGTTGAACTTGGTCTTGGACTTGTTGAAGTCCTTCTTGTACAGAGCATCGCTGGCGATCTTGGCTGAGTTCAGAGCCAGCATGAGCAGAGGGTCATCTTGGACGCAGCGGGCACCGATGTGGTGACCCACCTGCTTCCTGTACCCTGTCTTGTACTTGTACTAGTAAAAAGTAATACAAAGAAATTAGTACCATTAATGATAATACATTCAGAGCAATAGATCATAATTAATTATGCATGGAAGCTCACATCACTGGCAATGTCCCTCGATGCTTTAGCTGCAATGATGGATACGGCGTCATTACGCAGGTCGTAGCCCTTCTTCTTAGCGTCTTCATTCGCCTGTTTGTAGTTTTTCTGAAAATAATCCAGCGATATCCGATTGAAATGGGCTCTGTCAACTTCTGTTATTTAAACTGTCACTGTGTAGAAGTAAAATCAGAAGCATTTGACGATTAGATTACAGATTTAGTTAGTGAACTGAGCCTACTTACCAAGCTGTAATGATAACTGTTTGCTTTAGCAAGAAGGACATCCATGGCATCTGGCATGACATGGATCTTTGTCTTCTCTTTGTCCCAGGCCTCAATGTATGCTTTCTGCAGATGTGGGGACATATGTAAGGGTAAGTAGTGTAGCAAGCACACAGGAGGGACGCCTTAATCAAATAATAAACCATTTGTCCTGTGTTAAAACAATGCATAACAGTTAAAGACAACACACCTTGTTAATAATCTGAGCATTAGACTTAGCCAGCGCCATTGGCATGTCCTCAGTAGTGCTCTTGAACTTGAAGTTGCTCGGGTGCTGACGATATTTCGTTTCACTCAGGATCTCACCAGCTTTTTTAACCTTCTCAACATCCAGTGAACCTATGGGCACCCATCCAATGCCCTGCAGCATCTTCAACTCCTCCTTGTAGACAGCCTGGACAATACAGAAAAGTATTCCATGAATAAAAGCAAAACGGTAGGTAGGTAGGTAGGTAGGCAGGCAGGTAGGTAGGTAGGTAGGTAGGTAGGTAGGTAGGTAGGTAGGTAGGTAGGTAGGTAGGTAGGTAGGTAGGTAGGTAGGTAGGTAGGTAGGTAGAACTTACATCACTCTGTATGTCATACGCATGTCTGGCCTGGACCACGTCGTTGGAGTCGGGCAGGCACGTCCACTGGTGCAGGCGAGTCCTGTAGGTGAAGTCGTTGACTTGCTGTTGGCACTTCTTGGCCAGTTCAAGGTTCAGCATGTCCACCGGCAGGTTAAACTTGGTCTTGGACTTGTTGAAGTCCTTCTTGTAAAGAGCATCACTGGCAATCTTGGCTGAGTTCAGAGCCAGCATGAGCAGAGGGTCGTCCTGGACGCTTCGTGCACCGATGTGGTGACCTACTTGCTTGCGGTATCCTGTCTTGTACTTGTACTGCAAACGAAGAACAGAACTTAGCAAAACATTAGATGTGTAAAAAACGTATTACTAATATTGACCGTCTTTTGCTTTGCAGTTCGAAACAGTGTTAATAGTTATTGGTAGCACATTCACCTTTTGTTTTTAGATTTAATTATCTTAAATCTAGCAACAACAAATAATTATTAAATGATCTTACATCACTTGCAATATCCCTTGAAGCTCTTGCTGCAATAATGGAAATGGCATCGTTTCTGAGGTCATATCCCTTCTTCTTTGCCTCTTCGTTTGCCTGCTTGTACATTTTCTGCAAAAACGAACAAGAAAGATGTATTTAAGTATGTCGATTAAAATATATGAAGGACAGTACTTCAAAATTTAAAGGACAATGTTTTGATTGTATATGAAAGTAATTAATCACCTCACTGTAGATGACTTTGTTTGCTTTGGCCAGAAGAATATCCATGGCATCAGGCATGAGATGGATGCTGGTCTTATCTTTCTCCCAGGCTTCAGTATAAGCTTTCTGTAAAGATTTTAGTTTTGGTCAAAACTGAGAGAGGAATGTCTCACCAGTAAATCACTTCCAATTGAACTAAGTTGAAACATGGCGGTGTGGCTCAGTTCAGATTAGTTGAATGCAATTCAATTCTTGTTCAAGCAAGTTGGTGGGAGCATTAAAAGTGCAATGAATATTAAATAAATGAAACGACTTATCAAACAAGCGAAACAAAAGTTGTAATAATGTGTCGAAGCACAAAGTATACCTTTATGCAGATGACGCATGCATTCTTTTAAAATACAGGAATATTCTTCTAAGACAGATTTGTGAATTACTGAACATTGAATTTAACATTAAACTTTTCACAACAAAAAAAACAGCAGGCAACATAAACAATTTTATTTTTCCTTTGCTGTAAAAAAGGATTCTTGTAATAGGTTTTTGATAATGTTCTCGCCACAAGTTTGTCCAAATCCGATTCTGTTATCCATCTTTCCTATGGAGGTGAAAAACAGTACAGAAACTTTTTTTCCCTTTATACCTTGTTAATAATCTGAGCATTAGCCTTAGCCAGCGCCATTGGCATGTCCTCAGTAGTGCTCTTGAACTTGAAGTTGCTCGGGTGCTGACGATATCTCATTTCACTCAGGATCTCACCAGCTTTTTTAACCTTCTCAACATCCAGTGAACCTATGGGCACCCATCCAGTGCCCTGCTGCATCCTCAAATCCTCCTTGTAGACAGCCTGAGAAAGAAATGTTTTCTCATGGTAAAGATTCATCAAATAAAAAAAATTAATTAAAAAAAAATAAGAATTCATACTTACATCACTCTGTAAACTGTATGCATGCCTGGCCTGGACCACATCATTTGAATCTGGCAGACACGTCCAGTTGTGCAGACGGGTAATATAATTGGCATGGTTGACCTGAATCTGGTTCTTCTTGGCCAGTTCAAAGGCCAGCATGTCCACTGGCAGGTTGAACTTGGTCTTGGACTTGTTGAAGTCCTTCTTGTACAGAGCATCGCTGGCGATCCTAGCTGAGTTCAGAGCCAGCATGAGCAGAGGGTCGTCCTGGATACTAAGGGCACCAATGTGGTGACCCACTTGCTTTCTGTATCCTGTCTTGTACTTGTACTGTGCAGGGAGCATACAGACACTGTGGTCTTAATTACAAAATTCTAGTGATGGACCAAAAAGTGAAACGTTTCTTGGCACATATACAAACACAACCACTTACATCACTGGCAATAATAGTCGAGGCTTTGGCAGCCTGAATGGCAATTGCATCAGCACGAACGTTATGGCCCTTCTTCTTGGCCAGCTCATTGTCCAGTTTGTATAGTTTCTGCAAAAAGAAAGCGTACCCACAATTTCATTGCGTGTAACAAAAGATGAGATAAGAAGTGTTGTAAATAAGGTAAACATATTTTACTTCGCTGTAGTGTTTCCTGTTGTCCCTGGCTAGAACAACGTCCATTGCATCCGGCATGATATGGATCGTAGTCTTGTCTTGTTCCCAAGCTTTTGTGTAGGATTTCTAAAATAAAAATAATAGTAATTAGCTGGCTTTCAGAATGTTTCAAAAAGATTCTGACAATGTATGACACGTGCTGAAGAGTACCTTATCCATGATTTGGTTGTTGGCAGTGGCCAGAACCAGGTCCATGGAGTGCATGTCTTTAGTGAATTTGAAGTTGCTGGGATGCTTTCTGTATAGTTTTTCACTGAAAGCCTGCCCAGCTGTTTTGGCTTTCTCAACATCAAGTGAACCAATGGGAACCCATCCTATTCCCTTAATGTAGCTCTCGTACTCCTTCTTGTACTCATTCTGGGATGAAATATACATAAAGAATCAGTCGCATCACAGCTACATGCAATAGCACAGTAAGCACAAATGAACATTTATTATGACTATACATACATCACTGGCAATAAACTGCATGTTACGAGCAAGCTCCAGGCCCATAGCATCAGGAAGGAGAGCATTGGTGTGGTGGATCTTTCTATACCCGGCCATAGTCTGAGCAGCAGTGGCCTGCTTGGCATGGATCACACTCATCATGTCCACGGGGGTGTGGTACTTCAGCTTGGCCTTGTGGTAGTCCTGCTTGTACAGCTTGTCACTCTGTATTTTAGCCACTGCCATGTAGTGAACCAGGAGAGGATCATCTTGGAGGTTGCGGAGGCCAACATGGTGGCCTCTGGCCTTCTCATAAGCCAACTTGTACTTGTACTGTGGGGGTGAAAACATACTTTCTTATCCACACAGCATCCACAGAGATTTGAGTGTGCATTTTAAGCTCAAAGAGGGATGTTCCGACAACTTACGTTACTGGCAATAGTGGTGCCAGACTTGGCAGCCACAATGGGAATGGCATCAGCTTTCAGGTTGTAGCCTTTATTGGCCATTTCCACAACTCCAGCTTTGTACAGTTTCTATAGAAAAATGGTTCAAGTAAAGTGAGGGTGCAGTTAGACCATATTCAGGTAAAAATAAATAACATTAAACATTCGTTGTTGAGTGGTATTACATTGCTCATGGTGAGGGCATTGGCCTTCGCCAGGACAATCTCAGGAGAATCCGGCATGACATGGACTTTCAATTTGTCTTTCTCCCATGCATCGGTGTATGCTTTCTGCAAAGAAAGAAATTTGAAAGAAAAAAAAACAATGGATGATTGTTATTTGGAAAAGTATTACGTTAACTTTCTTATCTGCCTGCACTTCAGAGTAAAGTTAAAATAGGTGACACCTTGTTCATGATTTGGTTATTGGCAGTAGCCAGAGCGACGTCCATGGAATCCATCAACTTGCTGAACTTGAAGTTAGATGGGTGAGTACGGTACTTCTTCTCGCTGAGGATCTCACCACCAACTTTGGCGGTTTCAACTCCAAGTGACCCAATCGGGACCCATCCGATACCTCTGATATAGTTGTTCCATTCAGCTTTGTAGTTCCACTGCAAACAAACACAACCTGTCAGGAATTAAGGGCTTACATCCTCACATCCTCATTGGTATGTGTTTAATAAAAAAAATAAAAGTAAAGTAAAACTGAAGAGATGTAAGTCAAACACAGTAGTCATGTTTGGATTGCAAACTCACGTCGCTAGATTGGAAGTTCATTTTACGAGCAAGCTCCAGGCCCATTGCGTCAGGAAGGAGAGCATTAGTGTGATGAATCTTTCTATACCCGGCCATGGTCTGAACATTGGAGGCCTGCTTGGCATGGATCACACTCAACATGTCCACGGGGGTGTGGTACTTCAGCTTGGCCTTGTGGTAGTCCTGCTTGTAAAGCTTCTCGCTCTGTATCTTAGCCACTGCCATGTAGTGAACCAGGAGAGGATCGTCCTGGAGGCTGCGGAAGCCAACGTGGTGGCCTCTGGCCTTCTCATAAGCCAACTTGTACTTGTACTGTAATAGTCAATAGAGATTTGTTTGTAATTCATGAAAGCTTGTAGAAAACCCAATAGTTAATCTGAAAACTGGCTGGTTTCTAACTTACATTACTGGCAATAGTTGTGCCAGACTTGGCAGCCACAATTGGAATTGCATCAGCTTTGAGGTTGTATCCTTTATTGGCCATCTCCACAACATCAGCTTTATACAGTTTCTAAAAAAAAAAAAAAATTGCATGTTAATATATATGTAGAGAGAGAGAGAGAGAGAGAGAGAGAGAGAGAGAGAGAGAGAGAGAGAGAGCTACCATGTATTTGCTATAAATTTTAGAACAATTTGTTGTGTGAATGAATGGCTTACATTGCTCATGGTCAGAGCGTTTGCCTTGGCCAGGACAATGTCAGGAGAATCGGGCATAATGTGGATGGTCAATTTGTCTTTTTCCCAAGCAGCAGTGTACGCTTTCTGTAGAATAAAAACACACACACACACACACACACATTTTGGAACAAGCTTACCACTCACATTTTGCCACACTGTAGGTTTCAGCCATGCGGTACCTTGTTCATGATCTGGTTGTTCGTAGTAGCCAGGGCCAAGTCCATGGAGTCCATCAGTTTGCTAAATTTGAAGTTGGACGGATGCTGTCGGTACTTCCTTTCGCTCTGTATCTCACCGCCAACTTTAGCGGTTTCAACTCCAAGTGACCCAATCGGGACCCATCCGATACCTCTGATGTAGTTGTTCCATTCCGATTTGTAATTGACCTAAAAACAATGAGACAACTAATAACAATTGTCTGTTTTGGACATTAAAACTGTAAATCTCAGGGGAAGAAAATACTCCAAATAACGCTGCCACTGATACTAACATCACTGGACAGGACATTCATGTTTCGGCACAGCTGAAGGTGCAAGTTGTCAGGCAGGAGCAGGTGGCTGTGAGGTATCTTTCTATACCCGGCCATGGTCTGAACAGCAGAGGCCTGCTTGGCATGGATCACGCTCATCATGTCCACGGGGGTGTGGTACTTCAGCTTGGCCTTGTGGTAGTCCTTCTTGTAAAGCTTCTCGCTCTGCATCTTAGCCACTGCCATGTAGTGAACCAGGAGAGGATCGTCCTGGAGGCTGCGGAAGCCAACATGGTGGCCTCTGGCCTGCTCATACGCTTTCTTGTACTGGACCTAAATAACAAAAAGTTACACGTAAAGTGTTATTCAAGCTTTTTAAAGCAACTTGATTATTGTTGCTATATGATTATTTAGTATATAGATAAGATACATACATTGCTGGCAATATGTCTGCCCTGCTTGGCATGAAGAATAGGAATAGCATCAGGCTTCATGTCGTATCCCTTGGCAATATCTTCCAGCCACTGGTGCTTGTAGTGACTCTGTAAAAATGAACAGCGTTATCCGCCAAAGAAAATGTATAAAACAAATCCCATAGTTTTCAAGATGACGAAGCGACTCTGTAGATAAAACTTTCAGTGCTCTGACCTCGCTTATGGTCTGGGCGTTGAATTTAGCCTGGAGGAATTCCGGGCTGTCAGCTGGCAGATGATAGGTGTGCATGAATTTTTCACCAGATGCTTTGTAGGCAATCTACATGGAAGAACATTAAGATCCTGTTTATAAACTGCTTTTTTTTGTTAATGCTTTGGAAGAACTAACAGAGGTAATAGATGGTACTTACTTTGTCCATTTGCTTTGAGTTGGCTAAGGCCAGAGACATGTTCATGTCATCAGTCTTGCTAGTGTACTTCAAGGAGCTGGGATGCTGCCGGTAGCCTCTGTCGTCTAAAGCAGCTCTGGCAGTCCTGGCTTTCTCGACGTCCAAAGAACCGATCGGTACCCAGCCAGTACCTTTGCAGTAGTTGTTGTATTCTGATTTGTAGACATTCTGTGGATAAAAAGCAGATAACACATGGGAGCGTAATGTGGTATCTACCGTGCAGGCGACAGGTGTAACGTTACGTCAGCGAGAACATACATCACTCTGAATCTCCATCATGTTGCGGCACAGCTGAAGGTGCAGGTTGTCAGGGAGGAGGAGGAAGCTGTGAGGGATTTTCTTGTATCCCACCGTCGTCTGAACGGCGGAGGCCTGCTTGGCATGGATCACGCTCATCATGTCCACTGGGGTGTGGTACTTCAGCTTGGCCTTGTGGTAGTCCTTCTTGTAGTTCTTGTCACTCTGCATTTTCGCCACTTGCATGTAATGCACCAACAGAGGGTCATCCTGAAGGCTGCGGAAGCCAACGTGGTGGCCTCTGGCCTTCTCATAGGCCAGCTTATATTTGTACTGTATAAAAATGGAATATCTATTATTAACATCATTGCAGTATAACCGGACGCCCCAATGCTTGAATCAGATGAAGATAATCAGAACTTACATTACTGGCGATGTCTCTTGATGATTTGGCAGCTAAAATGGGAATGGCGTCTTCCTTCAAGTGATGTCCCTTGAGGATATCTTGCCGATGTGCATAGGTGTAATAGTTCTACGTAAAAACACAGCTCGAAATATTACAAACATTGCAGCACTTTCATTTCTGTTTGCTGTAATGGGGATTCAAACACGGAGACACTGACCTGGCTAATGTTGACAGCATTGTACCTGGCTTGCATCAACTCGGGGGTATCAGATGGGAGATGGTACGTGTGCATGAACTTCTCTCCACTGGCTTTATAGTCTTTCTGCATTGTTACGAAAGAAGGGTTTGGTTTATCTTACCGAAAGTAAATCACAGAGTGAAAGGAAGGGAAGAGACTTCCCGCTCCTTACCTCGTTCAGTATCTTGGCATTGGCTTTAGCCAGCTCCATGTTCATGGAGTCCGTGATGCTGGTGAACTTGAAGGTGGACGGGTGCTGCCTGTACTTTCTCTCATCTAACGCTGCTGCCGCCGCCTTGGCTTTTTCTACATCCAGGGAACCAATTGGAACCCAGCCAGTTCCCTTCACTGAAGTCTCGTAATCCATTTTGTAATTGTTCTGCAAAACACGAGAGCCGAGAGAAAAAAGTAAAAAAGGAATTGTTAGATTGACGATGAATAATATTTCAATAGATGTTATATCCCCAGTATTCCTGAAAGGGTCAATTTAAACTCACATCACTGGCATTGTAGTTCATGTTGCGAGCGAGCTGAAGATTCATTGCATCAGGCAGAAGAAAATAATTGTGATGGTGCTGCTTGTAGCCAGCGTATGTCTGCACCGCTGTGGCATGTTTAGCATGAGCCACACTCATCATGTCCACGGGGGTGTGGTACTTCAGCTTGGCCTTGTGGTAGTCCTTCTTGTAAAGCTTCTCGCTCTGCATCTTAGCCACTGCCATGTAGTGAACCAGGAGGGGATCGTCCTGGAGGCTGCGGAAGCCAACATGGTGGCCCCTGGCCTTCTCATAAGCCTTTTTGTACTGGACCTGGGTGTGTAAGCATACACTGGATCGTAAGCACGTATGTGACAGCTCATTAAGTGTTTGGTATATTAAATCACTCTTTTGAAAACTTACGTTGCTGACAGCATGTCTCGCTGCTTTAGCGGCAACAATCGGGATGGCATCGGGCCTCAGGTCATAGCCTTTAGCAATCTGCTCCTCCCAGGCGTACTTGTAGATGTTCTGAAATTTTAAATTAGAAAATTGAAGGTTAAAAAACCCAAATAATGACATAAGACAGGGACATTTTACAAATCTATACACTGTTGCATGTTGTGCATACCAACAGACATCAAATAATCTATCTATCTATCTATCTATCTATCTATCTATCTATCTATCTATCTATCTATCTATCTATCTATCTAGATAGATAGATAGATAGATAGATAGATAGATAGATAGATAGATAGATAGATAGATAGATAGATAGATAGATACAGATATAGATATATATGTGTGTGTGTGTGTGTGTGTGTGTGTGTTATGTAGTTAAGTATTCACGTAAGGACACTTTCTGACAATGTCATTCTCTAAGAAATATACATTGAAAATAAATACAGTTCAGAAATGAAGTATGAGTTCACACCACATGCAATAACCATGGTTTTTGAAAGAGAAATAAATGTAATTAGTTCTTATTATGGTGGTGACTTAGGAGAGATTTTTATGTACTTCTGAAGCAATTGAGCTGTATTTGTTGTGCCAAAGATTCAAACTCAGAGTTTAACTCCTATATCATCCCCAAGCCTTTATGGATCCTGATCTGGATGGTGAAGCTGAAGTGATCAGTATCGATGACAATGGTCGTCTTCAGAACATTAACTAGTAGGACACTAGTTAGATTCCTGTTACAATTCTTCCATATGGTTGGTTTCTGTGGATATATTCACCACTCGTACACTGAGTAAATGCCATACTGTTATTATATGACTTTAAAAGTAATATCCTCTGCAAGTACAGCGAATGAACCATTAAGCTTCCCCAAACAACTTCTCTCTCTTACTCCAGGGTGATGTTCTTACTTCCTCTCCCTGGTGTTGGTTGGAGTAATGGCAATGGTGTTCAGGGTTGGGGATAACTGATTGGATGCATTATTTTTAGCTGGAGCCAGAGCAGAAACCATTATTGAGCCAAAATGATTTCTGAAGATCCTGTACAATAAAAGTTGGCCATTCTAGCCAGCTGCTTCAATAGGTGACCTAATCCAATCAGGATAGCCACTCAGTGTTCTTACATATCAAGGTATTGCTGCAGATGTACAGAATATGAAAGAAAATACCTTGGAATGGGATAACTGATTCAAAACATTACCAGAGGTTTGAAGTTAAAGTGAATTTAATAGATTTTACAATAAACTCTAACTATTAGTGTTATTACCACAATTTAGGTTAGTTTGTTGTGTGTTAGAATTATACTTATGTATTCCAGATGGTAATTTTTCAGCCGTTTCTCATATTTATCTGCAGCTGCCTGTTAAAAAATGGCCCTGGGAGACATTTGGGATAACGCTTTGATTTGTGAATGCTTTTCTATACTTACCTTATGAAAAGAAAAACATATAGATATAAATACCGCATATCAGCATTCAGCCTGAAAATATAGAGATATTATTTTTGGTCCATATTACCCTGCCCTATCGGCAACCCGTCTACCCTGGCAGTCCCCCAGGGACCCTGCAAGGACAAGCGGGTACAGATACAGACATGGCTGTACTTAAATGCCCTACCTTGCTGATGTTGTAGGCATTGCATTTGGCTTGGAGGAACTCTGGCGTGTCGGGAGGGAGAGAGTACTTTTGATGGATCTCCTCGAGACCTCTCTTGTAGAACAGCTGTGGGGAGAAAAGGCCATAAAAGCCACACACACACACATCACACACCAGTTACATAAAATCTAAAGCAGAAACAATCCACCTAAAGAAATATTGGAAGAAGGGGAAAACTGTATTCAGAGTTTGATGGACTCACATCGCTCCTCTGAAGCTGGTTGACTTTAGCCTGCAGCATTATGGGGTGGTCGTCTATAGACGTGAACGGGATCGTGTCTGGGTGCTGTCTGTATTTTCTCTGAAGGACATAAGGACGTGGAGGAGTTATGTAAACATCTTTCAACCGGGCATCGGTTATGATTGTTTTGAAAGAGGGGAGGAAGACGAACGCCGTTGCTCACACCTACCTCGTTAAGGATCTCAGCAGCTTTCTTTGCCTTTTCTACATCCATGGAGCCATATGGGACCCATGGGGAACCTTTAACGTAGTTGTTGTAATCAGCTTTATACTCGTTCTTTGATGAAGAAAACAAAAGAAAAGAAAATGTTTAGTACACCAGTATACAGTATAACTTAGACAAAACACAATGTTTCCTGTAAAATCTCACATCACTCTGGATGCTGTTGGCTTTCTTGGCCAGGTCCAGCAGCACGCTGTCATGAGGAAGGAAGTAGTTGGGGTTGATCTTCCTGTAGCCGGCCATGCTGGCTATTGCCTGCGAGTTCTTGGCCAAGGTGACTGATATCATATCAAGAGGCGTATGGTACTTGGTCTTGATTTTTTCATAATCCTTCTTATATTCACGCTGTGGATAAATGGGTACGATTTTGTTCAAGCATGATTTCCTTTCTCACTGATAATGCGCTCGAATGTGTCGGATTCAGACCGATGACTTACATCACTCTGGATTTTGGCCACATGAACTGAGTGCAGGATCTTGGGATCGTCGTTGATACAGAGGGCTCCGATCATCTGTCCCCTGTTCTTTTCATACTCCTTTTTGTACTTAACCTATAGAAGATGGAGAATTATTCCAATGACGTGATTTAAAAAAATGAAAATAAAACAACAGAGAATTGCAGAGGCCTACTTACGTCACTGGCAATGTTTGTGTGAGCACGGGCGGCAAGGATTGGGATGGCGTCGCCCTTGATTTCAAACTTCTTTGCTTTAGATTTCTCCCAGTCATACTTATAACAACTCTGCAAAGAGAATACACGGCCATTCATGGAACGAAACAATTAATCGCGTTAAAAAAAGCGACTGAACAGCAGAGATGGATAGGAATTACTTACGTCACTCAGGTTAAAGGCGTTAACTCTGGACTGGATGAAGAAGGGATAGTCTGGGGGGAGGTTGCACTTGAACTTTGTTTGCTCAAACTTTGCCTTGTAGTTCAGCTGCAAGACAAGAAGAGGTGTTCAAATGAAATCCCTCCAACAGTCTCTGCTCTCCTCAGACGACGTGCCGTTTTGGTTTCCCGTCATTAGAGGGCAGCGGTGCGCTGGCTACGCAGTGTCCGGCTCTTTCCTCCCTGCTAAACCCCTATCTGATGACAAAGATTTCATTCTGGGCCAAGTGAATGCCTGTTTCTATTTATACTGCAGAGAAATGGCTCTCCAGTTTCCATGGAGCCCATAGAAAGACATCTGGGCGACACGGATGATCGGATACAGTCAACGGTGATCGGTGTTAGTGGGAGAGTTTGGTCCAAGTGGAGGATCTTAATCCATTTGGTGAATGATTAAATGATAAATTAATAAAACGTTTTAATAACCATATAAATTAGAATATGTGATCTGATTAGGTGTGGCAGCCTAAAAATACCTTTTGAAAATAACAACCTTTAAGCAGGTTAAACATACTACATTTCTGTATTAAAAGTGTTTGTCATCATTTCTGATGTCATTTTCCAGTCTTTGAAGAAATCAAATGTTGTGCTTTCGTTTGCTGTAAACAGAAAATCATCTTAGTTAAAGAAATGGCTTGAAAAGTTCGGTTTCTGTATAATTAATCTATAAAATGTGACTAACCTTTTTCAAAAATATTAAAATTTACTGAGATGCAACTGTTCGTGGATTTTTATTTATTTTTTATCATGCCTCCAAAAAGTAGGGATATTGGATGGTAAGTGGAGATCACAGCGCAGTGCTAATCTGATGGAGGTTTCCTGTTATGGTCAGAAATTTACATACAATTTGGCCATTCTCTTTTCTCAGGGAAAATGATAAATGATATTCATAAGCAGAACTTAGATGCATACGTCTGAATTTTGTTGCGTGCTTCCTGTAATCCGCTCAGAAACAAATGTAAACATACAAGCACCACATTTCATTCATGGTCTTCAAGTTTTCTTTTTTTACAGAGTGGGGCTCGGAGCTTAGGGAAGGCTATTAAGTCAGTTTCTCATCTCAAAACTATCTTTAACGTGTTATTGTCCCCCTGCTGGGAAACCCTAACTGTGTCCAAGCTTTAATCAATTGAAGTAAACTGTCACCCCCAGATAAAAGGGAAATTGGTTAAGACGTTCAGGGCTTATCACAAACTAGAAGACAGTGAAACACAAGAGCCAGTCCCCAGGGAAGCACGTTTTACATTGATAAGGGAATTCTTTAGCTTCACTTCAAATCCACAGCCAGAAGGTTAAGACATGATAAGACATGTGGACTAACTTTTAAGAAGGTATGCCTTTATGCTCTTAAGCATAAAAGCTGGTATTTTATGCTTTACACTAAGCCCCCATTTCTGCATGAAAAATTTTGCTTTTTAATTGGTCTGATGCAACATTTTTATCTTAAATGGCGCATTCTTATTAGCCGGAGGTGGGGGAAAAAAAAAATCACGACTAACAGAAACAATGCCTTTAATACATCATCAGTCTGCATTAATGTAATTAATATGTCTCCCTTAGTGAATTGAGTTACTGAATTAAATTAACTTTACAATAATAAGTTATTTTAAATGACTGTATTTCAGCCACCCTACATATTGTTTTCATCCTGGTTGTAGCAGAGAAAATCCAAAACAAATGCAAAGCTGCTCACCCATTTATTTTTTATGGTTTTAAAAAAAATGAGTTGAATTTTATTTGTACAAATGTATAACAGCCCTAAATTAATATAACACCCATGCCCTCAATGAATGTGTATGCAGCCTGGCCAGAACACAGTGTCAGTGATGGTATAGTACATAAAACTGTGGTGCAGAGAGCGGTCCAGTGTGATACGTACGTCACTTAGCTGCTTGGCATTGATGCTGGCTTGGACGAGGACTGGCGAATCCACGACTTGCGTAAACTTCACCTTGTCGGGATGTTGCCGGTAAACTTTCTGAATACCACCAAATGGGAAACCGGGTCATGCGCAGAACTGATGGAAGCGGCTATTAATGAGAGCACATTCCTGAGCTTGGGAGTGCAGCACTGGACGAAACTACTTACATCGGCACACTGCTGAAGCTTCTTCGAAGCCTCATATTCAGGTGTAACAGTTTGAGGAAAGAAGCACCTCGTTTTTATGTCTTCGTAATCCGCTTTGTATAATTGCTGGTGGAGGGGGGGGAGAAAAAGGTGCAATTAAAATTGTATTTGTGAATGAAATAAAAAATATATATTTAACCTCTACATGATAACTCAGAGAAACAAGAATAAAACACTCAATCATCTGCATACCTCCTTCTTCATTTCCTCGACTTTCTGGCAGTGAACCATATAGAGGTCTTCATAGCTGCCGATGTAGTGGCCCTTTATCTGATTGTCATACTTCTCTTTGTAACGTGTCTAAAACACAAAAGTATTAAAATTAGTATATTATAAAAGAAATATACATTAAATGAAAGAAATTAGGCTCCGACTTCCTTAAACATTCTTACATCAGAGAACTTTTTAAGCACTGAGTCCATCTGGAACTTTGGTGTGTCGCAGTAGTTGATGCTGAAACCCCTGGATTTCTCATAGCTGGCCTTATATACTTTCTGTTAGGGAAAAGAAACAACAAAAGCAAGATTAAAACAACTATAAAACATCAGATAATTTTTCACCTTTAACAAAAAGAGATGTTGACCAGCATATCGTAAAAAAGAGCAAAATACATAATTCAACGACTACTTGATGTGAATCACAAAGTTGCTGGTTTAAAAAGCAAACATGCTTCCTGGTGGCTGCGATGTTTTTGGCTACTAGCTTGAAATAAAAATTGAGAAAATAAGTGTGAATATCATGATTTTGCACTATTAACACACAAAAAAAACCCACTTTTGCTAACCGGACTTTGTGCAGCAGTAATATTCTTCTGACATTGGACGATATTTACAACAACCAAAGAGAGAGTCACACTCACATCACTAAGGATGGTGCCGGCGTATCTGAGCTGTCTCAGGAGCGGATTCTCTGTGGCGGGGAGTGTATTGTAGTCACACTGGGCTTTTGTCTTTTCATATTCCTTCTTGTATTGGACCTAAAGACAGAAGCAGATGCATGTGAGGGAAAAACAGACAAATAGGCTAATGAGGGTCCCTCATGTAGCTGATGAGGTTAAGTAGTAAAAGAGTCAGCGGCTGGAGCTAGTTAAGGGCTGCTTCTCGGTAAAGAGGTTCAGCAATGTATCAAAAAGCATCTAAAAATGTTCTTCCTGCTTATCCTTCAGTTTAAAGTCCTTTTTATGCGTAGCTTCAGAGCGGCTTGAGTTTTCTCCAGCTGCATTGAGCAAAGGATAACCCCTCCCCCACTTATTGCTTTGCACTGCCAGTCAGCTGGCTGAAAGGGGGCTTCTCTCCTTTCCCCTTGCTCAGAAGAAAAATAAATTGGACTGAGTGTGGAAACATTTCCAGCTGTACAAACAGTCAGGGAGTAAAAACTAAAGGAGTACCATCCATTACTCCAGGTAACATTAATTAAAATGACATTTGGTAACCTAAGTGCACCACGTCTGTAATGCAGCCAACTGTAAGCGCTACCTGAGCAGACAGCCTCATTAACCATATAAAGCCAGTGTGTTACTCCAAAAGAGCAGAACAACAAAAGGTATAACAGTCACAAAAAGTACTTGAAGCCTAATAATCCATTTCCTGGGTGGTTATTATAAGTCAATGTACAAAAATCCAAATAACATAAAATTGCTACAGATACAACTATAATTTGATTTATTGTTTACTGGCAGTGACAATAATTGCTGTTTTTATGTTTTAAATTTAAAAAATCTGCTAGATCCTGTTAAACTTTGTGTAAATACCACGTTACGGGGAAGTCGTGTTATTTTTACTCAAGGCAGATGCAAAAACAGCCTGTTTTATTCCCATATTAAATATCAATGGTGTTCACATTGTGCGGGGGTAAGCAACACGTTGCGGTACTCAAAAAGTAAAAGCCACCTTCAATAGGTTCATAGGCATAGTTGTAACGGCAGTGAGTCCTAGCAGGGACGTCCGATGTTTCTGCTTTTGACTCGCATGGTGCTCTGAGACAGGGCTCAACGTGATAGGAAGTATAAAAAAAAAAACAATCAAATACCTTTCTGTGAGCTTACCTCACTAGCAGCAATACGAGCCTTCTTGCATGCGTCGTACACAGGCGTGTCGGTTTGCATGAAGTAAATTTGGTCTTTTATATTCTCATAGTGTTGAGTGTATTTTCTCTGCAAACAAAAGGAGACGACAGTAAGATACAGGAAAAACATAATAATAATAATAATAAAAATTAATAATAATAATAATAGTAATAATAATAGTAATAATAATAATAATAATAATAATAATAATAATAATAATAATAGCTCACATCGCTGAGATTATCCATTGCCATCCTAGCAATGGCGACGTCAAAGTAAGGTGTCTCACACCACTGACCCCGCACATTTTTATTGTAGTCTTCTTTGTATTTAAGCTGTGGAGGGAAAAACAAAACAAAGAATCGGTGTCAATAGAATTGGGTTTTATGACAGCTATAGAGAAGATAATGGCTTCATATTGGCGTCACGACACTTCCATATGTTTAATAAAAACACAGGAGGAATCAGAAGAATCTCTGCAACTTGGCCCTATTGTTAGCCTGTCCCTTCCAGCTCAGTGAGGACAGCTATGTCAAAGAGCAGGTGGCCGGTTATTCCCAGCAGCAGCTCAGGGTTGGAGGATGTCTGTGAGCCCCGCGTCTATAACTGCACACACGGTAGCTAGGAACACATCTTTTTCATCCGCGGCATACGTTTATGCAACTTTGTAGGTGAGCAAATCTTGCATATTTTTGCCGAATTGGGAAAAAAAAAAAGATCTGTCCAGTTATTTGTCTTGCTAGGTATCAGATACTGTACACATATCAACTTTTATCCAAATGGAGAGGGTTCTACTACATTGAGGATGGTGGATTGATTCTGGAAGCACTGGATTTAGCTTTACTTTGTTTGTTAACTCATCACCGCTCTAAAGGGTCATGAAATAAGTTATTGCCTATAGCAGGGGTTCCCAAAGTGGGGGTCGAGACATGATCAAAATTATGATATAAAATTCTTGACTTTACAAATGTCAGAGATATACTTTTGTGTGTTATAACAAATTTATGACTTCAAACATGGAAAACATTTTTTTTTTCTTGAAAATGTACGACTTTTCAACATCAAGAAACAGTTGAAACTATATATTTGGGAGAAAAAACTTTGTCAAATATATAATATTATATATATATATATATATAATATTATATATATATATATATATATATATATATATATATATATATATATATATATATATATATATATATGAAATTTATCTCAAAGTTTCTGAGGTTTTCTTTTGTGGAAATTTGCTTCTCAGTGGCTAATAATATAATAATTTATTTTCTATAACCTGCAATGACCATAAAACTTTTTTTTGGAAATAACAAGTCATAGTATTAAGTGTACATGAATAAAGTGTAAATAATATCAGAGGGTGCCTCACATCTTCTAACCCTTGGTATTAAATTGTGATTTAGAAATAATTATTTAAAATGTATTTTAAATACTTCAAAAGTATTTAAAATACATTTAAATGTATTTAAAGGCATTTCTTTTGCCCGGCTAATGCACAGGCCTTGCTAAAAATGAGATGAAGAGGATTCATTCAGCAATACATGGCGTGTACTTGTCCTAAACTCGCGGAACGGGACTGGATGGAGTTGTGCTTACGTCGCTGCGCTGATTGGCAACTCTCCTGGCCAGCTCCACCTCGGGCGGATCGGCCAAGGACGTGTACTTGGCTGTGCGCTCATGGTGTCCCTTCTTGTATATAACCTGTGGAGGCAAATTCATTAGGAGGTGTTTCATTCAAAAAAAAAAAAAAAAAAAAGCTTTAAATTTACTGGAGTTTTCTTTTTACTTGTGAAAAATTCAAAAACAACAACAACAGAGAAATACAAGGATAATAAATTTCACTGTAGGGATGGTGAAGGAAAACTGATACTATATAAAAAAATATTTAAGCTACCGCTAATAATATTCAGCAGGAGAATCTCCATTTAAATTTTGACATTAGGAAGCTCATCGCTGGACATGTGTCTGGTGTTGCAGTATAAATCAGCTTACATCACTGAGGACCTCCTGAGCCTTCGCTACCCGGCGCAGCTCGGGGCTGTCGCTGTAAGGGTAGAACAGGACCTTCTCCTCGTCCCAGGCTTCCGTGTAAAGTTTCTGGAAACAAAATCGTCCTTATTTGATTTTACCAACAGCATAAAAAGTTATTCCCATCAAATATTGTATTTTTTTTTTCTTTTTAAACATATCAATTGTAGCGTTTGAATGCCTCGCTGGACTTACCTTGCTATAATTAGCAGCATTCTTCACGGCCAGAACCAGCTCAGGGGCATCGGGTGGCAGCAGGTACCTGTCCTTAGTCTCATCCCACTTCTGTCGGTACAGAACCTAAAGGAACAACGGTTCCCGGTAAACGGCCGACCGCTTTTCTAAAATGTGTAAGTGTCCGTCTCAGCTGAGGTTACTTGCCTTGCTGACCAGCTCTGATACATGCTTGACGTGGACGATGTCTCTGGCGTCGCCACCGTACAAGCTGGTGGTGCGAGCCTTGTTTCCCTCCATGCGGTATTTCACCTGGTGGCAACAGCTTTTGTTACTTATTTCGATGGAAGAATTTGATTACTTCAATGGTGTCAGCAAAAGCTCAAGACAGAAATCCTCCTTTCCGGCAAGCCTCCGGCCGTGATACCTCGCTAAGTTGCTCCTGGGCCTTCCTGATACGGATCAGCTCAGGGGTGTCGGTGGTGATGGCAGGAGGCGTCCCTCTGGACACGTCGTAAGCATGGCGGTACTTATTCTGCCGGGGAGACACCGTGTTTGAAGTTAGCCGGTTTGAGCAGCCCCAAAACAAAAAGTACCGACGGAAACACATCGCAGACGAGGGAGTGAAAGCCATGAGCTCCTTACGTGGCTGAAAAGCTCCAGCATCTTCTGACTGTGGGCCAGATACGGAGTCATAAACTTGGAGGTGTCGACTTTAACCTTCCTTCTGACCTTCCTGGTGGGCAAGCCAGACTGTAGACGGAGAGAGCGAGAGTCATGTTTCCATTTATTCGTTATGCAGTAATTACAGGTTTATTAATCATAGCAAAAAATAAATAAATAAATAACAGCCAGGAAAGCCAAAGAGCTTTGGAGGATGGAGGACCTCACCCTGGCAAGGGGAGGCCGGCGTCTTCCCAAACCAACAAGCTGCGTGAGCTCGCAGTTCAGCCTTTACTCTACTTACCGTCAGTCAACAAAGCCATTCAAGCCGACACGTTTGATCAGCATCGTTTCATTCAACAGGGATGTCAGCCGGCATTAATATAATTGCAATGGAAGTAAATCACGGCGGGGCGAGGAGATGAAGAGTGTTAAGGACAAAGCTGCAGGACAACACCGTGGAAGCCAACCATGAATGAACAGGCGATCCCTCACCTGACGTAACACAGCAGTGCATTCCCAGGTGGCTACGCTAAGTGGAGCTGCAGTGTGTGGGAGTGGAGACTGAGAAGAGGTCCCAAAAAAGTGGAGACGTAATTTTTGAAAATGATAGTCAGGGTTTTTCCTGTCTTTTGGAAATAAACTTCCTACCGGTGTGCTGTATGTGTTGCCTTGTAACGGTTAGTGTTGCGTTTGAGATGAGTGTGTCATCAGGGAACAACCACAAAAAAGGCCAAAAAGAAAACCGCTTGATTAAAAAGACAAGCGATAAATCTATCACTAATCCGAGTTTGGAATAAATAAATGAAAAAGGATCTCACAGATCCGACCGGTTTTAAAAGGCTCTTTTTGTTGTGGTAATGGTACCTCGCCCTGATTAAACAACCGCTCACGATAATGACTTTCTCTCCACATTCTTTCCTCTGTTTCAGCTCTCCTCCTGTCTCTGTGAATCTCTCCTTCTCCATCTTTGTCTGAATTTTAGCGTAGGGTAGCCACCAAACACCAGGAATGCACTGCATCGTGACGTCCGTAAGCATCTCCTGCTCTGCTGCATGCGGTGTGAAGCAAAACAGCATCAGTTGCCCTCCACATCGCTGGGATCCCTGGCGAAGGGCCGTGAAGATGTGGGCCCTCGCCAAGCCGCTTCACTCATCGCTCTTAGTGTTTTAAACGTACAATTATCGCACGATAACGCCTAGTTCTGGTAAGCAGCTGTATTCTTGTAGCCATTTAAAATGTATGCCTTGAATGGAATGTTTGTTTGTCTTTCCTATTTTGAAGAGGATAATCCCAACCTGAGAAAAGAGGAAATCTGAACTGAAAGTTCCTCGACACTGATCAAAATCAAAAAGGAAAGTATAGATGAATGCACCAAAACGAAAGGTTGGATTCATCTACCTTTTTTTTGTGAGATTATGCTAAAGCATAAAAAAAGGTGAATTTATTTCGAGGCTTGAAAAGGGATACCAATAAATAAGGAGGGCACTGTACTGTTCATACGCATTTTCTGCATTTACTCAATTCCAGTGACAGTAAATGAAATCTTCATTTCAACACGATGCAAAAAATACTCTTCTTCTTGAAGGTTTAAACGAGCTTATCTGATGACACAGCTCATTTTTTCCCCCCCAAAGAGACACAAACACCCCGCCAGGTTTCATGAGACATGCTCGGTAACATCTGAGGGTGCACCGTTTTCATTCAGGCATGCAGACAAGCGTGTCCTGCCCTGCTTGAACTGTTGCACCTTGGGAGGAGGAGCTTTACCTGAAGGGACTGAGAATGTTGCTCAGTAGTGAACGTCGTTGTTGTAATCTGCTCGAAATATTACAAATATAGGACAAACTTTGGGTTCTCAGAAGCTCCAAAACAAGTAATGGGAGAAACAGCAGAGCACTTTTTATTTTTATGGATTGAGGTTGATTTTTCCCCACAGCTCTGGTGTTAAGAAACAGCTACTGTCGCTAGTTTATTAGCAGATATAGTTTAAAATATCCCCGAAGCATCCATTTATTTTTAGTAGGATTCTTTTTCGTTTTTGGAGTCTGTAAAAAGCTCCTGGAAATGCTACAGACGAGTGAACCCCTCCAACCCCCCCGAGCCGCAAATAAACTATGATGTAACTGTGACAGCGGTTGACCTGAGCTTCTATTAAATGCAGGATTAAATGTATTAATATTGTCTGTGTTATGCGATCCATACTGCTTATAATCTTTGATCCCCGCAATAAATTTAGAAACACCCGATGAGAATATCTCTATTTTTATGTCTTATTTCACACCCCGTTGCTTTTGTTGCTCAGTTGCTACAGCAGTGTTATGTCTCTGTTCAGATTCATGACTTGCACATCTTGAAACATGAAGCTCTGACTTTAAAGGGCTATTTGATCTTGATTTACAGAAATAACTATAATTTTTTTTTCTCAAAAATACCTTTGAGCTCGTACTAGGGCAGGCAGTTAATTTTAACGTTCTCAGAAACATTCATTTTCATTGAAATTGGCTTAGCTGTGACCAAGATTTTTAGTGAAGCTGGCTCGGTACGGCAACTTTAAATGTAGGATTTTAATTTTTGGCAATGAACTGTAAAAAAAACAAATAAAAACTTAAGCTTAAGGAGCAAAAAATGCCTTTAAACATTTGGCATCTTATCTATTTTGGAAAATGATTCTTTCAATTATCTGGAAACTCTAAAGTGCTTACAGTAAAAGCAATAATCTCTTTTAAAAAAATCTTCTGTATTATAAATTAGTCAGAAACACTTTGTACTCGTTTCACGCTTTCAACCCTGTAATGAGTACAAATTATAGAAGAAGTGATCCCATTTAACGTGGATCAAAACCGCTTCATGGAGATTTGTTTGTGTTTTGTTTTTTTTGTTTGCTTCTTTACTTGTTTTATTCAAATTCAAATACACTTTTCTTGATCCCAAAGGGAAATTAAATGTTGTAACTCCTGTTAATCCATATACTTCAAAGAGTTATCGCAAATAGAGAAGAGGTATTGAGTTATTGCTTTTATGATTTTATTTTAGTGCTAAACGAGTTGAAGCTGATCAAAACCCTTTAAGTCCGCCTGACGCTGGACGGGACAACCAGAGCTGAGAGAAAGAACATCTCAATCATTTTCATCAACATTGTTAAGAGCCTTTAATGTCCATATCTATCAGACAGGAGAGAACCATAGGTGTAGATGATCTCCCTAATAATATTAACTATTATTTATCATCTGTGTTTTTTTCAGAGCATCTACTAAGCATTCTTTAACAACTGCAAACTTAACATGTTGAGGAGCACATCAGAGCATGATTTACAGCGCGGCTCGTCTCGTTTTCAGGGCCTTGCTCTCTCCCCCTTTACGTCTCCACTTCTCTGTGCTGTACGAGTCCATTTCTAAATTTGTTTAAAGGCCGCACAGAGATCTAGGCGCTCCATTTCTTCCATTTAAAAGCACTTTAATGACGTTCTTTCCTTTTTTTTCTTTTAAAATGTATATTCTTACAACTCTAATGACTCAGACTACCAAAAAATAAATGACCCTTGACCCTTAATATGCCTAAAAACAATAATAGAGAATGAAAAAAGCTGCAACTAATTCTAAGATACCGACATCACTGAGTATTTTATAAATAATCTCTAAACCGCGTATTTTTTCATGTCATCCGAACAGCGCTATGTTTCTCCCCATTCTGTAGATCGGACAACAGGCCACGCTGCATCTCTTTCTCCACAGTATCGATGAAAGCGCTAGTGAAATCAGAGCGTATCGGTGCTGCACCAGTCCGTGCGTCCCGCCTCCCAGACGATTTGCATCTTTGCAGTAAAGATGGCAAATCTTGTTCGTTGGTATGTTATACGGGAGTTAAACAATCCGCGGCTCGGTCGTTTAGGCTCCCCTATAAGATACCAGCGGCGTTAAGAATGTAGAATACGAGGTTAACTTTAACCCCATTTCCAGTGGAAATACAGGATTAATAGTTAGCCTTCTGCTTTCACTCTTCCATCAACCACTGCCACGGAGACAACACAAAACACCCTGCAGTCGTGTGTTTACAGGCTTCATTCACATAATCTGGAGAAAACACGACTGAAGAGTTCCTAACGTAGGAATTAAACAGGCCATTTGAAGCAAAGGATAAACAGTATCTGTATAGACGTCCATGTTACATTTTGCAGTGCATAGGTATGGACATGTTTATTTTAAATACATGGCCGTTGTTATGTATGTATATATGGATCATGCAGAGGTCAGTGTAATCGAATACGATCGCTGGATGTTGTGCGACTGTCTGCCAGAAAAAAAAAAAAGGCCAAAAGATCGACACCGTAGCAAGATAATTACAGTTTTAACATCCATGTTCCAAAACTGCTCTCAGTTTAAATAAAGAAACTGCATGACAGCAGACATTGAATTACTCATTACAGTAAAAAGATAGCCCTTAGCATTACAGCCTAACTAATCACAGGGCCTTTGGCTTCTGGACCTGTAGATCCAGCGGACGACCCCTATGCATTCATTAAAAAATGTTTTAATTACAACAACAACAAAAAAGAGTCTTGCATGTTTGTGTTTCGTTAAAAGGCGAGAAGCCATCTGCTTACCTGCTCCATAAACTCCTCTTCCTCCACCTCCTCCTCAAATTCCTCATAGTCCTCTTCGGTCTCTGCCATTTTGGCAAATTTTTAAAAGCGCTGGACAAAACAGAGGTTACATGGTCAGCCATGCACAGGTTTAACACCAGCAGAAGTATTAATCAGCCTGTCACAGTGAAACGCCCGGCACACCGCGGGACCCCTATTTACTGAGATCATGGGATCAGAACAAACAGTTTTAAAGATCACAGAAGGCATCGGAGCGTCCTTCCCTCCGCTTAAGTTTGGGGGCAGAGTGGGAAAACTCTGGCGACACATTTCTACAGTATTTCCTGGTAGTAAAGGAAGCTTCACTTGCCATTCACAAGTTTGATTCCAACTCTGTGATTTGCAACACACCTAAACGAGATAAAGTGTACCAGACATCTGATCAGTGGCGTCTATCGATGCATGCACATTAAGACAGGTAGATACAGAGGCTAATTCTGCGATATTTGACCCCCTCACTTTGAATATGTAGGAAGAACGCCCCCCCACCCCCTCATATGCCACAACACAGCTGAGCGAAGTGCCTCCTGGCTGAAGGTTGGCGACAGCTGCCCAACAGGGCTTTCTGCTATTTGACATGTAAGCTAATGCCAGAGCCTGATTGGCTGACTGCGTTTAGCAAAGGGACATGCAATGCCTTCTGAGGCTGCAGGTTAAATATAGGGTGGCATATTAACTACCCTTTTTTAGCGTCTGATTGCCTTATCTTGAAATTTAACTCAAATCTTATGGGTAAATCTAAGAAGATGTGCACCAGGGCTGACACCGAAGGAGAAACTGGGCATCAGCTGTGGGTTTTAAAAGAGACCAAAGCGGCGAGGGTTGTTGAGGTTTCGGGTAAATCCAAAGCTGCTTCTGATCTGACGGCTCTTCAGTCCTGAAGTTATTCCTCCAGAGTGACAGAAAGCGTTCTTGCTGCTTAATCCTCAGTCAGCCCCTTTCGGATCCCAAAGCCAGTAGTAGTAAAAAAAAAAAAAAAAAAAAAACTGGAGAGAGTGGATGTCCGAGCAGATGCAAAAGCCATACAGGTGGTATAAAAACATGGACATTTGTAGATTTATCCTTTCCTTTGCTTACCGGTTATGTTTTAGTTTAATGGTCTCCCAAGCCGTCAAAGCCTTCCCAGCCTCCCTCCAGAGAAACGCTGGGCGACAGCACACAGCTGCACTTTCTAGCCAGGTTATCATGTGGCTGACACAGCCAATCAGAGGTCTGAGCGCTCGGGTTTCAAAAACCTAAATATACCTAAGTGATCATTTCAGAAAGGAGCACCTGTCGAGAATCAGGCATCAGCGGTACAGTTATGAGGAGGCTGGAGGAGCAAGAGTTGTCCCCAAAAAAAACACAATGGAGAACTAAAGTGACCCAGGGTGAACGGCAATGTCCTGGAGGGGATTTGTTTTATTTTTTTAACATCACAATGTGTGGCTTTTTTCTCTTTGTTTAAAGGTTCTACTGAAGCTGAACAAGCGAGGCTAAATGTACTGCATGTCCCTGAGAGGAAGGGGCCCGGCGTGGCGGCGATCTGATGAGGTCACCCGTCAGCTGACCCGGAGCTGGCCCGCATCCTGTCAATGATCAGGTCAACAAAGTCAGAGCTCGGCACGCTTCGGGGTTGGGAGATATGACAGACAAGTATATAAAAAAAAAAAAAAAAAAAAAAAAGTTAATCTGCTGCACAAATACAGATCCTTGCAAAAGTATTTCACCCTTTTTTTATTCGATTTATGTCATACAGACTTACACAAAGTGATGCGTGATTGTAAAGTTGAAGGAAAAAGGATGCGTGGTTTTGAATCATTTTACAAATAAAAATCTTACAAGTGTTGATTGCATTTCTGTTGATCCTCCCTGTGTCGATACTTCGTAGAAACACCTTTCGTTGCATGTCTCTTTGGGCCACATCTTCACCAAGTTTGCAAATCTTGGCAAGGACATCTTTACCAACTGTTTTTTTGTCAAACAGCTCAGGCAGACTGGACAGGGAGCAGAGGTGAGCATCAGTTTTTTTTAAAGGCGCTCAAATCGGACTTAAGTCTGGACTTTAACTGGGCCATCCTAACACATGAATATGCTTTGATCTAAACCGTTCCAGCTTTGGCTGTAGGTGTTCGGTCACCGTCCTGCTGGAAGGTAAATCTTCACCGCAGTCTCAACTCCTTTGCAGCTACTAGGAGGTCTACTTCCAGGATAGCTCTGGATTTAACTCCGCCCATCTCCCAACCACGTCTAACTGGCTTTCCTGTTCTTGGAGAACAAAAACATTCCCAGGGCGTGATATCTCCACCACCATGTTTAACTAATGGGATGGTGTGCTCAGAGTTAGCTGTCCACCACAGGTTGGCTCATACTCGGATTGTAGCAAACTACTGATTATGGTTTTCATCTTGCCAATCTTCCATAAACGCTAAACTTTAGTTGTGGATTCCTGCAGCTCCTCCAGAGTTACCATGGGCCTCTTGGCCCGTTTCTATAACTGATGATAACTTGGTCCTGCCCGTCAGTTTTGGCATACTTAAACTGACAGATCGGACAAGGAGAGGGCCAAACCCTTAGCATTTGTGGACGATGGATTGAACAGAGCTCCGAGCTAGCCCTGCTTTGGAGAACCACAACTTTCTCTCTGACCTGTCTGCTCTGCGGAACATCATCCATCCAAAACTTCATTAATCCCATGAAGGGCAAATCATTGCAACGACCCGCCAGACATACACAGAAAAACAGACTAGTACGTGCTACAACCTTTCATACACAATGGTCAGAAATGCAAACAAGACACTTAGTTCAAGTTTAACAACCTAATTGCTGAAGGTATAAAAGATTTAGAATAACCAGCAGTTTTGATCATAGGCATGTAATAACGCCAACCTAATAAGACATGCCTCTGATCCAAGTCTATGATCTGACCAGCCTTCTTAGTGGCCCGGCTCTCCCA